>NC_132871.1:5486346-6094807 GCF_048164855.1 Canis lupus baileyi
ATTTTAGTCCATGAGCATGGAACATGCGATGAACTAGTGTACATTTATCATGTGTAATTCTCTTTCCCTTGGCTTCACTGTGTGTCTAAAACGCCTAGAACAACTGGAATTCAACATTAATCATCAACTCATAATTAGAATGCTTTGTACCCTTTCAGTCTTTGCTTTAATTTGAGATGAATTTTGGCATCTTGTTATTTTCCAGTCATTTAAATTTTTCATGGTCAGTGATTCCAAAACTACCAAGTAAAGTACCTGACTTCTAAGTTAAGTCACTTGTGTTGTTTACAACATATTGAATATTCTACTTTAATAGGGGATTATGTCATAAAATTACTTTTATTATTATCAAGATCAGCAGCCAGTTTTCCAGAAGTAAGTAATTTCAGTGGTTTAACTCTTTTTAGTTCTTCCTTCTTTAGAATATTTCCAAATCATATTATTTCTTAATTTATCAATTTTAGCCTTTATCAGTGGACATCCATATTAATAACAGAGAAAATAGCTCTCATACATTTATTGCATCAGCTTCCTTACGCTCATCTTTTCAAAAGTGTCATATTGTACCTTATTTCATTTTTAAGTCACTTGTGTTTGTAAGCAGGTGATTTCTAAATATGATTCACTTGTCAGTCAAAAATGTCAATCAAATGCCTTCTATATCTTATATAACTTTCTTCTTTCTCCTTGATTTCATAATTATTGTATTTTTCATATATATTTTATAATTTTATAAATTGATCTGCTCAACTGATCTGCCAAAACAAAGCTCCAAATATCCTATTGGTTCCATTGTTCTTCAGTTCCATTTTTTTCCCTAGAGACTTCTTCCTACATCCTTTCCTCTGTGCTCCTACTTCATTTAGAGTAGTTGATTCCAGGATGGTCACATATCTCTTATTCAGACACTTCCCATCTTCACCTATCTACATTAGATTCAAGTTATGTCCTTGCTTTGGTCAAATGCGTCTCTCAGTGGCTTCCTGAAAAAAGAGTGCATGGAAAGGCAAATGTTGGGAGTCACTGAATATCTGAAAAAGCCTTTATTCTTCAAATTTGATTGAAAATTTGGCTGAGTATAGGATTCTAGGTCAACCCCTGACCAGCTACATAACATACAGAGCTTGATGCAAAATGAAAATGTGAGGCTTCTTGTTCAAAAATTATTAAGAATTTCAGGATGGTGACAGCAGAGCACTACACTACGAGTACTTTTAAGCACAAGGTCCTATATGACTATCAGATCACATGCCCATGAACCTGACCCCAGTGGGTCCTTTCAATATGGAGATTCTTAGTTCTGGGTAATTGACTTTTTTCTATGGTAATTTCCTTTATAATCGATTTCTAGAACTTTAGTTCACTACATATTAGATTGCCTGAATTGGCCCTCTAATTTTCTTATCTTTATTATTCTATTATCCCTCTTGCTGTCTTTTTGTCCACTTTATAGGATATTAGAATTTTTTTCTCTATTCTTCCTGTTGAGATTTTTATGTAAATAATTAGGATTCATTTGTAAGAGTTTCTTCAATACTACTTACTCCATTTATAAAAAGTAGCATTATATTCTTGTTACATGGATGAATCTCTTATTTTTCTTAGAAAAATCTCTTATTTTTTTTAAATGTTTATCTTTGGCCTTTATATTATTTCTGCTTTCCCCAATTTTTAAAAAAATTTTGCCTGTATTTGTCTATGTGAAAAACATTGTTTTTTATGTTGGAGATTTCCCCTCCATGCTTGCTCATGGTTGATAGGCCATTAATACTGAAGAATGTGGCTCTGAGAAGTGATTAGAATCTCTCTGTGCATAGGTGGTGCTTGTCACTTGCTGAGCTTCACCAAAGGGTGAGTAAGCTCTGAACTGTTTCCAAAATTTCATTTCTCTTTTATAGGCTTTATAGTCTCTCCCACAATGAGTACTCCAGTCTTCATTCTCTAAATAGGTGGGAGAAAAAAAACCTGGGTTGTCATCATTCAGCATACTTTCATTTAATCCTCCTATTTTCAATCTGGCAGTCTTGCCTCATTTCCATGTTTGCTGTAAGTATAGGTAAGGATAGTTTTCCACTAGTTGGGTGGAGAAAGAAATCTGAAAGCTCTAAAGAAATTCCACCCTCCTGTTTTGAACTTGAAGCCAGATCCCTATATTGTAAGATCTTTGGTATCCCTACCTGCTAAGCTATTCTGAGGTTCTGTGAGGAATAATGGTCTTGTTTCTCTCTGTTATTATCCTTTGAAAGCACTTTGGTTTGTTTTTCTTTCTTGGTATCTGTTAAATCAGTCCTCAAATCTCACTGTTTAACTTTCCCAAAAATGTATTGTGAACTTCTCTGCCATTATCTTCTTTCCAATCCCTTTGTCTTGTAGCTTTTTTACCTTTTCAATCCCTTTATGTGATGTTAGTGATGTTTCAGGGCTGAAAGGTAGTAAAGACATTTTTTTTAATCCACCAGGCTTAAATATAAACCATGAATCTATTTTTGTCTACTTTTTTCTTTAAATTTGAAAAATTGTACCACATACTCTCTGACCCAGCAAGCATCAGTTATCCCCCCAAAACCCCCTTTCAAGTGTCAGGTTGCTCCAGTGTGAAAGTGGCACTTTGGTCTTGTGGCTCGCCTACATTTCCCCAGCATTGTGTGCAGTTTCCATGAGCCAGAGCTCACTCTAATGCTGATCGTTCTAGAAAGCTGAAGTAGCTGTCCTCCCAGTGTGTTGTGCCTCTCCATGAATGCCAGGAAAAAGGTGAATGTAAGTAGAGTGAATCCTCACTGACTTTAAAGCCCTGTCTCTACAGTCTTTTCAACACACTCAGAGGAGTGTACTGAAAATCTCTGAGAGTCTCTGATTTGAGAGGATGGCGTTATAGGAGGTGTGATGGAAGTAAAGCAAAATAGATGGTATGGTCAAAATGGTAATTTGAGGAGAAATTAATATTAGAGAGGATTTATAGTTCTGGGATGAGTGTAGAAACTACCAGGAGAGACAGAGACAGAAAGAGAACTCTGTGAAGATGAGAGCACAGCCTGCCAAGTGACTTTCTGTGGGGAGTGACCATCCAGGGAGAAGAAGAGAATAATAATACTCTGACTTCATTCTTCTCTCTCCCCCCTATCTCCTGTGATGCTTCCTATTTGTGAAACTCAAATGGTTACCTGATGTAGTTCTTACAACTCCCTCTCAGGGCAAGGAGTAGGGTACAGTGCAGTAAAGTGGATTAGGAGGAGGGACAAGCTAAGGATATTTAGCACAGCGTGGCTATCTGAGCTCAGTGCTAAATATGTGTTTTCCAAAACATATGTGTTTTATATTAATATATAAAGCTAAAAATATATATAAAAAGCTATATAAACATAAATATAGCTATTAAAATAATAACTATTTTATAAATATGTTTTTGCATTTTATGGTTTTATCAATACAAATAAATAAAACAATAAACATATTCAAATCTGTAATATATATAGATTTAAATGTGTCTAAATATGTGTATTTAAATATATATGTAATATACATATTTATTTAATATATAACCTTTAAAGAAAATCCTGGAGTCCACACAGCCCAAAGTATTTCAGAGAAGAAACAATAGCCAGGCACAAATGATTGCTTCCCTCTGTACAGTCAACATGATTTTACTGTTCTTTGGCTTCTAAATAGGAAAAAAATTGATCTTGAAAGCGTTTCTGTTTGAATGGTTTTTAAAAATATTTTATTTATTTATGAGAGACAGAGAGAGGGGGCGGACATAGGCAGAGGGAGAAGCAGGCTCCATGCAGGGAGCCCGATGTGGAACTCAATCCCGGAACTCCAGGATCACAACCTGGGCGGAAGGCAGACACTCAACTGCTGAGCCACCCCCAGGTGTCCCTGTTTGAGTGTTTTTATGTCTGTACTTAGAAGGAATTTTTCCACATGCTGGGAATTATGCCTGCCCATTTCTGTAATAAAAAGTTTACTTGAAGGGCACCTGGATGGCTCAGTTGGTTGAGCGTCTGACTTTGGCTTGGTTGTGATCTCAGGGTCCTGGGATCAAGCCCTGCGTTGGGCTCCTACTGAGCAGGGAATCTGCTTCTCCCTCTCCCTCTACTCCTCCTCCTCCTCCTGCTCATGCTCTCTCTCTCAAATAAATGAATAAAATCTTTAAAAAAAAAAAGTTTACTTGCAGTAAAGTGATAGTTTTACCTAAATTGTGATTTTGGGAGAAGAGAGAGAATAATGATATATTCCTTTGTACTTAAAAAAATACTTTTTCAAAAAAGAATACTTTTCCCTCATATATTCTCCACCTCAGTAGGATTATTTTGCTCCTTAAATGTAGAATGTAAACTTATTTTAAAGACAATTAATATTTGTCATACAATTGTTCCCATTGTTTTTAATAATATCAATTTTTTAGGAATCATTTATCTCATAAAACAAATATAACAGGAGCTTTACAATTATATTTTCCTAGGTGAAAGAAAAATGTCTTAAAAATTCATTAAATCTATAAGCCTTGCTGCTTAAACTGAGGTTAGGACTTACTTTCCTAAGCATTGACCTGCAGTGTAGACAAGAGTATGTCACTATTTAACAGCTTCTAATTATCATTTTTATTACCAAGTTGGAATCAGAGGCAATAGGATTTACTGAAAACTACATAGCAGCTTCTTTGTTGACAGTCCCTATTTGTGTTTTTGTGCCCTCCTGTGTAAGGCCGTCTCCCTGTGTTAATGTTAATATCTGCTATAGATACTCTTCTAGCTTTACCTTTCTGCTTCTCAGTATGGTGTTCTTAGAACCATGTCTTTCTCACTTTTGTATTTCAATCAGATCACAAAGGGGGATGTTGATAGGGATTTAATGATTATCAATTCTCTTTTAAATTACATTTATTAATTTATTTATTGTTCAGGCTCCATAGTGTTAGGAATGTCCTGGGCATTTTATATCCTAGAATTAATAAAGTCTTGCATAGATACAGAAGATTTTTCAATATGAGAATATCCTTAGTTAGGCGGGTCATCATTTTGCAAGGTTGGGTCATGGTAGTAGTATCTTAGAAGGTAACCTTATAGTATTTGAAGTACTTGATTATGAAAACTACACCAGTTTATATTGGGTATTTTTTCATTTGGAAAGTTGCAGCTCTATATTTGCATAAAAGATACTCAATCGTTTTCTACAGCTAAGTATTTTTTGCTCAAAGGTAGAAATTGTTTCTCCCCTGTAAACTACTTATTGAATCACAAAGCCAGTCAGTTATTTTCAAAGATGGCGTTTCTATTTTCATTTCTGTCTTCTTTTATGTGTTCTGATCATTAGAAGGTAAGGAAGCCCTTCCAAAAAGCTAAGAAGATCAAAACCTGTTTGTAATATTCAGGCTCATGTTAAAAGTCTTAGGAATTATCAAAGGTTAGCATCATTCTCTTTGGGAAGATATCATTAATATAATGCTGGTTCAGATTTTTTTTTCATGTCTCTAATAGTATATGTTAGAATTTTGGTATTTTAATAAAATTGATGAAGATGAAGATATGTAAGAAGCATCTATTTTGCATATGTCCTTTTTCTATCTGATACATAAATTACATATTTCAGTTTTAACTTATACTTTGGTAAGTATTGACATATGTATACACCTAAGAAACCATGACCACAATTAAGAAAATTAACATTTCTCTTAATGTCAGAAGTTTCCTTGAGCTCCTTTGTAATCCTTCCCTCCCTTTCCTTCTTCATCCCTACTTCCACCATTCCCAGGTAACCATTGATCTGTTCCTGTCACTCTAAGAATCATTTGCATTTTCTATAGCTTTGTAGAAAATGAGTCAGGCTGTTTGCACATATCTTATTTTACTCAGTATAAGTATTTGGCACCTACTCATGTCAGTAGTTCATTCCTTCTATTGCTCTATTGCTGGCTAGAACTTCTTTGGATGGATATGTCCTAGTTTGTTTTTCTGTTTACTGTTAATGAACATTTGGGTTGTTTGCAGTTTGGGGTCCTTACCAATAAAGCTTCTATTTTGTGTACAAGTCTTTGAAAGGACGTATATTTCTTGTTCTCTCCACCAAAGAATGGAATGGCTGATTTGTATGGTAGATACATGTTTAACCTTTAAGAAACTATTTTCAAAATGATTGTATGTATTTATATTCCCAACAATTGTGTACGGTAGTTTTTGTTGCTTAACATCTTTGCCAATACTTGATATGCCCAGTTATTTTAGTCTTGGCTATTGTAATAAGTGTTTGATTATATCTCATTATTGTTTTAATTTGTTTTCTAATGATTAGTAACTTTGAGCATCCTTTCATATTTGCCATGAATACATCTTTTTTAGTGAAGAGTTTGTTCAAATCATTTGCAAATTTTGTATTGGGTTGTTTATCTTGTTATATTGAGTTTGCAAGATCTTTATGCTTTAGATATGCATCCTTTATCAGATATATGATTTGCAAATATTTTCTCCCAGTCTTTGGTTTTTCTTTTCATTCTTTTAATAACATTTCTGAAAAACAGAAGTTCTTAATATTAATGAAATTCAACTTATTTATGTTTTTCATAGACAGTGCTTTAAGTGTTATATATAAGACCTCTTTGGCTGTGTCAGGAGGACAAAATTTTCTTCTGTTTTCTTCTAGGTTTATAGTTCTAGGATATACATTTGGATCTGTGATGCGTGTATGGATCAAAGTTCCTTTCACACATAGATATTTCTATTTATTCAGCACCATTTATTGTGAAGACTATCCTTTTTCCACTAAATTATCTTTGCACCTTTTTCCAAAATCAATTATATACATTAGTAGATATCTTTCTGGACTATATTCTGTTTCATTGATCTATCAACCTATCCTGATGCTAATAATATACCATGTTATGTTATTTTTACTGTACTGATTACTGTAGCTTTAAAATAAGTCTTGAAAGGGCACCTGGGTGGCTCCGTGGGTTATGGCTGCCTTCAGCTCAGGTCCTGGGGTCCGGGGTCAAGCCCCTTGTCGGGAATCCCTGCCCAGTGGGGAGTCTGCTTCTCCCCCTCCCTCTGCCCCTTCTCCCTACTTATGCTCTCTCTCTCTCTCTCAAATAAACTAAAATCTTTAGAGAAAATAAAATGTCTTGAAGTTTTATAAGTGTTAAAATACTGTAAGTCCTCCAAATTATTCTTTTTATTACATTTGTTTTGAATCAGCATGTTAATATATACAACAATATCAAAAGCCTCCATGGACATTTGCTAGGATTGCATTGAATCTATAGTTAAATTTTGGGGAAATTATGTGTTAATAAGATTGAGTCTTTCAATCCATGAATACATGCATCTCATTTATTTAGGTCTACTTTAATTCCTTTCAGCAATGTTCTGTAGTTTTCAGTGCATTGGGCTTCCATGTTATTTTGCCAGACTTACGTCCTTTTTGGTACTATTTTAAATGATACTGCTTTTCGTTTGAATTTCATATTGTCCATTACTATCATACAGAAAGGATGTTGGCTTTTAATCTGTTTTTCTTTATTGCAGACTTGTTAAAATCATACCCCTGGGAACAACTGCAGGCTGTCATGATTTGAAAGTGCACCTGAGGGTAGCTTCCCAGGGACATCCCCATTCATTTTCTATGATGATTTTGCTATTCTTGGGTTCTTTATTTTGAGTCATTTCTTACTCATTTCACTTATCAGTTAGGATTGGATTCAGCTGCACATAAAAGTCCCAAAATAATAGTAGCTTAAATACAACATTTTTTTGTTTTCTCATATGAAATAACTTCAGAGGCAGGTGACCTCATTTGGGTAGGTTCACAGCATGGGACTTGGGCCACTGGCATCTTCCTTCTCTGCCATTCATAGTGGGTAACTTCCTATTGCCAGATTGCCTCATGATCCTAAATGGTTGCTTGACCTTGAGACAATTCCACTGTATTTGGGCAGCAAGGAACTGGCAAGGATGAAACAGAATTCCTTCCAGCTGAGTTCAAGCCCTCTTCAAAATAATTGTTCTGAATGTCTTCACTCAACCTATTACGCTACTTGGCCAGAACGCACTTGAATGACTATACCTAGCTTTAAGAGAATGTGAAAAATGTAGTTTTGGGGGGGATGCCTGGGTGGCTCAGCAGTTGAACATCTGCCTTTGGCTCAGGGTGTGATCCTGGAGTTCCGGGATCGAGTCCCACATCAGGCTTCCTGCATGGAGCCTGCTTCTCCCTCTGCCTCTCTTTCTCTCTCTCTCTCTCTTTCCTCTCTCATTCTCTCATGAATAAATAAATAATTTTTTTAGAAAGAAAAGAAAAATGTAGTTTTTTAGGAGAGAAAATTGCTAACTCAAATAAGAGTTTATTCAGAAGATAAGCCAATCAGCTGAAGTACTTACTGCTTTTAAATGTACATGATACAACCCCAAATACAACCAAGCTGCACCAAGTAATTTTCACAAGAAGGATACACGAGTGGTATATTTTTAAGTCATTGTGGACTGTGAGACTCTTTTGCTCTCACACATAAAAGGTAGTTCACTAAGTATAACATGCTTGAGTCATAAGCATTACAAAAATCTCAGAACACTCAATGTGTTACTCCATTATCATCATAATTGGACAGGCCTAGCTTTTCCTTTCTAAGTAACCTGTTTTAGTTGTTTCTTTCACTTTGTTTTAGTTTGCTGACTGTATGAATAAGATTCTTTTTTATTAACACATAGATTTTATTTTGCAATGCGTTATCTGCTAATATTTTATCATACAAAAATGTATGGCACACAAAATAATTGTTTGTAGATTCCTGAATAAGAACTTTTAGTCTAAGCATGGCTTTTTTCCCATGGAGAGAGAAAGTATTTGTGAAAACTCTTGCTGAAATTTTTAACTTGTCTTTACACCCTTAGTCTTAGTATTAGAAATCATCCAAAGTAAATTTTCAGAAAATCTGCTACACTACCTCTAAGGTGGTGCCTAAAAGCAGATGTACTTTATTCTCTCTAAAATACCTTTGTTCAGGAATGGAATTAAATTCTGTCTACCGACTTAGGAAAATGGACAAATTGTCTTCACGTTGTTTATCAATAGTACGTAGAGAGTAAGGAATATGTTTTCCTTTTCTGCTGAGGATAGAGTAGCATCTTCAGAAACACTTGGTTTATAAAATTAATGCATAGAAATTTTTTAAAATGTTAGGAAACATATAGAGATATCCGTATTTACATTATCTTACTCCATGAGATATCTATTGTTGCATAAAAAATTATTCCTCAAATTTAATGGCTTCAAACAATAACATTAATTATCTCACAGTTTCTTTGAGTCAGGAGTCCAGACATGGCATAGTTGATCCCTATGCTTCAAATTTCCTTGGGGAGTTGAGATACATTGTATGTGCAGAAGCAAAAGAAAATATTGTACAGATTTGTCTCAGGTGAAAAATCACTTCAGTAAAAATACTAAGCATACATACATAAATTTTTTCTCATCATAATTATATTTTCTCAGATCTTTTGCCTTTCATTTTTGTTTGTATTGCTATATACAGTGAATAGTTGCTACAGTGGTGATATAAAGAGTACCCTTTAAATAATATTTTAGTGCCAGCTCTGAAAAAAGAGAACAACCACAGAATAAATTCTAATGTTAGAAATATACTTTTATGGAAATATTTATATTGTTTTGAATTTTCAGAAAGACTGTCCTTGAAATAATACCTAAAATAGCTATCTATCGCCCTAATATTATTAAGAGGTGGATATAATTTTCAAGAGTTGTTTAAGAGACAAAAACTGAACTTAATTATATCAAAAAAAACTCCTGAAAATATTTCTATTTCATGACCTAGAAAGATATGTTACTAGTTTAACTTGATTTGTGTATTTAATACTGGACTATTTTCCATATAGTTATAATAAATCCTCTTTTTATTTCTCTTTCTTATTACTTTTTTGAAACAGACTAAGATGCTTAGTGAAGCAGCTGGAGAGAGGTGATGTTAACGTCGTAGACTTAAAGAAGAATATTGAATATGCAGCATCTGTATTGGAAGCTGTTTACATTGACGAAACAAGGTATGCTTTAGCCCCCTTCCCTTTTATCTTCTTTGCCTCTCTCCCTTTCTCCTCTTTCTTGGCCTTCATTTATCTCAAACATGAATTTAGCACATCTTAGTCATGAAATCAAAATCTTATAAAAATTTAAAGGGTTTTTCTACATGTAGCTATTTAACTGGACTATGACCCTTTCCAAAAAAATACACATTTAAACCTGAAGAGCTGAATATGGAAAAAAATAGCCAAACAATTAAGTCATAAAATGAACAAATTAAAGTCTCCTCGCCCCCTACCCTCATTATCTTTAGGCGCAGATTTGTAAACGTCGGAGACAGATATAGGCTTATATCAATTTTCACTGATATACAGATTTTCCTATTATCCCAAGATTTCAGAGTTCCTGCTAAGAAAATGGGCGTCACATGCTCACACATTCCCCTAAGATGTACCCATCAGACTCTCTGTGCAGGGCTTGCTAAGAGACAGTCCCAAGTGCATCACCT
This sequence comes from Canis lupus baileyi, assembly GCF_048164855.1. Classification (NCBI taxonomy): domain Eukaryota; kingdom Metazoa; phylum Chordata; class Mammalia; order Carnivora; family Canidae; genus Canis; species Canis lupus. The sequence continues at coordinate 5,496,878 of NC_132871.1, forward strand.
AGACCTTATCACCTAGCCTCATATTTAGCAGAGTGGTTAGACAATTAGGAAACGGGGATTTATTTGAAGAGCATTCTTAGCCTCCTGCTGTGGCTCTTGACCAGGTGATTGGCTTTCCATTGGTCATTTGACACTATTTGGAGACATTTTTGGTTTGGTTGATGGGAGTGTGCTACTGTTATGTGATGGGGAGAAGCTAGAGATGCAACTACAAATCCTACAATGCACAAGAAAATCCCTCACAACAAAGAATTATCCAGCCCCAAATGTTGTTAATATGGAGACTAGGAAACCCTGGCCTTAAGAGAGAACTGTTCATTTTCTCTTTTTCCTCCAAGGAAGTACTTACCTCAGAACCTCAAGAGGGGGTGCTGAGGATCCTAATGCTAATAGAATACTCAGTAGAGTATGATATGACAGATTGTAAGAGACTTGACCACTATCTCTTGGAGTTTAGAGGGTACTGAGACTGGTTTCTTTACCTCAGCAGAGATAAAGGTGGCAGGCTGATTCAAACTACCTTGAATTCACAGGTAAAAGGGACACTGTAGGACAGCCCAGGTGGCTCAGCAGTTTAGCGCCACCTTCGGCCCAGGGCCTGATCCCAGAGACCCGGGTTCAAGTCCCATGTCGGGCTCCCTGCATGGAGCCTGCTTCTCCCTCTGCCTGTGTCTCTGCCTTTCTCTCTCTCTGTGTCTCTCGTGAATAAATAAATAAAATCTTTTTTTTTTAAAAGGGGGACACTGTAGAGGGAGGGACATGTCCCTCCAGAGTTTAGCCTAGAAAAGGCACTAAGTTTTTCAGAGTCATAAAGCAAGTGGAGTAGGAGTCCTTTGAAGGCATTCACCCATAATGAAAGAAAACTGACTTCAGAAGACGAAAAAGAGGCTGGCTGCATGGGATGATTGTTGAATGAACCAGGGAAAAATCATAAAGATCCAGTCCAAATATCAGAGAACACATAACACCCAGGAGGGTGTAGCAAGTTCTCTGAAGGACACACAAAAGCTCCCAAGAAGAGAAAAATAAGCAGCATTTGGGCATTTGTCACATAGATGACAACACACACAAACACCGGTCTTGTAACACCCTTTGACTCCTATAATTTCCTGCCACTCCCCCCCTCCCCGCCCATCATCAAGTGATGAGAAACAGCAGAGTGAGTAGAACAGATGATGGGACAAGGAGAGTGCAGACTTCCATCATGCCCCTTCGCTTCTGCAGGTGTCCAAGCATGAGTCAGGCCTAAGCTTGGCAGAGGTGACAACTGTTAAGCCAGATGTGAGACTGAAGTTCGTACATATCCATGTGTTCTGGGCATAAACACACACACACACAGAGCTGTTTCAGGTAAAAATTCACATGATTTGAAAATCAAGAGAATGTAAAAAGATGCCTCATGAAAGTCTTGCCTTATCCCATCCCAATATACTTATGTTTCCAACTCATAAATTTCTTATATATATTTCCAATGATTTATTACAAATTTTTATTCCATATTTTTCTCTTCTCCTTTTATGGAAGGTAGCGCACTGTATACACAGTGTTTCATGTTGTTTTCTTTCCCATAACTAAGGAAACTTGGAGGACTTTCTATGTCATATACTGACCTTTTTAATATCAAACCATGAGAATTTTCACTAATAACAGACAATAGAGGGCATGGTGCAGGCTGTGTTGCACAGGTGATTTTTTTCCTTCTCCGCAGACAGAACTCTTCTGTTAAAACATGATTTAGAGCCATAGATTGGGGGTGGGGATCATAGGCACACTTTTAGATTGCAAACCTTATGCAGAATTGTCTTCCTGGTTAACGTTCACTGAGTGTATATAATGTGTGTACTTCTAGGCAAACAGAGATTCGAAGTGTAAATTAAAAAAAAAATCCAATGTTCCTGTAATTTCCTTGCTCCTTCATTTTCATGTATGCTTTTCACAAATTATTCACAAATTGAATGAATGTGATATGTTTAAGATTTCTTCAATCTGTCCTTGACATTTTTATTTATTATTTTTATTTATAAAACTAAGGAAATTTTATCTTAAAGAATTATTTGGAGATTTACATTATTTATAACATTAAGATGGCATAATGCTGATGATCTCATTTCCCTAAATATATCTTGTCTTTCATTTGATAGATTATTATATGCTATGTTTATTAAGTTTCCCAGAAAATTATGATTCTGTGGAAATTTTGTTAACTTAGTTCTCCATGATCCCTAACTCATTTACACATATGTTACATTTCTAAGTATAGTTCCTTTTCATTTGAAAATTACTTTTTTAGAAAATTGCTTTTTTGTGGGAAGAAAAAAAGTACTTAACTGCTTCACAGTAGAACTAGTGTGTGTGTGTGTGTGTGTGTGTGTGTGTTCTCATTAAAAAAAAAATCCCTGCTCTTAACACTGTCACTCTCATTTTTTACTCAAATGACACAAAACTTTTCACTGTTTTATTTTAATGCTTCCATGCTTCCATGGCATCTTGATTTCTAAATTGGATTAGTAATACTACCCCACCTTTGGACCATCGTCCAAGGGCTTATCATAGGCTCCCCACAATCCTATGCAGTTGACAGGGTGACCATTATTTTCTGCACTTTACTAATGATAGATAGAACTAAAGCTCTTAGAAGTAAGCAGATTTGCCAGGGGTCACAGACTTAGGCTATGGCAAAACTAGGGACAGAAACTAAGGTATGACTTCTCTCTCTTAGTGCTATTCTCCCTGTAACTGGCATCCTCTTGGGATGTTTTTGTTTTGTTTTTTTTCATTCATGAGGGACATAGAGAGAGAGAGATGCAGAGACACAGGCAGAGGGAGAAGCAGGCTCCATGCAGGGAGCCTGACTTGGGACTTAATCCCGGGACTCCAGAATCACGCCCTGGGCTGAAGGTGGCGCTAAACCGCTGAGCCACCCGGGCTGCCCAAGGATGGTTTTTAATGACCTTTGAAAGATTAAGGTGACAATGTACAATAAAACATTCTGACAGTTGGATTTGTAGATCCTAGAAAAACAATACCTAACATTTATTACTAAAAGCCTCTTCTTACCATACATTTCCTGCTATGTGCCAGGAACTCTTCAAAGCATTTTCATGCACTCTTTCATTGAACCATCACAATAATCCTGTGAGCCAGAAACTTTTTTATCACCATTTTACATACCTAATACAGAGGAGGAAATGAATTGACAGAAAAGCTTACCCAAGCATCTCTTCTGCATCCCCTCACTCACATCAGACTCTGGAGACTTTGGAGACTTACTGGAAATTTTGATGAAAGCTCACATGCTGTCAGGGTTGTCAGCCTCAGTGGTGTGCGGATTGTGTTTGCATCACTGCCAACTCTGCCTTCAGTGATGCCACGTTGGTAGCTTGAAGTTGGCTGCAGTGTGAGTATTTATTTACACCATGGAAACTGGGAAATGCAACGAGTCAGGATTTGTTTTTTCTGGAGAGCCTGTGGTTAAACATTTACCAGTATGCCACTGGTTAGGCCTAAGATGATTTCTTATGTATATTCTAAGGCGGTAACTTTATGATCAAAATACCAGCTAGAAATTTTAGAGCAATAATACTTGATGTGATTTGATTTCCAATGGACTTAGTAAGACCCAGCAGGAAACTGAGAATGTTTTTGTTGAGATGCATTTACGATTATTAGGATTGCATTTGCCTTTGGAATATTAGTAAAACAGATGAGTTAGGAGGAGAGATGAAGAAGCAGTTGATTTTAAACTTTAAATAAAAAACTTACTGGCTTTTGAGATGTTTTTTAATGGAAAATTTTTTCTCTAGAAAAAAGTGGTTCAGTGAATATTCCAGAGAGGCACTTTTTTTTCATTTTGGGCTGGACCAAAGAAAAAGGTCAACACATGATAAAAGCAAGACAAAACAAATTACCAATTGGTTTAGAACCCATACACACAACACACACACACACACACACACACACACACACACACATGCACACACACGTTTTCCTGCTAAGCGTTAGTAACTTCAGGGTTTCAGTTAAGAAAACAAATCAAAACAAACAGACAAAAAAATCTCTCTGGAAGGATGAGAAAGATAAGTGAGAAAAATGAAAACAGAGTTTCTGACAGAATTTGAATAATAACCCTCTTTGAAGGATTATAGCATAATTTCCTAATGAATACAACTGTTTGTTGTTTTTTTTTAACAAGACATTTTACAAATATAAATGCCAATATTTTATGAGTCCTGTTTTGGGCGTATCCCTAGAGGCTATGGTTTTTCAAAGCTGCATGGTTGTAAGCCAGAAACATGTGGCCTTAAGGGGGAAACAAACAAACAACAAACAACTGTCCGATTATCCTTATTTAGACTGGGATATTGCCAGGCAAAGTAGCATCCTCGACCTCATGGATTGCTGCTGTTCATGAGAGGAGGCAGATGGCTGGCAGGTATCCTTTCAGAGATGGATATTATGCTTTCTAATACCACCTAATAACACAATCAGTCACCTCATCTTGTTATATGGATCAATCCAAGCCTTAGGATAACCATGGAGCACAGACTCTGGATTCAGAAAGAATGGACTGTTCAAAGCCTCGATCCTCCACTCAATACTTCCTTTCTTTAAGCATCTTACTTAACTTCTCTATTTCCTACGTTTATCATCTATGAAACAAGAATAATGAAAATGCTGACCTCATAGGGTTTATCTGAGGATTAAATGTAGCACAATACCAGATGGAGTAAAAGTTAAATAATAACCACTACTTTTATTTTACTAATAAAAACGCAGATACCTCTAGGATACATATCATATTAAGATATATAGTTTTTGTTTCCTAGTGAAACAAATAATTTCCTGAGTGTGGTTTTTGATCCTGAAAAGAAAAACTGAAGACAGGTGGGCTATAGTTACCTGGAAATGCAAGCAAAGCCCAACTGATAGAAAGGAATCTCGAAAGGAAACCTGTCTTGATAGAAACATTTTCAGTTGACTTCATGAGAGATTGATTTGAGCAAGAACAGGTTGATGTCAATCAGGACTTTTGGAAGTTATGCTGGTAGAAATTGAGTGAAGTTTGGGGCACCTGGAAACCTAACCCCCTTGAAATCATTGAGTACAGGAATTTACCAACAAATATTCACTCATGAAGCGAATTGTTATTGAGCATCTGAAGTGAATACACGACCCAGGTCAGTAGAGTTAGGAGTACAACTGTGCACATAGCTGGTGTCTAGAACTGGGTCAAGAGCTGTGAAGACAAACCTAGGCACAGGAACAAGTGCTGCAAGCAAGAAACAGAGAAGGTTTGAGTTAGAGAAACCCAAGCATCCTGACATTTTACAGGAGGAAACACTAAAAAGCTGCACTCGGTCATAATGAGAGAGAATAACAGGCAGTAAGAATTGTATGGAGTCAAGATTCCAAACTAGATAGAATCGGACTTGAAGGTATTCCTTAAAGTTCATGGGTTTTGTTCTCTGGCAAAGCTCCTCATGCTTATTCTTAAATAGATGGCTTCTAACAAAAGTAATTTTTAAAAAATGTCTGGAACATGCCAGATATCTGAGTATTAGAGTTCAGAAATATAGTGTCAGAGATGTGAAATTGGGGATTGTAACACAGGGGTCTCAGATATTTTTATGCTTTAATTTTATTTCAATAATTGGAACTCCAATAGCAAAGCTATTTCAACATGTTCCCCATCCTAAAGCTTTTGAGAATGCCCAGTGAGTGTTTACCTTGCTTTACCCATCTTCCCCGCTGTCACTTTCCTCTGCTGGCAGCTCTCTGGCTTCACACTGCTGAACTGTTCCTCTGCAGATCACCTGTTTTCCCCTGAAATCCAGCAATCCATAGGTGGGCCCTACTCCCAAGCATGAGCTCAACATCTTCCTCCAGTTCCCCAAACTGATGCTAGAGCTGTAACTGCTGTAGGACCGTCCTGATGGATGCTCTCAGAGCCCACAAACAACCCCTTCCACAGAGGTCCTCTACCAGGCATTTATCTGCATCCTCTAAAGTCTAAGTCCATCTTCCAGAAGTCAGCTTATCATCACCTACGGGAGTGCTTTTCAACATATTTTCCTATCCTGACTTCAGGACCTCAAGCTCCAAGGCCAGGAGAAAGGAAGGGGCTCTCAAAATTAACGTCAGGTTGTGCATTCATCTCATCTCAACAGCAACTATGTTCAAAGATTATGCAATATAAATCTCTATTTAGAAAAAAAAAAAGTCACTTTTTTCCTAAAGGACACTGAATCCTTAGTGATGCAGCTGTGCTTCCGAAGAGGACAACTGTGTACATTACTGTTCAGAGATAATTAGCCTCTTGCAGTCGCTTTGTCTCGATTTTCTGTATGGCAGAGTAGGGCATTCGCTTTAATTTTATGTAGCTAGTGGGCCTATTCAAAAAAATTTTCATAGAACAAAAAAGCAGCCTTTCTCTGAAAGTAAAATAAAACCTCTAAGAAAAAAAACCCAAATTATTTTTTGACTTTTCAAATGTGCATTTTTCTTCTAACCATTAAGGTTTCAAAAACTCGTGGAGTTCCATCTCAAGAGGGGTCTCCATGCAACCCTAGTAACTGAAGTCAGGGGATAGGATGCAATGTAGAATAGAGGGTGGAGTGGGAAGGTAGATATGTCAAGGGCAGATATGGGAAAGACAAGCATTGAAAGTTAGGCATGCAGCTACTGGACCGGAGACGTAGGAAGAATAGATACAGATGCAGGAGGCAGATCTGCAGATCCGGAGCATGAAAAGCCAGTAGAGAGTAGGGTTACTGAAAAGAGTAAATCAAATGCCACAAGGAAAAGTACTGGCTGCAGGTAGGATATCCCTGATGCCTCCGAGAGGAGTTTCAGGAAAGATTAGGGCAGTATGAAGAATTAATATGGAACAGGACAAGAAGAAATTAGATTATTTTTCAAGAATTTGCAAGCATAGGAAAAAGCAAAAACAGAACAGTCTATTAGTAGGGACCTTTACTTGTTTGTTTGTGCTTGTCTGTTTATTTGTTTCATACTTTTTATAGAATGGAAGGCTTCCTGTAGCCTGGACACAAAGAGTGAAAAAGATATTTGGGTTAAAGAAAAATAATATTTATAGATAGTTTAGGTGAGAAGCTACCTTGAGGAAGTTACCTAGGAAAAGAGACCAATGGCCAAGCATAAGTGGAAAATATAAGGATGGAGCTAACCAGTGCACAGACAAGGCCTTTCAAATAGGCAAAACTTAAGTAGCACTGTGAAATCAGAAAGGTTAGTTACGATTTATTTTAAACTCAGTTGTTCAGCATTGGCCAGAGCGTGACAATAATTATGGCCAAAATATAGACCGTGGGCTGTAAAACTATGGGCTCAGTGTGACAATGGAGAGCAAACTCTTTGTGATTAATCACTACAAGCTGCACATCATGAGGACACTGACCCATGTGTACTCAGTGGACACCTAGAGCCAGCATGGGCAAAAGGGGAAAAGAAGGGCAGGACTAATGAACACCTTTCACAAATATTTTAATTATAAGTGACAGGAAGCGCAACCAAACCACCTTCCAGAAACTCTCACTGCCAAAACATTGATGGCTAGTGCGGACTCTAAGCATAGGTGACTCCAGGCAAAAATGATGTCAAGGGACTCAACCTCTGTGTTTCACTGGCTCTGAAGTAGCCTCCTTTTGATCCTTTGAGTGGTAGCAGGATGGCAATGGTTATTTTTAAGCTTTAGAGCCTCACATCTTCAAATCCAGCAGGAATGAGAAAGGGTTTCTTTTTCAGAGGCTCCAGCAAACATAATCTTTATGTTTCATTGATTCTGGTCAGGTAACACATGTGTATCCCTCAAACAATACGACCAGGGGAGTTGGATATGTAAGTGCAGTGGTCAGATATCTCCCGAGGCAGGTAAGAGATCAATTTTATTTAAATCACATGCCACGCAATTGAGACTGGAGGAGAGCACTTTGCCGAACAACAACAACTTTGTCCTCTCTGGAGTAAAAATTAAAATGTCTAGGTCAGTACCACATGCAGGGGGCCTGGATCAGGATTTGTGTGGGACGTTGAACAAATCCTATCCAGGCTTCTCTCCTACTAAGGATAAGCCTCCGGGCAAGAGTTTTTTCTTTTTTTCCTAGTCATTGGTTATTTTTTACATGGAAGATGAAGTCTCCAGCCCCTTTCTGTTCTGGATTTCTGTGGCTTTATCCATAGTTGCAAAGTTCTTTTCAGAGACCTGCTCATGCCTAACCTACCCTGGTCACCAGCAGGGTGACAGGAGGTAGCTGCTTATCATTTGCTTAGTGAGGGAGCATTTATAGATATGGGCTCTTGTATATTTTAGATTGCTTTTATTTGGAGGAGTCCCTAAGGGAAATCAATTTGAAGGGTAGGTGCTAAGACACTATTGGAGCTCAGTGAACCACTAAAAAGCAAATTATGATTTTTTATGGACTCCCATTTTTATGGTGTGAGTTGAAGGGAGGGGTGGTTGTTTGGAGTGCTGTGTTTGTAGGCTGTTCTCACCCTGTGGATGGAGTGTGAAAACCAGGCTTAGAAAAAGTGGCAGTACATTTCGGTTGATTTTCATATTTTCTGTCCATCTGTGGTATGTTACTTTCTACAAACTTTCAAAAACAGCCTCACTAGTGAAAAAGGGAAAAAAAAAAAAATCTGACCAGATCTTTTGAGAGATGACTAACAAGAAAAAGCTCCATGGATTATATAAGATCTTACTGTTCGTGAAATTTGAGGTCAGTAAAATATAAATGATTATTTACTAGATTTGCAAAAGATATAAATTTAGGGGCACCTGAGTGGCTCAGTGGGTGAAGCATCTGCTTTTAGCTCAGGTCATGATCTCAGGGTCCTGGGATAGAGCCCCACATCAGGCTCCCTGCTTAGTCCCTTAAACCCCTTAGGGGTCTGTGTCTCTTCTCCCTTTGCCGCCTCCACCCCCACTTGTGCACGCTCACTCTCTCTCAAATAAATAAATAAAATCTTTAAAAAAAAAGAAAAATGTATCAAATATTCTTTTCCAATAATGATATTAAGAACAATTAAGATTATCTGATAATTAATTAGACCCAAAGCAACATATTATGCATGTTGTATATGTGATTGTATATAATTTTCAAGAGAACTTAGGAATTAGATATTTATATTATTTCCACTATAAAGTTAAGAAACTTGAGGCATAAAGAAACTAAATGGACTTGCTCAGGATCATATAATTATGAAGTGTCAAAGATAAATTCAAACTTAAATCCAGCATTAACTCTTCTCTTCTTCCTTGCCAACAGAACCCATTTTTTTCTCAATTATTCACTCTCCTCTGCAAAGACAAGTGATTCAGGGAAGACGAATCCCAGGCCCAGGGTCACAATGAGTGAAATCCTAATTGATTTAAATCAGTAATTAGCCTCCAATTCCCTGATCAATGAGTTTATATATGGATGCATGATGCAATTCTGGCATCAGAATTTTATGTTCTGGAACATAAAAGGAAGACTGATGGGAGTGTTGCACAAAAGCTTTCTTCTCCATAAAATGGGAGTCTGGAAAACCTATGCATCCAGGTCTTGTATCTGGGTATGATGCGGGAAACTGATACAACAATCTCGCTATAAGCATAACACTAAATCTAGCATTAAAGGTGGTGCTATAGAAAGATGGAGGAAACCTGAGTCCTTGATGTTATCGACCTGCTGATTTTAAAGAAGCCCTTCCTGGAGCCAACCTACCTCTAGTTTTCTTTTTAAGGAAAACACTAAATCTCTGTATTAGTTAAGCCACTTGAGATTAGGGTTGATGTCACATGCAGTGGAGAGCATCCTAACAACCGCACAGATCGCCTGTTTCAAAGCTCAAATTCTTAATCTCTAATCCATCCAGGGAGTCATCTTACCCTAATAAGAAGTCCTAACACAAAAGGCTGATTTCTAAGTTAGCTACTTAGAATTCACATCCTATTTTCCTGTAAAACAAAAAGGTTGATTCAGTTTCCAAGGTAGCCCACAAAACCTACTGATTCCATGATACAGCTCAACAATAATAGATGGTCCTTGGGCAAGTATCGAGTACTGGAAAGTCAGATACTTAAGACTTTTCTCATTAAATGCAAGGTTTTTCCTCATTCTTTGCCATATTTTATCAACAAGCCTGCCTCCAAAGTATATTTTGCCTCTGTCTACTGTCCCCCACTTTTCTCTCAATTCAGTCTCCGTCAGTCTGAGTCACTATCGTCTTTGATGCTGTCTGTCTAGACACAGCTCTGCACCGGGAGCTTGCTGTCCTTCTGTCCCACTTGGAAATGGGGGCTGAAGGTAGGGTGGAGCATCCAGCTCTCTTCTGTTCCAGGATCCTGGGAATTTATTTGGGGTGTATTATCACTCTCTTCAAGATTTTTCTGAGTTTGGAGAAGGTCAGGCAGGATTCAGGGTCTCTTCTCAAGATCCCTTCTGTCTTCCTTTCTGACTCCTCTTGTTAAACCGAGGGCATGTGTGCACAAAGGAATGAAAACTCTGCTCTGACTCATGTATTCTTCTGTTGTCTTTTCCTGGGCCTTTCCTCCTTTCACAGGATCTAGACTTTGAAAAGTCGAGTCCAGGAACAGGAGTTTTCTCCCTTTCGGTAATTGTGTTTCACGTATAACTTGAATCAGTGAATGAAATCATGGCTGACTATATGGACAAAGGGCCACAGGATTAGAGCAAATATTTTTAAAAATATTTTGGGATAGCATATTTCACACATGAAACAGGGCCTGACCAAAAATGTTAACATATATATATATATATTTTTTAAGATTTATTTATTTATGATAGACATAGAGATAGAGAGAGGCAGAGACACAGGCAGAGGGAGAAGCAGGCTCCATGCCGGGCGCCTGATGTGGGGCTCGATCCCGGGGCTCCAGGATCACACCCTGGGCCAAAGGCAGGCGCTAAACTGCTGAGCCACCCAGGGATCCCCAAATGTTAACATATATAACATGCATTGAAATATACAAAAAATGACTGTTTAACAACCACTAAGACTAGAGATTCTCTGCTTCTCTTTTTATACATCTGTGCCTTTATTCAACAAGTATTTATGCAGGACAATCTATATACAATGGTAATTATTTATCTATTATTATTTTGCTATTCTGTTTGGCTCTTGTTAACTCCCTCTTATCATTCTGGTCATATTTTAGCCTCACAGGTTTAGAAAGAAATATAGTCTTTATCTTCCCTCATACTCCTGTCTTCCAAATATATCTCAACTCCTCTAAGTAGGTTCTGCCCCTACTCCATTGAGAAACTGACTTTTCTATTTTACAATTAAGTAACATACAGATAATTCTCATTTGTAACATCAATATAAAATCTTCATTAATTAAGATACCTTCATGGAGATTGTCCTGCCGGTACCCTCTCAGTAGTTCACCAACACTCTCCATTGCTAAGTTCGTGTAATGCACAGTCGAATCTTGTTTTCTTGGCGGAGAATCCATGAATTGGCAAGCTGTGAATGGATGAGAGCAGTTCTCAAACTTTAGCATTCATGAGAGTCACCTGGAGGACTTGTTAAAGCGGAGTGCTGGTCTCCACCCCCCAAAGTTTCTAATTTAATAGGTCTGGAGTAGAGCCTTAAAGTTCCCAGGTACTGCTGATTCTGCTGGTCTAGGAACCACATTTTGAGAACTCCTGCATTAGGGAATGTCAAAATGAGGCTACAGAAAAGAGAGATAGAATGTTAGAAATGTAATGGTTAGAATTTTAAGGTCTTATTAAGAGTGTAGCCCAAGTATTATTATGAGATGATCTTGTGCTGAAATGCCTCCTTCGACCAGGAAATTCCATCATTGAACAGGAGCAAAAAGTAAGAGGTGCTGAATTGGAGATTAGCTGTGCCTCATAGCAATGAGTCTTGGGCAAAGGGGGAGGGCCCTTCCTTTGATTTGTGATGTGGTCACATCTCCCAGATCTGAGAAACTGTAGGCCCTTAGGCTTCATTTCTGGCCTACAGGCCACCCTTTTCCTTCACCCTAGCACTCTTAGTAGGCCTTGGAAGGATGCACAATTGGATGAAGAACAGAATGCGCTTCTCTTACTTCTCCAATTAGAAGAAGTAACATATCTCTTCCCTGAAAAATGGGGCAGGAAGACCAATACTAGGTAGATATTATGTTGTGATAATACGTACATAACATGAAAGCTACCATTTTAGCTATTTTAAAGGGTATAGTTCAGTGGAACTAAGTACAGTGTGGCACTACTATCTCTACTCTCTATTTCCAGAACTTTTTCATCATCCCAAAATAACTCTGTACCCATTAAACAATAATTCCCATGCTCTTCCTCCTCTCAGGCCCTGGAAACCTCTGTCCTATTTTTTGTCTCTACAAATGTGCCTATTTTCCTAGGTAAAATTTTAAAGTGGGTAAAAGTTATTCTTGGAGATTCCTCCCACTGCCTCGTTATGATCCTTGGAAACTTTACATTGTTCTTTGGCTCTCCAAACTCACTTTGACTGACTTCTTACTATAAAATGTCTCAAACACCTCCATCCCCATGAGAGGATACCCTCCTTTTCCTTCATGTCAGAAATGAAGATCTGCGTAGACGAACTCACGCAGATGTGTAAATAACTGGGGTTCTTTGAGGACTTTCTTTGTGACAGACACTTTTCTAAGTGCTTCCCTAGACGATTCCATCTTCACAACCCCACCATTAGGGATACTATTATTATCACTTCTCTTTAACAGACAAAGAAACTGAGACTCAGGTAGGATGAAGCACATTTCCCAAGACCACACAGCAAATATGTGGTGAAGTCAGGAGTTTGACTCCAGAGGCAGTTCTCCTAACCATGGAGGATGCTTATTAATCAGAAAATTTGGTAATTAATGGAATGTGAAGCTTTGTGCCTAATGGCATGTATTCAAAGATATTTTTGAGCTAAAAGAGCACTTTCTGGTGGGAAGCCAAGAGTCATCAGCCAGGCCTAGGGCAGTTTGCTGCTTCACCCATTCCCCCATTTCAATCTCCCAGCTGACTCCAAAAATACAGTCTGAATCCCAACTGTCCAAGCAACTTGAATCCTTCTCAGACTCCTCCTGCAATATTCCCCTGGCCCTTTCTGCCTATACTTGGGGACGGAACCTCCTCTTGCTAAGCCTCTGCTTCCATGGGTGAGTACAGAGGGGGCATAGAGCCCTCCTTAGGCCTTAACATGAAGAAAGCTCCATATGACTTTAACATTCTCCTTAGCTGGTCTTGTTTTAGCCAAGATTTGTCTCTTGAGGATTAAGCTAAGGTCAGCATAACTAACATGTCTCCCCACACCTGTACCCCACAAGTGTGCAGTCTTAATAGTAATATAATGGTCATTTTTTCACAGTTCAAAAAAAAAGCTAATAAAACCAAAAGAACAAAGTTATCGCATAGACAGAAAAAGGAAAGAAAACTGCCAACAACAACAATAAAACTGTTGAAATAAGTTTGTGAGCCTGCCATCTTAAATCCTTTTTGGAACAAGACAAGGAATAAATAAATAAATAAGTGTGCTCAGGTGTAGACTGGAAGAATTAATTCAAGAGTATCTCACACTCAGGAAGCAGGTTACTGGCAACTCACTATGGCATTTTGAATGTATCACCTTTTCTCATCCTGACATTTAATTTATTGTACTTCAAAGTACCCTGAAATTCTATGACCATCCAGATAGATCTATGAGAGAATGATTCAACGTACCAGTCTTGGAAAATAAATTTGAACATCCTTTGACCAAAAAATTCCCTGGTGGGCCAAATTCCCTTAATTTTTTTTTAAGATCAATTATTTTTTAAATATTTTATTTATTCATGAGAGACACAGGCAGAGGGAGAAGGAGAAGCAGGCTGATGCGGGACTTGATCCCAGGACCCTGGGATCACGCCCTGAGCCAAAGGCAGATGCTCAACCACTGAGCCACCCAGGTGCCCCAAGCTCAATTATTTTTAGTCCTAAATTTCAAGCTAGAGATGGGTTAGATAATAGTGATTATTCACATCAATATTGCCTGAAAGTGAAGGTAGTCTGGGTACCTAGTAAGAAAACATACGTTTGAGGTAAAGTAGAGCTGAGCAGTTAAAAACTCAAACCCCATCGAAAGATGAATGGATAAAGAAGATGTGGTTTATGTATACAATGGAATATTCCTCAGCCATTAGACACGACAAATACCCACCATTTGCTTCAACGTGGATGGAACTGGAGGGTATTATGCTGAGTGAAATGAGTCAATCGGAGAAGGACAAACAGTGTATGTTCTCATTCATTTGGGGAATATAAATAATAGTGAAAGGGAATAGAAGGGAAGGGAGAAGAAATGTGTGGGAAATATCAGAAAGGGAGACAGAACATAAAGACTGCTAACTCTGGGAAACGAACTAGGGGTGGTAGAAGGGGAGGAGGGCGGGGGTTGGGGGTGAATGGGTGATGGGCACTGAGGGGGGCACTTGACGGGATGAGCACTGGGTGTTATTCTGTATGTTGGCAAATTGAATACCAATAAAAAATAAATTTATTATTAAAAAATAAATAAAAACTCAAACTCTGAGATCAGACTTGAGCTCAAAAGTGGCATGGCCACTACTGGTTGTGTGGCTTGGAGCAAATCACTGAAGGTGTCTGTGCCTCAGTTTATTCATCAGTAGAATAAGGGTACTGATAATCATCGTATTCTCCTCATGGCGGAATTGTGAGGATTAGAGCGTGGCTCCTGGCCTGATTCATTGAAACTAATAGAGTCAGCAGCATTAGCATCTCTGAGTAAAGCTTTAGTATTACTCTTAGGGTTTTGGTTTGTTTTTTGTTTTTGTTTTTTGATGGGAGGCTGCAGTCAGCTCAGAGCACAGGTATGTGCTCATCAAACAAATAACACTAATGGATTAAACTATGTGGGAGCTACTTACCCCAAAAATAACCATACTGCAAAATGATCAACTTCTGTTAATTCTCCCAGCCATCCCTGGAGGGCTCACTTGGAACATATTTACCACATGAGTTCAATACCATCCTGAGCCCAGGGCCACTGCCTCCCTCGACACTGCCCCTCATTTCAGAGTGCTCACCAATGGCTCATTTTTGGAGTGCCCCTCCCCATGGGGTGATAAGTCTTCAAGCCAAGAAGTACTTGAAACTCATGCCCCTCTTCTCTCTTTTTGGGTCCATGGACTATAGAATCCCCTCCCCTGCCCATTGTGCTCCTCTCTCATATTCTGGACACTGAGACCCCAGAATTCTCTGCCCAAAGGACCCCTAGCCTGTCTCCTAAGTTTTAAGGGGCTTCTTTCATAGGTCTTTCCTCCTGAGATGGCCAGACCACTTAGGTCTGTGGTCTGTGTACCTCTCCACCCCTACAAGAATGGCCAACAAACAGCTACTTTCAAAGCTGGGCAGGTTGATTAGAGTGAGGAGGGAGGCTGCAGTATCCACCTGCTTATGCAGTAAGGCCTGAGCCGGAGGTTAGGTAGGTGCAGAAGGACAGCGGCCGCCAGCTGGCCCAACCTTGTCTTGTAAGGAGTTGAGAATTCTCAAGTCAAACTCAACTTGCCAGGCTTTTGTGAAACTTATTAAAAGGTAGGGGGATAGAACACATTTAACAATTCCATCATTTGATATTTAACTATAAAATATTTAATTATTTGGTATTTGGGAGAAATGTGCTCCTGCCCTGGGACCAGCAAATGTTAGGGGTAGAACTGAATGACTTGGTGGCTTATTGAAATGTATCCTTTACAAGAAGAGTAAATCAAGAAAAAGAAAATTTCAAACCTAGGAAGCCAGTTTCTAATTACATCCAGCACTTGAATCTTAATGCTCAGTAGGTGTAAATGTGGGCACCGATTGCCTGGAAATAGCTGTGTGGGTACACTGATATAACCGTTTTCCAAGAGTCCACTGTGGACAGAAATATTTTCACTGATATAATTGTAAAAGTCAAAATCTCATGACCTCTCTTTCCGTGGCCGCCTCCTTTATTCCCTTCCTCTTGAAAATTTTCTAGTTCAAAATATAAGCCCTTTGGGAGTTGTGTCATCTGATTTCAAGAGAAAATTTGGGGTATAAATAGCTTCAAGGATCAGTTGAGCACTGATTGGACAGAGGATCAGTTTTTACAGCTCCCCGGCCCCCCATCTATCCATAGCTCATTTTCAGGTACTCTTCACTTTCTGTTTTATTGACACTCTTAAAACAAAAAAAAAGAAAGAAAGAAAGGAAAGAGAAAGAAAGAAAGAAAGAAAGAAAGAAAGAAAGAAAGAAAGAAAGAAAGAAAGAAAGAAAGAAAGAAAGAAAGAAAGAAAGTCACATCACACAGAAGTATTTCTCAGAGGTTAACAGTGATAACATTTTACACATTTATTTTCTATAGAGTGCATTATTAGAATTCCTAAGAAAAATGCACCAGTGACTATGTTTTCATGTTGTAAGATATTTAAACACAAAGTCTTTATTTTTTTAAGAGCACTCATGATGTAAAGCAGTATGCTTACTCTGCCATCTAACATTAGGATGAGGAGTAATTGAGCTCTTAGAGATTTTGAAAGCAAAATTAATCACAGTATTCCAGATCCCATTTTATCAACCCTACATGCACAAATTTATTTCAAAAATGAAATGAGGGCAAAATGTAGTCTTACGTGTTTTCCATGTGACATAATCTTAGGTGAGTATTCAGATATTTTCACTTGTCTCACATAGATGGATAGGAAAACTGTTTATGTTTATGATAATTCTCTAACAAAACCCCAGGATTGCCCTTCCACATTATACTGTAGTTTTTGCTTCTGCCCAGTGAAACCTGAAGAGTCCTTGTGCTCAGAGGCAGGAAGGCAGAGGTATAAGGCAGGTGGCCAGGAGAGGGAGAACAAAAGGGAGAAGATGGAGACGGAGAGGAGTGGGGAGAAATATGTATCATTAGGTGTGTTAGTTTTTTAAAAATTTATTTATATTTAGGTTTTATTCACTTGTCTATCAAGTTTCTTCTCTCCAAACCAGAATAATTATTTTAATGAATCTGCTACAACTTATTGATAACTTCCTTGAGAATGTCTTGTATACTCTACTTTAGAGATGAGTCTAAAAGAGTTAGTATTTAACAGAAACACTGACTTCCTGGGCTAAAGGCATGTAAACAGTGTATTCAATTTTTAAAATTTCTTTGTACTTTGCCTATAATTCAAAATACCATAAAAATGTTTAATGTGTTTTCCACACCAAATATACATGTTGCCCCATAATTTGCTTCAAAAACTGTAAAGGGGTTATTCAAATGCAAATTATCCTAAAGGCAATGAAGGAGATGAAGTCACTCCCAGGCTGCTAGGACTTCTAAAGACCAAAATTTCTCCTACCATCCCCATTCTCACTCCACTCCTCAAAGGTAATCACTTATAATAGTTTAGCGTAAATATCTCTGGATGTTTTCTAGACACTCAGTAGATACATATTCATCTCCTACTCTGTGCCATGCACTGTTGTAGGTGCTGGTGATACAATAATGCACAAAAACAGACCAACTCTCTGCTCTCTTTATAGTTTAGTGGATTAAACATAAAATGAATAAACAATCCAGTAAACATACAACATTATATCAAGTAGCGGTAAATGCTAGGAAGGCAATAATAGAACAAAAAGACAGAGGTGTTTCCCAGTTGAGTAGGGGGGTCAGGGAAACCCTCTTTACCTGAATACAGTGAGAAAATGACCCCTTTCAAAACTGGTAAGAGAGTCAAAGCAAAGTGAACAACAAGTGCAAAGAAAGACTCTGAAGCCAAGCAAGGCTGGCAAGGTGGAGCACAGCAAGGAGGCCAGTGTTGCTGGAAGAAAATGAGTAAGGGGAAACTGATGAAAAGATGAAGGTAGAGGTAGCACTTGTGACAAGCTGTGTAGGACTTTATGAATTAGTTCTTGACAAGGTCTGACTCAACTTTAAAAGAGCATTCTGGCCGCAGAAGAAAGAGACTGAGGGCATCAGGACAAGAACTGGGGGACCAGTAGGAGGCTCCTGCAGTAGGCCAGGAGAGAGAAGATAGTGGCTTGGCCTCTCTCTCATTCATTGCCGGTCAGGATGCAAAACGGAACAGCCACTTTGGGAGACAGTTGGGAAGTTTCTTTAGAAAACTCAACATTCTCTCTCTCTCTTTTTCTTTTCTTTTTTCTTTTCTTTTTTCTTTTCTTTCCCTTCTCTTCTCTTCTCTTTTCTTCCCCTTCCCTTCCCTTCCCTTCCCTTCCCTTCCCTTCCCTTCCCTTCCCCTTCCCCTTCCCCTTCCCCTTCTTCCCCTTCTTCCCCTTCTTCCCCTTCTTCCCCTTCTTCCCCTTCCCCTTCCCCTTCCCCTTCTTCCCCTTCCCCTTCTTCCCCTTCCCCTTCTTCCCCTTCCCCTTCTTCCCCTTCCCCTTCTTCCCCTTCCCCTTCTTCCCCTTCCCCTTCTTCCCCTTCCCCTTCCCCTTCCCCTTCCCCTTCCCCTTCTTTTCTTTTCTCAACATACTCTTACCATACGATCCAACCATTGTGGTCTTTGGTATTTACTCAAATGAACTAGAAAAGTCTGCATACAATCATTTGTAACTACTTTATTGTAATTGTGAGAATCGGAAGCAACCAAGATGGCCGTAGTTCAATATAAACACAAACTAGTATATCCATACAATACGTTATGATTCAGCAATTAAAAAAAAGAGCTGTTAATACATGAGAAGACAGTTTGGTGCCTAGATCCATAATAGCTAAAAGGGCATTTTAGTTCCTTGCAAATGATTTTTGTGTTTCAAAACCAGAGGTATAACTGATGTGCTCTATTAAGTGAACATTAATATAATGGAGTTGTGCCTTTGTCATCTATTGGGTTTTTAATCCATGCAGTAGTTACCACGTAGTGTTCATGAATGATAGAAATAGTCTTTCTTAGCCTTTATATAGTATATATTATATATGTATAGCTTTTATATATATGAAAACCTCTATCTCCTTAGCCTTTATATTATTAGAGAGAATGAGAGAGAGATAGAGATTGAAATGGATTAATTACAAGGAATTGGTTCATGTGATTGTGGGGGCTATAGGCTGGAAATCTGCAGAACACGCTGACCCTGGCTAAAAAATCTGGCAGGAGCCAATGTTGCAGTCGTTAGTCGGAAGGCAGTCTGAAGGCGGAATTCCTTCCTCGTGAAAGAATCTTTGTCTTAACGCCTTCAATTAATTGGATGAGGCCAACTCACAGTATGTAAGATAATCTACTTTACCCAGTCTACTGATTTAAAGGTTAATCACCTCCAAAAAACACCTTGACAGCAATATGTACACTTAGGCTAATGTTTGACCAAATAACAGCACCACGCCCTAGCCATGTGTAACGTATAAAATTAACCATCGAAGAGGTAGGTGTTGCTTTTTCAAAATTTTCTTTTAGTCACAGGCTAGCATATCTCATGCTTTCCTCTTTACACACTCTTCCTTTATGTCTGTATCCACAAATGAATTCACATTACTCTTTCTCCAAGATTATATGTGCTCTTTCCTTCTTCATGAATGACATCATGCATCATGATTAAGAATTTCCAAAGTACCAGACTCCTAAGTCTCATATCTCCATTCAAAATCTCATTTCCATATGCTGATTTTGTCATGTTTGATGATCGGTCTTGGGTAATTTATGAGCTTAGGACATACAGCTGTAAAGTCCTCCACATCAAATTTGCAAAGAATCAATGGACCACCGTTACAGCGTGTCTCTCATTCTACTTTGAGTAGCTGATAAAACGAGGCAGCAGTAGAATTCTTGGAGCTCAGTGACATCACAGGATTACACCACAATGAATTCCCATGCCACCTGTTCTGTTCTGTGGTTTTACTTATCACTGAATAAGTAATAATAGAAATGGCATAAGCCCTTGAATTTTCAAACCACGTAGTGTAGTGTCTTGCTGCCATGGGCTAAACGATCCAATTTAAAATGGACAAAATGCTAAAAAAAACATTTTGCCTTGAATTACAATGTTGGTGTATTAAGAGTAAGTCAAAACCACTCAAACATAAGTTCCAAAAGAAAGTTAAAAATGAATCAAAGTAAGTATTAATCAGTTCTAACTTCCAGTTATGTAAGGCTTTTCTTAATCTTCATATGCATACATGTAGTTTTGTAATTCCAGAATTAATTGTATATATTTTGTCATAAGGTAATTTCATAAATGCATTTGTGCATAGTGGCAATGACTGCGCTCTGAATGTTTATAAAGAGCAGCATGTAGAGGTCTTCATGTAACCTTTTGTGACTCTTTGAGATAGCATTGGGTGCTGTGGGTGGGCTTTCTATTTTTTTTTTTCCCTTCCCTTGGTTCCTGCCCTCTCAAAGATGACTTCTTCTGGATGCTTTAGCACACACACTGTCATTCTGCTTTCCATCAGCTTATGATCCGTAGGCTTCACTCTGTACAAAGAGCTTTACCTAAGCACATGGAACCCCAAAGCCAAAACTCAAGTGTGCTAAAAATAGCTCTGAGTTATCAAATTGGTGCAGACACAGAAATAAGGAAGTCAGGAGGCAGACAGGTGGCCTGTGTTCTTCCCAGAAGCAAACCTCAGTCACTCTGTAGAGTGTTTTTGTCATTTGTGGGGAGCCTTTCACACCATCTTCTCAGTTCAGACCTTTGGGAAGTTCTGGATCACTGGAGCTGACCAGCCTTACTGGCAGGTATTACCACCCATCAGTCCTGACAGTGTTGTCTAACCTGGAGCTTAGAGAGGACAGGGGCCCTCGGCCAGCAGTTCTCAGCATGCCCTCAAGATAGCATCTGCACTTAACTGCAGGTGTTTCTCTTCCTCTTCCACTGGCATTGTCACCTAAAATGAGCCTTCAAAATAATCCATCTTTTTTTTTCTTCACGTTTTAATCTGTGATGTTGGTCTCAGAATGAGTATCTTTTAGAGTCCTTGATATATTATTTGCCTAAAACTTAGAGATACCTCTCAAATGAAATAGCACATATGAGTGACTTTTGTAGACTCCAAGGACTTAAGCAAGCAGCATGTGCTATCTGTACTATATACACAAGATCGTTACATATAAGGCGACTTCCATAGCTTCTATTCTCCTGTTGTCTTTCCACTCCAATTACCTTCCTTAATAACAGACATCTGTTGATGAACTCTCTTCTCTAATTTAGTTTTATTTATGACTAGGATAGTACATTAGTTGATATATTCTCTAGACTGGTATCACGGTACTGGGTTTGGGAAGCTGCAAATGCTCAAGACCATTGCTTGCCTTCAGAAGACCATCAGTTTGAGAAATTCAGAGCTTTCCAAATGTGAACCCAAACATTTTTCTTTTTTAGGTACCTCATATTAAAGGATGATCAGAGAGTGATTGCTGTATTTTAAATCCTATTGCAATGTTTGGTTATCAGTTTTCCTTCACTTTTTCCTAAAGTTTAAATATCGGTATAAACTTTTACAGAAGACTGCTGGATACTGAAGATGAGCTCAGTGACATTCAGACAGACTCAGTCCCATCAGAAGTACGGGACTGGTTGGCGTCCACCTTCACGCGGAAAATGGGGATGATGAAAAAGAAATCTGAGGAAAAACCCAAATTTCGAAGCATTGTGCATGCTGTTCAAGCTGGAATTTTTGTGGAAAGGTAAGTGAAATTGTTAGTATCTCAAGACAATAAAATTTGGAAGGCAAGAGATATACTTACCATATCAAAATTACATGAGTCAAATATTTTACTTATTGAAGAAAACTTCAGTTATAAGTATACCCAGAATGAGCAAAAGTAGAACTTTATTATGAGCTTGCCTTAACAAAAATGTTTTGTCCCGGATTTATTACTTTTATTTCTTTTAAATTGATGTTAAATGCTAAAAGCAAAGACTTTTGAATGACCAGTGCCCTCAAATGTACCTCTGTAAGCAATTGTTTAAAAAATTGCAACGCATTCATGTTACACAACTAGTTTCACCTGAATAAAATGTCACATTTCATAAAACAAATTCCATACTACATGCTCAAATCCAACAGGCCTTTCTCTGCATTAAAGCAAAAAAGAGCATTCCCTCTCCATCATGGAAGAAAAGCTCCTTATGTCTGCTTTCGAAGAGTGGTTTTTTTGTTGTTGTTGTTTTTTTTTTTTTTTAACATTTCTGTCGCTGAAACAAGGAATATTTGATGGCCCCTAGAAGCACCAGATCAAATCACCATAGGTTCTGATGTGAAATACATGTTAATGTGGCATGATTTTATATTTGGTTAGCCCTTAGGAATACAGTCGATTTTTCTGTGTAGAAAACAAGTGTTTCAGCATAAAACTAAAGAAAAGACTTGAAGTAAACACATGACATCTGACAATTTTGAAAACTAGTTATTAGAACCCCCTTAGATGAAGAAAAAATTATACACCCCTGGTAAGGTGCATAAACTGGTCCTTTGCCAGGTAGGACCAGAAGCCTCCAATAGGGAGGCAGGGCTGGAGAGAAAGAGTATCTATAACCATATTGCCCTTTTTCAAAGACAATTTAGGAAAGTGTGTGACAGTTGCTGATTTTCATTTACATCAAATCGAAAATATCCCCATAGTAGTTCAGAAAGTCAGTGAGAGAATCACAGATAAGAGAAAATATGTGTGATTTGCCAAAAGAATGTATATTTTGTCTTTTTAAAGAAAATATTGTAGAACTTGGCAGGCTAAAAATGATGCAAACTGAGGAAGTAAATTTCTGTTTCCATTCAATAAAAGATTAAGATTCCTGTAAAGTAAATTCTCATTTGAGAATTGGTAATTCTCAAATGGTAAATTCCCATTCTTTTCATATGCTACATAAAATATTTGGTTTAACAGAGTATGGAAATATCAAATACACGTAAGGAAACTAAACTAGCAAGCCGTCTTGAAGAAATTGGTATGTTACAAACATGTGGAAATGAAATCTCTTTTATTACTCTTGTATCCCCATTAGGAGGTGCATTAAAAATCGGGCCATATGTTTATCTTTCATTTTCAAAGATAATCGCCTTCAATTTTGGAAATTAGGAAGCCCTCCTGAGTATCTCTCAAGTCTTCCCTCCCAAGACCCAGTGCCTCTGCAGCTCCCCTAGCAATTCACTTCTCCAGATAGACCTAGAATCTGCTCACTTTCCCACCTCTGCTCCTGCAACCCCAGTATCCAGCTCTGGGATCTGCCATCTGCTTTCCAGTTGGGCCTCTTAACTTCCCCAGCTGCCCTCTCCAAACAAGTCACTCTAACAGTGACAGTATGAAATATAAATTAGTCCCTGTCACTCCTAAGTTTAAAAACATCTGATGGTTTTCCATTTCACTTGGTATTAATGGCGACTTCCATATCATGGTTTTTGCAGGATTAGGCACCTTATTACTTTCTCGCCTCATCAAATGCCACCTTCATTTCTGACTGAATATCTATATTCTGATTTCAACCCCATGAACACCCCTAACTCTTTCTCCCCTTGAGACCATTCATCCTGTTATTACCTCTACCAAAAGTGATTTGCCCTCCCTTTTCCCCTGGCTGGCCCTTCCTGTTTTTCCAGAGGCCTTCCCTGATGGCTCTGTACACAGTTCATCACTCTGTCTACCCTAACCAGTGGTTTAAATCATAGCACTGAATGCCGTCTATAATCGTCTAATTTTTATTTATTGCCTGCCTTCACTCTTCAGTAAGCCCCAGGAAAGCAGCAACTGTCATTTTCTTGCTTGCCATTGGTCTCTTACCTAACACAGTGTCTGACATAAGGTAGTTTTTGGTTTGGGGGCAGTTCTTTTGAGTTTTTGAATCACACATTGCAAATACAGTCAAAACTTCCCAAGGCCATCCACCATATTTCCAGTTGGACTTTCACCACTTACAGGAGCCCAGGAAATTCCTGGTTCTTTTTCAGCAACTTATCATGTATCAGCTACTTGCTCAATGTGAGGCAGCTCTGGTAAGGTTCCCCCCCCCACACACTGATTCTGATCCCAGTCACCCTCCCTTTTTGTTCTAATGTTCTGTTATGGATTGTGGGATTAGAACCTGATAATGGGGGAGTTCCTCTATCTCTTCAGAAGGATAATTTTCTTGGTCTCACTTTACATTTCTTATAATGAGAACACACATGGACATTCCTTCCTCAGCCTCCTCCAGGCCTAAGAGATCAGCACCAGAGTCCCCACAGAAGCCAGGGAGCCCTGAAGACCAGAGCACTGGCTGCCGAGGAGTGAAACAGGGACATTAATAATAATAATGGCTTTCTTGTATTGAGTCCTTATTATATTATGGTACGCATTGGTATCATTTACTGTTCACAAAAAGCTTATAATTATCCTCATTTTACAGATGAGAGGCATTAAATCGTTTTGTAAAGGTCCTATAGCCAGTAAGTGGCTAGTCTGTGATTTAAGGCATGTCTTCTCTTTGCTTCATCCTACCACTGTTCTCTACCATCAAGTCCCACAGGTTGAAAGTTACTTAACTTTTTGAATTTCTTACTCCTGGTTATTATATTGACCTTATTTTCCTAGTCCATTATCCTTTTATTTCCCAAGTCCTTCCATTGTTTAGTAATAATGACTAGAAAAATAGATAGAAAAAGACTGTTGTCTGCAAAACAAAAACAAAAACAACCCACAAGACAACTAAATATCATTATTGACAATCATCCTTTTCTGGATCTGTTTTAGTGCAATTACTAATTTCCTTGCCCTGCAAGACTGGAATAATTATGCCTAGCTCAATGGAGTAGTTAATAGAAGTATTCTTATCTATAAACTGAAATCTTCCAAGAGAGATAGAGAATAAGGATAATTTTTTATTATAATCAATTACCACATTCAAAAATTATTTAGTCTTTTAAAATAAACATTAAATGGAAATAGTGAAATAAAGTAATAAGGTCTCTGTGATAAAATGGGGAAATACTTTTATCAAGGAGGCCTAGGTTAGAGATAAACATAAATGCAATATTTGAATTCTAACTTAAATCAAGATTAAAAAGAGAACCATGAGGGGCACCTGAGTAGCTCAGTTGGTTAAGCGAATGACTCTTGGTTTCCGTCAGGTCATGATCTCAGGGTCCTGGGATCGAGCCCTGCACCAGGCTTCCTGCTCAAAGAGAAGTCTGCTTCACCCTCCCCCCTCTCTGCCCCTACACCCACTGGAATTCTCTCTCTATATATAAAATAAATAAATAAATCTTTTAAAAAGAGAGAAACATGAATTATTTGGCATTTATTATCTTTAAAAAAGAAAGGTTTTACATAGAAACCAAGTAATATGTTTTATGGATTTTTAATATAAGGTACATTGAATCAAAAAGTTAGTGTCTAGGGGCACCTGAGTGGCTCAGTCAGTTAAGCATCTGACTCTTGGATTTGCTCAGGTCATGATCTCAGGGTCGTGTGATGGAGTCCTGCATCTGGCTCTGCACTCAACGTGGAGTCTGGTTGAGATTCTCTCTCCCTCTCCATCTGCCCCTCCTACTCGTGCTCTCTCTCTCTCTCTCTCAAAAATAAATAAATTATAAAAACCTTTAAAAACAAAAAGGATTCGTGTCTTCTGTAGTGGTTTTATGAAATTGCAAATTATTTTCCAAATGACTGTTTCTTATATTGACCTCCTTCATACAAATTAATGATATAGTCATTAAATTATGATTTTATTCAGGCATTTGTGGAGAAGTTACAAAAGTATAGTCTAGGAATGCAGCTTGCCAATGGACTAACAATAGGAAAATGAAGGGACACAATTCATAGTTAAATTCTTTCTTCCCAGGACTTTGTGGATGAACCATGCATCTTCCAGTTCTGAATAGAAGTCTAATGCCATTCCTACACATTAGGGTATCACATAGATTCTCTTGTCAAATGAACTAATGGAAGAGTTGTATATATTTGGTTTATGTCATTTTGGTTGCTCATCAGAAGATCCAACAAATGACTAATTAATAATATTTTTATTGATGCTATTATAAAAATGGAAATAACTTTCTTCTGCATAAGGTTTCTTAATTTTTATTAAATGATAATTCAGACAACCTTCAGCCATTTTTGTCAATATGGTCTGCCATAGTATTTTTAAATTTAAAAAAAAGGAAGCTGTGGAAATTCTGGTGATACTACATGTTCTTTCTCTCATGATTTCCATTTTATATATATAAAAAAAGAAACAAATCCATAAAAGAAATATTTTAATGACATTCAGCTTCCAGCCTGAAAATTTTGGCACATAAATGAACACAAAACAAGAATAACTCTTCTGTCATTGATGTAGTGGCATGCCAAAAAGCGTTGTTGCACATACAAAGGACAATCTCTTTTAATAGGATGAAGTGAAGAGAAAGATGTCAATTATATTGACTTAGTAGGGTGCTTGTGTGTAGGCAAATTCATATAAGCATACGCCACATTGTAGATTCTCAATAAATGTTGACCATAGTTATCATTGTTGCCACAAAGACAGCCTGAAAGTAATGATACAAGGTGAACAAGTCAAAAGTAATCTCTTCCCTTATATTTAAAAAATAGTTGAAAACTTCAAGTATATGAGTCATATAAATACTTACTTTTCTTTTTCAGGATGTACAGAAAGTCCTATCACATGGTTGGTTTGGTATATCCAGAAGCTGTCATAGTAACGTTAAAGGTGAAATAATTTCAATTATTTTAATTTTTCAAATAGTCATTTTTTTCAAATCTTATTAAAATGGCTGGGAGAAAATAAGAATGGGTCTTTGTTGCAGCTTGTGTATTGGTACATAAAAAATACTGTAGCCATTTACAACATGTCTTGTGTTCCAAGTCATGACTCATTGTAGACTTACATGAGGATTGATTTGCACTAACAAATTATATCCATGCATATGCATATGTGTGCACACACATATGTGATTTTTTTTCTTCTTCATGCTTTATTTAGGTAGATCTTGAATTCAGTGTTAAGAAGGCACTAGGACTTGTCAGAATATACATATTTTTTATATATATATTACAGGAAAGTTGCATGTGTTAAAAAAAGATGTTCCAGGACAAAACTTATATGAAAGAAATTTGTTTAGAATTTTAGGTCTGGGAAAATATAAAAAGATAAAATTAAGAAAAGAAAAAGAAATTTGTCTCTCTTATCTCTGCTTTTCTGTGGCCAAGACCCAAATGCAGTATGAAATATGTTAGAAATAGCTGGAGTCGAAACTCTGAAGTGGTGACAGTTTTGGGTCCCGTTGTCCCACTGCTTGTGTACCCATGAGCTCTGTTCCTATTTCTAGAGGCATTTTGCAGGCTCACCATTCGACATCTCTTATTTCTTTCTATCATTTAATTTGGGTGGAGAAATTCAACTTTGTCTCCTCTAACAATTTCATGGTGGTTTTCTTATATCACCCAAGAATTTAAAGGACACTGGCAACGGACCATCCTGAGTTGCTTTATTTCTGATTTATTAAACTCCTTTTCTAGTTTAAATTTATATTGCTACTTATATTCTTTGGTTAATTTCCTTTTAAGCATCCTCTTTGCATATTTTTTTCCTCTGCTGCATATTAGACTTTAATCTTATTAATTTTAGTTTTTCTTGGATACTTTTTTATATGTTTCTAAAGCTATAATAAAGACAAATATATAAGTGAAATGTCACATTATAGGATATTAATTACTTCTTGGATCTTGTGAGGTTTTGATTTTCCCAACTGTGGGCAAGAATATAACTTTTTAATTTTTTTTATTTTAATAACCTTTATGTGGAAACCAACACAATATTTTAGTATGAGAGAAAGTAAACACTTTTCTAAAATACAGGATAGAAAAAATGTAGAAACGAACAGGTGGAAGGAGGAAATATTACCATTAAGGAATATTTTTAAATAGGTCTTGCTTCCTGAGGTACTTCTTGTCTTGTTTGTTCTCAATGAAGCATCTGTACTAGTTTATAAATGTAAATCATCATTGTTGATAAAAATCCCCCACAGTGGAAAACTAACTTTTATTCAGTGGGAAACCCCTAGCAGGAACTATAAACAGCAGCTTCCTAGCAATCTGAACTAATTCTTCTGTGTTAGCTTTGGAATTTGATCAAAGATTTGTTGGCCTCATTTGAGATTTACTGATGGTAAGATGTCTTCTAACACAACCTTCAGAGATTTTAAATTCACAAACACATAAAGCAAGTGTTTGGGGATCAAACCAGGGCCAAATGGAAGGAATTTAACAAAGGCATACAAGCAAATAAAAAAAATATCTCATTGGTTTTTTCAAGTGATTAAAAATACCATTTGAAGCTGTTATTGCTATTTTCAAAAACAGTATTTTTAAAAGAGACTGTTTGAATACTTTTTATCAGATTCTCAGTTTAGTTTCAGCGTGTTACAGTACAGATAATTGGCCTCTGTAAACATTTGTTAAATGAACGAAGTTCTAAATAATCTCAGCTCAAATTAAAAATTAATGCACAGTCTTAAGGTTGCCTACCCAGTACTAAACCTGCTATGTGTATGTAAACATACACTTTGCTAGTAGTTTCTAATAATCCTTACAATTTACTGTTGTTATTTCTTTAAATTTTTAAAATTTTAGCAATTAAAATTTTATATTAAAACCTCTTTAGTATATAGGGTTGATATCACTGTTACAAGTCCATTTTATGAACCTCTCTGCAAGATTTCATCCTGGCCTTACCTAAAGCAAAAAGTCATGAGGTAGCTGGAATGGTTTGGCATACTTGCTCATTGCTTTCTCTCCTCCCACTGTCAGTGGAGTTTTTCCAAGGGTATGTATGTACTCCTTTCCCTACAGACCTGCCCACTTCCCTAGGGAATCACCTGAAATGCTGTAATTACTTTCTTCCTCCCTCTCCTCAATCAAAGGCCTCACTTCCTTTCCCTTTCCCTCTGTCCCTGGAGGAAAGTATAAATGAATCAGCCAAGGTTAGAGTGAGGAATAAGGTAGTCCTCTATCTTTCTAGGGTAATTGCATCTTAAAAGAAGACATAAAATATCAAAGCTTTAAATCCAAGGACTAACTCTTAGAGTGGAATTTCAAGCCATGTAGAAGGTGGTGGTTGGGAAAAAAGAAGCTGGAACCGCTTTCCCCTATAGCTCCACTGACATTGACATCACCTGCATACCTGTAATTCTACCTCAAAATGAAGCCCACTCTGGGAAAGTGATTTTTGGGGTGGATTTGAAGAGAGATGGAGAATGAGATCAGTATTACAGTGTTATGGGGTTTATTACATCCAGTTTGATAACTCTGGGATTAAGGGAAGATTTTAGCACTTACAGCACATGGTATGGCCTCACTTTTGTAAACCCAGGGATACTAAGTGCCTCTTGTCATCGCAGACACTGGGGAAAATATACCCTGATGTTCTAAATTGAAATGTGACCTGCTGAATCTACAATTCTTGATCTTTCCAAGAATTTTTTATAGAAAGAAACAACTCTATAATATTGTCATCTAAAGTATTTACTCCTTTTTTCTTCTTACAGGACGTTGATAAATGGTCTTTTGACGTATTTGCCTTAAATGAAGCAAGTGGAGAACACAGTCTGAAGTTTATGATTTATGAACTGTTTACCAGATATGATCTTATCAATCGTTTCAAGGTCAGAAACATGGAACAAAAGTAAAATGCTCCTAGAATTAGTTATCTGAGTAAGAATTAAAATGCAGAGCCATCAAGTCATCAATCAGTGCATTTCATGTTTCTAGTCGGCAGGTCCCAGGCCTAGGGGGATGAGTTCACCACGCGGTGTAGCTATTTTCCATGACTCATTGACATATTTCCACACGGATATCATGGGGCCATGGTAGCCCCATTCCAACAAGATACAACATCCCCCTGAATTACTCACAGAACAGTCATGTAGAGATTGGGAGCTGTGTTTTTGTTTTTGTTTTAATATAATCTTTGTTTCCCAAACACAGAATGAACCTTTATTGGTAGCTTTTCTTAAACTGAGATGAAAGAGCTTCTAATTAATTTCATTTAGAGCCACTTAAGCAACAGATTTGATCCAGATTTTTGAGCACTCTGCAAGGTGTACCTTTCCTCATTACCAATGGGATCATGGCCTTTTTGAGCTAGAAGGTACTGGGAGGTCATTTATTTTAATCCCTTGTATTACAGATAGAAAAACTAAACTTCCCAACTGTAATTGGGAACTTTACCCTTTTAAGAACTAGCCTTCTGTCTTGGCTCTGGAAAATATAAACATTTAAAGATGACAGTATGGGTAAGATTTTTTTTTTTTTTTTTTTTTTTTTTTTATGGGTAAGATTGTTATTTCATCTATCTTAGTCAAAGACCCGGAGGTTGCAATCTTTCTCAGGATTAAAAGCTAACAGGTTAATAAAACAGTTTTTCAGAACAACCTACATTTAACTTCAAGAACCTACTGCTCACATCTGACTCATATTTGTGTCCTATCCCAAACATTGTTGTGCTCATGTTGATTTAGTGCTACTATTTTGGTCAAAATATAATCATAATTATTACTTTTCGCAGATTCCTGTTTCTTGCCTAATTTCCTTTGCAGAAGCTTTAGAAGTTGGTTACAGCAAGTACAAAAATCCTTATCACAATTTGATTCATGCAGCTGATGTCACGCAAACTGTGCACTACATAATGCTTCATACAGGTATCATGGTAAGAAAGTTTTTGTAACTGAAGTCTGTTAGTTTGGAATAGTTTGGCATATCAAATTCCTTTCTTTTACATTGCCATTGTCCCTTTAATGCCCATAGAAGTATTGTAAGAAATGATCTTTTGGATTTATGAGGGTTAATGAGTTGTTCATAATATACATTTTCCAAAAAAATATTTTAACTCTGTGAAAAGATATCCAGAGGCAAATGCAAATATACTGCAAAATTCCCAAAATTTGAACTCTAGAATATTTTTGTTCATAACCTATTTTTCCTGAGGGATCAGCCAAAAAAAATGACCTACATAAAAAGTCTTGGGATAAAAGCTACAGTGCTCTTTCTTCATATTATCATGTTCTCCCAAGCTGACCTCTGTGGCTTTTTCTCCTTTAGTTGCATTGCTAATCACAATCAAATCCTAGTAGGGATTTCAGAAATTATTTCTATGAATTTTCCCAAATTCTCCTTCCTCTTCTTTCCACATGAATGAATCAGTGACTAACTCAGCAATGCAATCTGGAGACAACCTGAGTAGATGTTAGGAATTCTGACACTGCTTGGAATTTCTTGGTACCTTCTTGATTCTTTTATGCGTCAGCCTATGCTGAAGCAGTGCCATAAACTGCATGTAAATAGAATGCTCCACCAAATCCCACAATATGCACTAACTATTTTGATTTTAGAAGTCACACACATGTTCTGTTGGGTCACTGGCACTCCGATCTATGTAACTAATACTCTCTGGGGCCCAGAGATCCTCAATACCTCATCTGTCCACACCAGAGACCGTTCTTAATCTGGTCCCAAGCAATGCCCCAGGGCCACAGTATGTCATCCTGAAGATCTTGAAAATATACAACAGTTGCATGATTCTTCAACTTTATCATACATAGAAAATTTTCATAACAATTTTATTTTCCCCCAAGAAACAATAGTGTGTTGTTTACTACACATACAGTCCATTTTCTGTGGTTCATCCAATAGTGTCTCATATTATGATTGAAGAAATTATCTACTCCTCTTCATCTTTCTTTGCCTCCAAAACGTTGCATATCCACCAATGCCTTGGGCCCAGATCCCACTTCTAACCTGTGTTTCAATGATCTGTTTGTCCAAAACAAACTGCTCTAAAACTAGTGGCTTAAAACAACAACTCATCAATATCTCCCAAGGGTCTGTAGTTAGAAGGGTCCCAACTAGCAGGTTCTCACTTGAGGTTGTTGATAGATTTACAATTAGCTAGCAACCATGGCTGAAGACATCTGGGGACATCAGTGGGCAGGACATCCATGGAGCTTCACTTACATAGCTGGCAGTTATAATGGCTAATGGCTAGCAGATCAATTTTTAATAAAGGCTTTCAATAAAGGATTTTTTTGGAGTCTTACCACCAATCCAATAGACATACACATTCTACCACAAAATTACAAAGTAATGTAACCTGCTCTGGAGTTAAGTCCTATTTAGGGGAGAAAGAAATCTCAAAAATTTAACTTATGAAATAGCATGGCCCCCTTGTGACCTTGTAGAAGGCTGAATGAACTGTGTGTGTTGTCACCCTCAGAGCTTATGTTTTTCTATTGTAAGACATATGTACGGGCATCCCAGACTTACGGTGTAACTGTGCCCCTCGGCTGAGATCAGATGCAATCATGGCGGGACTTCCTTGGTCCTGGGTTGAAGCTTACTCACTCATCTTTCCAGGAGTCTGGTTTGACATGTAAAGGGAAGTAGAAGTTAACAATAATAAGTAGAAAATAAGGGCAGCCCAGGTGGCTCAGCGGTTTAGCACCCCCTTCAGCCCAGGGCGTGATCCTGGAGACCCGGGATCCAGTCCCGCGTCAGGCTCCCTGCATGGAGTCTGCTTCTCCCTCTGCCTGCGTCTCTGCCTCTCTCTCTGTGTGTGTCTCTCATGATTGAATAAATAAAAATCTTAAAAAAAAAAAAAAAAAAGTAGAGGGCAGCCCCAGTGGCTCAGGAGTTCAGCGCCGCCTACCTTCAGCCCGGGGTGGGATCCTGGAGACCCGGGATCAAGTCCCGCATCAGGCTCCCTGCATGGAGCCTGCTTCTCCCTCTGCCTATGTCTCTGCCTCTCTCTCTCTTTGTCTCTCATAAATAAATAAATAAAATCTTTTTTTTATAAAGTAGAAAATCAAGCATTCAAAGCCATAGCTGTAAGATTGATAAACTTTTAGAAAGTAGTTACATAGCCTTCTTTATAACTGTTTCTAGCACCTGAGCGCGCGCGCGCACACACACACACACACACACAGAAATTCTTTTAAAGTTCCTTTGGTTTTATAAGACTTGACTTTCACAGCTATTTCTTGACTCTTTGCCTCCTGATAGCCACAAATGCTGTTACACTTGAAAAAAGCCACTTCGACATCTTCCTGGTGAGAGCTACTTGCTCTTTCCTTTCTAAGGCCTTGGTCCTGAATCCAGTAGTGAGATGGTTTTCATTTTAAGTGTAGCATGTCCTCTTTCCTAAATTCTGTGGCTTTGAAAAAGTTAACTGAGAAATGAAATATTTAAGTGCCGCTCTGAAAAGTAATGCCTCCTTCAGGATAATCAAATATCTACTTTAATTAGGAAATGCAATGAGGAGATATGTACTGTTTTATGAGGGGAGGTAATCAAAATTCCATCATTTAGAAATATGTTTCTGCTTAAGTAATTTTTTTTTTTTGCTATCAGTGTAAAGACAGCCAAATAAAAGCCTATTTCAGCTTCAGAACTTCTCTTCTGAAGTTGACATCGAAGAGATGAAGGATGCTGTATTATTGGTAAAAGGAGAAATTCATATCCACGGTGTGACTTTTGCCTCCAACTTGTGAGGAGGACTCTTTCCCGGGAATAACAAGCCATCCTAACTTCTCTGGAAGACTGGGGAAATCTGGCCTGGCCTGGCCTGACTGCTAGAAAGTTGACATTAGTAAAGATCACATAGTCCGTAACTTACCAATCATAAACATAACTTCACTCTACTTTAGCAGGTTCCATGGGGGGGGGGGGGGGGAACTGGTTTCTAATTGATTCATCCTTCAGCAACGTGTCAGTGGGCTCTTTACTCATCTATTAGTGTGGCCTTTACAAAAAATCCTCTAGTGGAAGACTGTCATTGTCCGAGATCAGGAAAATATATTTAAACTACAGGGAGTAATGAGAAATTTTATGATAGATGGTAAGAGGAAAGGCAAAATGAATAATGAATTTATTGACGATGTTGCCAAAACTAAATTACACAGCCCGCTTGGTAGCTTTAGGGAAGTTATTTTAACAAGCTTTACTTCAGATGAAAAAAGCAGTGGTAGGTTAGTATTAATTTTCCCACAGATGAATGTGTTGGTTCTTTGAAACCACAAAAATGCATTATAGAAATATTCATTTAGCTGAAACCCCTCGGATTTGATAACGGGGAAGACTGGGTCACTGGCTTTCTTGTTTTAGTTGATGCCCTGTTATTTCACGACAGTCTTATCCATGTGACATTTATGGAGTAGTCCGGTGGCAGCCCCAAACTGTGACTAATGCAGCCTGCCACCTGCAAAATGTGCTGAGGACCAGTGCCTGAAAGGGACTGTGATGGAGCTCTTGCCCTTCAGTCTGTTAATGTCACAGGGATGCCCTCAGCCTGGGACTAGACTGCAGAGGAAACTTGATCCCAGTCCGTCTCTCTCTCTGTCCTTTGACACTTAATTAACTTGTAGCCCTGTGCCAAGGTGACAGTGGTGTGTGGTACCTCAATCCATTTGCTAAGGAGCAAATTGCTTCACCAGATGCTGCGAAGCCACCTCCAAATGTCTCTCCGAATTTGAAATCATCCTAGGGCCTTGGTAAGGGAACATTTGTGTTTAAGGGCTCCTGGCACTGTGTTCTAATATCAGGAGTAGAAGAAAAAAATGATGACGTGAGATCTATTTCTTTTGGAAATTGTAAGTCCACTGACTATACCCAGAAATAGCCTCCCACGCTCTGGAATGACTCAGGTTTTCTCCAATCAATCTGCAGAGAATATGCCAATATGTTTCTATTCTACAAACTATGTGGTGATTCTGTTCTTGCAAATGGCTTTCCAGACAACAATGTTTAGAAGAGTGGAAAGAGTGCAGGCTTTCCAGGCAATCAGACATAGGGTTGAAACTCTGCTCTACCATGACCTAGCTCACTCACTCACTACCTTGGTTTTCTTGTCATTAATATGTAGTTAATAATACTGACCACCATGTAGGATGACAGTGAAGAGTCAATGACACCATATATGGATGCACCTACCCTAGTTCCTGAAACATAATAGGCATTAACAGACATCTTAATTATTAACTTATTTTTATTCTATATTATTTTATATGTATAAAAATTAATATTAATTAATATTAATATTATACTCTATACTGGAGTATATTAATATTAATATTAATATTATAATACTCTCTATACTGGATAAGTTATAGCAAACTATGTCATCTTGTTCAAAGGGATAGAGAAAAAGGTGTCCAACCCTACAATTTAGCTAAAAGAGTTGTTAATTATGCCGTTTTAGACACATGAGGAATTAATAGGTCAATGTTGTTTTCTGACCTGAAACTCTCCCAACATTATATACGCACATACACTTTCTCTCTCTTTCTCTTTCTCACACACACACACACAGAATAATTCAGATATGAAAATTTACATCTTAAGTCTTAAAGGCTCTACCCATCAATATACCCAGTTAAATCATCTAGAAATTCTGCTTCTGAAACCTTAGAAAACTGTGTTCTGCATATTGTCTCCCTCAAGTACTGGATGCTGTTGTCATCGGTAGAGGGAATACTGTGGTCGCCGGAGGGAGGAGAAACACTGGACGGGTTGCATTCCTGCTCTGCCTCTTGATAATTATGTGACCTTTGGCAGGTTGATTCAATTCTTTAGGATTCAGCTTTGTTATCTGCCAAGTAAAGATAAAAACATCTACCGCATAAGTGGAAAATAGGGTGATTATACAAACAAACAGCAACCATGTTCACTAACATGTTCAGTCCGTGTCAGCTCCTTCTCCTTTCTTTCTCCTTTCAGTCCTTGTACAAACTACCGTTGGCAGCCAGCAGGTCCCTCTGATGTAATTCGAGGACCGCTCACTTTAGGGTTAGTGTGCCTGGGTGTGTCTCTAGACAAAATGCAAACTGCAGTTCAGATGAAGAACAGTGTCTGCACTGATCATGACTCCTCATTTTAACCCTTTATGTCACCCATGAGGAATCAGAAGAAAGTAGATGATGTACTGACCACTGTGCTATTAGGGAAGAGGGACAGGGCTCAGCCTTGTTCTCTCTGGCGTGTTCTCATGATTCACACAAAATCCATGAATGTAAGCATCCATTTTCTGAGTTAGAATTCTCTATTTGGCACTCATGTAAAACGAGTAAACAACCAAGGAACTAAAAATCAGCCCCAAATTCTACTTTCACTAATACGAAATAGATGTGCTTTTAGAATTCGGTGAGAGAGGTCAACATTTTACTCTCTTCAGAGTATTTTATAATTTAAGCTTAATTCCTAGGGCTATCATGTGGCAATAAATAAGAGGGATTTGTGGAGGAAGTAGTATTTATGGGAAGCAGAATAATGAGACAAAAAACAAGAAATAAGTATAATTAGTTTTGACAGCTAAGAAGATACTTGTAAATACTTATGAGATAATCTATAATTAAAATCCATCTCTGTTGCCCTAATTTTTTTTTAGAATTGCAACTTCATATTCTATGTTATTGCAGATATTGAATGTTACGGGGGTTTTTTAAATCACAGTGAAATCTCTAAATCTTAAATATAATCAATAGGAAATACATATGGGGCACTGGGTGGCACAGTCTGTGAAGTGTCCAACTCTTGGTTTTGGCTCAAGTCATAATCTCAGGGTCCTGGGGTTGAGCCCTACTTTGAGGTCCATGCTCAGTTTGGAGTCTGCTTAAGATTCTCTTCTCCCTCTGCCTCATCCCTAAATGGACTCTCTCTCCAATAAATAAAATCTTTAGAAAAAATAGGAAATATGTAAGAAAACTGGTGACTTGTTTCTAGGATCATTTTTTTATATAAAATAATGAATTTCTGGGGGTACAAAACCTGGTTTGACTTTAATTGCTATTCATTTCATGGTGTTTAATTCCCAGTCACACTGGGGACATTGGAGGCTCAGTCCCACTTTAGTCTATAATACAGGCCATTCTTCCTTTTAATGACTCACAATTAAATGCACCCATAAACACAAAATAGCTAGTTATATCAACTCCCATTGGTTCTGAAAATCATTTCTTCTCAGTCTTCCAGCTGTGAGACATTTATTCTTGAATTGCAATCACTAAAGATATGTTAGCTCACTATTATTTTCCAGACTCAGTGCCTTCTACAGTGCACTTAAGGTAATAAGTTCAGTAAAATGACATTTTTTTTCTGTGTTTTACTGTATGACAAGATTTGTGAAAGGCACGCTGAATACATTAACTTAAAAACTTCTTTTAAAATTCCACAGGGGAAAAAAAATTCCACAGGGAATGATCACAAATTCTTTCATGGGAACTTGTGGCTCAGAGGGTAAATAACTTATTTGCCTAAGGATCAACAAAGATTTAAAACCAGAATTGTCTGATTATCCATGGTAGAGATTATTTACTACTCCGTACTACCTCCTCCTAAAGCAAAACCAGTGAAATTCAAGTCAGCAGACAAATGTTAAGTTCCGACTATGTGCTGATGACCATGATAGGTTATGTGAAGAGGAGCAAAGGTTAATAAGATCATGGCTTCATCAATTAGGAAATTTAACAGTTGTTGCCTCTCATTTTTGACTCATTGGACCTACTACAGTGGCTCCCTCTTGCATTTCATACAAAATCCAAATTCATCAGCTTTAATGAAAGTAGTCTGTCAACTCTTCCCATAATCTGATCTGCACTCTCCACTCTCATTCCTCTCAATTCTCCAATACAACTGTACTATTGGCAGCTCAACTTCCATATCGGCCTCTATAGTATCATTCTGCATTTGCTCTTTCTATTTAGAATCTCTCTGTTCCTAATACTGCACGTAGAATGGGCAATCTAATCTTTGCTCATTCTTCCAAGATCCCTGCCACCAAATAGACATTCTATCTGCCCTTCAATTGTACCTTTTTTTTTGTGACCTTTTATGAAGTATGCATGTAGTTTACAATATATTTTTCTGTTGCTTTATATGAGTTCATTGTTTAAATACATGGAAATGAGACTCCTAAAAGCAAGCTCTGTATCATTTGGATCCTCCATTTCCCACCATCAAGTACCACCTACTTGTACTTCTATCTAATAGAACTTTCTGTGAGATGGAAACACTGCAATCTGCAGGGTTTCATATGGTAACTACTTGCTACATGTGACTTTTGAACAGTTGAAATGTAGCTTCTGTGCCTGGGAAAATGAACTTAATCTTAATTTTATTTATTTTCAATTTAAGTGGTCACATGTGGTTACCATAATGGACAGTATAATAAAACTGTTATGCAAAATTTCAGTGATGAATAAACTACCAAATTACCTAAGTAGACTTAAAATAGAGAAATTTTGTTAAACCATCTAATTAATTGATAACAGAAAGATCAATGGATATGAAGCAAGTGGTCTGGATTTTATATGAAAACACTTGTTCTATCTTTATTATTAAGTTTACTTGCAGGGATGCCTGGTGGCTCAGTGGTTGAGCGTCTGCCTTTGGCTCAGAGCGTGATCCCAAGATCTGGGATCGAGTCCCGCATGGGAGCCTGCTGCGGGGAGGCTGCTTCTCCCTCTGCCTATGTCTCTGCTTCTCTCTCTGTGTGTCTCCCAGGAGTAAATAAATAAATCTTTAAAAAAAAGTTTAATTGCACAGTTTATGTGTGTTATGAAGAAGAAATTTGATAAAGTCTTAGAAACTCTTACAAATCTTTAAATATAAAAGTGAAGTTCAGTTCTCTAAAGAGCAAAGTGAGTATTTGCAACTCTTAGGTGTAAAATCTTCTCATAGAAGAGTTTTCTACAAAAGTCTAGCTAGAGACATCTTAATGGTATATGGACCCTTATGCCAAAAATTATTAAAATTACTGAGCTGTAATTGATTATATGAGAGCCCAAATTCATAAGTCTGTGAATTCAAAAATCCACTCAGGGCTTACCTTTTAAATCATAGAAAATTAATCCTTTTCTGATTGGCAAGGAACATTATAAGGTCTGTATTTTGAATTTACAAGCCATGAAACAATCACTGATCTCATGAAACATTCATTATGCACCATCAATGGGTGTGAAATGGGGAGAAAAAATGTATTTAAAAATCAATAAAAATATGGGGCACCTGGGTGGCTCAGTGGGTGAGTGTCTGCCTTTTGGCTCAGGTCATGATCTCAGGGTCGTGGGATTGAGTCCCACATTGGGCTCCCTGCAGGGAACCTGTTTCTCCCTCTGCCTGTGTCTCTGCCTCTCTCTGTTTGTCTTTCATGAATAAGTAAATAAAATCTTAAAAAATAATCATTAAAATAAAATCAATAAAAATAATTTAATGTATTTATATGATTACTTATACTGGGTGCACTGGAAATCTCTTGTAGAAATACAAAATGGCTTCTGCTTTCTAAATATGATAGTATCTTTCTTTAATTTACTAGCACTGGCTCACTGAACTGGAAATTTTAGCAATGGTCTTTGCTGCTGCCATTCATGATTATGAGCATACAGGAACCACAAACAACTTTCATATTCAGACAAGGTAAGCTATATAAAGTACTAACTTTTCTAAGCTAAAACTTGAAATCTATTTTTCTACATATTACTTATTTTT
The DNA here is from genome assembly GCF_048164855.1 of Canis lupus baileyi. Lineage (NCBI taxonomy): Eukaryota > Metazoa > Chordata > Mammalia > Carnivora > Canidae > Canis > Canis lupus. The sequence continues at coordinate 5,536,353 of NC_132871.1, forward strand.
AAGAAAATTTAAAAATAACAGTGAAGATGTCTAAAAACAATTTTAATGGATTCTAGAAAAATTTCTTAAGCTACAATCAATTATTTATCAAGAAAATTCTATGAGCATTTGGTGACATATTTAGCAATTTAAAGAATGTAAAAATGTGTCAGATAATTTCTCTCTGCCCAGAACATAAGTTTGAACCAGCACACAAGTCAGACATCTACTGACTGAGATGAATCTTAACAACATATTATTTAAAGCATCAGTTTAGTATCATTATGTATTTGAAAGTAATAAAATTGTGCTCCTGGAAAAAAAATCAAAGAAACTTTATTTCCAAGTTAGTGTGAAGTGCTAAATTGAAAATAATTAGAAAATGAGTTTTTTTTTTTTTTTTAATGATGGTAATAATGGCAGGTATTAGAATCCAAATACCAGAGTGGAGATGTATCTGTCTGCTAGGGCTCTTTTCCCAAAATCACAGATGAGTGGTGTAAATAACAGAAATGTTCACAGTTCTGAAGTCTAGAAGTCCAAGAAGTGTCAGCAGGTTTGGTTCCTGCAGAAGGCCATCTTCTCACTGTCTTCACATGGCCTTTTCCCTGTAGGTACACATTCCTGGTATTGCTCCCTCTTCTTATGAGAATATCAGCCATAATGGATTAGGCTACACCCTTATGACCTTGTTTAACTTTAATTACCTCTTTTAAAAGCCATATCTCCAAATACGGTCATCTTCGGAGGTACAAGGCGTGAGGACCTCAACATATAAATTTTGGGGAGACATAATTCATTTCATAAGAGAAAGCTGCTCTGTGCTCTTTTTTGGTTGCACAGAGATCTCAGGGCCTGGGAGGCAGAATGTGTCTGGGACTCATCATGATCTGACTTTCTATACATAGGATCCTGGCATTTCTCTGAGTCTTTCACAAGTCAGAGATGCTTGAGATGGAGATGTAAGTTTCTCTGGATGTAATGTTTCTCTGGAACTACTGTAGAACCCTCTAGTCCTATTAAGAGAAAACTAATTTTTTTCTTTTTTTAATTACTAGACTTCATTTCTTAGAGCAGTTTTAGATTTATAGAAAAACTGAACATGAAGTACATAGTTCCCATGTTCTTTCTTTCCCCACCCCTACAGTTGCCCCTGTTAACATCTTGAATCAGTATGGTTACCTTTATTATAATTAATGAACCACTATTGACACATTATTAACTAAAGCCCATCTACACATGAGAGTCTAGTCTTTGTGGTACACATTGCATGGATTTTACAAATGTATAATGCCATATATCCACCGTTATATATCGTACATAATAGGTTCACTTCCCTAAAATCCCCTGTGCTTCACCTGTTCATCCCTTCCTCCCTCCCCACCCCTTTACACCTGACAACCACTGGTCTTGTTAGTGTCTTTGGTTTTACCTTTTCAAAAATGTCATATAGTTGAAATTATACAATACAATACAATTATACAATAGACTGGCTCCTTTCACTTAATAATGTGCATTTAAGGTTCCTTGATGTCTTTTCATGGCTTGATAGCTCATTTGTTTTCATTGGTGAATGATATTCCATTGTATGGAAGGGACAGAGTTTGTTTCCTTGTTCATGTATGAAGGATATCTTAGTTACTTCAAATTTTGGAATAAAGGTTACGAATAAAGGGGCTAGAAACATTCATGTGCAGGTTTTCGTATGGTCTGTCCATTTGCTTTTTAATAGCAATGTTTCCAACAACTGATTTTGCAGCTGTGGGAAATTACTTTACATTTAAAAATGTGGGGCACGTAAGAATATTTTATTAAAAGATTAGACGTTTTTAGAGCTTTTAGTGACTGAAGTGACAGAGAGCCACATTATGTATGGATCATCTAGTCAAGCCCTCACAGCCTAAGTAGAGAAAACAAAGACCTCAAGAGGCTAAACAACCTCTCTGTATGCACACAGCCAGCTGATGGCAGTGCAGAATTGAGAAGCTGAGAAGAGGGACAGTCTCAATCCAGTCTGCTCATACAACCCTAACCTCATGACCAAGGCAGATGCTGGAGAGTTCTAGTCTTCTATAGCCTGAAATGGGATGGGCTTAGATAATATGGCCCCTTGATGGAGACAGAAGAAGAGTTGAAATTCCAGCAGTGAAGTATTGAGGAAGGCATCTGTGTGTCCTGAAGTTCCCAAGATTGACAGAACAATGAAGGGAAAAGGCAGACCTGGAGGTCTGGTCATGTGGAAGGGAATGTTATTAGCCTATACATTTGGAGAGTAGAGAGACTTGTTCCACTTTTTGTGTCAAACATTGTAGCAAAGGTAGACTGTATAGATCAGTTTTGCTTGTTGGAGACTCTTCTACATCCACTGAATCCATACTGAGTGAGATTTTAATTAAAGACTGCTCATTACTGAGCTGGGCCCTGTATAGGACAACAGTTTTAGGAGGTGGAGAAGGGAGCAAGTGATTTGGAACCAAAGAACACTTCTTGTTGTTTCTACTTTGCAAAGTGAAGGCAATGGACTGGCCTTCTCCTGCAGTGAAGGAGAAGGAAATGGAGAAAAAAGGAAAAGGTGGAAGAAGAGAAAGTAAAGAAGGAGGAGAGGAAAGAGGAATAATTCATTTCTCCCCCAATTTTACATTAGGAAACTGTGTATAGAAAGTGGAGAAAAGGTCTAGTATTTTATTTATTTTCTTCTAAATTGCCTACCAGGATCAACTTAAAGGATTAATTATACAAGAATTTGAAAATTCTATGAACAAAAATGTTGTACTGACCACAAATGTAAGAATGTAATGTGCTTTTAAAACTCTATCACCTTTACATTTTGTCCAAGAAAAAAATTAGGTCTTATGTTACTAGTATCAATAATTCTATTGTATGTTTTGTTATTTGCTGTTTCTGGGATTTAGAATGCATTTCTAATGTGGGAGACTATATACTGGAGAATGCAGACTAAAAAAATAATTTAGAACACAGTGCAATGCTAGATTTCAGTTTAATACAGATATTATAATTTATGAAATCCTTGAAAGTGTAAATAAATGGAAATATTTTTTTTGTAAAAAGACTGAGCTACGTGTTACCATGGATACTGAATGTTGCTTAGAGTTCTATTCTTTTCTTAGCAAAGACCATCTCAAACATTAAGACCATGCTATATTCTCAGAATCTTATTGGATTTATGAAACAAAATCATAATAGTTGGCTACAATTAAATCTGGTTCCAAGAGATGCATCTTTGCTGGCTGCTGATAGTAAAAGACAGTGATACTTGTAGCCATGTCATGTGATTATGCTGCCATGGGTGGATTTGAGGCCATATGAAACAAACGATATGTGATTTTCAAGTTAGTTTTTCCCACAATATGAATGAACTTCTGGAGATACTTGAGCAAGATATGATCAGTTCTCTCTTAAGGTTTGCAGGTGTACTTTTCTGTAAACTGAGTTATGATTATTGGTTAAAGAATTTTTAGGCCATGGTTGAGGTTAAAAGAAAATCTATTTTGGAATTATATACCATTAGCTAACTACATATGTTTTTTGGCTTTTATGATAGTTCTAGAAACAAAAGATGAAGTAATTGTTCTGTCTGCTAGGTCATTTTCCCTATGTTGGATGAACAATAAAGTTCGGATTATTTGGTAGATTATTAGATACAGATCTAAAATAGGTTGCTTGCAACAGAAAGCAGATTTCTTTGGTTCTTTCTTTTATTTATCCTTGCCTCCTCTTTGGTAAAACATTCAGAGTAAAGTCAGTTCTGTAACTAGTGCTACTGACTATAAATAAAGCCCTAAAACAGAACCTCTTCGTGAGGTGGTTTTAGTGCTGACAGAGTATACATCTACCACAAGGAAGGAATAATGAAGAGTCTAGACATTGGGGCAAGTGGAAGCAAAGTTGCACAGGTTTTAACTTGACTTTCCTTTTGCTATTTTTGCAGTCTACCTTCAACCTGGCAACTTACATGGGTGGGTTTATCATTATAATACATTAAACATAAAGATCCTGCTTCCATTCCACACTTGCAAAATCATCTGGTCCTAAAAGGACAGAGGAAGAAGCCAGGGCTCCATTATACACATCTGAGAATGCTTGGCATAGTTCATACTTTATGCTAGAATACCAAGTTCAATAATACTACTTGAAGTAGTTTATTTGATCAAATGATGTGAAAATATGGACAGGTGAAAAACAAAAAACTTCTCTTGACGAATCCATCACTTTAAAATATAATGTTCACTATAAATTGGTGGTAAAACACATATTTTAAATTTTGTGGTTTTTTTTTAAAGGTTTTCTGAGTTAATTTAATGCTGCAAGATCTAAATATTCAAATTGAATCATAGCATTATAAGGGAGAAAAAAAAACTAAAATCATAAATAGATTAAATGATTTTCATCATTCCCTCCACCCTCCATCCAAAGTAATTTTAGTCCAAGGGAATACGAAATAGTTGGTAATCAGCTATCTGGATGGGTTGATTCATCCACAGAGGGGTTGATTCATTCAGTAATTGAATGAGGGTATCAGGTAATTTTGTTTTCTCTGTTGGGCATATCTAGATTATCTCACAGTTACTGGGATTACAAATTATAAGGAAAAGGCCTAAGTATATTCAAACTATGATACTGAAAAGGAAACTAAACACTGACCAAATGGGATTTATCCCCAAGGTCAACATTCAAAATCAATTAAGGAAATCATCATATTGACATGCTAAAGAAGAAAAAAAAAACACATGATCATATAAAAATGCAGAAAAGACATTTGGCAAAATTTAACACCGTTCATGATAAAAATGTTCAGCAAACTAAGAATAAAGGAGACCTTTCTCAACTTGATAAAGATCTATGAAAAACTGACAACTAGCATCACCCTGAACAGTGAGAAACTTGAGGCTTTTCCACTAACGTCAGGAACAAGGCAAGGACGTTCTCTCTCACCACGTTTTTATTTTAACATCATAGTGAAAGTCTTAGTGCAATAAGACAAGGAAAGGAAATAAAAGGTGTAGAGATTGGGAAAGAAACTGTCTTTGTTCACAGGTTATCTGATAGTCTATATAAAAAATCCAAAAGAATTGACAAAAAGCTTCTAGAACTAATAAGCAACTATATAGCAAGTTTGCAGGCTATAAGGTTAGCACACAAAATTTAGTCACTTTTGTATATGCCAGTAAGGGACAAGTAGAATTTGAAGTTAAAATCACAATGTCATTTACATTAGCAGCAAAAAAAACTGAGAAGCTTAGGTATAAATCTAACAAAATATGTATGAGATGTTTATCAGGAATACTATAAAAATCTGTTGATGGAATTCAAAGAACTAAATCAATGGAGGGATATTCTATGTTCATGGTAGGGAGATTGTCAATATGTTCAGTTCTTTTTAACTTGATCTACAGATTCAGTGCCACCCCAGTCAAACTCCCAGCAAATTATTTTTTGGATATTGACAAGTGGATTTAAAATTTACATGGAAAGGCAAAAGAGCCAGAACAGCCAACACATTACAGAAAGAGAAGAACAGAGTTGGAGAATTGATACTAACTTCTAGACTCAGTATAAAGCTACAGTAGTCAAGATAATGTGGTATTAGTAAAAGAATAGGCAAATAGATCAATGGAACAGAGCCCAGAAATAGACACATAAAAAATATACTCAACTGATCTTTGATAAAGGTGCAAAGGCAATGCAATAGACCAAAGATAATCTAGTTTCTTCAACAAATGGATTTGAAACTACTGAATATGCAAAAAAAAAAAAAAATCTAGACACAGACCTTATTCTCCTCACAAAAACTCAAAATGGATAGACCTAAATATAAAATGCAAAACTGTGGCGGCCTGGGTGGCTCAGCGGTTTAGCGCTGCCTTCAGCCCAGGGCCTGGTACTGGAGACATGGGATCGAGTCCCACGTTGGGTTTCCTGCATGGAGCCTGCTTCTCCCTCTGCCTCTCTCTCTCTCTCTGTCTTTCATTAATAAATGAGTAAAATCTTAAATAAAATAAAATAAAATGTGAAACTATCAAACTCCTAGAAGTTAACCTAAGAGAAAACCTAGATGATCTTGAATGTGGCAATGACTTCTTAGATACAACACTAAAGGAAAAATTCACAAAAAACAATTGATAAGCTGGATTTCATTAAAATTAAAAATTTATGCTCTACAAAAGACAGTATCAGGACAATGAGTCCATCCACAAGATAGGAGAAAATATTTGCAGAAGATATATCTGATAAGGGACTGTTATGCAAAATATACAAAAAGCTCTTTAATCTCCACAATAATAAGTGACCCCACTTAAAAATGTGCCTCAACAGACACTTCACCACAGAAGATATACAGATTTCATATAGCATATGAAATGATGTTCCACATTATATATCATCAGGGAAATGCACATTAAAACAATGAGATACCACTACACATCTATTAGAATGGCTAAGACACCAATTGTTGATGAGGATGTGTAGCCATTGAAACTCTCCTGCGTTGTAGTGGGGATGCAAAATGGTACAGACATTTAGAAAGACAGTTGGGCAGTTTCCTGGAAAACTAAACATACTCTTACCATACAATCCAGCAATTGCATGTCTTTATTTATCTAAAGGAGCTGAAAAATTATGTCCACACAAAAACCTGAATATGGATATTTGTAGCAGCTTTATTCATAATGGCCAAAACACGGAAGCAACTGAGGTGTCCTTCAGTAGGTGAAAGGGTAAATTGTGAAAGAGGCAGACAATAGAATATTACTCAGTGTTCAAAAGAATTGAGCTATTGAGCCATGAAAACGCATGGAGGAATCTTAGGTGCATATTAGTAAGTGTAAGAAGTCAGTCTGAAAGGGTTACACACTATATGATTTTAAATATATGATGTTCTGCAAAAGCTGAAACTATGGAGACAAAAAAGTAGTGGTTGCCAGGGGTTACAGGCATGGGAGGGATGAACAGACAGCACAGAAGATTTATATGGCAGTGAAAATATTCTGTGTAATGCCATAATGGTGGGTGTATAATGGTGGGTGCATAATGGTGGGTGCATAATGGTTGGTGTATAATGGCGGGTGCATAATGGCGGGTGCATAATGGCAGTGCTAATGTCATTTGTACATTTGCCTGATTTCAAGAATGTGCACAGAATGTCCAAGAGTGAATCCTAATGGAAACTATGGACTTTGGGTGATAATGATGTTCAATGTACAACTATAAATTATAACCAAGTACTACCCTAGTGGGAGATGTCAGTAATGAGGGGGGCAGTTTTACATGTCTGGGGTGAGGGGGTATATGACAAATTTCTGTACTTTCCTGTCAGTTTTGCTGTGAACTACAACTGTGCTAAAAAAAAAGTCTATTTTTAAGTTATCATATGGTTAAAAAAAAAAAGACACTAAGTACTTCCATAAATGTAGGTGTTCAACTATAAAATTCTTATTGATAAGATGTCTTGTGACATGAGTATTTTTAGTAAATACTTGTGAAGTCTAAAGAAATCATCTGCTGGACATTGTGTTTTTAATTCTTAGGTCAGATGTTGCCCTTTTGTATAATGATCGCTCTGTCCTAGAGAATCACCATGTGAGTGCAGCTTATCGACTTATGCAAGAAGAAGAAATGAATGTTTTGATAAATTTATCCAAAGATGACTGGAGGTGAGTTTCAAAGGAAGCGTGGAGGAAATTCAATTTTGGGTAAAAGTTAAATTATATAAGTTAAAGTGAAGAAAACAGAAGAAAGTCAATCCCATACTCACATTATAAAAATTCCCCTTGACTGGATGATTTTGAGGATTAGTACCTAGAAGATGTTCAGGAGCCAGGCTCGGCTGGTTGGAGTTGAGCTATTTCCCAGGCTAATTCCACATCTGTCTACATCATAGCCAGTCCGTAAGACTGCACACCACACAGCGAATACTTAGGGTACATAATGATGTGCTCTCGGGAATGGAGCTCTGCTTAATTGTACCAATATGTGCTCCTAAAAAATTCAAAATCTTAGTGAATATGGATTCCTTCATATATTACTTTTCTCTATGTGGAATTTAGCTTTTAAAAAAAATTTAAAAATTCACTGTTTGAGGAAAAAAATTACAAATATGCTAAAATGACCCAGAAGCAGAGGGAAATCTTAACTTGTTTCTCCAAGGCATCTGTCTGCCAAAAAAAAAAAATCATGGATTGATGATAACTTATTGTCATGTAGAGGGAAATAACAAGATGTACCCCTACCACTTAGCATAACTTCCTTCTTGATCCTTTGGTCATCATCAGCTGGTTCATCTGATGAAAAAAATCTGGCCTGCCAGATTTAGCAAATAAAAATAAGGGATGTCCAGTTAAGTATGAATTTCTGATAAACATAGAAATTTTTAGTGCAAATACATCTACATATCCCTACTAGTCAATGAGACCTACTTATACTTAAAAAAAATAGCCCTATCTTTAACAAGGATTTTGTTAAAAGTTAGATAATGAGCCAGAAAGTTTCCTATTTAAATATCAGGGGGTTTTCATTTTTTTCTTTAAATTGAGGTAGAAGAAAAGAAGTGCCTTGGGATCAAGAACTGCCTGAAAATAAATGAAGGAATATAGAATAAATAGTTAATTCAAGGTTTAAAACAAGCTCTAATTTCTGATGGTTACTTGTCCCAGTACTCAAGCTTTCTGTTTTTTTCAAGGCCATTTTTGAAGCTGTGTAAAAAATATGGGCTCCCTGTTGCAACTGTAGAAGCAGATCTAATGTCAGTGGAAGGAAGCACTTAGTTTTGGGAAGCTGGTTTGGGCCTTTCATTTTATTCTGCAAGAAATGATATCCCAGTTGGGTTTCCATCTAAGAAAGCGAGCATCTAATTGCAAAAGAATTTTAAAGCTACAGCTACTGGGCTACGTAGAGAATAGAAGGGCAAAGGTAGGAGTAGGGAGATAAGTTTGGAAGCATTTCCTATGGTTCAAAAGATGATTATTTACATTTTGAGTATTAATTTTTCACCAGTGATTAGTATTCCCAGAGGTAACATTTATATTACTAATTTTTATGGATATTCCTTTCAGTTAACCTCTTTCCTTCTCAAAGTTGATTCTGTTGCTACTTCAGTGTGATTTTTTTTCCTACTACCTTTTTGTCCTTTAACATCTTTACTATTCTAACAATTTATTCCTGTAATATTTTATAGATTTTCTGTACAGTAACTTCTCAGAATCATCCTAATTGTATGTTTTTATAGAATTGTTTTAACAAATACTATACTACCATATAGATTGTAGAATTTAATTGATCCAATATTGTTTCTTAAAAGCTACCAAAGATGCATTTGCTAGTATAAACTTGATAACGTTTTACCACAAATTAAAATATGAATAGCTTTTTAAAGACTTGTTGGTTGTCTGTTTGCATACCTATTTATTTCTCAATGTAACTTAAACAATAAATGCAACAATTAAAAATTTTGATAAGGAAGACTCATAAATAAGTAACATTTCCCTTATGCACTATTTTGCTTAGTTTATTGATACATTATTAGTTGATTATTGATAATATCTAGCATTTACTCATCACTTATTTGGAAAGTACAATGCACCAATTTTGTAGATTTCATAAAACTTTCATCTCATTTTTCCTTAGAATGAATATTTTGGTTCAGTTGCTATTGTAATATGGGTCTCTTCATAATTCCAGAGAAAAAATGTAATTAAGAATAATTTTATTAACTATCTTTAGTTTCCTTTCCTTTAATATCTGGGTAAAAGTGTTCTGTATGCAAGCTATCCAGTATTGTCAACAGTAACCAGAGCATTGATATCTCACGGTGCCCATCTAAAAATTCAGTTGAATTGAGCACTCATAATTTTCAGCAAGTACCTCTAATATGTGATTGTTTTAAAAACAAATCATTCAATCATACAAACTTTAGGTTAAATATCTTTGACACAAGATTATAATTCAACTTGACCACATACCTTTTCTTTAGCTTATTACTCTATTAGCCATGCCACAGAATGAAAATAAAATATGATTTCCAGTGTAAGTGACCTTTTTATCTATCCGTAGTGAGCAAGCAATGAATTGTAGAACATGCAAGCCTTTGCTGAGCTAACTAATTTCCTACATAGTGTGAGAATGAGTTATTCATGCACAAGTTTTGTGATATGGTCCCTGCATTTATAGCTTAGATTAAAATTTGATTAAAATTTCAATAGTACCAATAGCTCTGTCTACAATAGATTGTAGAGTCAGGGTACCAAACGCTGAAATAGAGAATCCCCACTCACTTTAGCATCTTGGCTTCCCTGGGGGTCTTATGATAGAAGTGGTGCAAGTGTCAGCTTTAAGGAGTGTGAACTCTTGGGGTTGAATCTTATCTCTGCCATCTACCTGTGTGACTGGGCAAAACTCTTATCCCCTCTAGTGTGCAATAATAATAATATCTCATCATTTAAAGCACGTAGGACACTGCTTGGACTGGATATATCCTGAATGAATAGTGGTGGTTTTAATAATAGCAAATACTGCATTTATTTTTAATTAAAAAAAATTTTTTTAGGTTGGTCAGGATCCCTTCAGATAGAAAAACAGTATTTGGGAATTATGGGTAGGGGAGGGTTGTGAATGTGTGTGGGGAAAGCATCCAGTTCTTTAAGGGGACATGTTAAACAGCATCATTCACAGATCACTCTCCTGGCAACTTCCTAAAGCCATAAGAATTAAAGGGTGAAATAACGTCAACGTTTGTGAGCTCTTTTACATGTAAAGTAGCATCTTTTGTGCTCATATCCATTAAGAAAAATAAAATTTAATTAGCAATATTTAAGGAAATGTTTTACTTGGGAATCATCAAGGGCCAAATGAACCTTTCTTCTTTTGATGACTCCACAGGGATCTTCGGAACCTAGTGATTGAAATGGTTTTATCTACAGACATGTCAGGTCACTTCCAGCAAATTAAAAATATAAGAAACAGTTTGCAGCAGCCTGAAGGGTAGGTTATTTTCTTCTGTCATGTTAAAGTTCCATGAGCTTAGACTCAGAAAAGACTGTAATTTGTTACTTTGTTCTGATAATTTGAACATGTCCTTGGTTTGACAGGATTGACAAAGCCAAAACTATGTCCCTGATTCTTCATGCAGCAGACATCAGCCACCCGGCCAAGTCCTGGCAGCTGCACTACCGGTGGACCATGGCCCTGATGGAGGAGTTTTTCCTACAGGTGCCTCTTTCACAATATGTGCAAATGTTTTTGGAAATAGTGACTATGCATATTGGCATACTTTCTATACACAATCCAGGACTTGTGACTTACTCTTATCAACTGGCCACAACACATTCTTTAGACTTTAAGCAGAATTTATTAATCTTTCAGATAAATGTATTTCATAATCCTGTGTGGCATAATATATGTTTTGAAGAAGAGAATCAAGTCTTGGATCTCAGATGCCACCCCAGGAAAGAAGGAAGGAAGGAAGGAAGGAAGGAAGGAAGGAAGGAAGGAAGGAAGGAAGGAAGGAAGGAGGGAGGGAGGGAGGGAGGGAGGGAGGGAGGGAGGGAGGGAAGGAAGGAAGGAAGGAAGGAAGGAAGGAAGGAAGGAGTGGAGGGAGGGAGGAAAGAAGAAAGAAAGAAAAAAATTAGCATCATTGTCTACTGTTAAGAGATAGCAAATATCTTTTATTTTCTTTTTTAAAGTTATTTAAAAGATTTTACTTATCCATTCATGAGAGACACACAGAGAGAGGCAGAGACACAGGCAGAGGGAGAAGCAGGCTCCATGCAGGGAGCTGTATGTGGGACTCCTTTCAGGGACCCTGAGATCACAACCTGAACCAAAGGCAGACACTCACTCGACCACTGAGCCACCCAGGCACCCAGCAGATACCTTTCATCATAAAATGGGAAAGGAGAGGATATATAGCACTGCTGTATACACCTTGTTGGTTAAAATTTAGTTATATATGCATAGTTGCAAGGGAGGCTGAGAAATGTAGTTTTTTGTTAGATGGATGCATGCCTGAGTAAAAACTAAATTATTATATGAAAAAGCAAGCTTGGACATGGGGAATGGCTAGCGGTCTCTACCACAGTATACTTTTTAAAAATAGTATCCCTGTTCTGTTTCCACTCCCACCTGAGGTACCACAATACAATTATGATGTTAATTACCCAGAATTAGTATCAGTTCCCAAAGATAAAGGCTCAGTTTTCCCTAAGAGTGGCTTCACTTCAAGATGCCAACCTCAAGAGGGGCCCTAGGACACCAGCCCTTCTGACCACTGGTTATAAATTCAAGGTTTCCCATGACCTTCTTCAGGTTTGATAATTTGTTAGAGTGACTCAACTCCAGAAAGCCCTATACTTATGGTTATAGTTTAATTATAAATAATATAATAAGGAATGGCCAATTGATATTACATCTTTCTTAAGACATGAAGACTGAATATATTACTATATTTGTAATGTAATTGTCAATGGCTATGATAACATGGTTTCACTTTAAAATAGCCTTGCATAGTCCTAGAGAAAATTACCTGGTAGCATCTTCCAAATTTAAGTATTTAAATACTAAAAACAGTTTTTAAATATTTTAATACATTTTGTGGTTAAAAAAAACACACCACAAATGTTAAAACCTATCCAGTTCTACAGGCCAACTGTATACTATGGTCAAATAAAAATTATAATTTCATGTATTCAACCAGATACTTAACTAGAAAATTGTAAATCTAATGAGAACTTAGAGATCTTTAAGAACAATTTTATCATATGAGAGAGAAGAAAAATAGAAATATGAAAAGACAGAATGACTTCGTTCAGGTTAAGAAAAAAATTTAAATATTTTAAATGATCATGAAAACACAACCTGTGAAATTTTGTCAGATACAGCTAAAGCAATGCTTAGAGGAAATTTTATAGCTTTAAATACTCATATTAGAAAAGAAAAAAGTATGTATCAATTGCCTGCTCGTCCACTTAAATAAGCTGGGAGAAGTTAGGAAAATTAAACCAAAATAAATTGAGGGAAGGAAGTAACAAACATAAAGTAACAAACATAAAACACTTAAATAAGCTAGGAGAAGTTAGGAAAATTAAACCAAAATAAATTGAGGGAAGGAAGTAACAAACATAAAAGTGGAAATCAATGAAATAGAACAAAGACAAACAATAGCAAAAATTAACAAAGAAAGCAATTGGTTCTCTGAAAAGTATAATAAAATTATTAGCAAGTTTAAAAAGAGAAAAAAAACATAAATTATAAGTAAAAGAGAAGTTATCATTATGGACCCTACATATAGCAAAAGGATAAGGAACCTTATGCACAATTTATGCCAAAGCATTTGACAACTTAGAAGAAATTGTCAAATTCTTTGAAAGATATAAATTACCAAAACAAACACAAGAAAAAGTTGTTATTTGTATATCCATATATCTATTTATAAACATTGAATTTGTAATTTAAACTCTTTCCATGAAGAAAGATTCAGGCAGTTCTTAATTCTCATTTCAGTTCTCAATTCAGTTGAGAGATGGTGAGTTCTTCAAGCGTTTCAAAAAGAAATAATGCCAGTTTTACACAAATTATTTCATAACACAGAGTGAGAGGGAAAATTATCAGTATAATCCTGACAAAACTTGACAAAGATTTTGCAAGTAAAGAAAATTAATCATCCATCTATGTCACAAACCTAGGTGAAATATTCCTTTAGATATTAGCAAATCCAATCCAGCAATAGAGTAAAAGAGTACAAATTATGAACTGGGTTGTTTTAATATTACAAATCATTCAAAGTAATTTACTGTATTAAGAGAAAAAAAATCCTACAATCATCTCAATAGATGCAGAAAAGACCTTTGACAAAATTCAAAAGACATTAATTACAAAAACTTTCTGCAAACTAGAAATAAGAGACCTCTCTAAACATGGTAAAAAGTGTCTATAGCTTACATAATACTTCCTGGTGAAATATTGAACACTTTCATGCTAAGTTCAAGATATCTGCTCTTACCACTTCCTTTCAAAATGGCATTTGAAGCTCTAGCCATTACAATAAATAGAAGAAAATAAAGTAGATTGGATAGAAATCAAAAGAACTGACTTTATTTGCAGAAACATGAGCTTCTACATAGAAATTTTTTTTCTTAAAGATTTTATTTATTCATGATAGAGAGGGAGGGAGAGAGGGAGAGAGAGAGATTGGCAGAGACACAGGCAGAGAGAGAGAGAAGCAGGCTCCATGCACGGAGCCCGACTTGGGACTCAATCCCGGGACTCCGGGATCACACCCTGGGTCAAAAGCAGACACTAAACCGCTAAGCCACCCAGGGATCCCTTACATAGAAAATTTTAAGGAATCTATAAATAGCGACCAGAACTGATAATTTTAATAGAGTTGTAGGGTCGACTGTAGTCTGTATGCTGGCAATAAACAACTTGAAAATGAAAATTTAAAGACAGTATGACTTATAATAGCATAATAATAAAAATATTTGGGAATATATTTAATTAAATGCATATAAAACCTAAACACTGAAAAACCATAGGATACTGTTGAGAGAAGATTTTTAAAGACCTATCTATGCAGATTGAAAGGTATACCATGTTAATGGATTAACATATTAAGATGTCAATTCTTCTAAAATTGATTAATATACTTAGCATAATCCTTATCAAAAGTTGTAATAGACTTCTTTGTAGCATTTGAAAGAAAAGTAATCCTAAATTGACACAGAAATTAAGAACCTAAAAATAACCAAGACAATTTTGAAAAAGAGGAGAAAGTTGGAGAATTTACCCTTGTATTACATGACTTAGTAGAAAGCTAGAGTCATCAAGGCAGTGTATTATTAACATGGAGAGTGACAAATAGATCAATAAAATAGAATAGTTATCCCAACTCTGTTGATCAATGGGTGACAGATGTCACAAAAAAAAAAAAAAATACTTGTATGGTCATTTGATTTTCTACAAAGGCAACAAAACAGTTAAGTGGAGAAGGGAAAGTCTGTAAATAGTAATGGAATACTAAATATATGGGAGAAAAGGAATCTTGTCCCTTACCTATATCATATATAAATAGCAATTCAAGATTGACCCCACCCTTGGGGCACTGGGATGACTCCGTGGTTGAGCATCTATCTATCTGCCTTTGGCTCAGGTCATGGTCTCAGAGTTCTGGGATCGAGTCCCACATCAGACTCACTGTAAGGAGCCTGCTTCTTCTTCTACCTATGTCTCTGCCTCTCTCTCTGTGTCTCTCATGAATAAATAAATAAAATCTTTGGAAGAAAAAAAAAGATTGACTCCAGCCTTAATACAAAACCTAAAACTCTAAAGTTTCTGGAGGAAAACTTAGGAGAAAATCTCTCTCATTGTGAGAGTAGCCATACATTTTTTAGAGAAGACACATAAAGCACTGACTTAAAAGAAAAAAAAATTGATAAAGTGGACAAGAGCAAAATTTAAATGAGAAAATATTTGTACTACAAATATCTGTCCGAGGACTTGCTCACAGATTGCATAAATAACTCCTACAAATCAGTAATTTAAAAAAAATATCTAATTTGATCAGATACCTCATAAAAGAAAATACACAAATGGGTGGTATGCCCATTACCATTGCTTATCAAAGAATTATACATAAAAATCACAATCAGTTACCTCTTCATCCTCATCCTATAGCCAAAATTAAAAGGACAGAAAATATTAAGTGTTACTGACAATGCAGAGCAACTGGAAATATCAGGCAATTGTTGATTGAAGTATAAATCATTGCAACCCACCTGAAAACTACTGGTTAGTATTCACTAAAGTGAAACTTAATATTCTTTATGACCCAGTGTGTCCACCCATAAGTGTGTAAGAGAAAAATTGGTGCTTGTGCCCACCAAATGGGGAGTAGTCATAACCATATTACTTACAATAGCCCAACACTAGACACAGTCCAAATTTGCATCAAAAATAGAAACGAATAAATAAATCATAGTATAGTCATACAATGGAATACCATGCAACAATAAAAAATGGACTAGTAATACAAACAAGGATAAATCTCAAAAAATACATACTACATGATTCCATTTATATGAAGTTCAAAACTGGCAAAATTAATCTATGGTAATTGAAATCTGGACACTGAGTGCCTATAGGAGGTGAGAGTCATTGGAAAGTGTTCAGGGATTGGAAGTGATGGAAATATTTTATATATTAGTTGAGTGTTAACTACACAAGTGTGTTCATAATCTATGCTTTTAAGATTTGTACATTAAGTTTTCCTTTGATTTAAAATAGAACATCTCAGAATAAGGCTACTTCATTGATGACTTGAAATCTAAAAACAAAACAAAACAAAAAACCAGTGTTAAGAAAAGTTCTAATATATTCTGGACTCTTAAAAATTACTGTTAGATACCCAAGGAGTATCATGACTTCTATTATCCCTGTCTTTTATTGATTTAAAACCAAAGAATACCTTATAGAACCATGAGAGTAATGAATTTAATGATATGGAGTCCAGATGTTTTTGAAGTTCACTATCAGATTCTTGAATTTCTAGAAAGGTGACTGATAGTAATAATGAAGCTGCTTCCAGCATGCAGTGATTTTTGTCACCTGAAATCCAGGGTGGAGAAAAACTCTTCCATATGGCTACTTAGCAACTCTGTCATTCTCAATGCCTGATGAACTCAGATATCTAAATATCTACATAGAGGTTAAAATGCTCACAGCACAAAAGGTCAAGTCTTGAAATAGGTGTAGTAGCATCATGATGTTTGGAATGTTTTTGTAATCTCATTTTCAGATTGTGTTAGAGAAAGAGAGTGTCATGTTTTTGTTTTGTTTTTTGACAGGATTGTTGATGGGCAATAATAGGCATTTGTATCATCCCAAAATGTTCAGAAATTGACCACCTTTGCTTCAATGACCTTAACATATAAGGTCCTTAGGGCTCGAAGGAGACGAAAACATATGTGTTTATATGGAATATTATAAAATCAAATTGTCTCATTCCTTCTTCTCTTCATTTATAAAATTCCTTTCAGATCATAATAAGTTGATTTAGGCCTTGAGTTTTTAATAATGGAATATTGTATTTCTCAGTCTCTGGACTTGTAAACATAAGTGACTTTCAAATCTCCTTCAGAAAAATATAGAGCAAAAACAGGTGAAGGTCAAAACAAGTAAGTTTGTACTACCAACAAACATGTTTACAAGCAAAACAAGTTTATGAGTCTCTTTAAGTTAAGTGTACCTTCTAAAGCCATGAGAAACCGTAGCCTGAAGAGATCAGAATTGTATCCAGAATTTGCAGCCTTGAGAAACTCTTATTTCTGTCTCTAGTAAGCAGCTGATGGTAAAGCATGTCCTCATCTCCAAAGCAGGTTTCACAGCACAATTGTGACATTCATCAGTAGAGTTCATGGCCTCTCCTCAAGTGTTTGTGCAGGTCAACACAGTTGGCTCTGCCCTCTTGCTGTAATGTGTGAATTCAGAAAATGCTCCCCTCATTTCAAATATGACTGATAGGACAGATCAGAGATAGAGGGACCAGCAGAGGAATGCGTGAGTACAGGAACACAGGCTTTTGCTTTTTTTCTCTCCTTGAACAGGTTGGCAGAATAATAAGTTTCTGCAAATAATAAAAGATAAAATAATAAAGTTAAAAGAAATATTTCCTGTCATTAAAACTTGTTCATGCTTCCTACTGCATAAGCCCTATAAGTAAGTGAATTTTCCCCTTTTTCGTCTAGCTGTTTTGTGACATAAAATGACATTTAGGTAAAATCTACACTTACCAATAAGAATTACCTTGTCAAATAAGGAGGAACAAATTATTGGGAATGCAATTTTTGGGGGGAGGGAAGAGCCAAATAATTACTTTATCCTAAATTGTATACCATCAGGCCCCTTTGTGTTCAATATTGCTAGAAGCAGTATGAAGTGCGTTATTTCAAAATAGATTGCATTTCCCATAGTAATAAAAATGTATTTAGTTGGTACACTCTCAGCCAAGGACCTGGCATCAAAAATTGAGACACAACCAAAAAAAAAAAAAAATCCTCAATATAAAGAACCGTAGCTATGAGTCAGGATAATAACATTTAAGAATCAAAGTTCATAGTTTTAAGAGGCATGTAAGTATTGTACAGGGGGTACTAATGTTCTATGAAATATAACTCACAAAAACACAACTATAGCATATCATAAATTTTGCTGAAAGTGAATATGTTAGCTCTAATAATCATTAAGCTTTTAGACAGTTTTGGGGGCTTTCTAGAATTTAGAAGGGCCATTTTTAGAAGGAAGGAAGAAAAGGGGGTACTCGGGTGACCTAAATCCTTTGAGTTGTCCCAAGAAGGCTAAACTATTGCTTCTTTCCCTTCTCCTCAGTTAAATTCCCCTGCAGAACTAGTGGCCCCTCAAACTCACCCTTCACCTTATAGTGGCCCCCAGGTCTGTGGTCAGGAGCTTCCTGTATGTTTGTTGTTGGTGTGGCTTCTATGATTAGAACTTGGGTTTCAATGCCAAAGGTTCCTCAGGATTTCTATACTTCGCCCTTTTCTATCCTTTCCAATTCTTGAAAGCTATAGAAATTGCTTTGGCTTCAGATAAAATGCAAAAATGAAAAAACAATATGCCAGTAAGTCACTAGATTGGACACCCTGTTGACATCAATTGGAGCATTTCACACTGTTAGGAAAACATAAAAATAACTTCTGGTCTCTATTGTGGCCTTTCAGAGAAGGAACCTCAACGACCTCCAGGGGAATTCCCAAGACAGGCATGAGCCTAAGCACAGACTACCTTGTGTTTCCATGTGGCAGGGGTAACCTTCTCCCCTTCCCTGCCTGCAGGCTCATCCCCAAGAACAGATGCAGAGATCTAGGATCAGAATTGAGTTGTGTTGGCTAATGAATTGAGTTTGGTAGCCTTAGGATGCTATATTTTTGCTCCAACCACTGTACAAGTCAATGCACTAGAATATATATGTATATTCGGTATTTTACTAATTTTTGAAAGTACATTTTTGGCCTTCAGAAGGTGGCACCCTCTAATGAAAATATATCCTCCAAGAAAAACTAGTTGACTTCTACAATGTCTATTGCCTTGACCCCTGATTTCATCTTGATGGAAAGTGAATGTTCCCTATGCCAGGACACAGTAAGGAAAATTATAAAATTTGTCAAATTTATACTCAGGAAATCCAAATTTCTCTTTACACAGTTTTCTCTCTCCTTTAGTAACACCCGCTTTGTCCAATTGGGTTTATGAAGTCCTCAGTCTGGCTATAGGGCCCTCTACTAATCTTGCATTCATGGCCTTAATTCACCCTGAAGAACAACACTTTAAATATTTATAAATAAATAATTAATGTGCTTAACATTCAGTGTGCTTTAGCAGTGGAAATTTAATATCCAGATTCCATTGTGAGATACAAGAAGCAAATAGAATTTAAAATTTCTAATTCAAAATATAGGAAGGTGGACCCACATGTATCTGTCAAATGCCTGAGTCCTATATGAAAATGTTACTATCTAGCATTGTATAAAGTTTAGGTCATGGAAGGTCAGTCATCACAATGCCTTCTTCAGGCCCAAATTATCATTTTTAGGTCAAACAAAGGAAGTCTGTTATATAGTATAAAAATATAGCTTCTAAAATACCAGACAACAGCCCCTACATCAATATAACCAATCAGCTGTTTCTGCCTAGATCAGATAAGTATCTCCAATATCACATTTCCCATGATGTATATATGAGGAGCTTTATTCCTATGTTAACAATAGTAATATTCTTATTATTTTAGCATAAGCAGTGATGATTCTTACACTTTATTCTCAATATCTTAAATCCATAATAGTCTTCAAATTCTCATTTTTTAATTTTAATTTTTAATTTTTATTTTTTTATTGGAGTTCAATTTGCCAACATATAGCATAATACCCAGTGCTTATCCCACCAAGTGCCCCCCTCAGTGCCCATCACCCAGTCACCCCAACCCCCCACCCACCGCCCCTTCCACTACTCCTTGTTCATTTCCCAGAGTTGGGAGTCTCTCATGTTTTGTCACCCTCACTGATATTTTCACTCATTTTCTCTCCTTTCCCTTTATTCCCTTTCACTAATTTTTATATTCCCCAAATCAATGAGACCATATAATGTTTGTCCTTTTCCAATTGACGTATTTCACTCAGCATAATACCCTCAAGGTCCCTCCACGTCGAAGCAAATAGTGGGTATTTGTCGTTTCTAATGGCTGAGGAATATCCCAGTGTATACATAGACCACATCTTCTTCATCCATTCATCTTTTGATGGACACCGAGGCTCCTTCCACAGATGGGCTATTGTGGACATTGCTGCTAGAAACATCGGGGTGCAGGTGTCCCGGCGTTTCATTGCATCTGTATCTTTGGGGTAAATCCCCAACAGTGCAATTGCTGGGTCATAGGGCAGGTCTATTTTTAACTCTTTGAGGAACCTCCACACAGTTTTCCAGAGTGGCTGCACCAGTTCACATTCCCACCAACAGTGCAGGAGGGTCCCCCTTTCTCCACATCCTCTCCAACATTTGTGGTTTCCTGTCTTAATTTTCCCCATTCTCACTGGTGTGAGGTGGTATCTCACTGTGGTTTTGATTTGTATTTCCCTGATGGCAAGTGATGCGGAGCATTTCCTCATATGCTTGTTGGCCATGTCTATGTCTTCCTCTGTGAGATTTCTGTTCATGTCTTTTGCCCATTTCATGATTGGATTGTTTGTTTCTTTGCTGTTGAGTTTAATAAGTTCTTTATAGATCTTGGATACTAGTCCTTTATCTGATATGTCATTTGCAAATATCTTCTCCCATTCTGTAGGTTGTCTTTTAGTTTTGTTGACTGTTTCTTTTGCTGTGCAGAAGCTCTTACCTTGATGAAGTTCCAATAATTCATTTTTGCTTTTGTTTCTCTTGCCTTAGTGGATGTATCTTGCAAGAAGTTACTGTGGCCAAGTTCAAAAAGGGTGTTGCCCGTGTTCTTCTCTAGGATTTTGATGGAATCTTGTCTCACATTTAGATCTTTCATCCATTTTGAGTTTATCTTTGTGTATGGTGCAAGAGAGTGGTCTAGTTTCATTCTTCTGCATGTGGATGTCCAATTTTCCCAGCACCATCTATTGAAGAGACTGTCTTTCTTCCAATGGATAGTCTTTCCTGCTTTGTCGAATATTAGTTGACCATAAAGTTGAGGGTCCACTTCTGAATTCTCTATTCTGTTCCACTGATCTATGTGTCTGTTTTTGTGCCAGTACCACACTGTCTTGATGACCACAGCTTTGTAGTACAACCTGAAATCTGGCATTGTGATGCCCCCAGCTATGGTTCTCTTTTTTAATATTCCCCTGGCTATTTGGGGTCTTTTCTGATTCCACACAAATCTTAAGATGATTTGTTCCAACTCTCTGAAGAAAGTCCATGGTATTTTGATAGGGATTGCATTGAATGTGTACATTGCCCTGGGTAGCATGGACATTTTCACAATATTAATTCTTCCAATCCATGAGCATGGAATATTTTTCCATCTCTTTGTGTCTTCCTCAATTTCTTTCAGAAGTGTTCTGTAGTTTTTAGGGTATAGATCCTTTACTTTGGTTAGGTTTATTCCTAGGTATCTTATGCTTTTGGGTGCAATTGACTCCTTAATTTCTCTTTCTTCAGTCTCATTGTTAGTGTATAGAAATGCCACTGACTTCTGGGCATTGATTTTGTATCCTGCCACACTGCCAAATTGTTGTATGGGTTCTAGCAATCTTGGGATGGAGTCTTTTGGGTTTTCTATGTTACAGTATCATGTCATCTGCAAAGAGGGAGAGTTTGACTCTTCTTTGCCAATTTGAATGCCTTTTATTTCTTTTTGTTGTCTGATTGCTGAGGCTAGGACTTCTAGTACTATGTTGGATAGCAGTGGTGAGAGTGGACATCCCTGTCTCATTCCTGATCTTAGGGGAAAGGCTCCCAGTGTTTCCCCATTGAGAATGATATTTGCTGTGGGCTTTTCATAGATGGCTTTTAAGATGCTAAGGAATGTTCCCTCTATCCCTACACTCTCAAGAGTTTTAATCAGGAATGGATGTTGTATTTTGTCAAATGCTTTCTCTGCATCTATTGACAGGATCATATGGTCCTTGTTTTTTTCTCTTGCTGATATGATCAATCACATTGATTGCTTTACGAGTGTTGAACCAGCCTTGCATCCCAGGGAAAAATCCCACTTGGTCATGGTGAATAATATTCTTAATGTATTGTTGGATCCTGTTGGCTAGTATCTCGTTGAGAATTTTTGCATCCATGTTCATCAGGGATATTGGTCTATAATTCTCCTTTTTGGTGGGGTCTTTGTCTGGTTTTGGAATTAAGGTGATGCTGGCCTCATAGAACAAGTTTGGAAGTACTCCACCTCTTTCTATCTTTCGGAACAGCTTTAGTAAAATAGGTATGGTTTCTTCTTTAAACGTTTGATAGAATTCCCCAGGGAAGCCATCTGGCCCTGGACTTTTATATCTTGGGAGGTTTTTGATGACTGCTTCAATTTCCTCCCTGGTTATCGGCCTGTTCAGGTTTTCTATTTCTTCCTGTTCCAGTTTTGGTAGTTTGTGGTTTTCCAGAAATGCGTCCATTTCTTCTAGATTGCCTAATTTATTGGCGTATAGCTGCTCATAATAAGTTTTTAAAATCCTTTGTGTTTCCTTGGTGTGGGTGGTGATCTCTCCTTTCTCATTCATGATTTTATTAATTTGAGTCTTTTCTCTCCTATTTTTAATAAGGCTGGCTAATGGTTTATCTATCTTATTAATTCTTTTAAAGAACCAACTCCTGGTTTTGTTAATCTCAAATTCTCATTCAGATTGTCTTATTTCTATCAGTGGCACGAAAGACTCCTACTTATTCAGGGGTGAAGCCCAAGGGTCATCTTTAATTCACTTCAAGTCATCCACCACACTGCTGACAAATCAATCCTTCAACATGTAATTCCTCTCATGTCAATTCCATGCTAGAAAATGGGGGGGTGGGGATAGTTAGGGGTGGGGGCAATGATGCCACTCCATCACATGCTCAATTAAGTACCTGTCCTTTTTCCTGTACCATCCAAGATATGCATTAGACATCATCTATACCTCACGGCTTTGTATTTTTGTTATTGTGAAGTAGGGTTCTTTTTTTTTTTTTTAATTTTAACTCCAGTATAGTTAACATACAATGTTCTGTTAGCTTCTAGGGCCCAATGTAGTGATTCAGCACTTCTGCACACTACCCCGTGTAAGTGCACTCTTAATCTTATTCACCTATAGAAATACAGTTTTATTAGCTAACATTCAGTGACCGTTTACCAAATATTTGGCAATGTAGGCTTCACATAAACTCTCTTAGATAACCTCAGGATAATCCTACAAGGAGATACCATTGGATCTTTATTCCCAATATGAGTTAGCCGTAATTACCAAGTGATGTAACATATGAGGGGAGTTCATTTCAGCAAAGGTTGCGCTAAGTCTGAAATAACAGAGAGATCCAGCCGAACAGCAGGGATTCCAGTGTGTGTCTTGTAACTCCAAGGCTAATAAATCCCTTTCCTCAGACCCTTAAGCTGGATGTAAATATTAATTCCCAATGGAGTGGATGTTGTTATTCTCCAAGGAAAGAGCACGGCTGCTAGAAGAGCTCATGGAAATTCTACTCATTATTTTCTCTAAGTCATGACATAGTAAAATATACCTGTTTGCAGCTACTTTGCCTACTTGTCCAGTGACCATATCTAGATGGCCCCCCAAACAATTTTGTTCTTAAACTTTCTGCTCCTGGCAATCAGAGGCTTATAAGGAAGGCTTAGAGGAAGTGTGCCAGAAAACATCATCAATGAAAGATTGTAAAGCCAATAAAACATATTGACATGATGTTGTAAAGATCACGACCAAAAGGTATTCAAGGAAGCAGAGTGAGTGGAAATGCCGAAGTCCTCAGACAGGTCCTACATTGTTGCATGATATGCTCCACAACAAAGCAAAAGTGAGAGGCTCTTCCTTTTGTTTTCTGATTTCAGAACCTGACCATGTGTCCCAAATTGTGGCCTTGCATAAGGCCAGCGTGCTCCATGAAGATATACAACCAATACCTTAGGAGAAAATAGAGCCCGAGGCATTCTTTCAATTAGCCAGAAATTTGAAGGAAAGAGAAGGGAAGTAGCTTCTCTTTCTTTTGTAAGGTCATGCCCTTGAATGGAAAGGAAAGAACCTATGTTTGATATTTTATTAAACCTTGTGAAGTTAAAGTTTTGCACAGAGCAGCCACCTTTATTTTAGGAGATAAAACCGGATTAGTCTTGTGATGTTGCACCCAAACATAAATGGAATTCTTTACCATATGGGCTCAATTAACCTACTATAGATAAGACCAAATAATAAAAACCGTTGTTTCAATTTTCTGAGAGTATGTTAAAACAAAATTATGCACACAGAATATAAGAATGTTGATACTCCACATGATTTGCTGTGGAAGATTCAGGTGAAATGGTTAATAAGTGGAAACATGTTTCAAAATGTTTATGTGCTTTTAATTTCAAAAAGCAGTATAATCATGAAGTTTTGATACTGAAGATCTGTGATGTACTTGGCATGGGGGGATAAAAAGAGCATAAAAATCCACGAGCTTGATTGTTAATTAAATGCCAAATGACAGAGTGAGATGACTATTTTATGGCAGCTGCAGAAAATTCCAAAGAGCAAAGGTTTGTCTCTCTCTTTTTTTTAAAGATTTTATTTATTTATTCATGACAGAGAGAGAGAGAGAGAGGCAGAGACACAGGCAGAGGGAGAAGCAGGCTCCATGCAGGGAGCCTGACTTGGGACTTAATCCCGGGACTCCAGAATCACACCCTGGGCTGAAGGCGGCGCTAAACCGCTTGGCCACAGGGGCTGCCCAAGGTTTGTCTCTTTAATGGGTTTATCTCTTCACAGGAAAGAGGTTGTCATCCCAAAGCAGTCTCCAGGTGCTGAAAATGTTCTTTTTTTTTTTTTTTTTTTCCTTCAGCAACAAATACATCCTCAAAAGGAGACTGAGTAAAATCACACCAGTTTGGGCTGTACCTTTGGTTTTATAAAAATTAAATAAATAATAACACAGTGCCCATTAAGGAGCTAAAGATGTGACTTTTTTTTTTAGACTTTGTATCTGGACCACTTGTTATCCAAGCGTCTCCAACCCAAGTATGTACTAATAAGCTTTCCTTTCCACAGGGAGATAAAGAAGCCGAGTTAGGACTTCCATTTTCTCCACTTTGTGATCGGAAGTCAACGATGGTGGCCCAGTCACAAATAGGTACTACTCGAGAATGGTGGTCGTGGAGGGTGGGATGTGCTCCCCGGTTTTCAGGTGGATAAACCAACCGTGTTGGTCACGAGGGCAACACCCATGAAAACCTCCCTTCATACGCACGATAAATTTAATGATAAGAATTTCAAAACATTCTCACAAAACACATTCAATCGAGCAGTATTAGTAAACGTGTTACTTGCTCTGTAACCCTTGAATAAATAATGGGCCTTTTCTCATGTAAGAGCCTTTTCTGTATTTTGTTGCCCATGACTAATCTGTAATCCCATCCTTCGTGTGTAGGACCATCCATGAAAACATTAATATGTCTGTTTTGTTGTCACTGAGCTTGCATTGTGTATTTAATATAGTAGCTTATATTCCTCCAGAAACAAAACTCTTCTAGGTAGATGAGCCAACAAGTTCAGCCCATTATTAAACACATTGTGGCTGTGCTGCGTGGTCCAGATGTTTGTACTGGTTATTCCCTGAGGCAGCGTCCTCGTTGAACTCTAAGATGAATAAACATGAGGATTGCCACTTGCCCCGGGCACGTCCTACCAAGCCCTGACCTTTGCTCTGACCTTTGCCCCTTCCCATCCAAGTGCCAACGATTGTGTTGCAAGCTCCCATGACACAGGTGCTCTCCGTTGTTTAGCACATGTGAGTGTGGCAGGCTGGGATCCTCCTCAAGCGAGCTGGAAAGAAGGGAATCTTCTGAGACTGTTGCTGTCATATAAATTGCCACCCCGTTAGTGGAGGTGACCCCTCATTTGGCAGTCTCCATGTCCCAGGTATTTGAAACCATGGACAGAACTCAAAGGAGCAGTGCACTGGAGGCCAATTAACACTGCTTTTCAGTCGAGGGCGTCAATTAAAACACAAAGCTATTGGTGTTTTCTTGTGTTAAGAATGTCCCTGAGGGGCGCCTGGTGGCTCAGTTGGTTAAGCTTCGACTCAGATGGTGATGTCAGGGCCCAGGGATCAGAGCCCCGGCATGGGCTCCAAGCCAAGTGTGGAGCCTGCCTGGATTGTGTCTCTCCCTCTGCACCTTCCCTCCCCTCTCTCCCTCTCTTTAAAAAAAAAAAAGGCACCCTAATGTATAATAATATGTCTGACCCCATTACTTGGAATGTGCATTATTTTTATCTGATGGATGGAATACTCTTCAAATGTGGATATTTCTGGGTACGGTATCACTTAACAAGCCTCCCTCCCATGTTGTCTTATATTCAGGTAGTTGCCCGTAGCCCTCAGGGGTGTGTAAGGCCACAAGCACTTGATTTCTAGGGGCACAGCTCTGCAGGGGTACATAGCACTGAAGTGTGGCCGGAGTGTGCAAGAGGCT
Organism: Canis lupus baileyi; assembly: GCF_048164855.1. Classification (NCBI taxonomy): domain Eukaryota; kingdom Metazoa; phylum Chordata; class Mammalia; order Carnivora; family Canidae; genus Canis; species Canis lupus. The sequence continues at coordinate 5,563,024 of NC_132871.1, forward strand.
GGCTCTTCCTCCACCTAAACAGGGGGTGGGAGTGCCCCCAGGAGGACAGTGCCCCCTTCTCCCTGTGTGTCGTCTTCTTCCTCGAGGAGTACTTTAAGGTCTCACTCGTCCTGACCTCTCAAGGTGGGGGGAATGGTGCTGTCCCCCAGAGACGTTACTGTTCTCTTCGCTGATTTTGATACAACACGCCCACGTGCTGTGAACATTCCCTTTACATCCAGAGAATAATAAACAGCACCTTGAAGTATTAACACCTAGCAGAAGGCTCTCACTGACCCACTAAGAGGGAAAAACACGGCTGCCTTCCTGTGGCCTGAGCACAAAACGTCAGTTATTCCGCTTTTTTTGGAGCTTTAGAGATATCATTCTTTGTTGGTCAGTAATAAATTCAACCAGCAAGGGGAGACCTTTCAGAAAAGCAATGATCCCTCTCACTGAGAGAGGAAAATATATTCACTCTGGGTAGATTTGAATTTATTGTTTATTTATTGTAAAGTAATCTCTACACCCAGCGTGGGGCTCAAACTCACAACCCCAAGAAAAGAGTCACAAGTTCTTCCAACTGAGCCAGCCAGGAACCCCTTCATTTGAATCTATTGTTAATGGGAGTCTAAGACTGAATATTAAGTAGCAAAGCCAATATACTTGAGTTATCCAACTTAAATAGTATCACTTCCATGCTGAGGAGATTATTGTATAGAGCTGTAGAGCCATTAAGTTATCCCGAAAGATCACATTATTGGACGCAGAATAACTGCAAGGGGTAAACTGAGTCAGGGTTGTAGCCGATACTTACCATCCAGTGCGTCAGACTCTTCGTTATTACAGGTTTTAGAATTCCAAGAAATTCAAATGTTTCAATTTATCTTTTTTTTTTTTTTTTTTTTGCTTTTGGTTTTGTAGGTTTCATTGATTTCATAGTAGAGCCAACATTTTCTCTTCTGACAGACTCGACAGAGAAAATTATTATTCCTCTTATAGAGGAAGCCTCAAAAACAGACACTTCTTCCTATGGGGCAAGCAGGTTTGATATGTTCTTCATTTCTGCATCCTTTTTTTTTTTTTTTAATCTTTGTGCTGTTTAATAACCTTTTCCTTACGATTATCTTTCAGTCTTACTGGAGGGCAGGAAATGCTTAAAAGAATTATTAGGTAGTATTGCCACCTGGTGGCTACATGTGATTTTTGCATCTGCCTTTGAAAGTCACTTGCTGTCCCCTGCAAAACATATGCAGGTACTAACTCATGCGTATAATATGAAAGCATTCAGTACTCAGGAGAATGAAACTATTGGGATTTGCGTGGAAATGTATGTGTCATGCTTTGGATACTAACATACCTAGCCGTGTCCGTTTGCTCACAAATAAACCGATTACAACCCGCTGGTACCTCTGGAGAGACGCTTGTACCAAAATGAGGCTTGTAGCTGAGGTGGGTTCCACAGGTGTAGAATGTGTAACAGTAACATCTTGATTTATACGATCACTTACAGTATTTCCAGCTATAAACACTTTCCATTGATAAATTTAAGGGATATTATTTAAAGCTTTCAGTTGCAAACTAATCATGCCCGACTCTTGCGCCTCTGACCACACAGCCTTTCCTGATAGCACACAACAGGCTCCCTGTGTGTTGGCCCAGGGAGGGAGGGCAGGAGGAAATGTTCTCCCTGAGAAGAATGCAGGTTATCCCCCCTTCGGGCCCCAGAGTCCTGACACCCCTTTGGTGATTCACTAAGGGACTCACCTCAAGTCTCCGCTGGTCTAATCAGGCCTGGCCGCCCCGTAAGGCGAGGGTGCTCCAACCTGTGCTCTGGGAGCCCTTGCCCCACCCAGGCCTTCCAGCCAGAGTCCCGGCCCCCCTCCCCGGGAGGAGAAAGGAGGGATGTGAGCAGCCCCGACACATGCTCGAAACTGGGCCCGAGCACCTGCCATCCTGTTTCTGGAGTCGGTTTTGTAAAGTGTTTCAGGCTCTGCTCCCTTATTTCATATCTTGAGCTTCATGTTTTCTGGGCTTTTTGTTCTGTTTTGTTTTGGTTGTTACTCTTAGCTTGAGCACCTTTCTTGTGTAACCGTTGTTGATTTGTCTAGACGATCAAATATGAAAGGCACCATGAACGATGGAACCTATTCCCCAGACTACTCCCTTGCAAGCGTGGACCTAAAGAGCTTCAAAAACAACCTGGTGGACATCATCCAGCAGAACAAAGAGAGGTGGAAAGAGTTGGCTGCTCAAGGTACCGTTGTTTATGCAACCTTACAGCCATCTCTATCTCTCTCAACTCTTCCTCTGGGATTTGGGGGTTTCTTTTCCTCCTAGGTTACTCCTCTTATGAAGCACGCAAGCCTGTGGTGGTATCTGGAACTTGGCTACCCTTTAATTATTCATAACAAAGTTAGTTTATCCCTTAAATAGATGAGGTCACATGGACTGTAGAAGCAGGTATTGGTGGGTGGCAGTGACGTGAACGCGAAGGATGGAACAATAACATGGTGACACAACCTTACGTGGCAGAGAACCTCTTGTTCATCTCTAGAAGTGCTCTCGAGCCTGAGTTTTAGGCTTTACAAGTGGCTTTTGTGTTGCATTGGGAATGTCACATAGAGTGTCAGAGACCTGCGTGTGTGTTTTTTTTTTTTTTTCAGTTTTACTAAATTATTTCTTTTGGTGACAACTGCACTCATGCATTGAAAAAGATCATTTGTGGGCACCTGGGTGGCTCAGTAGGTTAAGCACCTGCCTTTGGCTCAGGTCATGATCCCAGGTCAATCCTGGAATCGAGTCCCGCCTGAGGCTCCCTGCCCACTGGGGAGCCTGCTTCTCTCTCTCCCTTTGCCCCTCCACCCTGCCCATGCTCTCTCTTCGCACTCTTTCAAATAAATAAATGAAATATTTTTTAAAAAAATGATTTGTAATCAGCCGTTAAAGGAAACAAATGGGAAGCTAGCTTTTGCTATTTCTGGTATGTTGTCCGATTCAAATAAATTAGTCAATTTGGTTTACAGTGTATGTGAATTAGTACCAGTTATTATCTTTGGTGCAGGAAATTAGCTTTCTAATTCCGAATCTGGCTCCTGCCTTCCTCACACTCCGTTCCATTGCCCTGGGCCTCTCATGTGCTTTGCTCCCTGCACAGCAGCCTCTGGCAGGTTCTTGAAATACGCCAGAGCCTTTGCAATGATTATTTCTTCAGCTGGGGGGTTCTCCTCTTAGAGCTCTCTGCAAGGCCATTTCCTCCTTGGCTGGCAAGGCTGTTGTTCATTTTTAGCTGAAAAAACAGTTAATTGTAATTAACTCAATTTAATTTTCACATGGGCCTTATAAGGTATATACTATTGTTATCCCCATTTGACAGATAAGGAAACTGAGGCAGAAGAGAGCTATATGACTTTGCCCCAAATCCCATAACTAGTAAGTGAAGAATTCACTGTTTCTCTCCAACTGCAGCAGCCCCACAAGGAGGTCGTCCTTGACCTCGACAAATAATATCCTCTGTCCTGTCTTTCCCAGTGAGGGCCCAGTTTAGTCATTTCAGTGTAGTACCACTAATCTATAATCAATGACATTTACTTATTCCTTTTTAAATGTATCGTCTGTTTTCCGCATCGGTCACACACAGTCCACAGATGTTAGGACGTGGTCTGTTGTGTTTTCCGGTATATCCTTAGCTCCTAGCACAGGGCTGGGCATAGAAGAAGCACTCGGTAAATATTTGTTTAATGAAGCAACTACTTAATGGTGTCCACACCTTATTTCCCCTACCTCTGCTATTAGAAAATAAAAGAAATATCCTTCTGATGTTTTCATCTGACTCTGTAACTCACATTTTCCTATAAGCCTGATCTTAGTTGAAAAGAAATAGGGTTTCCCAGGCTTAGGTGGTTCTCTACAGCCATGACGAGGGCCACTTCCTGTCGTCACGCAGCCTCCCACACTCAGAATGGCCCTGGGCTTCATTAAAACCTCTACTATCATCATCTTGAGCTTCTCAGACATTTTTGAACCAGGGACCCCATTTCTATTTTGGACGGGGCCATGCGGTCATGTAGCTAGTCCTGGCCAGTACAGAGGGTCGGTCTTTGTGATACATTATTGTCACTGGATAAAGAACATAACGCAACACAAGACCCAGATGGCCATACTGAAATATTGTCAAACCCATCCAACTGAGGACTTCAAATGACTCGAATTACTTTTCTCTAGGGACAAATTATATTCAAGATATTGGCCCTGAAGCAGTATAAGGATATAAATCCCTAAAGTATATGCTCTTGAAAATAGGAACAATATCTATCTTATTGCCATTATTTTCTCAAAGCTAGTATGTCCCTGGCATAGTGTAGGGGCTTTAAAATTACTTAGTGAGTTTAGTTTTGAATGAATGAATAAATGAATACTTAAACTCCACTTTGCATGTATTTATTCAGAAAGGAAAATAGATAGATACATAATATTTTCAGCGATGGAAGGAAGGGAGGAGGAAGCAAGATTTCTGAAAACTCTCCTATGTGCCAGGTGTCTCCTCCTGCAACAACTTTCCTAACTAGAAATGACTGCCCTCGTTTGATACGTACAGAAATTGAAGATCACACAGCTTCTCAGCACTAGAGTCCAAACTGTTCTGATTCTTTACCCAAAGTTTTTCCCACTGCACCCTAGCACTTCCTATTATACTCTTTCAAGAAAAGTATTTTGAAAAAATTGACCTGAAGTATTCATCCTTAATAACCTGAAAATCCAATTGGCCAAAATAAACTCTCTCCTAGGAAAGTTTTAACTAAAATAAACAATAAACCCCCAAACATCAACCTATTGCCTGGAACCTATTTGCCATAAATCTGTGAGGGAAAACTCTTCAGAATTGGATTAGGGACTGCAATTGTTCCCTTTCTAATAAACTTTCTGGCACTGTGCTCTACTGAATATTTTGTTGCACATGTGCAGTAAACTTTAGATGTGTCTAAAGTTCTCAATTTATATTTCTGGAATTGAGTAATAATATCTGAGTCCCATAGTTAGAAAAGGTAGAACCAATATTTGAACACAGGCAGCTGGGCTTTAGCAAATTAAAACTATAGATCAGGGATCCCTGGGTGGCTCAGTGGTTAAGTGTCTGCCTTTGGCCTAGGGCGTGACCCCGGGGTCCAGGGATCAAGTCCCACATCGGGCTCCCTGCAGGGAGCCTGCTTCTGCCTCTGCCTCTCTCTCTGTGTCTCTCTCATGAATAAATATAATTAAAAAAAAAATAAAACCATAGATCATTTTGATAATATAGTTTCCAAGGAGTCAGTGTGTAGAGTATACACACTTAGAGTAAAGCAAATACTGCCAAATTTATTTTATTTATAACATCGCGTGTTTGGTTTCTATTTCCAATTCAATGGTGAACTAGATACACTTAAAGAAAAATCCCATGGTAAAAAGAACTAAAAATGTGGGATGAAATGCTGCTAACAAGAAATTGACGGAGACAGCACTTGGAGAACTGTCTCCTTGCTTGCAACAAATATTAAAAAGTATATTGTTCTCAGCAAGAAAGGAGGAAAGGAAGGAAGGAAAAAAAGAGGAAGGAAGGAAGGAAGGAAGGAAGGAAGGAAGGAAGGAAGGAAGGAAGGAAGGAAGGAAGAAAGAAAGAAAGAAAGAAAGAAAGAAAGAAAGAAAGAAAGAAAGAAAGAAAGAAAGAAAGAAGAGAAAGAAAGAAAGAAAGAAAGAAAGAAAGAAAGAAAGAAAGAAAGAAAGAAAGAAAGAAAGAAAGAGAAAGAAGCTGATACTCTCAGAACTTGTCTAAATAAAGATGGAACAGATATTCAGAAAGACAAGGAAACTTTGGAGCTAGAATCTCTCTGGAGGGCATCTGCTTATCTCTACCGGAATCCTGATTTGGAGACTGAATTGACCACCACACTAGGTTTATGTCACAGTGAAAATTTGATTCTATGTTCTGTAATGTACAAAAATTCTGTAAATGCAACTCACCATATTAAGGATCAAAGGATGAAAACCTAAGATCTCAAGAGATACAGAAAAACCATTCAAGAAAATCAGTATTCATGATAAAAATTATTAAAATTAAAGGAACCTTTTTTAAGATTTTATTTATTTTTTCATGAGAGACACAGAGAGAAGCAGAGACACAGGCAGAGAGAAGCAGGCTCCATGCAGGGAGCCCAATGAGGGACTGGATCCCGGGACTCCAGGATCTCGCCCTGGGCTGAAGGTAGACGCTTAACCACTGAGCCACCCAGGTGCCCCTAGAGGAACCTTCTTAATCTACTTTTTTTTTTTTCCTACTTTCCTTGCTTTCATTCTTACTGATAGAGTTGTTTCTTTTTTCCATTGCAATTCATCTCCTTGATGGTTTGAAATATTTACACTCTATTTCTATTATTTTTGTGATTAAGTAGAAAAATTTAAACGCATAATCAATAGTAGATAACAATGAAGTTAATAACTTCACCCTTCCACCAAGTAACACAAAGCCCTTGGAAAACTTAGTCTCTGATAACATGATGCCACATCATTGGTTTTGACCCAGGAGAGATAGGAAGCCAAATGTAGTTTTTCGAAGAAGAAAAATAAAATGGTCTAAAGTTTTATAAGGATCACTGTGGCTACAGAATGGAAAATGTTGTTTGGGAAACAAAGAGGTGGAAACAAAGAGGTGGGAAAGGAGGCTCTCGTTTTTATAACACAGGAAAAAGATGGGGGCTTAGACCAGGTGGTAGTGATGTCTAAATTTTGGATGCATAAAGATGGTGACTTGAATGAGTAGGCATGAGCAGGAAGGGAGAGCAACAGGAGATCAGATTCTGGGTATATTTTGAAAGTAGAACTAATGGGATTTGTTAACAGATGTGGAATATGAAATCAAGAAAAGAGTCAAGAATAAAGCCAGGGTCTTTGCTTTTCTTACACATTAACTGTATATATGTATTCATAGAATCGTTCTGCAGAAGAACTTGGTGTTCTCTAGCAAAGCTGAAGACACTTCTGCCGTGTTTCCAATAATTTGATTTCCGTATTTTTACCCTAGAGAGACTTTTTCTCATGTGCATCAGAAGATTTGAACAAAACATCCACTCTAGCATTGTTCTTGAGAGCAAAAAAACCTGAAAACAGCAGTAAAATGGATTCACAAGCTGTGCTGTATTCATATTATGGAAAAGCATACGACTGTAAAGATACACAAATTTTAATTGCAAGTCCCAACAGGGATGGGAGACACAAATAACACTGAGCAAGCACTGAGCAAAATACACAAGCCACTGCAGTAAAGCAAGATGCCATTTATGCAGAAATTTTTTAAACCTATAAGCTAACCGATAGGTTTTAGAATACACTTAGCTTCATGCCTAGAACTGTTAAAGAAGCTCTTTAGGGCTAGCCCCCAAACGGCAAACACAAATATTGGTTCCCCTTCAAGGCAAATGAGTTACTTTGGTAAGCCACGGGATGGTTTGGTTTGTGTTTAGACACAATAACTATCAATTGAACCAGATCTACTAAGTCCACTTTGATTGGAAAAAAAACAAAAAAAACAAAAACAAAAACAAAAAAACAAGTTTTTCTCAATGGAATTGGGGTGTGGGGGTAGAGGCAAGTCAGACTGAAATGAAATGCAATATGATTCTTACTGTACTGGGTAACTTTCTGATTTCTTGTGATATTGATTCAAACCCCAAAATACTAGGCTCAAAGGCGAGAAACAAGTGAGGAAAGGAGGCAGCGTGGGAACCGAGGCACCACCAGATTTGCCCATTGGGTACCAGTAACAGCTGTTTAGAAGCAGAAGGAAACCTAGTGCTAGTTTAAGGCAAGCTTGACATTTTAAAATATGCATTAAAATTGTCAAACACATGAGTGTTTTCTAGTCTCTTTTGGGAGCTTATTTCCTACATAACTGCTCTGGAGTCATAGATGTTCAGTATGATATCATCACTCATTTGGAATCTTAAGCCCTGCTTTTGTCTTCAGTAGCTCATAAGGTCCACCCAAAGAAGGAAAACAAATTAGGATTTTGTTAGAATTACTTTCATATCGATTTGGAGCAAATTATCTTTATGAATTTGAGTCTTCCTATTCATATATATCTAATATATATCTTTTTTCATGTTTCTCAGGAAGTTTACTTTTACTTCATAGTAATAATAATAATGTGATGGAAAATACATAGTGTTATTAGATGCTTGGCATCACATTAAGCATATTGTATACCATGTAATCAGTATTTATACTTAATAATTTATTTCAAAATTCTGAGTATATTTTGTTGGATTTTTCCATCAGTATTTTATATTTTTTGTTATTTTTGCAAATGGCTGTTTCTCGCTGGTGTAGAGAAATACAATTTGCTTTTGAATACTGATCTTCTGCAAATAATGTCAGCTTTTTTCTTTCCCAAATGTGTACCTTTAATGATTGTTTTTCTTGAATCAACTGCATTAGCAAGTTTATCCAGAATCATCTGACAAGGAAATGGTGATAGCTTTTGACTTTTCTCTAAATATAAAAGGAAGGTGTTTCATGTTTCATCATTAAGTGTGATATGTCTTAATTTTCTTTGATCTGCTCTTTATGAGGTTACATTTCCATCAACAATTTGTTAAGAATAAGTATTTAAAAATTTTTTAAATTTAAATTCAAGTTAGTTAACAGATAATAGTAATATTGGTTTCAGAAAAAATGTACTTTAAATGGACATTTGACATTATCAAATGTCTTCCCTGTGGCTTTTTAAATAATTCATATGATTTTTCTTTTTGATTAGTTTATATAATGCATTATATTAATAGATTTTCTAATGTTGAACCACCTTATCTTCCTTATTAGGCCCAACTAATTGTGATGTATTAACTTCCCAAAATGTAGGTGGTACTTGTGCTGACTTAAAAACTCTATCTTTATGAGTGAGATTAGCCTGCATTTTCCTTTCTCATGCTCGTAGCTCTGGTATTCAGGTTACCCTAGCCTCAGAAAATGAGTTGGAATTTTTAAATTCTTGAGAGTTTGTGAGGCTGAAATTGGCATTGAATTTGGCAGAATTTACTTTTAAAAACATGTGAACCTGCTGTTTTCTTTGTGAGGTAATTTTCATCTGCTGATTCAATTTTCTTAATAGTCATAGAGGATGAATTAAGTTGTTTACTTTTTTGGTTTTAAAAATATATATTGTGAAATATACTGCAAAAGAATATATAAAAACATATATGTGCTACTTATAGGTAAATAATTCAGCATATATTCTTACAATGGACAATCTTGGCAGCGGCCTACAAGCAGTAACGTGCTGGCAAGCGTAACAACTGGCTCAAAACAAGTGTATACACACACATATATGCAGGTTTCTCAGACCTCTTACTGATAGACAGGATATCTAACACATAATTGAAAAGTGATAATCAAATATACCAGTAGCCTTTGTTGTAAATTCTATATGGGTTATTGGTTCTCACAGAATGCTTTCATTGATTTTTGCCAAATTCTGTCTATGGTCCACTTATGGTGGCAACTGACAAATGTAAGTTGTTCAGATATGAACATTGATATTTTCATTTGTATCAAGGAATAAGACGAAAGTATAAAAAAAGCATATGTCAGAACATAGAAAATATAGAAGAGACATGTGTCCACCTCACTTGTTCATCAAAAGTGCAAATGTCTTCTTGGTAATTTAATGATTTTTGAATACTGGAAAAAAATTTCCTCAAATCTCTTTGCTATTTACAATGTGTAGCAATTGTAGACATGACACATTTTTAAATTTAATCTCTATTTTTATCATTATCTCCACCACTTTAGGTAACAATGAAACAATAAATCAAGCCACAATTCATAAAGTTTGATGCCATCCATGGTGCAAATATTCCCACATGGCCAGCCAGTTTCAAGCTATCAGTATGAAGTCTCTGAACATGGGAGTTGGGAAAGAGATGTGCACATAAGATATTTACATCATACAGATTTGGTGGATATAATTAACCTCGAGACATAGATAATGAAAATATGGGTCAAAATAATTAGGAAATACTTTAAAAAATATTTATCACCTTTGCTTTAAATGCAGTCTGTTTCATTGTAGCTTCTATAATTTTATTTTTAAGAATGACTAGATTTAGGGACACCTGGGTGGCTCAGAAGTTGAGCATCTGCCTTTGGCTAAGGGTGTGATCCCTGTCCAGGGATTGAGCCCCACATTGGGCTTCCTGTGAGGAACCTGCTTCTCCCTCTATGTCTCTGCTTCTCTCTGTGTCTCTCAGGAATAAATAAATAAAATCTTTAAAAAAAAAAAAGAATTACTAGATTTAACAACCAACTTATAAAATACCTAAAATGTAACAATCAGGTCCCAAGATCCTTTACAGGGCAGACGTAGCTTATTGTTGCCCATAAGGCTTTATATGGCCCATGTCTGTGCTACCTCCTTTATCTTGCGGATCCAATTCCCATTTTCCTTCCTCTCACTCGCTTGCTCTAGTCCAGCTACGCTAAACTCCACATTGTCCTTTTGTTTTCTTTCTTTAAGCACATCAGATTTGTTCCTGCTTTAAGGGCTTTGAACCAGCATCTCTTTGTTAGAAGCACTCTTCCTCCAAGCAACACGGCTGTCTCCTCTCTGCTTTCCAATCTAGCAACAGTTGTCCCTTGTCAGTGAGGTTGCACATCACTGTCTAACCTTTAAATAATTGGCTTGCTACACTTAATATTTAGTGTCTGTCTTCCCCCACTCAGAACAAGGCTCATGAGAACAAGGATGTCTGTTTAATTACTGATGTTTCTGGAGCTCCTAGGACAGTGACCACCACAAAGTAGAGAGAGAGAGAGAGAGAAATGAGAGAAAGGAAAGAAAGAGAAAAGAAGGGAGAGAGAGAAAACCTATCATCTAGGCCAAGAAATATATTATCACCCCTGGAAGTTCCAAGTGTTTCCCTAATTGTTTCTTTCCTCCCCTAATTGTTTCTTTCCTCTTTCCCTCTCATGATCTAATCACTACTATGAATTTCATGATTTTTTTTTGTTTGTTTCCTAGCTGTTATTCCTGTTTGTATAATTCCAGACAACACATAGTTTAGTTTGGCATATTTGGGTGTAAATGATATCATGCAGATCATGCAGTACATATTCTTTAATGAACACCTTTCTACTCAATGGCATATTTTCTGAGCTTTATCCACAATGAGGCAAATAGCTGTTATCTGTCTCAGCAGGGAATTTGGGGATCTTGATAGAAAACATGAGACCAAAAAATGTATTCAAATATCGTACAGATTTTTTTTCTAAAAATCACTAAGTACAAAAACATTAAGTAGTTAAGTCTTTTAAATAGCATATGTATAATACATATCAATTTCTTAGCCCATAAATCAGGTGCACAAATAAAATAACTTGTGTTGTTTTTCTATGACAAAACATCATGTCTAGCTGAAGGCCCCCTGCTACAGTTCGAAGAAAACCGAAGCTCGTCATTCAAATGTTTTCACTGAAGCAGAGTAAGCCTATTCCAGTTAGAGTTCTTGACCTCCTTTTTTCTTTAAATGCCATCGAGGTTCATAATGTGATGTTACCCTTGGGATAACCACCTTGCTTGACTCCTGTTCTCTCCCTCTCATCTCCCTAGATATACCCTGTCCCATCTGCTTCTTGTTATTATCACCGGCTGCCTCTGACACTTGACCTCCTGTTTTGGCCATTTGTAGGCCGTCAGAGTTTTGCCGTCCCCCTTTTGCTTGATCTCTCATTCTCCTTTTGTCCTAATGCTTCTGAGACCTGATTGTTAAGCATCCCACCCAAACCAACTACATGGCAGGACTTTCCCTCCCAAGTGCCCGTCTCACTCTGGAGTCTGTCTCTGTGCTTTTATCCCATAGATTTCTCTTCACGTTCTGGGCCCATTTTTTTTCTTCTTAGCCAGCAATCCCTACCAGTCTCTAACAGTGCGCCTAACGATTCTATATCTGCTGCTTAGAGAAAATAAAAACACTGTTTTTAAACAACAAAAACATGTCCACATTACTTTGTATTGAATTACTTTAAAAGATTATGTTTTAAAATATTTGTTCATAAAATGTTTTAGTTATTCCTTCCCATTATCTTTTTAATGAATAAAAACTCACCATGTAAACAAAATTATAACTTTTAAGCTCCCAGGACCAAATCTTAAGCATCTTTTTGATGAAAATATATGCATACTGTTTAGATTTCAGAAGGGACATTTAAACAGAGGGAAGCAAAGTCTTTCAGATAAAAACTAGAGTTCATTCTCGGGGCACCTGGGTGGCTCAGCCAGTTAAACATCTGCCTTAGGCCCAGGTCATGATCCTAGGGTCCTGGGTTCGAGCCTGGCTTCCACTCCATGCTCAGTGGGGAGTCTGCTTGTTCCTCTCCCTCTACCCCTCATCCTACTCATGTTCTCTCTCTCTATGTTCTATGTTCTATGTTCTATATTCTATGTTCCCAAATAGAATCTTAAAAAGAAAAGAAAAAACTAGTGTCCACTCTCATTTTCTCTCTAATCATGGTTCAATAATGCAATTAACAGCTTAAATGAGATCTTACTAGTAATTTTTAAGTTGTATATTTCAAACTATTACTAAATTACATATTATGCATTTAGTTTATTCCCATTTCCAATTTCATCTCTTTAGCTGATATTCTATATTATCAGTATATTAGATCAGGGGCATGGTAGATAGACTGGAAACATTTGGAAGATCAGAATTATGAAGTTTTAAGAGGTGGTATTCACCAAAGTCACTTAAATGTAGGAGAGCTTACATACAGTTTGAACAGTGAGTATGTGCTTATTCATTTATTGTAAAAGCAGAACTCAATAGTTTTCAACTCTGGCAGCATATTAGCACCTTGGGGGCTATTTTATTTTTTAAAAGTTCAGTATGGCTTATCTCCAGTTTACAGAGGTAGTTCAAAATAGAACGCTCTTGTGCATTGAAATGAATGCAGCAGACATGGAGGGAGAGAGCAGGAAATTAGTCAGTTTATGGTCAAGACAAGCCAAGTACAGTTTAGAATCTGAGCCAGCTCCACCCTGGCAAGCTGTACTCAAGAAACAGCAGAGTGTACCTTGGTAACGATATCCCTTAAAATATCTGTGTCTCGGGTCACACATTTCCTCTGGAATGTTTACCTTCTACTCCTAGGAAAGGCAGTAGATTTTCTCTGCCTTAATCCTTGTTCTTTCTTCCTCATGGAATGTACTTCTTAGGTCCCCTCCTCTACTCTGCTTTAAAATCCTACCTATCTTCCCAAACTCCATTAACCTGCTTTCTCCAAAAAGGCTACCCCTAAGTTATAGAAGTACAGCTGTCTTATTCATACTCCAGTTGGGATATTTATCACATTATGACTTGCATTCTCAAAATGGGAAGAGAAAAAAATGCGTTCAAAAGGGGCCTACCAAAAGCAGTGTAGGAATGAGTGGAAATGGCGAGGAATTTTAGGCTGTTTCCAATTGCACATTGTCTGTTGGAGATTCCAGCCTTCCCTTCTGGAGGTGTGCATCACCTCTCCACCTAGCAAGAACCACTGTATGTCATGAGATACTGTGATTGGAGTGTGTTGCACTTAATAAAGCCGTGGAGCCTGACAAAAAATTGAGAACTATAACGAAGTCACTACAAAAATACTTACAGAGGCCTTCTACGTGCCAAACAAAAAGCTGATAGGATTTTTGAAGAGCAGAATTCATGGAATATTTATTCCTCTTCAGATCCCTAAGCCAGATGAGAACTTGGTCAGTATTGGGTAGAGGAGAATTGACTCCCATTTTATGGAGGTCTTTATTTTATGAAGGTCTCAATTTAGTGGTGAGCCCTGTAAATGAAATTTATGTTACCCACTATGTTTTATCATATATTTTTGGTTAGCGAAAAGATCTAAAAAGAGAAAAGAAACATCTGATATGTAGAAAAAGGGAAAACTAGATGTGGGGGATGTTCCCCCAAAGCCTCTTCTCTTGCACAATATCTATACTTTCTGTGTTTTCAGACACCCAAAACCTACTCACTTGCTCTCATCTTGCTTTGTGCAATATGAGAAATCACTGCAAGGATTCACAGGAGTTCTGTAGCCTCTGAAAACTCTGCGGGGAACACTGTGACAGTGGAACTTTGGGGAGTAGAGAAAACGATGGTGGGGAAGAAAGGAGCAGATTGGAGGTAGCGCTGTTGAGCAGAGGTGATGGGAGCAGAATGAGACTGAAGACCTAGGCAGGAAGTAGGGACCAGCTCTCGGAGACAGTTCTCTCTCTCAGGTGCTACTCTTCTCTGACAAATGTAACCAGAATTTCAGGGTAACACACTGCTAACACTAGCCTAGGTTCAAGACTTTGTCATATTCCCCCAATAATTCCAAATTCCAAGGACATTGAAAGCTTTGTTGTCTTAACGATACACCTCCGAGCAAAAGGAAAATTTCTTTGTCATCACTCACCTCTGTTCTTTCTCTAAAAGCCTTTTAGTCCCATATTCCTCTTGATTCACGACCTTAACTCCTCTCTTTTCCCTCTCAGCCAGTAAAAATCCCCTCATTTGTACAGCACGATTTAGCTCTGGCCTCAAATTTAACCCATTCAACAAAGCAAAAGCCTGATTATTTGTCTAAAATGATATCTCTAGTCCTTCATCCATGCCTACACATGTCTGGGATGATCGTGGTTGGCTTTTAGCATTTTCAACTTCATTAGAATCCCTAAAAAAAGCTTTGTTTCCTATTGCCGTCAGGACATTTAAAAAAAAAAAAAAATCACTGTACCTACGACCTACCTTCGTAATCAGAAAATCATCATATGAATTACAAATAAGATAGATACTTTACTTTTTCACATTTTATAATTTATTTGAAGTGTATTGAATACCTAATATTTTAGCCAAACTAGTTTATGTAAATCGTATTTTGCTAGAAAACATCATAGGCTCTCTCAACAGGAAACAAAAAGTTTGTAAAAATAGGTCTTGTATCATTGCTTGAAAAATTAAAACACAAAACCACTAGAAGTAAAGGAAATATTTAAAACTGATGGGGAAGTATTAAAATATTTAAAAGATCAAATTTACATTATGATTAGCATGACATTTTAATAGACTGCGATAGGTTCACTAATTAAACCTTATATATTGTTATTTGTATTTGAACTATCTTAAAATGCAGTATTGACTATTACAGTGTGTATAAGTGATTTTTGAAATCACGTTGGTGTTAGTGCTAAATAGGATGCAGAAACCTTTTCTACTAAAGACACGTTTACTTGCCAGGTGATAGACCGAGCTCTGCCGTGGTCTCTATCCTATTGAATCAGGCAACCAAGCCTATAATGCAGGTATTATCACCATTTTACCAATGTGAAAACTGAGGTCTGCGGGGGCAAGTTAGTTACCCAAATCACAGGTTTGCACACATATTGCAAATGAATCTTCCATATTCATTTTCACCGTTTAATATAATACCCAGAAAATAGCGTCATGGTAGTAGTAAATCCAAAAAGAGAAGACAACTTTGTCCCAAAACTTATCTCAGAGAGCAGTATAATTGCTTCATCAAATCTACTTCTGTTTAATCTCAATGCAACTTGATCCCTTGAGCTTTCAAATGTGTATGTTATATCCCATAGACATTTTTATTTTAAAATGTTGAAAACTATGAATTTGGGAGTGAAATTTTACATTGTTTATGTATCTTCCCGTGGATCATTTATACAAACAAATATTATAGCAACCTCACAAGGTAGGAATTATAGCCCTGATAAAACTGCAGGTTAGAGAATCAAAATTGTCTAAATCCATACAAGCGGTCTTTGAAAAAGGCAGGTATTTGTACTTGGTTTATCTAAATTCAAAGCCAGTGGCCTTCTGGATAGTTTCTAGATCATCTTCTAGAAGTTAGTTGTGAGAAGTTGGTTTATTTACATTTTCTAAATTTTCTCACAGAAGTCTTGTCCAAACTGTTGATGGAAGAACTGTAATAGCAGCAGAATTCAGGGGCAGCTGGGTGGCACAGTCAGTTCAGTTTCTGACTCTTGTTTTGGCTCCAGTTGTAATCTCAGGTTTGTGAGACTGAGCCCCGTCGGGCTCTGTGCTCAGGGCCGAGTCTACTTGTCCCTCTCCCTACCCCTCTGCTCCTCTCCCTACTCTCTCTAAATAAATGAATAAAGTCTTTTTTTTAAAAAAAAAAAGTAGGGGTATTAATAGTGATACTATTAAGTGAACTCCCCACTTGTATTTACGTGAACAATAAAAGTTGGAAGGAAGGTAGAAGGAGCAGGTTTGCATTCTCTTGTGATTACGGGCTACTTAGTGATGATGAAAAAATGGTTTCCCCGCAGGTCCTGGGACAAGGACAAGAAGAGATCTGTGCTGGTAGGAACACAAGTAGGAAGATGTGCTCCTTTCTCAATTTGGAAATGAAGCCGATGTATTCTGGGGCAACTTTGAGATTTTATCCATAGTTGTACATAGTCAGAATATAAGTTATTCCCAGAATTTCCAATGATCCTCTTCCTCCAAAGCATGCCTCTTGTTCTTTCTATTTGGTCAAGGGTACTCTGACAGGTGGTCCTCACTGAGTATTACAAATCATTTTTTTTCTTTCTTGAGCACTATTTTATTGTTATGCTTAACAATTTTAGCTGATTTTGTCTTTACCATCATTTAGTTGGATCACTCAGAATTTATAACATATATTGGTTCATACATAAAGTTCATGCTACATTTATATACAAATGAGTAAGTATAAGTAATTCCTGTGGTAAAATTTTCAGTATATATATATTTTAGTATGTTTTTTCAGTGTACAATGTTGTTTTCCTTAAAAATGTATGCCTATAACTCTCCTAAACTAAAGATTTAGTCAATATAAAAGTCTTATAAATAGTAAAGAAACTTAACTTCCAATCAGTTAATAGTTGCTCTGAAACCCAGAGTCAGCCAAAAATGTCCTCCTATACTTTACCATAATGTTTATGAGTTTACCAAATGCTTATGAGTTAAATAGATTACTTATATATATTAAATTATAAAAAGTAGGATGTACTGTGCATGACTATAACTCATGAGATACACACATAAGAAGAAAAGCTTAATGGTTTTCTTGATGCTTTTTCAGTAGATTAAGGAATGATAGAGTGCAGTTGTACCTGAAAGTCAAGTCATAACCTACGTAAGGGCATTGATCCTTCTAACTCTGTATTTCTACAAAGAATTCGATATTTTGTTAAGATCATTAAAATACATTAGTAGGAAAAAGACAAAAGAACAGGAAGTATGATTATATTTTTATTTTTGAAATAAGTCATAGATTCCATATTATTGCTTTATATAATATGGTCCTACATCCTAATACTTGTATACTATTTGTTAGTAGACAAATATTAATATCCTTCAAGATAGCTTCTTATTAGATTCTGAGAGTTCCTACTCTAGTTGAAGTCAACTAGAAGTGAGCTTCCTGGGCTCATTTAGGCAATCTGGGCTTTTTAGGCAACAAATCAAATGGTGAAAAAATAAGTTAAATTCCAAAAAAAAAAGGGGGGGGGGTCATTTCGTGATCATTACTAATGAACACAAAAATCACAAAGAAGTTTTAGGAGCAAAAGTAAAATATATTGAAAATTAAGAAAAATATCAATTATATTTATCTTTATAATTTCCACAATAATTCCTATAAACATGGATCATTATAAATTTTAAGTACAATTTAGTATTTCGTAACTTTTAAATAATTTTGTCTCGATATTTTTTAAATAAGCACCCTTTTTTTTCAGAAGCAAAAGCCAGTTCATGCAAACGTTAAGTTTTCCTGATCAGTAAACATCCTTAGGTAAAACTGCATGCATGGTGGCAGCTCCAGTGTGACAAAAAAAAACTTGAAGATTTCATTTACTCGCTGGAAATCTACCTGGCTCCATGAGAGAAAGGGAACCAATTTTTGCAGATTGCACATTGGCATCACTGACCACAAAGGCTACAAATTCCTTGGTTGACCTGGTTCAACTGCTGTCGCTACATCAGCATCTTTATTCTTTCAAATATCTGTTTAAATGGCATTTTGTAGCATTTCTCTTTACTGAAATAATATGTTGAGTGTCAATAAATTTTCTTTGAGCATCTTATCACTGTGTCATTTCTGCAATAAAGCTTTACAGTTTGATGTTGGATGTCCCTTTTCTAAAACATCAGAAAGGCAATATGACTTTCATAAACTTACTTTCTCCTTTACACTAATTCTACCATTTTTTTTTTAACAACTGCTGTAATAGTTCTCGGCCACTAAAAAATAAATAAAAAAGGATTGATAAAAATTCTAAGGGACAGATATCCCTGAAAAATTATTTCTATTTTTTTTTAGATTCTTTTTTATTCATTTATGATAGTCACAGAGAGAGAGAGAGAGAGGCAGAGACACAGGCAGAGGGAGAAGCAGGCTCCATGCACCAGGAGCCCGACGTGGGATTCGATCCCGGGTCTCCAGGATCGCGCCCTGGGCCAAAGGCAAGCGCCAAACCGCTGCGCCACCCAGGGATCCCTTATTTCTATTATAGTAGAAGTAGATGGCTGGAGAAAAATGGCTTCATATACTGTTCATTTGAGAATGACTTGTCCCATATATAATTCAGTTTATCAGATTAGCCAAGTTATTTTCCCCCTGAAAAACCTGATTTTTTAAGAGCTGCTCTTATATACCTTCTTTACTGTGATTCCCTAGCAGTTGACTTAATGGTTAATTATAGTGGACTAGTAGGAACACCCCAATAACTAACCAGCTGAGAATGGCTTGGTGTCTGATACCAAAGAACACATTTTCACATATGTGTTTTTACTTATTCTTACTGTCTGTCTCCACCTTAGGAAAAAAGGCTATCGTTTACCATCGGATTTAACTTCAAAGATAAGGCATAAACTCATACTAGGGAAAGACAGAAACATAGCAGCTATTAAATAAACTATACCCTGGACGGTTGTACAGTGTAGAATTAGGATCTAGAACCCTGGACCTAGACTACCTGTTTAATCCCGGTCCCACCACTTACTTGCTGTGTAACATGGAGCAAGTTATTTAATCTCTCAGTTTCAGTTTGCAGAGTTCTAAAGTGAGGATCATAAAAATTGTGTCTATCTCAAGGGCTGTTGTGAAGATTAGATGAGTCAATACATAAGAAGTATTTAGAATTTAGTGTTTTCCACAGTAATTCTTATTACTCTTCTGGGCTCACATATGTGCCCCCAAACTACATGGAGATCTTCCTTAAGGAGTTATATTATGGAAAAACACTGCTTGGTCACGACAATTTTGGTTTGAGATAAAGCAATGGAATATTTCATGAGAAAATGGATCAATTCCATCAATCAAGTGGGCAGATGTATGATGAATGGGTCTTGGCTCTCCTGTCAACTTTCAATTCTTAATTAGTCCAACAGAATTACCTCTAGAGTATCTCTCCAAAAGACATTTTGGATTTTCTCTCAAATCCATCCAGTTTGCAGGAGTGAGTGAAGGAATGGAAGTGGCTTATTCTGAATGACTGTTGAGCTGAAAATGAAGTGTTCTCCTAAATTCTTTCTGTTGAGGATTCCGCCGCTTAATATACTTGCCTTTATTTTTTCTTGGCATAGAACCCTTGAGGAAACAAACCAAATTTTTAGAAAGCATTCTGCAGACCTAAATGCTCTTAAAAAGAAAAGATTTTAGCTAACCCAGTTAGCTTAGTTTATAACAATCCTACTTATTTTCCAAAAGAATATTTTACCATCTTAGTTTTCATCCCTTAACGTATGCCTAAATTTAGACCAATTACAATCCAAACTCTTGAGTTCTGACTTTACTCCCTCTGAGACTCTTGTTCAGGCTTTAGCTAATATAATGTTCCCTTGTTAACTATAGAAATCTAGGAAATTTGCAGAAATAATGCAATAAAAAAGATTTATAGCTGAAATCTTTTCCTTTCTTTCATATATTTCATTTCTATGAAGAAATTATGAAAAAAATGAAAGTGAATAAAAAATGATTCGAAAGATACCTTCAGGTAGGATTTAATATGTAAGCCTTCAAGAAGAAATGGTGAAAATTGTCAAGAATCTGATGTTCAAACTTCATTTCCATAACCTCTTCGAAGCCCAGTGTAGCCCTATTCTTTGGTAAGACAACTGGTAGCCAGTGATCTTGGAAGTCGACTAGTTTTGATTTGTATCAGGAAACTTTTGTGGAAGTAAGGAGGTATTCAGCAAAAAGACCTACTTAATCGTGTTAACTCATCACTCTAAACAGATTCATTCTGTGTTCCCATATCACCCATCCTGAGCTATGCTTCTATAAAATATGCTGAGCAAGTCTGATGATTAAAGAAAACCCAGAGACTGGTAAGAAATAGAAATCTCGTTAAATAAAAGAAGTTCAACAAGAATAAGATAATAGTTTTGATGTTCGTAATGTAGAAATAATAGAGAACTCATGATTTATTTTAAGTAAACTCACCTCCATCATGAGAGTCATCCTGTTATATGAGTATTGATAGATTAGAGACTGTGCCACTCCCCACAATCTTGGCTGAATGTTGTAGATCAATAAAGTGCTGTGTGGCTAATTGCTTAAAGTGCTTTTATTTTAAAGCATGGATTTACCATTTATAAGTGTACTGCGATAGAACAACTTGCATTACGACCAAAAGAAGCAATTTATTCCATTATAACTTTTAAAAACTCTTAAATAGGACCTCTCCGCACATCCCTCAAGTAGCCTCGCCTCACAGCCAGCCTAAGCTAGCTAGGGGCATGTACATAGGAGAGAAAATAGCATGGGAGGCATTTTTAGAGAACACTAGCCCTTCTCATCCCAGGTTAAAGGACAGCTAGTTATGTGAGATTGATTTCTATTTTGGCTGAGTTTTGAACTTTAATCAAGATAGCTACCTACTAAGTCCTCTGGGATTTGTGGCCTAAAGCCAAATAAGATGGAAGAAACAATTACTTGTTTGGGGTTTAGTTTTCCCCAATTCAACCAATCTACAAATTTGTCAAACAATCTTTACAGTCTACATCTAAAGGCTCAAATTTTGAATTCTGCATACCATCAATATTTGCCAAATCTGCTTTCCATAGCAGGTACCTACCTGCTGAAAATTATGTACTCAGCTTGATGAAGATTGTAAGTAGTTTTTGTCTCCCTGGGGAAAATGAAAACCAAAAATCAAAGGAGACATACTCTCCTGACTCTTTCTTCTGTAGATGGAAACTCATACAGAAAAAAGTCTCTCCCCTGAAGAATTTGATCATAAACACTAATAATTAGGGAACTTGTGATGTGTGTGGTCTCTAGAAACAATGCATTGTCCTTGTTGTGGATGAATATGCAAGGAAAACAGAGCAATCTGAGATCCCTAACATCTATGGTGCAGTGTTGGCTGTGGTGCTGCAGGGTGGAGAGTCAGAAATCACTGCGACTCCTGGAGTCACAAATCCCTATTATTTCTCCTCCCTGGCATTAGCAAGAAAGCATTTGATTCCTTCTTGCAGCCTTTTGCATTGAAATCCCCCTGAGTGTAGGATTTGTGTGGACCTTGGTATCTGAATCCTGTCTCTACTGTAGGTTTTACTACACAGAATGGCAGTAAACAGAGTTTTGTTTCTTAGAAAATGCTTCCTACAGTTCTTACTATGGAACCATTCATTCTTCTCTGAAGAACTGAATTTTGAATCCTAGTAGCTAGCCAGAGCAGGAAGATGAAAAATGAAAAATGTCATGTTTACTCTACACTTCTCAAGTTGAAACTTTGCAATCATTTCTGTCCAAGCAACAAGGAATGCTTTCAGCCTTTCAAATCTAATAGAAACTTGCCCCTTTGGGTCAGGGAGTTAGCCCTGTGTGACCAAACTCTTTGGTTTAGTAGTAAAGTGTATGGCTCCAGGGTTGAAGGGCCAGCTCTGCTCCTTAGATGGTATATGACCTTGGGCAATAAAAATTGTTCAAAGGATTAAATGATAAAATATATGAAGCACTTAGCATAGTGTAAGCATTCTCTAAATGTTAACTACTGTTTTTGCTGTTGCTGCTAATAGGGATAATATAAAATTTGTTACTCTGATGCATTAATTTGTATTCTTTCTTACTCAGGTCATTCATTACTCATTATTGGTTCAATAAACCAATATATAACAACATGTTCATGTTAGAATACATAATACATATAGACAGTTTTAACAAGAATTGTAAATTGTAATGGCTGTATTATTACAACTTGATGATTTTGTTCCTATTCCACTCTTGTTACTGGTGAGTTCTTTATCAGTATTTTTGCCCACTGTAAAAGTTTCTCTCAAAAAATTTTAAGAACCAGTGAATTACTCTTATTCCTCTTTTAGTGAAGTCTATTCTTTTTGCTCTGTTCTGTTCTAATCTAGTCCTAAGTAACAAAATATTAAATCAGAGGTTTAAGCTAAGAGTCTAAGATTTTAGAAAAAAATCCTGTGAGTCAGGAATTTCAAAGAAGATTCAAAGCCAATTATGAGATGCTTATGATCGTTACCCAACTCAAACAAATGAAAGGGTCAGGTTATTAATGGTTGAAAAAGGATCCGCGAGGAGAATTTCTTTAATGAACTATCTGCTGTGGGGGAAGGTATAGAAATGTTTCCCTCTTTACCCCAAATCAAGAGAAGAGAACTGCATCAGGACCCTCAGGGATATTAGGAATGGAGTGTAATTATTACATGAGATGGAAAAGATTAGCTGGTGACAGATGAGCCACATGAGAGGAGGCTATGTAAGTTTCAGTCTTTCCTCAAGTAATTTATGGGAACAACAGCTTCATGAGTGTTTTGTGTAAACCAAATGGGCCCCACCCATATTTGGAAGAATGAAAGAACCTCAGCAGACAGAAGCTGAAGATGCAACAGTAAATTTCCAGGGGGCTTTGAACATCGTAAAGGATAACGAGGTGATAAGATGGCTCCAGCCATGGCCTCTGGCAAGAAGTCCCTGAAGAGCCCATGAATGTGTCCATCAAAGAATTAGCTCTAAACACCTGCCAGGTCTAGTGAGTATGAAGCCATCCTACCATGGTGTAGGGACTTGGCTTCTACAACTCAGCCCTTTCCCTCCTTTGCTCCAGCTCAGGAGTCAAGGTAGCCAGTTGGGGGAGAGTGAAACAGAAAGAAGCATCGACCATGCCTCACCATCACACACCATTTCTGGGCTCCACCACAAACTCAAGGTTGGAAAGGAATCTTCTATGATCTTTAAGATTGATGTGTAACATATATGACCAGACTAATATCAGAATGGAGACTTTGGCAACTTAATGTGATCACATAATGTTTTTATTATCTAAGGATGATTGCAAAAGTCATGATACTACCTGAGAACTTCATCCTGGGATAAAAGAGAATTTTCCCTTTTTGAATATATTTTAAAGAGAAAGCAGGAGACAAAATAATTTTGCTTCATAGTAACACCCCATAAGGTTTATATGCTCACTAATTTTATAACCTCAATAAAAGATCTGTTGCAACTGAGACAACACAATCTTACAATATATGTTAAAGGAATGATCTCAAAGATAACTGGTCTTACTTACTGGTGTAGCTTATCTATCTACCTATTTTGAGAGAGAGAGAGAGAGAATGAGAGAGTGGGGGCAGGGAGGGGGAGAGAGGGAGAGAGAAAATCTTAGACTCCACACTTAGTGCAGAGCTCCACTTGGGATTCGATCTCACAGCCCTGAGATCATGACCTGAGCCTAAACCAAGAGTAAGATGCTTAAACCAACTGTGCCACTCTGGTGCCCCTTAAGTGTTAGTATATTTTTGACCAAAGTTCAAACAGAAAGAACGTGCCATCATATATTTCCTGAAATATCAAAGTACTTTGAGTAATTGCTTCAAAAATAAATTTCCGCTAATTTTGTTTACTTTCTTTTTCACATAAGACTCTTTTATCTATACATTTTGCTTTATATTTTTATTTTTGATAGATTCTCTTCAACTTCTCTAGAAATATTGGCACATTTTTCATGTTCATTTTTTTCTTCATGGTTTATATAGAAGATGAGTTATTCTCGGATTATAAATTTCATTAGTGTGTTTGGCAAATTATGTCTTATCTTAAAGATCAGTATTCTAATTAGACATTTGTTTAAATTCATAGCGACTAAAGGGTATGTGGTAAAAGGCACTGATAATTACAGAGTTTGTTTAAAACAATTTGTTTTGATTAAAAAATTCAAGAAAGGGGCACCTCGGTGGCTCAGTCGGTTAAGCATCTACTCTTGATTTCGGCTCAGGTCATGATCTCAGGGTCGTGAGAATCAAGCCTGACCTCCAGCTCACGCGAAACATGGAGCCTCCCCCCTTTCCCTCTGCCCCAAATCCCCCCCAAAAAATCAAAGAAAAGCATGCATAATTTTTATGTTTGATTTAGTAGGTGTCATCTATTTCAGTTTTGTATTACCAGCTTAAATTGCAACTTCACAATGTTGTACAACCCCCAGGAGATGACTTGTACTCTTTAAATCCACAGTCTGAAAAGACGATATTTGATATCTTTGGAGAAATGTGCCACAGAATCCATTGTATAACTGAATCTTCAATATTTGACTAAATTGCTTCAGATTCCTGACCTTATTAGGTTTTTTCCACAGGCTTATTTTGTTTATTTGTCTGCTTGTGTTTTAGGTGAACCAGATCTTCATAAGAACTCAGAAGATCTAGTAAACGCTGAAGAAAAACATGTGGATACACATTCATAGGTTTGAAATACCTTACAGGCTTCTGTCATTTTAAACATGAGAGGTAATTTTATTTTTTAGACAAGAAACCTAATTTCTGAAGTGAATGGTTCGTAGAATATCATTAGAGACAAAGCTATCTCATTGCAGTGTCCTCCTGGAATCTTTAAAAAAAAAAATCTCTCCTATTTTCTGAAGCAAAATCTTAAATGTGTACTTTTTCAAAGAGCTTAGTTTGCTCATTGATAAAAATTATCCTCAGCGAGACATGTTAGTCCTTTAAAAATAATAATCTGTAGGCTGTGGAGAGATTTAATCATGATCCCCTTTCTACTTCATGTAGGAAATATGAATGTTAACACTAGGTGACAATAACAAAGCAAGGACATATTAGGAAACAAATAATCAGTGTTTGCTCAAATCTATAGACATTTGTTTGCATCAGGGGTTCTCTTTTTAAAAGTTCAGCTTCTGAGGCTTGCCCTCGACCTATAAAATTACTAACTCTGGGAATCATGCCTTGGAAATCTTAATTTTTAATAATTCTGTCTGTGGTATTTCTGTACACTAGAGTTAAGGACCGTGGTCTTGGGTCTGCCTACAGGGGAAGTGCCAGCTGTTAGAAGGGAAGGATGTGTATTTATAGTGGAGATGTTGTAGGGTCTCCTTAAAAGCTGAGAAACAAAACTCTCTGTGTTATACTGAGCCCTGCTCTTGGGGTGATGGTGGGGGGCAGGGAAGAAAATGCTGAGGGATCCTATACCAAGACTTTGAGATGCCGTCAGTAGCTCCTCACATATTGCTTTAGATATAAAAGAGTTAAACTGTGGTTAGCTTTTAGGATGATTCATCTCCGTATTTGTGAGTTGGTTATAAGACTGTCTTTTATTGATAAATAAATAATAGCAACTATCAAGTGTCAGACCAGTGAACATCTCACGTGTATTAATCTCGGTTAGTCCTCTCAACAATTTCAGAGTTGGTGATTGTGAAATCATATGTAAAATTCTTTACATATGAAGCTTGGGTGGAAATCAAGCCCACAGAGTGGCTGTTCA
This sequence comes from Canis lupus baileyi, assembly GCF_048164855.1. NCBI lineage: Eukaryota > Metazoa > Chordata > Mammalia > Carnivora > Canidae > Canis > Canis lupus. Next base: position 5,588,806 of record NC_132871.1, read on the forward strand.
GCAATTAAAACCCATGTATGTCTATATTTAACAATTTTAACATATTGTCTCATATTAGCTATAGCAATTTCTCTTCATACCCTCCATCCAAACTGTAAATTTATTACCTTTAGAGCCCATGGCTGTTTCTGAAGAGTTCTTTTTTTTTTTTAAGATTTTATTTATTTATTCATGACAGAGCGAGAGCAAGAGAGAGACAGAGACACAGGCAGAGGGAGAAGCAGGCTCCATGCAGGGAGCCCGACGTGGGACTCGATCCTGGGTCTCCAGGGTCACACCCCCAGCTGAAGGCGGTGCTAAACCTCTGCACCACCGGGGCTGCCCTGTTTCTGAAGAGTTCTTAGGTTCTGATGATATAGGATGGACCCTCAAAGCATATTTTAGGGAAAACTAGATTCAGTGGAGTATTTATAGATGCTTTAAGTACAAAAAATTTTTTTGTGTCAAATAAATACCATTTGAAAACTGAGTTGAACAAAATTAAGCAAGTCTTTCCTACTGGGTATCTTCAAGCCAGTGCACACTATGAAGCTTCAAAAGAAAAAGGTTTACAATCAGCATTTCTTACATGTTTATAATATGGAACTGGAATATTTATGAACATTTTCCAAAAACTGTGTGCAGGGGACACGGGTCGCCAGTACCTTCGTAAAAATGACTGTCCGATCTATGAAGAAGTCTATGGCAAAGTGTATATTATATATATTTACAGATAAAATATCTGTAAAATTCTGGCATCCCATCAGTAAGGTGTTTCAGTGGGATTCAACTGGCAGTTAATGAAGTCTCTTTTATCTTTTTTTTTTCAACTAAAAAGACCCCAACGCTGGAAAGATTTGAGACCCACTCAAACAGCAGTGTGCACACTGAAGCAGGCTGTTAGACCATTGTTTTTTCTGTCCACACTAGCCAAATGCTGTAGTGTTCTTTTCAATTTGAGAAAGCTCTGCCTTCAGTTCACAGTCTTCCAGAAATCATGACCTGCAGTAGGTGAGATTTATACACCTTCAAGAAATAGGCAGGTCTCTTAAATAAGGGAAGTAGAAAACCAAAAGGAGTGGTGACATTTGGGAACAGTGACTCAGGCCCAGGGTCTGGGAGACAAGAGCGGTGGTCAGCCTTGGAAACAGGAAGGACACAGTGCACCTGACCTAAAGGCTGCAGCCAGCCAGTCTTTGCCTCCAGCATATTTTCACCATGCACAAATTAGGGACCAGTGTTTCCAGGTGTTTCCATTGGCTAAGAGACTTTTTTTTTTTTTTTGTAAAACCTTTCCATTTTTAATGTTGGCTCAAAGTGTTTTTGAAACACTGTGTAGAACAAACAAAATATATGTGAAGGTCAGATTTTGCCTCCAGGCTCCCAGGTTGCATTTTTTTTTTTCCAGGTTGCATATTAACCACATTTTCTTTGTGACCTCTAGCTAACTGTTTCCCTGGCTGCCGTGGGGAAAGTATAGACCTTACGGCAGCCTGGCTGTATCTCTGAGAGCCATTGCCTGTTTCATTCTCGGTGTGTGGGCCCCAGTATGAGATATTTTCCCACGAAACACTGAGGTCTAATTCAATGTGCCCCATGAGAAAACCTCATAAATCAACACTACACTTAGGGCAAGAAACCAACCTTTGAAATCTACTTTTCACATTGTTGAATAACTTCACTATTATTTCTGAGAGATTTCCGTCCACAAAACTATTTGGTTTTGCTTACTTTTTAAAACCGTTTTTGTTAATTAGAGTGAATGAGATTGGAAGTGGATGTACAATGCCATGCTGCTTTATCATTTACAAAGATGCTAGAATATAATTTACCATATTGTCTTCCTTGAAGGACACGCCAGAGACTGATGGCGCTCCAAAAGCAAACCAATATCAGAGCTGGCACTCACGGGGAAGGACGTGTTCCCTCTTCCTACCAACACCTGCTCTTTGGTGTTGAGTGCACCGTCCAAGGAGAGGTCAAAGCCTAACGGAGTGCGGGCTGGATGTCGTCGGTGCATTTGCTTTATTTGACTTACTGATTTAAAATCTCTTTGAATGTCGTCACACAGGACTTGTTCTCTCTAGTTCACTACAGTCCTCGTGACTCCACTGGTTTTACACTCACACAGGCCCGCTTACCCCATATATACTGCCTTCTTGGCTTGTATAGCTACTTGGGTTTGGACTTCTGATCCAGACAATCCAAAGTTTTAGTAGAATTAAAATATACAGACAGACACATGCACACACAGAGAGACGAAAAGAAGACGACGACTCCCAGCTGGTAGAAAGCCATTATCTTTTCTGTATTGACAAAACCCTTATTTTTTATTATTATTATTTCTTAAAACCCTTTTTTCTGACAAGGTATATAAAGTCCAAGGTGATACCACCACACAGTAATCGATGCATGTGTATGACCGAAACATGATCCTCATTTTTGTTTGGATTTTATTTCAGGATAATGAGAACAGGACCAGAACATCTTAAATCCTCAACTTTCCACACAGCTATGTTCTCCTTTTTCAACACACATCTGGATAGGGCCATTTTAATGGACTCTTAGGAGGAACTCGTAAGAAGAAGAACATAAATTCTGAGCTAGTAACTCCAGCCAACCAAGTACATCCAAAGTTGCCATCAGATTTTTTGGCCAGTGCTTCTGCCATTGTCCTTCCCCCAACAAACAGTCTTGGAGGAGATGTTTTGATTGTTTTGACCCAGCTTTTTCAAGCAAGTCTGAGAAATTTTGAAGACAAAGGTTGGATAGGTTAAAATTGTCATCACTCTGAGCCCAGGTATAGCATAGGGGACTTGGTGACATGTACAAAAGATGAAGCATTTTAAAAATTTACTTCCTTATATCCTTTTATGCAGAGTTCTATAATTACAAATATTTCAAGGTTTTAAGTAAAAGCAAAGCAAAATTATGGCGGGAAATTTTTTTTTTCGCCTCTCTGAAGAATGGGCTATTTAGATTGTCTTTATTTTAAATACACGGAAGCAACATGAGAGGTGGGGCTGCTCAGAAGCTGTGGTTGACGGCCTGTGACAACAATGGAGCTTTACCCCGGCTCTACGACCTGATGACCAACCACTTCATTGTAACTCTCACGCTGGGAAACTGCAGTGAGACCCATCCCTGAAACCAGTGGACCAACTGGCATCCATGCCTGTGGTTTCAAAGCACTAAGACATCACCCACCTGAGCGTCATCACGATGCAAGTCCCATGTTCCCTACACTCCAGGGTAAGAAGAACCCTCACCCATTGTTGGAGACAGCTGTGAGGACTGAGAATGAAATTTGCCTTCTGGGGTGTTGATGCCATCAGGACATGACAAAATATATCACAGGCCCAGGGATAAGTGACAAGAAGTATGTGTGTGTATTGAAAAATATCTATGAAAATGGAAACCCATCCTTTTCTGTACAGATAATATCATTTGGCGTGACTTGATAGTTTTACTACACAGAAACAGACTGCAACTCTTGGAGACTCTGCTTGCCTGTCATGTCTTGCCTGAGCATGTGCAGAGCCTTTCCTTTGCCCCCAACTGAAGAACAACTTTTGTTTGTTATTAGCTGACAGGAAGGGTCAAGCACAATGAGGGGTTGTGACTTTTCACCGTGCAAACACGTCCATGATTCTGAAACGAATCTGTGTGGTGGAAGGTAGGAACTGGATGGAAAAAATCAAGAGTAGCCATCAATTAAAGAATAAAGTGAAGGAGAGTCCATCCATCCTATCAGTTTTCTGTTGCACCTGCTTTTTTCTTGGGTTCCACAATGCTAAGCAATATTTTAGAAAGCGATATAATCAGAAGCTTTTAAGTCTGAGTGGTGGGATTTTACGATCCACAACTTAGATCTCCTTTAATGTGTAAGCCATATTCTAAATGCATATTAGGTATGCATCATTCTAATTTAAGATATATTTGTGCATAGACTGTGTATAAAATGCCTTTAAATGTTCTGTGAATAAGGTCCTTAGTTTTTGGTTCACCTGAATCTTGTGTAGAACTCAGCTAAATAATTGAATTGTATCATAGACATTATAATGCAATTGATATTTTAAATGTAAGCAGTACGGATTGATCTCTGATGATGCGGTGGGGGGAGATTTATAGATATGTACATCATGGTGACTTTTTTGTCTTTTAACTATGGACTTTTTATTTCTATTTATGAAGAAATGAGAACTACTGCTTTCAGTGTCTTTTTAAAAGTAGCTACTTACCAGCTAGAAAATATTCTGCATTTAAAATAGAATCTGACTCTCTGGGAAGCGTAATTACTTTTGTTCTTATTCCAGCCAGTCGTCTTTTGGAAAAGCTAGAGAATCTCTCCGGGGAGAAGTAACTTGGAACATTGCTTCTCAAGGATCATAGGAAACTTGTCCACTTTGTTCCTATTGATATTTTAGGACCTATAGACTTTGTTAACTAAAAAGAGAGAGAGAGAGAGAGAAATATAATGAATTCATCAGTTTCTGTATATGGCCTCTCACCTAATTTTCCAGGTTATTTAACTTACAAAGCACCGTGACTGAATTTCCAGAGGGAGTGGAGAAATAGGGTCTACTTCTTTAGAATCGGCACGCTGTCAGTGCGCTTTTTCTTTGCCTCGCCCCCCTTCCTCTCTGCATACCCTCCTCCCCCCCTTCCACTTGTCTCCTTTCCATCTCCCTTATTCTCTCTTCCTTCCAGGGTAGCTACTAATTAGCGCCAACGGGAGGGAGTCAGGGCGGAGGTGGGCAGGGCCCACCCTTTCTGCAAACACCAATGCCGGGTGGGCCCTGAGGAGGGCGGGTGAGTCAGGCTGCTGCACCTCGGCCTTCCTGCTTTGCATTTCGATCCTCAGCTACACGACACATACCTAACAATGCCACACGTCTCTTGATTTAACCAGTAGCCCTTTTATTTCATTTTTAACATGCCAAGCTACAATTCCTGTGTTTTTATTCTGCTGTAATTCTCTGTATTTCCTATTACATATGATTGTTAAATAAATCATACTTGAGGGAAAATAATTGTGAAACACTTGGTGTCTGATATCATTCCATTTGGTGGGGCACGGACAAGTTGGAGAAATCAGAAAATCAGGCAGATTGCCAGCTCTGATAGGAGTCCTCTCAGAAAATAATTTTCATTCTATTAAGGAAATACCCTTTGGACATCTATCATTGGGCTGTTATCCGCAAGCTCATGGCCAGATGCGTGTTGCTGACGGGAATCTGAAAAGCTGAATCTTATCTCCATAAATGTCGTATCTCATTGTGGAGATCGTTCCTACACATAATGACCAAAATGCCGCATAGAAAAGTAACCAGGGGCAAGTAACATGCAGCTCCGAGCATTAAGGAGGGTAAAATCTTCAGGGCCTTTAAGACTTCTTTGAGTCAACTGCACACGAGTTGACACTTTCTTTACAAATAATAAAGAAGCTCATACTCGTTGCCTATTTTCCATGTACGGCCTCTGTATTAACCCTCAACGCGTATCAACTCTAATCCCCAATACTCCAGCAAAGTAGGTATCGATATGACAAGGAAACCAAGACCGAGGGAAAGAGCATAAGGCCAGGTCCCACGTGGAAGGAAGCCCAATCCGACCCAGACTGGATTTGCTTCTAGGTCTCTCTTGGCACCCAAGACCCCTTTTTCTTTCTCCTCTATCTGCATAGGGTGGAGCAGAAGCACAGTGGACAGGAAAGCTCTGTGAAGAACGATGCGACCAAGGTAACAGCGGAGAATATTAAAGAAGCAAAGTGTATCAAATCAAGGTGAAGACCTGAAGAGTTTCAGCTAATTGAATTAAGAATAATTGGTTCCCTGTGTGTCCCTTCTCAGACTCCGCCTCCCAGGCTGCGAAGCACTCCATCAAAATATAGAAATGCATCTATTCATCAGATACATGACATTTAACTGAAATTTTTACCTTACGTGTGATTCCGTGATAGATTTCCGCAAGGAGCAAAAAGCTCCCAAAGGCCATATTTTAATTCTGAAATACGATTTAGATATAAAACACCTATTTCCTTTGGAAGCTATATTAAGCCTTCTGTCCTCCAGTTGCTTTTCTAAATATCACAAAGCCTATCCACCACCTAGAACGAGCCTTAAACCGTAAAGACCATATATATTTTAGAGTCAAAACCAAACACCTCCTAATGTCCTCCACTACATATACGGCATTTCTTCGGAGGGAATCCCAAATATTTCAGATACAGTCCTTCTGGATCAACATGTATATTGAAAGCTCTATTTGGGGCCACTGGTCTTTTAGTGACATTAGTCAATGTCTAGGTTATTTGCTTACGATTTGTGGTGTTTGGGGAGCTTCCTTTGCATCTCAAGCTGATGCATTTTCTATCCCTGATAATTGAAGATCACAGTTATTTAGGGGTTCTTATAGGTTCTTACAGTCCTGCAATGGCATTAACTTCCCGTTCTGACGTTGTCTCTCCTACTCCCTATCAGTGCCCTCCGAGGACTCGCTGTCCCCGTGTGTGGGTGAGGAGTCGTGGCAGAGGGGGCACTAACTTGTGGCAGGTGGCACGGCTGCTCAGCGCAAGAGCCGGGTTTGCAGCTGAGCGAGGCTCCTGGTGGCTGTGGGAGGCCCTCGCGTGCCTTCTCCGCGCTCCAGATCCCTCACCTGCCTTTCTCCCCTGCGTTCCACACCCCGACGTTGGTCTCTAGAGGCGGCCCCGAGGGGCCGAGGGCCAGGGCCCGGCTCTTCGCAGGACGGCGGCGTCCTGTGCTGCAGCGGCCACGCTGCCTTTGATTCCTGCGGACAGAATGGTTTTGCACGTTTAACATGTGACCTCAAAGTGTGTGATTCAAGCAGCCCCACCCGGAGTTCAGTGTGGACCTTCGTAGGTGAAGGGTGGCCGCCCCCCAGGGCACCCGCAGGCCCCGACCAGCCCCCCAGCTGCAGCTGGCCAGGAAGGCAACTGGCGGCTCGAGCCCATCGCCGGGCGAGGCCTAGCAGGTGCTGGGGGGACCCCCGAGCCCCACCAAGCGCCCACGGGAGGCGGCTTCTCTCCACACCGGACAAGAGGCTCCACGTTCCCGCTTTCAACGTGGCTCTAGTCCCAGAAGGACTGGGAAGCGAGCCCGCGGGCCCCACGCCGAGGGCCTGGTGCTCGAGGGCCTGCCTGCAGCCTCCTGCCCGCCGCGACCACGTCACATTCCCCTGGAAGCCCGCGGGCCACTCCTGGCTCCGCAATAGAGCCGCTGGCCGCGTGCACCACCTCGCCCGGCCTGCTCGGCCTCCAGCTCGGCTCTGCTCCTTTCCCCGGCGCCCTCAGTGCGTCAGTCTCCCACGCAGGCTGGGCCCTCCCCGGCTGCTCCCCAGCAATCTAAACACGGGAAGCCTGTCCTGCAGGGGTCGCGACCTGCCCGCAGAGCCTGAGGCCGCAAGTCCTTGGGCTGCGCCTCCCGCCTTCCCCTCCTGCTGCCCCCTTTCCTCCCCATCTTTGTTCTCCTTCCTCCCCTTCCGTTGCTGCTTCTGTGACCCTCCAGAGGTGTGAAGGTCCTGCTCAGCGTCACTGGGCCGGCCCTGGGCCCTGGCACCTGCCCCGGGAGGCCGTGGGGCGCCGAGGCCTGGCCCGGCCGCTGGGCGGAGAGCCGGGGGCCCTGGCGCACAGCTTGCACGTGGACCTTCCACTCCTTAGCCTCACACTCGAAGCGCGGACACACACGTGCACACAAGTACACACACACACACACACACACACACACACACACGTCTAAGCCCAGGCTGTGTTGGGCCGCAGCTCTCCCTCACCTCACCGTTCCCTGGTCCTGGATTCCTGCTTGGCCCCGGCAGGCGGTGCCTCCCCGCAAGGGCCTTTGGCATCTTGACCTGTCACACGACCCCTGCCCCCCGCCCCCGCATCTGGGCACAGGTCAGCCCTCCCAGAAAGCCTCCCCTCAGTTCTCCGCCCAGGGGCCGGGCCCTTCGCTGCGGGAACACCGTGCGGTGCAGGAATTCGGTGGCTTGCCAGGGCGCACACCTGCCGCCAGATCTGCAGGTAAGGAAGCACTGAGCCCTACACATGGGGGGGTTAGAAAATGTTTATGGAATAAGTAAAAATGAATTCATGAAGGAAGGCAGGCAGGAAAAGTTTTTATTTGTCTGAAGTGTTTGGTAGGTGATTGAGTTAATCCTTTTCAGATGACATCTCTAGTTAATTCGATCAAAATGAGACTCACTTTTCAAGCCCTTTAGATCTAAGTAATTCCAAAAAGCCATTTGTGTTTTTTTTTTCTCAGAGCAGACACATGGGAGTGCATTAATTCTTAATTAATACTTAATAGCTACTAAAAGCAAACCTGAATTATAAGAGAGAACCATTAAGATCTCCCCATCTGTCTCTTGTCTACCCTTGGGGAGATGGGGCTGCTGGTGCAGAGGTATATTAATTGTAGCTGATCTTACCAAATTTGCTAAGGAGAAAAGCTTACATTTCTGGGGTGATTTCTTATAGGCTTGATGATTAATAGTGGGAACCACGTAAGCTTCGGAACAGGAATGACCTCAATTCACAGTATGTTTTTAGCTGTTGACCTTAACGTTTCCTAACCTCTTACCATGAAGGCTTGGAGAGAATGGCAAAATAATGAGGAATATTTAAAGGATCTGGGCAGTACCTGACACACTGTTGGTTCTCAATGAACGTAAATTCGTGTTATTATTTTATATTAATAATACCATTATTTCTTGTCGAATTTTATGTGGAAGACCTGAGGCAAGAAATATTTTATCCAAGGGACTGATTTTGACGCTCAGTTCAATTTCAGACTTCGTCGTGGTCTCTGTGATCTTGGACAAGCCTCCATTTCCCCCTCTGTGAGGTGGAGACATAAGAGTCTCTAGTCTACAGAATTTCTAGAATGATGAGATGAAATGGCCCATGTAAGATGCTGACAATAATACCCGGCACAGTGTCTTCTAAACAGAGATAGTACGAGCTGTAAAAATTCCCCTTTAAAGGAATCATCCTCTTCTTATCAAATGAATTCCTGAGTATAGTTGCAAGAACACAGCATGGCTTTCACTTCAGTAGCAATATCCTAAGAGTCCACAGGATGGGGAAATTTCTCCGAGTTAGGAGTAGGCTGGCGCTTCTACAGGAGAGAGCACATTATCATCAACTGCACAATTTATGTCCTTGCTGGAGGAGAGGAAAGGCACAATTACAGACATGCCAGAGAGAGAGACATGGAGGTACAGTAGACTGAGGTATAGACATATTTATAGACAAGACTCCTCTATTGATATGAATGTCGATATATGTCCTGTAGACATTGGATTCTAGGGGAAATTGTTTAATGCAAATGTCAGGAAGAAAACTATCAGCATAAAGATAAAATAACAATGACTTTTAGACTTCCAGGATGGCTTGTTAAATAAAACACGGTATTAGACATCCAGGTGCACTTAGAAGCAACAATAGCAGTTTCTCAAAAGGAAAACTACAGGCACACACTCCAGCAAACTCCAGGGGTTTCAGAGAGCGCCTTCGTTAGCAACACAAAAAGGTCTTTCTTTGGAGGAAACAAAACAAAAAAAAAAAGGAGAGGACCTTTCATAATGAGGAAATTGCCCATAAACAGACGCGTCCACTAAATGTGGTAAATCAGATGCAACCTAGAAGCCAAGTGGGTCAACACTGAAACCAGGATCTTTAAACCCACCCGGGAGAAAGGAGACTGCGAGAAATAGGCGGCGTGCAAAAGGCGCATTCAGATGGAGATGGCCTGGCAGCCTGGGCCGGGGCCACTAGGCCCTGGGTGGCCCGGGACAGGAGGCTGCAGGGCTGGCCTTCCCCGCCCGGCCTCACTCTCCCCTGGGTCTGCTCTCCTCCGCTCTCCCTCCTTCTCACCCCCCCTTCTCTAGCAGAACCCCCTGGAAGTGATAACTAGGGAAGTATTGATTGCCTGGGGCTTTGGTCTCTGTGCTTTATAGCAAAGGGGTTAAAATTGTTTTCTCTTTTTAAAGTTTCCTTTTTTGGGACCCCTCGGGGGCTCATTGAGTGAGCATCTGCTTTTGGTTCAGGGCGTGACCCCGGGGTCCTGGGATCGAGTCCACATCAGGCTCCCTGCAGGAAGCCTGCTTCTCCCTCTGCCTGTGGCTCTCCCTCTCCATGTCTCTCAGGAATAAATAATAATAATAACAATAACAATAAAAAATAAAAGGTTTCCTTTCTTATTTCAGCAGTTACCTTATACATATGCATTTGTACACATGTATTTTGTATATACACATGTGTACATATACATGTATACACACATATGTATAAATTCTGCACACACACATTCATATATATATATATATACTCCTCAACAGAAAAAAATATTTTAACTCCACATTACACAATGAAAGAAAAAAGGTTTGTAAACAGTAATTCATTAATAGGAGAAAAGCATACAAATTTATTTATAGTTTAAATCAAAATTTATTGATTTTGGCAATTATTTTCCCCCAGAATATTGCATTAGATTATCTTCTACCAACACAGCTTTTGGTAGTTTATGATGACAATGTCTAATTTCTAATACTTCTCTGCCCATACTCTTAAGAATTATTTTTAAGAATCTCATTTAGCTAGCAATGGGTTCCAGCGAAATAATTTGTTCCAGTGAACTGCTTCCTATGAAAACTCTATTTATAGTGACAATGAAAATAGACAGCTCAAGCCTGGCATCCTGTGAAAGTCCAAGATAACTGCGCTAGTACAGTATAGTTAGTAGAAGTATAATTAACAGTATAACTCCTACCCCGGTCATCCCTGGCCTTCACATCAAGTTCAAGTTTTAGACCACTGAGTGTTTTCAAAAGCAAATAAAGGACCGGATAGTGTTTAAAACACTTGACAAATATAACACATAAGTGGCAATTTCAAAATAGGAAATTCATGTCCCATTAAGGCAAAAGAAGAAAGATGAGAACATCTGGTAATGTAATTAGTATGATTAGAGAAACATCCACAGAATTTATGCTGCAGGGAAGTGTCATGTAACCTGCCCATCTACGACAGTGCCTCGGCAAATGCCAGTCTCTTTAAAAAATAAAGAAGAAAGAGAAGATATTCTCCTGCAATTATTAGAGAGATGGTCAAACAGCTATGAGCTTTTTTTTTTTTTTAAGTTCTTATCATCCCATCATTTTGATTCATATTAAGCCCATGCTATACCTTTGCTACTGTAAGAGCGATAAAAGGTTTCTGGCTGGGTCTGAAAAGTTAAACTGACAAAGACAGAATAATAGGGAAAAAAGCATACAGATTTACTTAATATAAGTTTTACATGACATGGGAGCCCTCATCAGGAAATGAAGATCCAAAGAAACAGATCTGAGTGTTTTGTGCTAGGGTTGAGGAAGAATGGGGTCGGTCGTGGAAGACCAAGATGAGTTAAGGAGTATGAGGTCAGTGCAGTAAACTGGGGGAACTTAGGATAAGTTCTTGTTTGGATTCTTCTTTGAGTCCCTTTGTCTTCAGAGATAAGGGTGCTCCTCTCTTTTGGGCATAAAGCACGTCTCACGTGAGGGTTTTATGGCCCATTTCAGGGAGAAGGGCAGAGGGAAGCTGACCTTCCTGCTTCTGCCATTTTCTCAAACTCCTTCAGTCGACAATATTCACTGTGCCAAGGTGCTGTGTTTTTGCAGTGGTGGGCCCTGAACCCTATCGCTACTCTTGAGAAAAGAAAGGGATTTTGAAATATCAATAAATTGATTTCTCAGTTAGCTTGAGGAGAGCAGCAGTTAGAATGTTCTCTGTGGTTCCTCATTAATTAACATACTGTTTTCTAATGCCTAAGAGCCATACTTTATTTCACAATTATGCATTTAAGTCTATGGTAATTATGCTTGTTTATATTATTTTTACTTTTTGGGTAATACAAATCTGGGAGTGGTAAGTAAAAATTAGTATTCTTCAGATCCTGGGGACAGGGGTGTAGAGAAAGGGGAAGGCCATAACAAAAAATAGCAATTTGTGAGGTGATTTTTCAATTTATTAGAAATCAAGGAAAAGAAACTTAAAAAGATCGATGCCTTTTTCTTTAAGAAAAGATTGTACCCAACAGTGGCATAAACTCAGTAATTCTCTCCTACTTTTTAGATATTAAAGATTGTTTTTTTAAAGCACAGATTTACATATAAAAAATATTTTTAAGTGAGTCACGTAGTTTAAAAGGAGTTTCAAATTTGCCTCTTTTATTGGGCAAAGGTCATTTTAGTTTGAGGTCAATCAAAGAATTAAAGTAGAACTCAGGTGCTTCTTTCCATTCCAGCACCTCTAACAAAATTATTCCCGCCCACCCCGCACCGCTCCCCACCCCTGTGCTTTTAGGTCTGAAATGTAGAATGCAGTCTACAAGACACTCTAAGAAAATGCAAAAAGCTCTGGTTTCTAAGGAAGACGGGCTTTTCCATCCTAAAAAGTATCACAATTTCTCAAAAAGAACATCAGCTAGTAAAAGGGTTTGCTGGATTATTAATTCGTTTAGGGCCATTTATTTTCCTTGGACTCCAGTTCTCTGATCTATAAACTGAATCCTAACTGTCATATATATTTAATGTGATTATTAACTGAGAAACATAGATGAGGCCACTTTATTAATTATAAAGAACTGAACTGATATTAACTGGCAGGAGGGCAGCAACAATAATAATACCCTTTACATTTTTATAACTGAAAAATGGTCAGTGTGTAGTAAATTATTAATAGGTATTTGTGGAACTAAATTGAATCAAGACCAATGGATTTGAAAAAGAAACAGAAGAGTAAATAAATATGATGAAATTTGAAAAGAAAAAAGGAAATATATTTGAAAGCTTCTCTATTGTAAAGGAAGGCTCAGATTCCAGACTTAGAAAAACTAAAAATGAATCACTTAAAAGTCACCCAAATTCAAGATCTCCCTTTTAGTAGTAGAGAAAAATAAAACCAAAAGGAAGAACTTGGCACATAGAATAGCATAAATAATCAGAAAAATAAATAAAACAAAGGAAAATTTTCTGAAAAACGTGTCAATATTTATGCATCAAATATCTAAAGTGCTTCAGAAGGCGATCCAAGAGGGAGAAAATAACACACAATGATGCAGGTGGAGGTGACGCTGGTGGCGGTGGTGGTGGTGGTTTTGTGTTGGTATTTTTCCAAGCTCCCACTGGAGCACAACAGCACTGACAAGTCAGCTTCTGGTTGTTATCAACCCATTTTGCACCTGGTGGAGAAAAGTAAAATAACAAACTATTCCAGAACCCCGTGGAAAAGTTCCAGAGAATTTCATACCATGTCACATAAATCTCTGTAAAGGGAAAAATCTGGTATGCGACTTAATAGCAACAAAGCCTGAGTGCTAGGATAGAGTAAATTATCCAATTAGTGATTTGTAGGAGGAAATTTTTCTTGCAAGGACTTTTAAATCTTAAGGAAAACACTACCACAACAACAAATGAAAAAATGATCACCATTTTTTTTTAGATCATCTTCTAAGGGGAAGTTTTAAAAGACAGAAAATATAATTGGTTACAATGCTAACGTTGCTAAATACATACGTACATATGGGTGTATATTTCTTAATGACAACAATTTTGTCCTGTTGACTGTCATACAACCATACAGAGATACCCCTTCCTCTTCTGATTCCATTCTCTCTTAATGCTGCTCTTTTCTGTCTATTCCTGTCTCTTCTTTTCTCCTTTGCTGCGTGTCTGCAGTTCCTGAAAGAGAATCAGAGGGGAGACACAGATCTCAGAGTGGGAAGGAGCCTCCTAGGATCCTCTGATCCACCTCCTCGTATCACTCTCTACATTTGACTCCTCAGAAAACTGGAGCCCGTTTCGATTGAAGGGTTTCCCCAATGTCACACAGCTATGATCAACGAGGAGATGCCATCCTGTGCCACATCATCTCATTTTTTTTCTTAAAGATTTTATTTATTTATTTTGAGAGAGAGAGAGAGAGCAGTGCACATGGGCACACAAGCACAAGGGTGGGGAAGAGCAGAGGCAGAGGGACAGAGAATCTGAAGCAGACTCCACGCTGAGTGGGGAGCCCAACATAGGGCTCGATCTCACAACTCTAAGATCATGACCTGAGCGGAAATCAAGAGTCAGATGTCTAACGGAGTCAGCCACCCAGACGCCCCACCATATCACCTCATTCTATTTCCTTCCAGGAATGTATCACTATGTGGCATGATTTCATTTATTTATTATTAATAATAATTTACGTATTAATTCACATGAGTATGAGCAGTCTTCAAACACTAGAATATACATTCATGGATTTGAGGACCTTAACTATCTTAGTAATACCTGTGTCCTCAGCATTCATTCATATGTATTTACTAAATAATAAACTAGAATATTGGTCTCTTGTTTCTAGAACATCCTTTTATAATGGACACCAAATTATCCCATGAAAAATACTGTAGAATAATTCAGGGTATCTGAATTTTCCTATCTAACTACCGCCTATCATAAACACTAACCTAATTTATGCACTTTAAATAGCAAAAATACCTAGTAAGTATTAATATTTTTAACTCTTCGACATGTATTGAATAGTCTATACTTCCTTTGGATACCCCAGGGAAGAAGAAATTCCCTGAATTTTGCTCATTTGGGAAGCAGATATTGCTCGTTGCTCAGCTGATAAGATGGTCACTTCAAAACTTACAAAGAGAACCTTGACTGAGTTGGAAGGTCGCAAGGTTCCTGGTTTAAAATACTTTTGGGGCACCTGGGTGACTCACTCAGTTAAATGTTCGGCTCTTGATTTCTCTGCTCAGGTCATATCTCAGGGGCAGGGGCAAGGGGTGAGACCGAGCTCCACATCAGGCTCCATGCTCAGCAGGGAGTCGGCTTGAGATTCTCTCTCCTTCTCCCTCTGCCCCTCCCCGCTGCATGCATGTGCACGTGCACACACACTCTCTCTCAAAATAAATAAATGCAGCTTAAAAAAGTATTTACTTTCTCCAACTCCTTTGCATCAAGGGCTGGTCTTGTGGCACAGCTCTGATCCATAAGACAGTAGTTGGGGGGCTCTGAGATAGCTTTGCTTCTCTGCTACATTCTTTGCCTTTCTCTTCCCACTATTCTTTTTGCTCAGAACAGACTGGATGCCTGGAGCAGCAGCTCTCTTGGGAGCATGAAGTTACAACTTTTGAGAATATTAAGGAAAATGAAAAGTGTCTGTATGCCCATTGGAGTCTTGAGCCACAATTTTAGTCCTGGATGTTTAATCTCATGACATAAATAAGCCTGTATGCTATTGTTTGCGGGGTTTTCTATTATTTGCTGTCAAATCCTTGTTCTGAATAATGATGATGAATCATTTGCCAAACATATTCTAATATTCTTCTCCTTCTAAGATTCTCATCCTAGTGACATATACTTCTAGGGTTCACTGTGCTCATTCCTTCACATTAGGGTCCTTGTTACTAAACATAACACAAAAGGGAAAAGATGCTAAGTCCTATTTGTACAGTAAGAAACAAAAAATGAAGATAAATCCAAAACCATTTTAGTTTACTTTCTCCAGTGTTTTTCCTCAAATTCCCAGGCTCCTTTGAGTTCCCTCCTTTGCCTACTTCTCATTGTAAGCAATAATAGCTATAAAATCACGGGTTTGGAGCACCAATAGTGTCTTTTCTAATATGTATTATGACAATTTATAAATATGAAAATAAAAGTAATTTGTCCCTTACCGACACAAAATAATCAGTTTCCACGATGTAGAAAACATTGCCATAACTGAATTAAAATTTAAAATGGATGGTGAAAACACTTTTAAGAACAGAAAAAGTCTCAGAATTTTGTTTTTTATAAAGACCCTTACCCTGGCCCACTCTGGGAAGAGAAGAGGCTTACAATATTACTGTCTAGTAGAAAGAACCCTGGCCTAGAATTCTGCTCTGCCCTGACACACTCTATGCTTCAGTTTCTCATGTTTAGGGAGATTAGGGAAAAAATCCAACATATCTACCTGACACAACCTTTCTTAGATTCAGTATACACAATTAAAGAGGATCCATAGCAAGTGGCCAGGATGATGAGAAAGGTTGGGAAGACCTGGTGGTGTTTTACATAGAGATGAGGCCACGTACGAGATGACATCACAGGGTTGAATGGCTGTGATCAAGGAGGTGAAGGACAGGAAAAAGAGTTTCACACAGAGAACAGAGCTCTGTGGCTGGGTTTGGGGTTCAGCTGGTGTTATTAAAGAAGGGAGGGGATCAATCACTGGTCTGTGATGTTGAAGAGGATCGTGTTTTGGGTAAGGCTTGGATAGATAGCATCAGGTCCTTTCCCACCCTGATCATAATAATAGGCACCAGTTATTAAATGCTCGTTAAGCTAGACTAAGCATTTTAATGTATCTTATTTAATTTCTACAATAACCCATAGGGGTAAGTATGGTGGTACCCATTTTACAAATGGAGTAACTGAGTCTAAAATTTGAAAGAGGTTGAATTTGAACCCAAGCTGAAGCGACTCAAAGCTACTAACTATTATATTATAAATGTGTCTGGGAAAGATAAAGTTTTTGTTTTGTTTTGTTTTGTTCAGAAAGTTTCTTTAACCATTCAGCCAAACTGAAGCCAAGTTGTCTTCTTGAAAAAAATTTGTTGTAAACTATAATTGTGTGAAAAGGAAACTGAAAAGCCATTATCTCAGCTGGCTTCCTTCAGGTTTCTGAGAAAGCCAACATATTTCCCAAGGAAAACTTATGCTTTTAATTGTAATCTCTGTTTTGAGAGTAGAGAACAGAATGGAATAAACCAACATTTCCTAAGGAAAACTTATGCTTTTAATTTTTATATTTTTGTGTTTTTAATAGAGAACAGAAGAATCCAGAAGCCATGCTATTTATTTACCCAAATGATGTTACAAAGTCAGCAAAAGCTTTGGCTTCTTTTGTCTGAATCCTAAAAAAAAAAAAAAAAAAAAAAGAAGAAAGAAAGAAAGAAAGAAAGAAGAAAGAAAGAAAAGAAAAGAAAAGAAGAAAAGAAAAGAAAAGAAAAGAAAAAAAGAAAAGAAAAGAAAAGAAAAGAAAAGAAAAGAAAAGAAAAGAAAAGAAAAGAAAAGAAAAGAAATTGAAAGTGTGTTCAAGGAAAGAGAAGAGCAAACTTTTATTTTTTAGCACCTTGGGTATCTCAAATAATCTGAAGTGCTATCAGAATGTTTTCCAAACACAAAAAATTAAAAAATCATGTAAAACAAATCTGTGCCTTAATCATGTTTTAAGTAGAAAGAAATTTAGGAAATCAAATAGTCACAGCAGGTGATCTAGAAACTCCAGAAAGTATTGACTGAAACTGGCTTAAAAACAACAACAAAAAAACCCATAAAAGGCTAGGGGTGGGGGTGGGGAGGAGGAGAGGAAGGAACAAAAAGGAAGGAAGGAAGGAAGGAAGGAAGGAAGGAAGGAAGGAAGGAAGGAAGGAAGGAAGGAAAGGAGGACATGAAGGAGGAAAGACACTTGGAACCAGAGTACTCATTCATACTTGGTGATACTACTTATCCATGAGTTTTGCATTTATTTTCTTGAGGAAAATATACTAAGAAAAATGATTGTTATCTCTAATGCATTGTCTGATTCACATATTTCTCTTAATTTCTATATTATAAAGCTTGCATTAAAGATAAAAACGATAGTTTTACTTCTTTGAATCTTGATATAACATTCCACAGTGGATTTCACATTTTTTTTCCTTCCAGTCTTAATTTCCCTCTTTACTGACTTCTGAGAAATATTTTCATTTTTTTCATCCATGACACATTGAACCTCACCAATATCATGAGTGTGGGAACCAAACTGGGCATTCCATCATCCTTACTAAATTTGTGGCATAGATACTTTACCTTAAATGCCATAAACAATTAATGGAATGCCTCGGTGGCTCAGTCAGCTAAATTGACCCACTCTTGCTTTCCACTCAGGTCATGATCTCAGGTTGTGAGATGGAGCCCTGCATCAGGCTCCATGCTCAGCACAGAGTCTGCTTGAGATTCTTTCTCTCTTCCTCCCCCTCTGTCCCTCGCCCTGCTCATGCACGAGCTCTCTCTAAAATAAATAAGTAAATAAAAATCTTTAAAAAATAATTAGTATTGTCCTGGAGGCCAGAACTTTTTTTTTTTTCAAAGATTTTACTTATTTATTCATGAGAGACACAGAGACACAGGCAGAGGGAGAAGCAGGCTCCATGCAGGAAGCCTGACGTGGGACTCAATCCCGGATCTCCAAGATCAAGCCCTGGCCCAAAGGTGGCCCTAAACCTCTGAGCCACCCGGGCTGCCCAAAGCCAGAACTTTAAAAACCAAAAGTCCTCTTCAATAAATATGTGTCTACTGTCCTGGAAAACCTGCTTTATGCTGATGCTTTATCTTCTCTGCCAGTTGTAAGGATGAGAAATTATCTTTCCTTTATTTTTATAACCCCAAAGTCGTTTGGTGGAGGTAGACTCATTAAAAATAGTTATTGAATTAATGAATAACTATATGCATGGATTAATGGAATTTCTTATTTGATAATAATAGATTTATAAAATTCTAATGATTTCTTAAAATGCGATAGGAAATAGCTCGCATTTCAAGTAATAGCCAAAAAAGTGGAAGGGGAGATTTGGGCATATTTTATTTTAGATTTAGCATTTTTGTTTCATAATACCTAGTGGAGATGCTGACAAATATCTCTCTCACAGCTCAGAAAAATGAGAATTTCGCAGTCCTTTAACCATTAGCATGTTGGAGGGAAACGGATGTTCAATATCTAAAGACCATTATATTACAATCTTTTGAATCATGAAATTGGGCATTTCTTCATCATTTTGAAATAAATACCATGTACCGTTCTGTATACAGAAACATGATAAATGCCAATCTTAACTTAAAAGTTTCATTAAACATTCCTCTGTAAGTTAAACCCAGACACACACTCATGTCTAAATGTATTTAATATTTATTTTTTACTCTTAAAGTGAAGCTATTTACATTTGACCTTAGAAGGCAGACCACATCAGTAGGACATCAGGGATTAAGCTCGGCAGTTATTAAAGTTAGAACACTCACATGTTTGCAAATGTCTATGCAGATATCATTAAAAAGAAAAATCACCATAAAATAAATGTTTATTCTTTAATTTTAAGTAATTTCGCACAATCTGTACTTAGTTCTAAAGTTCAATCAAGGAGAGCTTCCCAGGAGGTGTATTACTACTGTATGAGTGTGGAGAGCAGAGGTGGAGAATGCTTCTGGAAGTCAAGCAGTGGCCTTCCATGGGATATTCAGAAAGTTAATAGTTCAGTTATTCCCAAGAAGCCTTCTTGCTGCAGACCCGTAATTAATGTTCCCACTGCTCCTCTCTTTCGTTTACACCTTCTTCTTCTTCAGGGAATGCTGATTCATTCTGGCCTTTCAGATGCTTAACCCCTGAAATTATAAAAAATTATGCTCTATATAAGTGAAATTTATTTCTAGCAGATTCAGTGCTTTGCTGCAAGAAATAAAGAGAGTCAGTGGAAAGTTTGCCCTGGTGTATACGTGTTTTCTCCAAGAATTTCAACCATCTAACCCTATATAAACCTTTTAATTCAAGGAGAAATAAAAACACACCCAGCCAAATTTCCATTGGAGACGTGCTTCCTTTATAATTAAATCTTCTCCATTAAGAATTGCATCACAGCCTATTAAAAACCTGTTAACTAAAAATCTGCTCATAGGCTCTTATTATAATTCTGATATATCATTTAGTTCAAATATTTCTTTTGGCATCCCTGAATTCCATTACAACGAGAACCACTGAAGAAACCCCTAGGAACAAAGGGGTGTGTGTGCCATGCCTGTAACTTGTAAACAACAAAAGAATCACAATATTGTTAGTCTCCTTCAGGAATAAGAACATATTCATCTGATTACGAAACTTCTGTATACTAAATTCTTCAGTAACTTCCCCCACAGCCCACAGAGAGGCAAAACCCTGACACCCCTCTGCCGGCCACACAGGCTTATAGATCTGGCCCTTCCCTATTGTCCCAGGCCTTCCTGCTTCCCCTTCCATGGTTATTTATGGGTTAGAGTGAAGGACACCAACCTACTCCTGCACATTCCTTGATCGCTCCAGGTTCCTTCAAGCCTCCATGCTCTTCTCTTTCTCTTCTCACTGCCAAGTAGCTTCCTACTCACCCCCCCCATCATCTCCTACTCATGTCTCCGCCTCAGCTTGCTTCTCTGTGAAGGCTCTTCTAGTTCCCCAAGCGGACTTGGCTAGATTTTTCTCATATTTCCCTACTGCTCTTGGATCACTTTCTCTTGTATCAATTTCCTTATAGAACTGATTTGTTTACATATCTTTCTCATTAGAGCAAACTTCTTGATGTCGAAATTATACACTTTCAGTTCGGGGTCCCGGGCACAATACCTGGCAGGTGGTATGTACTCACTCATATTGATTGAGCAAATGACTGATACAATTAATAAGTAAGTTGGTATGTGTCTTTGGCCTATTCTTTTTCAAAATTTCACATTTGGGAGTATAAACCAGAAGGCAACTACCACAACCATACTCAAAATCTACAAAATTACCTTCTGTTTCACTTGGGTCTGTTCTGTTAAAACACCATCCCAGTGGACACTCCACGCATTGCTACTGAACATGAAAAATTTTGTATTTTAGAAAATGGGTTTATGAGATTTTTCTAAGTGTCACTGAAAAGTATTCCAGTTAGAATTGATGAATGAAAGGAAGTCACTGCTCATGTTTGTTATGAAACAAAGAAACTCAAAAAAAAAGTGTAGATTTGCATGTACTGCAGTCAGCAAGCCTCAGAGTGCTGTTTGGCAAAGAATGACATCCTTGGGCTTGGTGGATTATCTTGCAAAAATATTTGATCAGTTGTAATAATATTTAAATACTTTGATTTCATCCACAAGCACAGATCACTCACAATTCCTGTTGACCCAAAACTGTAGAGAGACATTTATTGTTAACAAATGGAATTTATTTTATATTATTATAAATAACAACACGGGAAGGGGAGATCTAAATGTTAAGAAGGTAAGGGAGTTAGTTCATTTATTCAGTAAACATCCAATCAGTGACTCTGCTAGAGTCTTATATACCTTAGTTCTAGACCTCACTAAACCTATGACAGAAATACCTGGATGGTAAAATTTAGACTTGAAGATGGTAAAGGATTTGTTCAAGGTCATAAGGATGGTGTATTTTTAAGATAAGTTATGACACATCGTATTTCCTCAGTATGTACTGATGGCTGACTGAATGAATAGTGAATAAGGCATAAAGTTCCACCGGCAGGAGACCCTAACTCATGTTCAGCTTTAGCCTTTTTGGATATTGACGAATATTTTCCTGTCATTCTCTAGGACTCGTTATAGGTTTGCAGTACCTATAAACCTTGCTTAGACAATGTTGGGATTCCCTCTGACATATTAAAGCACAATAATCATTCAGCCACCTGTCACTCTCCTAAGCTGAAATTGTCTGTACCTCTCTCAATTGGGGAAGGTTCTATGACCTCCAGAGCTCATCCCTTTCATCCACAAGGTAACTACAGAGTAATAAAGTTGTGTTTAAGACAGTGTTATTTAAATTGAGTTAGTAACTTAATGGCAACATTGATTTGTTTATTTGAGGGGCTCAAGCATTATGAAAATATGGTAACCAAAAAGCCCAAGTTACTAAACCGTTAACTACTTCCCTTACTTGAGTATAGGCCTACATGCTTATCCTGACCCACATTTAATCTATTTTATAACCCAATAATGGTCACACATTTAAATGAGGAAAGCTTTTTAAAAGTAAAATCACTCACTTGGGCAAACCTTGGAAGATGTCTTCCTTAGCTTTTTTCAAGTATGACAGTAACTATTTCTAGGTGAAAGATTTGATGAGACAGGAGTTGGTAACATGAACATCTCTGCAGACCCACACATTCTTTGGTTCTCAAAGCAATTTACATTCATGTCATCTTTCCATTGGCTAATGGATAGTCGGTTACTTGGCGTTTTCAATCTTTTTTTCCTATCAGTAATATTGTTTGGTTACAGATGAAATAGTAGTAAGATTACAGTGTGAGGTCTGTGCGGATTATCTAATAATTTCTGTCTCCCCATGCCCTCCTCCTATGTCCAAACACACATAAATTTGTGTCTATATTTTCTTTGGACTTCCATTTAATATTAATGCAATTGTGGAGTTGGAAGAAAATAACTGGGTCCGGGGGGTTTGAGAAAATCCTCAGAGCCTCCTCCCCTGCTGAATGCTACTAGGCATGTATTTAAACACTTTGCCTGCAGGGGACTGACTCCCACCAGCACACAGCAGAGAGCCTCCTGGGACCAGCCGACACAGCCAGCCCTGCACACAGGCAGAGGGCAGAGATCCCAAAAAACACAACAGAGCTTCATCCCTCGTGGCCAAGGAACACGGGAAAAGGAAACAAATATAAGACCAAGATGTGCAGTAGAAACACATGAAGGAATGAAAAAAAAAAAAAAGCAACAGAGTTTGAGGAAAGGAAACTAGACTGAATAAAAGAAAAGGAAAGAAATAAATGTTGCCCCAACAGGACATAATCTTCCCACTCTTCTCCATTCTGCAGATCACGCAGTTGGATGAAGTTGTGAAGTGACTGAGTGAAGAATCATGAATAATGAATCCACAGAGGGAAGCTTGTATTTGGCAACCACGGGTCAATATGTTTATCAATTAATTTGGGGGGTGGGGGAGGAGGGAGGCAGGCTTATTTACATTGGTAGATAACACAGCACTTGGAGGGAAAGATGGCGTGATGAGAGACAAAACTAGCATTCCAAAAGCTGTGCGAGAGCTGGGAAGAGGCTGATGTGGGTAAGGTGCAGGTGAGCAGGGGTGCTAGGAAGGTGACTTTGCTTCTAAAACAACGGAGAATGAGGGCAGCCGCCATGGATGATAAAGGAGTTTCAGTTGACCACAATTCCAACATGACCCAGCAGAGTCACCTGTTTAGGGACCAGGCTCTTGGTGGCGTGGGCAGCACTCCTCACAGCAGTTAGCAGTTTAAGGAATTACTGCCCAACCATGTGTTTGTCAGACCTTTTCTGGAATATGCTGCCTAATTATGGGCTGTTTCAAGAGTTCCATTGAAGAAGGTAATTGAGATTAAAAGTAGTCTTATGAAGTCACTTTTCTAGAACAATTGTACTTGAAACTGGAATGCCTGGCATAGAGAAAATTAACAGAGGACAAAAGAGGCTGCCATTGAATTCCTAACAGACTGGAAAAAGAATTAAAATTCATGTGGCTCCTGAGGGCAGAAATAGGGTCAGTAGCAGACATTTACATGGGGAGGGCAGAGTTAACTCAAAAAAGACAAGACAATTCTGAAACTCTTTGCCCAGCAATAAATGTGAGTGAGCCCTCATCACCACATGGGTTCAAGTCTCAGCTACACGTCTGTCTCTGAGATGGGTCATAGAAGGAGGCCTGCACTGTGTAGCAGGAGGGACTGACCACCTCGCTGACCCTGAGATGCTATTAATCCACAAAAGAGATCTTTTTTTTCTACTGAAAAATTTGCTCTGCTGTAAGTACTTGAAATTGCAAAAAAGTAATTATGACTTCGAATGACATAAATGGCTCAAATACACATTTTAAAACTAATTCACACTGGGAGTAACAAATGCAAATGGATTCTTTTTTTTTTTTTTTCAACCACATACTTTAGACCTTGAAAATCATTCTAAAGTCCGCTAGGGAATATGTGGGTGGATTTTACAGAGCCTCTGACCCTCTTGGCATTCTATTTATAGACGTATTTGTGCTTTTTTGGGGAAAAAGGCCCATAGTTTTCAGCAAAATCTCAGAGGGGTCTCTGACCCACAAATAATTGTGAATATGAATCCTGGTCTAATCTCTTTAGCTTCAAGATGAAGGAGCAATTTCAGATAGCAAAGTGATTTGCTTAAATTCACACAGCAGCCTTTGGCTAAGCCAGGACATAAATCTTGGCCCCTAATTGCTACTGGGGGCTCTTCATCTGGGTCACCAGGACTCAATCTTGCCCAGTCATTGACCTTTTCCCAAGTTAAAACCTGAAGGAAAATCAGGCGACCAGATCATAAGGGCCTTTTTTAGTATCACGTTCCTTGAAAGAACTTTACGTGGCTGGTAGTTTTAGATGTAACTTGTCAGTCTTTTGTTGTTGTAGCTGTTACTGTTTTTAACAGAATCTGGAATTGGAAAGATATAGAATTTAATCTCACCCAGGAACATTCCCAGAATAGAACCAAGTTCCAAATAATGTTCAGCGTATCAGAAAAGCACTTTTTCTCTCTGCTGTGCTCAAACCTAAGACAGGACTCTGGAAGACATCGAAAACACATCATGGTCTAGTCTGGGAGGTGAGACATAATAGTCATCAAGCAATATGAGTTAAATATCAGGAAGTAATAAAGCCCCTCCCGTGTGTTGAGCACAGGAGAGACACAACTACAGGTCAGAAGGGGATGTAGGTCAAGGGGTGATGATGTATACATAAATGAAGTTAACTCTGTGAATATATGTTTCATACTAGTACTACAGATAATACATTTGGAGAGTGCTGATATGGGAAAAAAAGAGCTCCAACTTGGGAGATATTAATTTGGAGGGCTATTTACTGAGCAATACACTGGATAGAGTAAGGGAAACAGCAAGTCTGAGTTCTAGATAAAAAAACTATTTGCAAAATACAATTAACAGCCATTCATTTTCTGAAGGCCTCCTAGTACCAAAGAGTGATTTCAGTGGCCCTAGAAAGATGGTTTTCTAATGGTTCCTTTTGAGTTGACCCTTCAAATCTTATCAAAATACTCAGCCGTGCTAGATATACTTGAGGGATGTAATGTAACCTATAATATGGTACAGCGGGGCCCATCATCCCTCAGATTGAAAATGTGCTTTCCATTTCCCAAAATGCTTTCACATGTATTTTGTTTAATCTTCTTGTCGTTCATTTATAATGCATAGCTATACGTTAATACACTTAGAGTCACAGAGATCAAGAGACATATTGATTTCATTTCAAAGCTAAACACATTATCATGTCCTGAACTCACTCTAAATCTATCCCTTTCTACTTTATCTGAAGTAAATTACGTACACACAGCACAGTCAATCTCTGCTCTACTATGGTGACCGGTCAGTTAACATAAACTACAAATCAACACGTGGTCATTTCATGTAATACCCTATCGCTTGGGGAAGCATTTTCCTGGAGAGGGTAAATGTATGATATGCTTCTCTCTTCGCCATACACAGAAACAGGGGCAGCATGTTTATGTGATATTCATAACCATTTGCAAGTGTTATATAACTTAAGTATATTTTTACTATGATATATTTCACCAGAGCTCTTGCCCAAGAGCAAACCCTAGGTAAAAGATTTAGCAGTAAATATGAAGGAGAAGGTAGGGGAGGAGGTACACTTGCATACTGTTTGTTAGAAGTGTGAATTCAAATACTATCTTTGGAGAGCAGCTTAGTTTTAAAATGTAAAGTGCCCACCTCTTTGTCAGTAAGTATGAGGTAGGAGCCAGGCTTTTGCGAGAATCCTGTGCTCAGCCTAGGAAGAGAATCACTTTGATAGACTGAGTGCCTCTTTTGCCCTCTACAGTCAAGTGCCCTTCTAATACCCCTTTTTGCTTCTAAGCTAATGCATTCCCTATGAACTCAGAAATAGAGTTAAATTTTTAAGCCTACATATAATGGAGCTAAATGTGTTGAGCAATTTCACTTTAGAAAGGGACAGAAGGGCTCCCTAGCTTGCAAGACTTGACTGCCATTGATTGAACACAATAGCATGTCTAAAATAAAGAATGCATCAATCAGCAGGAGTCAGTGGTTAGACTTGAAAGCACTAAAAATAAAGTAACGAAAGGGGAGTTGCATTTACGGCCACAGAAGCTAATGCTGTCTGTGTTTTTTTAAGCATGCCCATTGGAGGATGTCCTGTGCTGGCATTTTAGAAGGTTCTGTCTTCCAGGCAGGGCAGTTTTCTGCTGAAGCAGTGTCTCTATAGGCCACCATAGCCTGATGCCAATATATGCCCCCAACCAAATCATCCAGCTCTGATTATAATCTCACTGAGAAACCTTGTGGCAACAACAGAGCTTCCTCACAAGGAGAAATGACCCTGACCAGCCTTAAAGAAGGTAGGAATGAGTTGTGGAGCTACCTAGAAGACCGTCCCTGGCAAATGGAACAATAAGTGTAAAGGCTTTGTCTGAAGCATGTCTGCCCTGGTCAAAGGACAGCAACGAGCCTGACGTGTCAGGAATGAGGCAGCAGGAGGAGGTGAGCTCAGAGAGATGAACTCAGGCAGGGAGGAGAAGGAGCTGACAATGTGGGACCTCAGGGGACGTTATAAGCATTTTGGCTGTTATCCTGGGAAGCTACTGACAGATATTTTTGGTGTTTTTGTTTGAGTAGAGGAGCAACATGATCTGAGTTTCAAAGCATTTTCAGAGATTCACTCTGTGGTCCAAGCTGCAAGAGCTTAGACGTCACCACTCTATTCTGAAAAGTAAAAAGCTAAACAAGCTGAAAAAAATCAACAACTTAGATCTACTAGAAAAGCAAGGTCACAGAGCAAACCACTTCCAAAATATAGAAATAGAGAAAGGTGGATACAGAGGAACATAGTTTGCTAGAGCAGAAACCCATGTGGAAATCAGTGCCAGGGTAGGAAACCGGAACTATAACTGATGAATGGCTGAAGGCTCAGTGTGGACAAGACAGATTAAAAACTCCAGGGGTGGGAAGGCAGCTGTTTGGGGCCCTCACAGTTTTGTGTATTTTACCTCCAGGAGCTCTACTCTGTTCTCACAATAAAAATCAGAGAAAAATCTCCTCATGCTTTTGAAAAAGTAAAGGAGATAGTGGCCATTTTAAAAATCAGAGCATTCTATTCTTAACAAGGTCGGCTTCAGGAGGTTTTTACCAGAGCCTAACCTTCTGGTATTATATTAAAGACTAACCCTACCTGGGGCGGGAGAGAAATATCGAATATCCTATCCCAACGAAGTAGGGAGAAGGAGGACTGAGAAGCACTGGTGAGGTTTCCGGTCCACAGGTACAGGCTCGCTAAAAGGCCGAGACCTTCTCAGAGACCATAGGACACTTCCTCCCCACCCCTTACCACCACATTACTAAAGATGATCTGTTTACCACAGTTGCTTTTACCAAGTACATCATATTTACCTTTCCACAAAAATTACAAGGCAACTATAGGCAAAAAAACACAGTTCGAAGAGATTGAACAACCACCGGAACCAGAGTCAGATGTAACAGGAATGTCAGAATTATCACACCAGGAATTGTGTCTTAAACCATAATTAAGGGACGCCTGGGTGGCTCAGTAGTTGAGTACCTGCCATTGGCTCGGGCTGTGACTCCAGGGTCCTGGGATGGAGTCCTACATCGAGCTCCCCACAGGGAGCCTGCTTCTCCCTCTGCCTATGTCTCTGCCATTCTCTCTGTGTCTCTCGTAAATAAATAAATAAATAAATAAATAAATAAATAAATAAAATCTTTTTTAAAAACCATAATTAATATCCTAAGGGCTTTAATGGAAAAAAATGGATAATCTGTAAGAACAGATGGATAATATAAGCAGAGAAATGGAAATTCTACGGAAGAATAAAAAAGAAACCCTGGCAATCAAAAACACTGTAACAAAAATGAAGAACGTCTTTGACAGGCTTGTTAGCAGACTGCACACGGATGGGGAAAGAACCTCTGAGCTTGAAGACATGACAGTAGAAAATTCCAAAACTGAAAAGCAAGAGAAAAATACAAAACAATATGCAAGAGCTGTGGGACAACTACAAAAGGTGTAACATACAGGTAATGGGAACACCAGAGTGAGAAAAAAGAAAGACATAGAAGCAATATTTGAAGTCATAATGATTTGAGAACTTCTTTCTAATTAACCTCAGATACCAAACCATAGATCCAGGAAGCGCTGAGAATTCCAAGCAAGTTAAATGCCCAAAACACTACACTTAGGTATATAATATTCAAACTACAGGAAAAAAAGGGGGGGGGGACAGAAAGAGAACACTGAAAGAAGCCAGAGGGAGGGGGGAAAAAAAAAAAACACCTTGCCTGGAGTGGAACAGAGGTAAGAATCACATCCAACTTCTCCTCTGAAACTATGCAAGAGAGGAGTGAAGAGTAATATTTAAAATGTTGACGGGAAAAAAAACCTAGCAATCTATAATCCTGTGCCCTGTAAAATTATCCTTCCAAAGTGAAGGAGGAATGAAGACTTTGTCAGACAAAAAATAATTGAGTGAATTCGTTGCCAGTAGATCTGCCTTGCAAGAAAGTTTGAAATTCTTTAGATTCAAGGTAAGTAACATAGATCAGCAACATGGATCTACACAACGAAAGGAGATCATCAATGAAAGAATAAATGAAAGTAAAATAAAAACCGTTAACTTCTCAATTAATCTAACAGCAGATGTTCCAAAATAATAATAGCAACAATGTATTCAATTATGAATGCTTATGTATATATGTTAGGTATATATGTTTAAGCATGCTTATATATCAGTGAAATGAATGACAGTGATGATATATGGTACGAGAATAAGATTATTGTATTGTATTATTGTATTGATTATTATTAATAATCAATTGTATTGATTATTATTAGGTATTCACACTGTGAAGTGGTATAGTGTTATCTGAAAGTAGACTTGGAGGGACACCCGGGGGGCTCAGCGATCGAGCATCTGCCTTCAGCTCAGGTCGTGATCCTGGGTCGGGGATCAAGTCCTGTATCGGGCTCCTTGAGGGGAGCCTGCTTCTCCCTCTGCCTATATTTCTGCCTCTCCCTCTCTGTGTCTCTCATGAATAAATAAATAAAATCTTTTTTTAAAAAGTAGACTTGGATTACTTGTAAACGTATACTGCAAATTCTAGGGCAATCATTAAATTTTTTTTTAAAGTATTACCAATAGTCAAAGAAAAGAAAGAAAATGGAGTGATACAAGATGCTACATTGAAACTACAAAAGGCAAAGAAAGAGTGAAAGACAAAAACGGAGACAAAGAACAGGGCAACAAATAGAAAGCATGGTATTTATTAACATAAGACCCAAACTACAGATTGTCTATAAAAAATGTCTTTAAACCAGGGTACCTGGGTGGCTCAGTCAGTTAAGCATCTGCCTTCAGCTCAGGTCATGATCTCAGGGTCCTGGGATCAAGCCCTGCATCGGGCTCCCTGCTCAGTGGGGAGTTTGCTTCTCCGTCCCCCTATGCCGCTTCCCACCTCATTTGCGGGTTCTCTCTCAAATAAATAAATAAATAAAATCTTTAAAAAAAATAAATTTCTTTAAATATATATACAGATTAAAAGTATAAATGGGTGGAGAAAACATATTTTGTTGACATTAATCAAAGAAAGCAGGAGTAGCTATATTACTCTTTCGCCAGCTAGACTCCAAGACCTGATCTTTACTGCCCACCTGTTGTACTCACCCACCTTTGTCCCATAATTTTCTTTAAACTCTTTTCCAGCTTATCTCTAAATTCAGGCAAATGGAAAGTGAAATTGCCCCTTGAGTGCGAGCAACTGCCCTGACAAGATCTCCGGTGGCCCAGACCACCCAGACCAGTTTGGGCATAACCACACTTGGGCCTGCACAGAGGATCAAGGAGTAACCTTGAGAATGACCGACAATTACACTTACCTCATTATAATACTAAAAATCTCTGCCCGAGGAGGAGCACAAGCCTCATTTATATGACATACAACATACAACGTATGTACAGGCATGTTTCCTTAAGGCACATATACAACCTTATGGCCGCCTCTACATATGGTGACCAGGCTCCTCTTTTTCAGTATTTCCCTAACCCTAAATAAAAGGAACCCATTCACCTTGTTCAGGGAGTCATGGCTTTGGAAGTTACTCCCTGTGATCTCCTTATTTGCTGCAAAAATAAAGTTGACTTTGTGGGACAACTCCACCTGGTGTATCTGTAACTCACCCAGGAGTGAACTCATGTTGGTTTGATTACACTTTTGGACTGAATAGACTTCAAAGCAAGGAAAATTTTCAGAAATAAAGCAGGACGTTATACCTGACAAAACTGTGATTGAGATGAAACCCAACTCTAGGGATCCCTGGATGGCGCAGCGGTTTGGCGCCTGCCTTTGGCCCAGGGCGTGATCCTGGAGACCCAGGATCGAATCCCACGTCGGGCTCCCGGTGCATGGAGCCTGCTTCTCCCTCTGCCTGTGTCTCTGCCTCTCTCTCTCTCTCTCTGTGTGACTATCATAAATAAATAAAAATTAAAAAAAAAAAAAAGAAACCCAACTCTATGCTCCTAATCCCTGAACCTAGACAAGGAAACACAGCTGACAAAAAGTTTTCAACCATGAAGACTACTTTCACATAACACTTTGAACCACATTTCTTGAGGAAGCTTTCATATTTCCTGAAAGATATTTTATTTTCCTGTTTAAATCATTCTGAAAGGTCTTCACTCCTGCAATGATGCCTTAAGAGCAGGGATGCTGAAGAAATGACTGACTTCAATCTCACTTTCCTATTTCTTATTCATCTCGTATTTCCCAAAGTATAAATAATTTTCAACCTAGTCAGTTTTTTTTTTTCAGATGAGTGAACTTCTGCTCCATCTGTCATTAGATGTGACAAATTGGTGTAGACACCAACTGTAAAAACTGGTGACAGAAAAAGTAGAGTGTTCTTGATCTCAAGTTACTTCGTTCTTCTCAGTCTCCTGTACTTTTTTAGATTACCAGGCTAGGGCAGCCTGGGTGGCTCAGCAGTTTAGTGCCGCTTGCAGCCCCGGGTGTGATCCTGGAGACCTGGGATCGAGTCCCATGTCGGGCTCCCAGCATGGATCCTGCTTCTCCCTCTGCCTCTCTCTCTCTCTGTGTCTCTATGAATAAATAAATTTAAAAAAAAAAAAAAAAAAAGATTACCAGGCTAGACTCACTTAGTCATTACAATTCAAGACAATGTGTAGTAAGACTTAGAGATGGAAACGAGATAAACTGTACTTGCCCCAGTACAGAAGGTCGCTCTGATCACCAAACACAGGTAATTAATCCCTGGGGGAATATATAGCTTCTACAACAAATGGGTTTAAGTGGTGTAGTCTCTCCAGTCCTTCTCTTGTTACTTAGAATTTTCTTTTATTGGAAAGTGCTAATCCAGAGGAGTTGCTAGTTCACATCCAGCCTCCCATTCTGCTCACTTCTCTCCACGTCCTGAGGCTGTTTTCCTCCACTTTGTCTGTGGAGGGCCTCAGCTCAGTTTGCTTCTCATTATGCAGCTTGCTAGCCGCCAGGAAGCTTCTGAATGATGACATTGTTCTGCTGTTTCATCCTCTGCCCAACCCAAGGACATGCAGTTCACACTCTGAGCCTTGCAACTGTTTTGCTCTGACCCTGCTTTTCTGTTCATTTACCATTGTTCTCGTAGGCATTCTTGTTCACAGGCAGCTTAACTCTCTGACCATCCCTTTAAATAACAGCAATTCATTGTATTGCCATGGGGCTCGCTGACCTACTTTCTTCTTTGATTTGCTGCCCTACAGTTGGTCTGTTTTACTTGTCTCCCTTGTGTAAAATCACAGTATCTCTTCTTTTTACATATCTTTAGCAAACTCTCCTTAGATGAGGTGATACCATTTTATTTCTTTCTTCTTAAATTTTGGTTTTATTAAGAACATTTGATGCAAAGGAGCAATTGTATACTCAAATTCTCCAGGCAGTAACAATTTTATATCGTTTATATGAAGAAGAAAAAAAAAACTAATAACATTTTTGGCTTAAAATTATAATTTTGTTATTTCTATCCTATGATATTTAAATGTAATAACAAGGGAAAAAAGTGTTTACTTACCTAATTTCCTTAGTTTCTCAACACTTACTGGAAAAAAATTTCTTTTCATTACAAAATTGGAACCTTGCTCCAAACCAACCCCTTGGACATTACAAGTCAATTGCACTAAAATCATGGCTTTTGAATTTTCAAATTCTTCTCTTAAAAAAGTAAACAATCTTACCTTCAGTGTATACACATTACATTCAATTCACAAAAATACATTATCTTTGTATTAGAAAACTTCTAAAATTATTAATAAAAATTAATGTAAAGTTTTTCCAAATACCATGAATTTCATTTAAATCCACAGTTCACGAGGAAGGATTCTCTTGAAGTATGTTTATGGCTTATCACACCCCCAAATGATATAAGATCTTTTCAATTTGTTCCCCAAATTTACTGTCCATCTGTCTATTTAATTTTCTTAGTTATTTATTTCTATTTCTTCCTCAAATAATAGAAACTACTTTGAGGGAAAAAATACATAGATAACTTATAAGGTAATCACCAGATTTTTAGAAATAACACAAAATTATTGAGAATAAGCAACTATTAGCTCAGAGAGCTGTCTTCCCTTGAGTAGCCATAGTGCTATAAGAAAAGTACATTTTATCAGTTACTTCTGTAATTGTACTTCGGTACAAGGGTTGAAAGAACTTTAAAAGATAGCTTTGAATGTAAACAGCATTCCAACTTCCTCCTAACACACACACACACACACACACACACCACCACCACCACCAACACCACCACCACTGCCGCCATCATATTAAGATGTAAAAAGCCAGGGCCTGTCTTCTGAAGTCTCACAGCAAGTAGCAGTCCCTTAGTCTAGAACATCAGTGGTCAGACTTTTATTCCATGTTCTCTGCATCATACCACATCAGATGCAGAGAGTGCCTGGAAATCCCAGCAGAGTTCCCTTTCCTAACTTCCCTTACTCAATCATGATCTGGTGGCCTGATGTCCCCTAAGAGATGAAATGTATTCCATGGTGTGTGGAAAGCAGGGTCTCTAGAAAGATACTCCAGTGAATGTTTGGTGACATCGAAATGGACTGTTACTATAAAAACTTAGGCATATTATATTCTACTTTTATAAACTGACCCCCCAAAATACCACTAGTAGCATTGATTCCATGTCTTGTTAGGTTCAAATCCCTTACAATTTTAAGAACACAATCCTTTTTATAATTGGAGGCTGCATGGTGTGAAATCCGCCAACATTACTACCAGAATATAATTAGAAGTGGGCAGAAATAAGAGGTATAATTTTCTAAGTGTCTAAGGAAGACCTGTTTATTTCTCAACAAATAATATTATCCCCCAGATATTCGTGACCTGTTCTTTATAATGAATATGTATTGATTGGTCTTTTCAGCAATGCTCTCTACCCTCCCCTGCTTATAGGGAATGACTCCTTTCCACTCGTTTTCCTTCAGGAACCACTCCAAACATAGGGAGGGAACCATCAGCACTTGCCTGGTTCTTATGTCACCTTGCCCTCTGGTCATTGTGCCAAGATGAAGGGTGCTTGACCCAAGCTGAGCCAATCATGATCTTTTCCCCATGACTTTACTGTCTGAAACAAGTCATTACACAAGACTTTTGAAATTATAGGTGGTGTAAGACATTAAACTTGTTTGCTCTCGATGATCATACTTCCTCCATGAGAAGATGGCTCATCTACAGGGGACTTCGACGAGGAGGAAGTTGACAGGCAAAGTGAAGGACATGAAAGACATGTAGCCTTTGATTAATCTGTTTCCTGAAGCTCAACTGCTCCCCCTCCTTCCCTTCCTAGTGGTTTGTTTTCCCTTTACCTAAAGTAACCAGGTGATCTTTCAATAAATTTCCCTTTTGCCTGAACTAACTAGATTTGGGTTTTGACATGTAAAACCCAAAGTGACCTGACTAGTCTATTCTCCCTATATTATATCTTCCCTGGAACCTTCCTTTGGCATGGAAGACAGAAAAGAGAAATGGAAGGAAACTGGGTTATTTCTTTTTTATTATTTTCTTTTCTGTTTCTACCTCTATCTTTGAATGTAACATATGATGAGTTGAGAACCAGACAAAAATGGGGAATGTTCCATTATGTCTCAGGAGTGTCCTTTAAATTAAATCTAAATCTTAGACTAATTACGGGAACTATAGTAATAGAGAAAATTTAGGAAATCTTTTATAAAAATCAGCAACTGTCTCCTCATGGGCAAGGCAACTTTTGAAGGATGGATATCATAGACTTGCAGGTCAAAGGTCAAAATCATTGCAACTTATTTCATGTTTTCTTGAGGCAATAATTTTATTATTACAAAACCTTGAACATTTATGGCCAGCTCTCACTGTGTGGATTTGTAAATAACCATATGACAGAATTTGAGTGATTCTAAAAGAAGTGTTTTGCCCAGAATGATCACAACCGAGGTTTTACGACACTTAAAATCTGTCAGTTTTCTCAGATTAAACATCTCCTTCAGTAAATTGTGAAGATATATTGACACACATGATGTTACAGCACATTCAAAGCAACCTCCTGAAAACTCTAAAAACACATAGCAAAGAAAAACTTTTTTAAATACCCAAATTAGCTCTTGAACTTCCTTCCTTGACATTATTTCAATTTGACTTTGAAATACAAGTAAATAGGATCTACAATTTTGGATGCCCTAAGTTTTGTTGTTGTTGTTCATCTATGCCTTTCCACTCACTTAGTTTACTCTTATATTATGATCTC
This sequence comes from Canis lupus baileyi, assembly GCF_048164855.1. Lineage (NCBI taxonomy): Eukaryota > Metazoa > Chordata > Mammalia > Carnivora > Canidae > Canis > Canis lupus. The sequence goes on from NC_132871.1 coordinate 5,623,452, forward strand.
AGCCAGTTCTAGGTAAAAGTAAGGTTCAGGTGATGCACAGCTTCCCTCAACCTCCCGGTGGGACATTCAATCTGTCTTGGAGTAGAAGATTATTTTGAAAGTTTCCTTTCTTTGCACCTTCATCCTATATAATCAATGTTTGTGATTAACACTAGCTAACCTAACATGGGCCTTTCTTCTGCTTTTCCTATTATTTTCCTGATCTCAATTCTATCATCCTGTTTATTAATAGTAATGGCATATTATAGCACTTTTAATTTTTCAGGGCAATAAACTCATTTTTCTATTCTTAACATAATGCTGAAAAATGGGAGGGACCATTGATATTATTCCCATTTCACAGTTGGAGAAATTGTGTTTGCCAATAATTAAATGAGTTGCCCAGGATCTATTAGCAAGACAGTATCAGAACTAGCATCAGAACTCAAAATTCCTGAATTCTAATCTGGTTGTTTTTTTTACTATGGCATTCAAATTCTCATTCTCTTTGGGTCAAGATCTCATTATTCATGTTACAAGCTTTTCTTAATGAAGGCTCTTCCTCCATTCCCTTGAGATATAATATGATGAACATTTTAACAATTTTTTTTTCCTAGAGAATTTGTATTCTTTTCTCCTACCCCTGAAGAAAGATTCAGGTAACGGCAGTAGATGAGATATATAGGAAATTAGGACTCTGTACTGCCCCTTTACATCATAATATATATAGATGGTCTCTGTTCTCTGCCTGTTTGCAGGGGTAATGCTACTAAGGGATAAGGCGGATGTTTTTCTAGGACAGTACTACTTTAAATTAGTCTTAAGTATTTTTCTCATAAATTATGGAAATGTCCTAGGAATTCCAACATAGCCTGAACCAACATTATTGCAAAATTGCAAATGACCTCAGTCTTGATTTTTTTCCTAGAAAATATCATCACTAAAACACTAAAAGAATGCAGAGAGACAGATTACATCTGTTGAAGAGTCGATTACTAGAATCAAATTTTTCATTTTTTTCCCTACAAAGTTATTTTAGGAAGCTTATTATGATCTCTCAATTACTTTTAGATATTTGTTCTTAGGTTAATACTCTGTACACAAATAGCTGTAGATTAGTGTGTATTGACTCAGAACAGCTTGTACCTTTTTGTTACGCAACAAATATCATCATAAGAAGCCACATCCATTATATTTGAAGAAAATCCAAAATTAATGAGCATTTTTTTTTCTAATTCCATTAGTCAAGAAGTCTATAAATTAGAAGAAATTGTGTCCCAAAAATGTGTTTGTAAGATGTTTGGAACTGAATCTATTTTTTTTTTTTTTGTTATAAGGACAGATATAAAATGTGGGGAATTTTTTTTCTAGATTGCTGATGTACAAATCCTCCAGAGGAAAAGACCTATATTTGCTGTTTTGATAAGTTCACTAATAGTGGAGGCTCAGGCCTTGGGGTCTGGCCTATCAGTTGGCATCCAGGATTCAGAGAAAACTGTAGGGTATTATGATGTGAGAAAAAAGGGAACCTTTTGCTTTTGGAAGAGAAGGGACAGAATCAGAAGGGAGTGGACAGTGTCTGAGGAAGGGAAGAGGAGGGGAGGCTATCGGTTGGATCACATGAAAGGTAGAGAGACCAGAAAGGAGAGGAATGTCTCATGAGAATTTTGAGAGTTAATGTTGGAATATTTGATGTTAGACTCTCTCTTCTTTTTATCTTAAAGCGAAATTGTCAGTAAATTCAACACTGCTGCTTATACTTGTGTGCAATACCTGTACTTGAAAGACCAGGAAAAGAAAAAGGGAAGACATAATTTGGGTTTCATTATAGTTTTTCAGGTAAGCTTCAATGCCTATTTAACCCATAAAGATCCAAAAATGCAATGCCAGCAGATCCATTTTAAGCCAAATCAAGACTGGCCTTGTTTCTGTAAAACAAATACATTTCAAGTTATAATGGGAGGTTCCAGAAACAATTTCTTCAAATCCCATTATTTCTATCGATGGAGGAAAGGGAATGGCACTTTTAGTCCCAGTAATAAACTAATTTTTTTATTCTCATGTTGATTACTCAGAATTGGTTTGGGAGTAGTGGAGAGTAAAGAATTCTCATGGTTTGGCTTTATGGATGCGTGATTGATTCCTAACTGGTATGTTTCCTATAATGCACATCAGAATAGAGAATATGATATATGTGAGTGTATGTGGACAGGAGTAAATATTTGTTAATTTTATCTACTCCTTAGGGATGGTTGATTAATATTCAAGTACACTAATCACGACTAACACTCCAAGGAGAGCTAGTTAGCATTTGAAGGACCTTAATGGAAAATCCACTTCAGAGGAGCACCATTTGTAACTTCAATCAGTATAAGAAAGTTTATTAATTAGTGTATAATGTGCTAGAAAGAATTTTTCTTCAGGGAAATGAGTGTTAATCAAGATCTTTCTACTGGCTAGATACACTGAATGGGCACACTTGCATTTATTTGCATGAGTTAGGTTTGAGTACCTAATAAGCCTAATAGCATATATTCTTCAAAGCAGAATCCAGTCTATTCTGTGTGCAATCTTTGCCATCTGATTCTGTCTAGCAATTTAAATTAATCCTGCCACCAGGAGATTGCCCCCCTTGCCTTGACTAACCCATTCATGCAGGTTGCTTGTTGGAGAACTTAAAAAGGCAGAAAGCTGAAATTCATTGAGATTTCAGAACAACTTGTATGGTTCTGAGAGAAGGAGCTGCGTGTTAACTAGCAGCCAGCCACGTTGATTATCTGAAGAAAATAAACTGCGGTAAAGGAAACTGAAAATGTAAAGGCATAGAGACTGGAGGGAGCTTGACAATATATAAGAAAAAGGAAGTGGGCCATTGAAGACAGAAAACAAGAATGGATTTAAAGCCAAGTCAAAGGATGGAAGCAGCCAGCTCATGTAGGGCCTGACTAGCCATGGTGAATTTCACCTACTTCTAAAGATATTGGAAAACCCCATTGGAATAGAAGTTACTTGTTAGTAGAATACTATCAATATTATTGACTGCAGATACATTTGCCCAAAGAGGCCAGGCAGGATGAAGCAGCCACACTATGAAAAATAGTAGCTCAAGTTCAATAATAAATGGTGACTGACAGTGGACTTAAGTGTTGAGGATATCATAGTGGATGGGTAGGACTTTGGCAAATGAAGATCACATGCTTTATCTTATGAGCCCACATCCTGGAAGGTGGTAGTGAGGGGACAGCCTCAAATCAAATCCAGGTGATTGGTGTTATGCAGAGATGAGTCAAATATTACCACATCTTCTTGCTTTCCAAGATAAGCCATTCATCTGCACCTCTGAGTTAAATCTAGTGGGTTTTTAAAAAAAAGATATTATTTATTTATTCATTAGAGACACACACAGAGAGAGAGAGAGGTACAGACACAGACAGATGAAGAAGCAGACTCCATGCAGGGAGCTCGACATGGGACTTGATCCTGGGACCCCAGGATCACACCCTGGGCTGAAGGCAGGCGCTAAACCTCTGAGCCACCTGGGCTGCCCCTAAATCTAGTGTTTAAATGATGGTAACTTATTAAAAATAAATATAAACTATTATATGAGATAAACAAATGAATTTAAATAGGGCTTGTGAGCTATTTAAATAAGCCTTCTGAGTTACTCCACAAATAACATCTGATCCAAACAATGAGTGTTTGACTTTTAGTACGTATGAGGTCTCTCTTCACTTTACTCTTCTTGTAAGTTGCAAATTATTTCTACTTAGCAGGTTAAAAATAAAATCCTTCAAGCTAATCTCAACATTTTTTTAATTCTACGATCCAGCATTTTTTCATTCAACAAGTATTTATTGAGTGCCCACCATGTTCAAGGTGCTTGAAATATGTGAATGAACAAAAGATAAACATCTCTGCCCCTGTGAACTTTATAGCCTTGGGAGGACACTTCCATTTAAAGTGTAAGTGCCAACAGTAGGAAATGAAAAGTTCACAAAAGAGATTGAAGTAGAGAAGACAAGTGACAAATATAGCAAATACCTGAATTATATAGTATTATAGGAAGTAACTGATGCTACAATGAAAAGAAAAATAGAGCAGAGTAAAAGGGATTGGAAGTGCTGATGGTCTTGGGAGGATTCCCACACACATCCTCAACTCCAGTCTGCTCAGGGACCTGTCTCTGCCTTTTATCTAGAACTTCATTCTCTCCTCCCTCTACCGCCTTCTTCCACTCAGTTTGTAAAATGTACTCAACTATCTTCTATCCTAAAAGTAAGCAAACAAGCATAAAACTCCTTTAACCATGCATATTCCTCTTGTTTGTATCTTACCCTAGAAGAAAGGGGCTGTCTATGCTGCTGGGCCCACTTTCTCACCTCCTGTGCACTCAACCACCTACTCTGATATGATTTCCGTTCCAATCCCTTCACCAGAATTGTTGTAGTGACCTTTGATTGGCCTAATCCAACTGGTGTTCCTTAAGCTTTAACCTTATTTCACCATCCCTCAGCTTTTGCCACTGTTAAATGTTCACTCATCCTTGAGGATTCAACTTCTCTTGCCTCCTGAGAGATCATTCAACTGGTGGTCCCTGTGCTGCACTTAATTAAATCCTCCTTCTCAGTTCCCTTTGTGTTCTATTTTTCTGCTTTTACTAACTTCTTAAATGTCAATATTCTCCCAAGAAGTAATTTATTACTTCTTTAAGGTTAAAAAAAGTCCTTTACCAACACAGGCACCACAAACTCAACGTATCCAAAACTATATACTCATTTATTCTCTTTTAATATTGATCTTGATTAACCACTTTCAGTATTTGTTTTTGGGAAAGGAAGGCAAATTTCTGAATAACTTGACCTTCCCTGGGAAATAGGTTACCTATTTTCATTTTCAAATTTTAAAGTTTTTATTTTTAAAATGATGGTTTATACTCCCATGTAACTATGAAGACTATGCATGTGTGAATATGGAATTTGGGTTTAAAAATTTAGTTTGAGACTTTAAGTGTTATGAGAAACCAGTTATCATCTGAAAGCCCTTGACTTTCAAAACCTGGCATATTATCTAAATTTATTCTCAAAGAAATTAAGATTATATTGGCATTCCTGGGAGACTGCATTCAGAATGATTTTTATCTATTCATCCTACACTATCTTTTCAAAAAGATTCAGTGTAAATATTAAGCACAGAGTTTAAAGAAACTGAGCTTGTCTAGTCATCAGAGGTTAGAGCAGAAAGAAATTCTCATCTGGTTTTCATCTGTTATAAACAGCAAATGTCACCCGATTTACTACTTGTTTAAGGTTGAAAAAGCATCCTTCACCAATCAACTCCCTGCAGCCTTATTTTAAGAAAGTATATTCAACTACATACCCTCTTCTCTCTCTCTCTCTCTGTGTCACACACACACACACAAATTTATAGTTCATGAGAATCGTTTAAAAGTAATTTGACACAGTATTAGGTGACAAAATGAATTTTGGCTTAGGTTTTCAACTGCTATCTAATCAGAATTAGTATTTATCTTTAAACAAAGTATTTTTTTTGATAGGTTTGTTAAGTCTAGATAGACAAGAATGTCCAAATGAAACATATGTACTATACATGTATACTAAAGGAAAATAAATCAATTTCTTCTGAGAGACTAAATATTTATACTTGACATGATTTGCTTTTGGTCAAATGTTCAAATGAAAACCAAATTCAAATGTATAATTTATAATTTGTGAGTATTAAGAGAGAATATACTATAAGCATGTAAAAATGGAATAGATTTAAATAAATGCAAAGTGTTTTAAAATATTTGTGCTATTGGAAGATAGTTCTGAGCACAGAGTTAAACTAAGGAAATTTATTTACCTAGACAATGAAATTATTCAATTTAATTTTCAGAGACTGATACTGTTATTCATTTTACTAGTAATATAGTATATAGCTAAGAATAGTACTAAGTTAATTAGCAATATAGTGATGATTACTGTGGAAAGGAAATTGCCAACTGGTGATCCACCATGTTGTTCTGTGAGTATTTCCGTATACTTTAAGTAGTATTTTATGCTATGTAATGAAAATGAGACAATCTGTAGAAATATCTGTACCTGCTTGCATTTATAAAAAGGCAAAAAAATTCTGCCCATTTTTAAACTGGATTATTTGTGTTTTGGGTGTTCAGTTTTATACATTCTTTATATATTTTGGATACTAACCCTTTACCAGATATGTCAATTGCAATATCTTCCCCTACTCCATAGGTTTGCCTTTTAGTACTGTTGATTGTTTCCTTCACTGTGCAGAAGCTTCTTATTTTGATGAAGTCCCAACAGTTTATTTTCGTTTGTTTCGTTTGCCTCAGGAGATGTACCTAGTAAGAAGCTGATACTGCCAATGCCTAAGAGGTTACTGCCAGTGTTCTCCTCCAGAATTCTGATGCTTTCCTGTCACATTTAGGTCTTTAATCCATTTGGAATTTATTTTTGTGTATAGCGTAAGGAAGTGCTCCAGTTTTGTTCCTTCGCATGAATAGACATTTTTCCAAAGAAGATGTACAGATGGCCAACAGACACATGAAAAAATGCTCAACATCATTCATCATCAGGGAAATGCAAATCAAAACTATAATGAGGTATCACCTTACACCAGTCAGAATGGCTAAAATTGACAACACAGGAAACAACAGGTGTTAGTGAGGATGCAGAGAAAGGGAAAGGGGGACTTTCCTATACTGCTGATGGGAAAGCAAACTGGTGCAGCCACTTTGGAAAACAGTACAGAAGTTCCTCAAAAAGTTAAAAATAGAACTACTTTATAATCCAGCAACTGCAATACTAGATGTTTAACCAAAGGATACAAAAATACTGATCTGTAGGGATACATGTAGCCAGGTGCTTATAGCAGCACTGTTAACAGTAGCCAAAATATGGAAAGAGCCCAAATGTCCATTGACTCATGAGTGGATAAGGAAGGTGTGATGTGTGTGTGTGATGTGTGTGTGTGTGTGTATAGGAGTATTACTCAGCCATAAAAAAGAATGAAATCTTGCCATTTGCAACGATATAGATAGAGCTAGAGAGTATTATGCTAAGTGAAATAAGTCAGCCAGAGAAAGGCAAACACCATATGATTTTACTCATATGTGTAATTTAAGAAACAAAACAGATGAACATGAGGTACAGAAAAAGAAAGGCAAATTATAAAACAGATTCTTAACTACAGGGAACAAACTGTGGGTCACTGGAGTGGAGGTGGGTGGGGGGAAAGGCTATATGGGTGATGGGGATTAAGGAGGGCATTTGTGATAAGCACTGGGTGTTGTATGTAAGTGATAAATCACTAAATTCTATATCTGAAGCTAATATTGCAGTATATGTTAACAAACTGGAATTTAAATAAAAACTTGAAAAAAAAAGAAACAAAACAAAATAACATGGGGCGGGGGGAATAAAAAAGAGAGGCAAACCAAGAAATGGACTTTTAATTATAGAGAACAAACTATGGTTACCAGAGGAGAGTGGGCAGGGGGTGGGTTAAATGGGTAATGGGATTAAGGGAGGGCACTTGTGTTGAGCACTGAGTGTTGTACGTAAATGATGAATCACTGAATTCTACATCTGAAACTAATATTACACTTTATGTTAACTAAATGGAATTTCTATGAAAACTTAAAAAATAAAAAGGCAAAAAAAGCTAATTATGAAACAAAATACACAATCCATGAACAATTAATTATGACTATTGAGGAAATTCACAAAAAGTTTATCACAAAACTGGCAAATTTTAAAATTTCCTGGAAAAGGACTAGCTTTTCCAACTTGGAAATATGCACATCTAGCAAATATTCATTCTCATGCTTGGAACAATTTGAGACACCAAGAGACTTGAGGTAGTTGGGCCAGCTAAAACCACAAGCAAGAATTAATCTCTTCCTCTTATTATCCTTTCCAAGCTCCTGCTGAGTGGGAGGGCTCTTTAAGGATTTGGCTTTTATGTACCTGCAACTCCAAACCAGAATTTACTACTGATAGTCCTTTTCATGGCAGTATTTAGTTGTTCTTGGGTCAAGATAATCTAAACAGCTGGAATCTATTTCAGAATTGCCTGGCTTTTGTAGGATATGCCTTTGCAAAAAAAAGTCTCCTGTTTGGTGCTGGATTTTTACTGTAATCACAGAACTTAGTTTATAAAACCAAGCCATAAATGGTGTTCTTGCACAGGGCCAGTTTGACCTGATTGCCTAAATAGAAGAAACCTCAACTGCTTTTTCATTCTTTTTCTCCACTATTTGAGATCATCCTAATTATATATGTATATAATTATATACATATATATGTTTATGTACATATACATATATATCGTGTGTGTATATGTATATATATAAAATATCATATCATATCAAGAAGCTGTAGAGATCTGGTTCCTATTGGGATTTTGTTAAGATTGTGTAAATGAATTTAAATAAGAAATGCTGGGTGCACCAAGTAAGGATTCTGATTCATTTACATTAAGTGTGTTCACAGGATGCTTGCTACTAGAAACCCTATGAGCAAAAACTGTTTAGTTTTGATTACTTTGAACCAAACATGTAGAGCTAAGGAAAGAAACACATTACCAAGGAGCAGGAGTAAAGGAATAATCAACATAGTCGAAACATCCATGACTTTTCAGGGTAAGAGGAATTGAGTGATAAGAAAACTGCCAGGGATCCCTGGGTGGCGCAGCGGTTTGGCGCCTGCCTTTGGCCCAGGGCGCAATCCTGGAGACCCGGGATCGAATCCCACGTCGGGCTCCCGGTGCATGGAGCCTGCTTCTCCCTCTGCCTGTGTCTCTGCCTCTCTCTCTCTGTGACTATCATAAATAAATAAGAATTAAAAAAAATAAAATCTTAAAAAAAAAAAAAAAAAGAAAAGAAAACTGCCAAACCCTTAGTGCTGCCGGATGTCAGTCTCTGTGGCATCAGGAAATCACTCCTTTCCCCTAAAGCCTCACTCTGTGTCACCATCATGTTACTACTCCCCTATGAACTCTGATGACCATGCAGGTGGGTAAACACTTCCTATGGGACAGCCACGAATGAACATCAACAATCTTCTCTAAACTTTATCCAACTGTGGCTTCCAGTTTAGTGATAGTTTAGAAGTCTCTTGAAATGGAATTGTGAGCTAGAAAATTTCTATAGCAGGAGTCCCCAAAATTTGTGTAAACTATGTTTTTACTAGTCTAAATCATTTAGACCATCATCAGACTTTACTGATAGTAAAGTCCCTGGGTAGGAAATGGGGAGTTGTTACTGTCCCCTTACTGCTTATCCCAGGAAAGCAGAGAGAAAATGTTCAAGGCAGTTGCCTGAGAGAGAGAGCCGTCTCTAAAGCTTTGAGTCTTCCATGCAATGTCTGTCTACAACCAGACAATGTATGTATGCAGGTTTTTAAATTTTCAAAATAGAAGTGAGGGAGAAAACCACCACAGAAGTTAATGAAACAGCTACTAAGCACTACTGGAAAGAATTTTATTACTCAGAATGTAAGTGGAGCCATCTCTCCACTCCTAGAAGATGGGGATAGCATTTGGACCGGGTCATAGCATCGTTTGCCACAGCAGGTGATTACTGTCACTTCACTTCTTAGTCTATGGTTATGCCCTATGGGAACTCATTAAGTATTTACTACTTTTGTGTAGCTTATAAGGCTTTATAAGTACTACTAATTTGGAGCAACAAAAAAATATATGCTATCATAAACTACGGACTTATGACCAAAGGTGTGTCATGATTAATAAATTCGCTTCTCCCTCTCATTCATTCATTCAGCAAATATTCATGTAGCATAGTAAGTGCTAAACCATGTGGTAGGCCCCGGGGATCTAGCAGTGACCCAAATAGACAGGATCATGGCTTATAATCATTCACAGTCCATTAATTCACTCAATGGATATTTCTGGAGTATCTACCACATGACAGGCATTCTTCTGTATACTGAAAAATGCAAGTAAACAAAAAAGAAAAAAAATTTCTGACCTTGTGGAGCTTATTTTTAGTGGGAAATTTCCAGTAATAAGCACCAAACATGATAAACAAATAAATGATAAAAGATGCTAGAAAGATACAAGTATCATGGAAAGATATAAAGTAGGGGAAGAGATCTCAGAAGTTTGGTTTGACTGGTTATAATTTTAAATATAGTAGTCCAGGTAAGTTTCATTGAGAAGGTGATGCATTTGGGAAGACTCAAAGGAGCTAGGAAGTTGGCCATGCAGATATCTAGAGAAAGAAAGTACTGGGACAGAGAGAACAGACAGTGCAAAGGCCCTAAGGCAAGTGGATGACTGGCATTCTCAAGGAAGAAAAAAGAAGCCATTGTGGCTTAAGCCGAGTGAGCTATTGAGAAAGTAGCAGGTGAAGAGGTCAGAGAGGTATCAGGGATCCAGATCCTGGGCTTTGCAGGTCTTATAAGAAATCTAAAGAATCACTCTCATTGATGTAGTTAGAATAGACTGTAGGGTGCAAAGTTAAAAACAGACCCATTAAAAGATAATTGCCATAAGCCAGGGGAAGAGTAGTGATGGCTTAAACTTAAGGGAAATATCTTCTGAGAGCAGAGCCAATGGGATTTCCTTAATAGACTAGATGTGAAATGTGAGAGTAAAAAAGAAGTCAAAGACTGAAGTTTTTGATCTGAACAACTGGGAGAATGTAAGTGTCATTAACTGGGAGGAAGAAGGTTGGAAGGGAAGCAAGTTTTGTTTTTGGCTTTTTTGGTTTTTTGTTTGTTTGTTTGGTTGGTTGGTTGGTTGGTTTTTTCCCCCTCCTTAGTCAGGAGTTGCTAGAGGTCTGGAGATCATGGTTTCTGTTGGGGCCTATTAAGTTTGAGGTATCTGTTACATACCCAAGTGAATATCACCTGTATTTCCAAGGTGGTTTTATATGTGAACATGGAATTTGAAAGACATAAATTTTGGAGTCATTTGTGTATAAAGGTACTTAGAGCTGCTAGGCTGGATGACATTACCAAGGGGGTGAATATGGATAGAGCTGAGGACTCAAACTGATCTCTGGGTCATACCACCATCGAGAGGTCTGAGAGAGGAGGATTAAAACACACACACAAACACACACACACACAAACAAAAAAACCAAAAACAAAAAAAACAAAAAACAAAAAAAACAAGAAGAACTGAGAAGGCACAACCAGTGAGGTGGGAGGAAAATCTGGTAGGCGCAGTGCTCGGAAGTCATCAAGAGAAAGTACATCACGTGTTAAATCCTGGCTGACAAATCCTGCGGTAATTCACCATAGTAAGGGAAAGACCAGAAAGATCATTAAAAATATAATTAAAGTCACAAAAGAACCATTTGTAATAGACCTTCTCAGTGATAGGTAGTTACTGATCACCAGCTAGTAACAGATTTTCTTTCAACTCTACAAATAGTAAGTTGTGTGTTGGTCATCATTTCTCTCATCAATTCACATACAAACTTTAATGGCCTAAACTTAATGAAGAAGGTATAGGGTCAAATATACTGATATCCTATGCTAATGCTATCTTAACTCACCTCAATAGAGGGAGATGGAAAGAGGTTTTTTAAAAGATGTATTTGAGAGTGAGAGAGAGAGAGAGAGCATGTGCGAGCAGGGAGAGGAGCGGAAGGGAGGAGAGAAATTTCAAGCAGACTCTCCACTGAGCACGGAGCCTATCAAAGGGCTCAGTCCCAGGGCCCTGAGTGAGATCAGGACCTGAGCCAAATCAAGAGACAGATGCTTAGCTGACTGAGCCGCCCAGGCACCCGGAGAAAGAGATCCTTTATACAATTTTTGTATCATAGGGACCTTCCAATTTGTTTGCAAACTATATTCTTTACCTGACCAAAAAAAATAGAAGAAAATTCAGTCCGTCAATACCTCTCATCCATGAGAAATTCTATCAGTCACATAATAGGTCTTACATCTGTAGTTGTTGTGCTAATTGATGGATTTGTACATTTATGTGATAGGAGTAGATTTAGATATATTAACTGATATTTTGTGTACAGGTGCAGAAGCCCATTGTTTAAATCCCTCAGTTCTATCTTGATTTAAAACTGCCTTTCAGAGTAGTAACCATTATTAATATTGCTGTATGTTTTTTTTTAATTTCCACAATAAAATTGAGATCATACAACAGATGAGGCAGGTATCACCATGAATCCAGGTTTTTTTCCACTTAACGTTTTATATGGTTATTTTTTCCATGTCATGTTTATAACGGATTCATAAATGCGGAATTTTGTAATAAGAGGTTGAATGTTTTTGTTTCTTGCAAAAGTGGGATGAATTTATATTCTAATAACAATGTGTGAATGTTTCTTTTCCCACGGTCTCACAAAGTTTGAATATTATCTTTTTAATGAGAATTCTGAACTTAGAGGTATTTTATATTTCTTTGATTATGAAAGAGATTTAGCTGTTTGGGGGAATTAATATTTTCCTGCAAAGTTTTCATGCCTTTAGTTCATTCTTCTTTTAAATATTTGTTTTATATGCCATGTTTTCTAGTCTGCCACTTATCTTTCAATAATGTTTTGGTTTTCAGATTTTTTTTCTATTCACTTCTATAATCTTCTCTTTCATTTTTTATTCTCTGTAAATTCTCACCTTAACTTTTCGTTTAAGTCTTAGATATATTCTCTAAATATATTTCTATCTCCAGACTCAATATTGTGTATGCACCCATATTGTTTTCTAGGTTATTTTACACCATCATTTTAAAGTTTTTATTCTATGATCCATTGAGAATTCATTTCTAAGATGTATTTATCAATATACTTTCATTTTACCAAAACACTAAAATAAACCGTAGGGTAAAATAGACCAAACATGTGTGTTATGTGATCAGCTTTCTTATCTGTCCCTTCTCTGTTTTAAGACAATTCCCCTTGTGGCATGTTGCAGTGTAGTTTATTCATCGAAGAAATACCAAATATTTGAACTTCAATTCTGTCATAAGAGTCAAAGTAGAGAGTTGCTTTAGATAGAAAAAGCATTCCATGCAGCAAATCCTTCAGAGATTGCTTTTAGTGTGAGAAGCTAGAGGCAATAAAATACAAGATATTTCCCAGTTTGTCTAAAGTGAATTGAACCAGAGTTTAATTATCTCGTAGAAGTGTCATCTTTGGCACCCATATGCATATTTATATTCCAAAGGGGGCTGGAGGGTAAAGCTACATAAAATACCAACAAACATTTTAGAAAATAATTTTTAGTAACTACCTATGTCTTACAGTCAAAGGATAAATATTCAGGATGTTTTATTTTTATTGGAGAAAGCTGTACATTTCCTACAACTATGGGACAAAGACTTAGAACGTTGTAGTTTTATTGGAGCGAGGTGTGAGTATTTATATGCATGGAGACGAGTGTGTGTAAGGGAAAACTTGCAAAATAAAATATTTAAGGAAAAGTTAGTCTTTATCTTTAATTATTCAACCCTGTCCATTTGAAGACTCGAACCAAAAACCTATAAACAGTTGGAAATATGAAAATTTAATCTTTTTATAATTTGATATATAATTTGATTTGATAATATGCAACCTGAAGATTTAATGGGATCTTAAAATCAGTGAGTGATACTTTGAATCTCCTTTTTGGCTGTTGGACCCACCTTCTTAGGCCTCTTTGAAAATCCGCTCTGCCCTGTTGCTGTGTTCCAAGGCATTCAGGACTTTTCATAGTATAAGCGTGTAACAGTGTTCACGCTTAAGGATATTCCAGTAGGACTGTTTTGAATCTGTCCCATCAGGTACAGCGGTCTCCCACTGGGTGTCACCAGACTCCACTAAGTGCTGCAGCGTCCCATCAGGTACCTCTGCTCCGTAAAGTGCTGTCAGCTAGATTCCTTTTGACATCAAGGCAGAGGGTGGTCTGGGTCAAAGTAGGAAAACCTATCCTTTCTTCCTTTGTATCCTCGTTGATTAGAGGGGCCCCCTAGTAATACTGCTTGGATCTCTGATGTGCAATCGTGCCTTTCCCAAAACAAGTCTTTCAATCTCTTATTCTTTCCTAGGTCTCATGCTATCGTAGTCAACATACATTCGGCACCTTTTCAGGCTGCACTTTTCTAGGGCTCAGACATGGGGCCAATAAAAACAGAGCAGGAAACAAGTGTGAGTGACAAAATGGACCTGGAGCTCAGGTTCAGGCGTCTTCTATGACTGAGGCTCTCTCACCATGACAGACTGAAAGGGACTCCGTGAGGTGGGGCCCTCCGTCCTTCAGGGTAACTTTGCAACCAGTGGTTTCTATGCCATATATATGCAAATATGCTTCAGAGGCAACACTTCATGATTTTGTCAGATACAATCTGAATCCTTGACAATCAGGTGAGACTCTTGCCACGAAGTATTTTCCTAACTGTACCTCCTCTGATCACCTTTCTATCACTTTAAAAGCAAACGACTTCCAACATCACATGCATGTACTCATCTCTTGCTTTATGACGTGTTTCTGTCCTTTGCATAGGTGCTCTGAGAATTCCTAACCAGATCAGAGCATGTTTTGTGTGTCCTTTCGGGAAACAGAGTGGTAGGTGCAGGACAATATGCAACCCTGCACAAATTTCAATATGTTGTTATCTCCTTTGTCAAAGTAATACTTCAATGTTTATTTCTTTACGCTGCTTCAAAAAATGTACATACGTACATATATGTATATGTAGTTTGAGCTTTTTGTTATTTATTTTCCCACTAACTGCAAAGTTTCTGCACATGAACCGTCTCTCCTAGACATTTATGACCTACTACTATGGAGGATATTGTTAATAAGTGGAATAAAAATATGTATCCATAGTGAAATGGGCATGGCCTTACACAAGATATGAGGCATATGCAGCATCCTCTGAGTGTTTTCAGCCACACACATTAGACACAGTTAATGTAATTGCTGTTAAATGCAGTTTTTATTGACAGCACGACATTTTTCAGAAGAAGTCACCCAGAGGTTATGAAAACTCATCTCTATTTTAATCCTGCTAGTTCTATCTCAGAATTAAGGTTATCATTCACTTTACTGAGTGATCACTTTCAGCAGATTCTACGTGCATCAGAATCCCAACATTCAATAGGTGCTAAATATATGGTGACTGTTCTAACAATAGAAATATAAGGATTTTAAGATCATCTATCACAGTGCTCTAATTCTTTCTCCCCAGATGCCTTTTGTAACTTCTGCACCATAATGGATGGCACACTTTTTTAAAAAAAAAATTTTGGGATGTAATTGACACACACAATTTACATTAGTTTTAGGTGTGCGACATGGTGATTCCACTTCTCATGCTCACCACTGTAACTGCAGCTACTATGTCGCCATTCGATGCTATTACAGTATCACTGACTGTTCCCTATGCTGCACTTTTTATTCCCGTGACTTAATTCATTCTGTTCCTGAAAGTCTGTATCTGTGGCTTCCCTTCACCCATTTTGCCCCTCGTCCCACCCAGATCACATCCTCTTTTTGAAAGAATGAAAAGAAGACCACCCATTGATATTCACCTAGACCCTGAGACCCAAGAACACTTTATTATGGCCAGCCACCATTTATTGAATGCTGACTGTGTATCGTTTAGTTCTTGTAACGCCTTTTAACCCCTTTTTATAAATAAGGACACCAGAGAGTACTATGCTCAGAAGAGTACATCCCTAACCTAAGGATTTTTCCCAACAGCGGCTAATGACTCAGAAGCCAAGTTCTTCCTAACAATTGCACACACTGCACTCAAATCACATGGCTTTGTTTAAATGCAACAGAATCTGGAAATATACTTTAAATGAAATGAGCCACCAAATGAAACAACAAAATAACTGCAAGAATTTTAGGGAATTAAGGTCTACAAGATTCTAAAATTATATAGAGTAGTTAACACTTATTATGCATGTGTTAAGGGTATAGCACTATTCGAAAGCATTTTGCATATAGTTTTCCCATTTAATTTTTATGTCAAACTTATGGGTAAGTATAATCTAAATGGATGATAAAGCATCATCTGGAGGAAAAGGAATTTAAGTAACTCTTTCAAGGTCACATTTTACTGATAAGGAAACTGAGGCCGGGGCTGTAAAATGTCTGGACAGAGTCCGTGCCAGATTACCACGCTTTTGTTTACATCTTATACATTAGAAGCACAGTAGGTATTTTCCCTTTTTCCCCTCAAAGTTTCTTTTTTTCTAATAGAGCTAATTTACATACAGAGCCACTAAGCCCTCTTTATTGTATATCATATCTCGTGTTTTATCATTAAGTCATTAAATAGACATATTATTCGAATTAAAGGAAATGTAGTTATTTTTCTGTGCTCTGAAATACATGTGTGCGTGTGCATTTATTGTGATTTACTGTGTGACTGCCCTTATGCTATTTCTCACTGGGGTGACTATTAAAGAAGCCTGTGCTGGAGAAGCGAGAGTATAACAAGTTCTACTTCTATCAGTGCTGAGGCTTTGAATCTTGGGAAATGAAAGACAGGTAAATGAGGTTGGTGATGCCCCTTATAAGAACTGAGGCATCCAGTGGTTCTCACGTGGGGTGAAAATGAGGGCAGTTTTCAGTGGCTCTTGTTTAAGATACAGAGGGCCCTGCGGGGAGATGTCCAGCGCATATCTGTAACGGGGCATCTGTAAGGTGGGTGAAACTGCCGGAACAACAGATAAAGTTTTAGCAGTCAACCTTAGCCAACACATCTGTGACAACCATTGTTCCAGTGCTTTAACTGTAACTCATTTAATCCTCAGAACTGTCCTATGAGGCATGTAGTAGGTTGAATAGTGTCCCTAAAATCCACGTCCACTTGGAACCTCCCAATGAGATCTTATTGGAAATAGGGTCTTTGCAAATGTAGTTAGTATGAGGTCTTGCTGGACTGGATCCCAACATCCTCGGCCCAATGACGGGTGTCCTCACAGGAAGGCGACGGGACATACAGAGAAGACAGATCATGTGATGACAGAGCCGTAGGCTGGGCTGGGCTGCCACATGCCAAGGCACAGCAGGGGCCACCAGAAGCTAGAAGAAGCCAGGAAGGATTCTTCCCTAGACCTTCTGGTGGGAACATGACCCTGCTGATAATTTGGTTTCAGGCTTCCGGCCTCCCAATCTGTGAGAAAATACATATCTGTTGTTTTAAGCCATCGAGTTTGTGGTTATTTGTCAAGGCGGCCCTAGGAAATTGATACAAAGCATAAAGTTTTATATCAGTATCTTATACGTGAAGACAGTGAAGCACAGATGACGCATCCCAGGTCCTCCGCCGAGGTCCCAGAGCTAAACAGAACGAGTATTCATACCCAGGTTTTCTGGCTTCAGAGTTTTTCACTTAACTATCACCTGTTCTGCCTCTATTATTTTTTTGCTATCTCATAATAAAGAGTGACCTAGCCCATGTCCATAGGACTAGACACCGCACAGCACTCCCTAGAGGCAAACTGTCACTCAGAAAATAGAAACACTAGGCTTGGACCACTTTTCCCTATCTTGCTATTCGATTGTGAAACCATTATTTACTGTCTTGTCAAAACCTGATAGAGTAAAATAAACACTTTTACTGCATCTGTAGCAAAAGAGGGCTATCAAAGACATGAATTTATTTGTAATAACCTATGACAACCTCTGTAACTCATTATCTAAATCCTCTTCATCAGAGGATTTAGCCTCTGTGTACCTAGCTTCTTTTACAGCACAATTTAATAGGCTTCTGGGACCTACAATTCTGTAGGGTCGCCTATACTTCTCATCTTGTCTCCATATCAAAAAAAAAAAAAAAAAGAGAGAGAGAGAGAGAGAGAGAAAATTAAAAAAAAAAAGAGGATTGGATTGTAGATTGTGCAACTATGGTGAGGTCAAATCATATTAACTTTTTTCATTAGAATTTATATGATTGAACATACGCTATGTGGTCATACTTTTAGAATTTTTGGAAGGGACATGGTTTCTCTTTGACACACTCTGGATTGTTTGCTTCATTGGAGGAGAAATCCAAATTTCTTAGTAATTGTGATAATTACGATTAATATGTATCTGCCAGATGTCAGGCACTATACATACATGGCTTTATTTAGCGGAGACTAGACAACGACTCCTGAGAATTTTATCTCCGTATCAGAGATGTGAACAAGAAAGAGCAGGGAAAATAAAAACTTGATTTTGTCAAAGCTGGGATTCAAACCATATTTCTCAACTTCGGTCTTTTCTTTTTTGACTACCTTTGGCCTACTATCCCAAATGAAGATGGTCACCAATGCCATAAAAATGAGATGCACAGGATTTTAACCGATCAGTTTGAAAAAAAATGTTTATTTCTTTACATCTTTCACTTGCCACCCCCCATAGATAGAGTAACGATACCTTAAGGCCTCCTATGAATAACGCCCTACCTTATGGAGGGATAGAGCTATTAATGTGGACCTGATAGGCTCATGAATCTTACTTTTGTTGGACTTGTCCAGAAAAATTACCTGCCTACTGCTCTAAAGCCTGCTTTTTATTGCAAAGAATAAGATAGTATAGGCACATAATGGTAGAATGATTAAAGACACATAATGAGTACAGTGGCTCACAACTTGAGAAACCAAAAAAATAAGAAGTCTTTCTGTTGCTTATTTCTTCAGTTTAATGCCCTGGCCTCTCCGAAATGACATGTTTTTCTCTTAAGAGGCTCTAGGTCATAACATTTCCTATTGTACTTCTTAAACTTTGGAACCAGCAGAGGGAGATATATAGTCACAAGCAGTTTGTTCTTTTTAAAATGATGTAATAAGTACTGAATGTGAAGCTCTTCTTTCTGGTTTCATTGCCAATGAAGAAAATATGACCCTCTCCTCCTCTTGCCCATATAGTGTTTATTTAAGGGATCAAAACACTCCTGGGGGGTCTATTGGCCAATTACCAGGGGTAGAACAGAACATTATTTACACAGCACACACTGGAGTGGCTCCATGGTATCTGTCCTGTTCTATTGAGTAATTATATAATTACGTGAAAAATATATTTATCTCAGAGATCAGAAGGGATTAAAATGTCTGTCTGGAAAACTAGGAATGCTGATATAAATGCAAAGAATTCTTTGGTTTGGCTTTGCAAGTAAAACACGGGACCTGTGGTGATTCAACAATTAATTAATCTTAATAAAATGAAAGAAAGCTTTGACATTAACAAGGTCCTGCAATATTTACTTTTGGAACATTTTTCATTGCTAACTTCAATAAATTGATTAATTAAATTTATTTGCATTAAATGAAGGCTATGCGGTTCTCCATTTTATCTTTGTTCAGCCCTTAGAAAATGTATCTTAATCCCCCCCAAATCAGTTAAGTTTATGACATTTTAAGTTATTCAAAAACAAATAGCATACTGTAGCAATGTTTAAGTAATATGAAATTTGAAGCATATTTTGCTATGCCTTGGGATTCTTTGAGGTTATAAAAGACGGTTTTAGTTTTCATTTTTCAAGAGTGTATTCATGTTGTACTTTTTAAAATTTGAAGAAGGAACTAGAATCTTTTAAAGTTTTCATTACTTCTAGAACACATCTGGATGTCCAAGTAATTACAGAAGATGAATTAAATAATAATCAAATGACATTTTGCCTATCATCTTCTAAGAAAGCCTAAAGTAAAATTAACTCTATTACTATTTTTTCACAATGCTTAGGATGAATAAGATTGGTACAAAGGAGTATGTGGGGAGCAGCACTATCAAATAGGCTAAGATTCTTTGCCAACTGAATCTCTTTCTCATATTTCTTCATGCTAGAATTTGCAGGTGTGTTATAAAAACCTAGTGAATTACTTAAACGTAGAAAAATTGTAATGTTGAAGAAAATAGCACAAGCAAGAGACTATAGGCATACATAATTGGGAAAGATCAATAGAAAATAATTTGGAGAAAATTATTGCACGAGTGCTAATTAATTTACTGCTTAGAGGAGGAATTACATCAAGGAGTAATAGTAGTGTTGGAAGATGTGAAAAAAACTCTGATCAACTTCATAACCCATCCAGGCTTAAAGGATGAGAAGGGAGCCGTGCCTGAGGGAAATTCCAGATGCAATAATCCTTTCCTTCAGTCCTCTGACCTAATGTTTACATGTGTTCTTCCTTCCAGAACATCAAAAGTAAGGGCAGGTATCTTTTGCTTGTGAATTTTAAAAAGATGAACAGATGGAAGGAGAGGACTTCTCTTCTTGTCCTATTTTTCTAGAAGTCCAAAATTCTTGATAGTTCCTCTTAAAGACACTAACAACTGTCCCAAGAGATCCAGACTAATTCCCACAATAATAAAATAAATATTTTCAAGGCAAACATCAAAACAATAAATAGTGGAACTAAATTTAAAAGCTAAAAATAAAATAACATTCATTATAAATGCATACTAAAAATATATTTTTAAATCACTTCTCAAAATATTTCTTTTTTCTGTATAGCGTCTGTATTCAGACCTCTCGTTACACAAGGGTTATCAGGCGATGGTGATTTTCAATACAAGAAATATGTTTATTTTTCTGCTTAACTACTAATAAAGAGCAAAACTGATAATCCAGAGATTATCCAATGAACCCAAAATGGAAACTATCTTCAAAATTTGAACTAAGATGCTTTGACTTCATAGTTTCACATAAAATGGACAGACTCTTGCACAGGGTCAATGGTCAGCACGAATTTTAAATTAAGTGAATTAGTCCTCCAAGTGCCATAGTAGGGCAAAAGGATTTATTTTTACTTTCAATTATTTTCTGAAATAGTTCCCTGAAAGGAGCATTTCAGTGTGGTTATCTGTGGTAATAAATCCTGATGGCACTGGCAAATTTGGCTCCAGAAAGCTCACCACTCCGAAGTGAAAAATAAAAACACTTGCTATTGTTTCAAAGTGACCCTTTTTAAATTTTCCAAGCCAGATGAAATTCTTTGCAGGGACTGGAAGAAAACTTGAAAGTGGGTCTTCACCTTCAGATTTCTGAGAAAGATTTTAAAGGAAACCTCTGCTGTGTCCTCTGTGTAGGAGGCAAGGTACTGGCCTAGGAGCATTGCTTAAGTAGGCCAGATCGGTTTTCACACCCTTCCTAAGGTCCTAGAATGACTTGAACGCCACTGAGGTCTAGATCTCTCCCCATCTCCTGTCATCTCACACTCATTAACCCCGTGGGTCAATGCTAACAAGAGTGGGTGGGCGTCAAGGCTTCAGAAAAAGGAAAGATGCCAGAGTACATGTGTATTTCCATAGAATGAGGAGCACATACCACACTCAGTAGAAACTTTTTTTTTTTTTTAAAGCAGGATTTAAAACCTTTCATTGTAGCCACCTGGGTGGCTCAGTGGTTTAGCATCTGCCTTTGGCCCAGGGCATGATCCTGGGGACCCTGGATCGAGTCCCATGTCAGGCTCCCTGCATGGAGCCTGCTTCTCCCTCTGCCTCTCTCTCTGTCTCTCATGAATAAATAAAGTCTTTTTAAAAATATTTCATTGTATAGTTTCACTTTCCTGCATTTTAAAATACATACTATAATTAAAATAATACGACTTTTTCCTTAGTGACTCTAGACCACCTTTCTGATCATCTGCTGTCCTGTGCAGGGCTATAGTTGGACACACTTACAGTCCTTCTGCTTCTCCCTTGCTCAGACAGCTCTTGTAGCTCTTGCAGTCATTTTACTTGTTACTTCTACTGCTTATTTATTTTATTTATTTATTTATTTATTTATTTATTTATTTATTTATTTGCCTCTAGACTGCCAGGGTCTAGGTGGACCAATAAGCTATAAGGAATTAAATATTTAATAATAGACTGAGCAATGGGCTCAGATGCAGAAGAGGCAGGATGATGTAATTTCATAATCTCAAACACTCAAAGTCTTTTGTCAATTCTAGTCCAGCTGTATTGAAAGCTAAGCTGTCTTTTGACTATTATACTGATGGAAACATGTGAGAGCCTTGCCCTATGACGGCTAATCAGATATCAATAAGATGCTTTTTTAAAGACTTGTAAACAAATTTTTAAGTAATCTCTGCACCCAACGTGGGGCTCGAACAGAACCCCTAGGTCAAGAGTTGCATGCTCTACAGATGGAGCCAGTGAGGCATCCCTCAATAAGATAATTTTAAGTATGGTTTTTGAGAAGAAAATCTTACAAAGTTACTCAAGAATGCAGTGAGTAAAATTTCTGTTAAAAAGACCCCCCACCCCCAAAAAAAGATAGCTTCAGCATAACTATGAAGCATAAGGAAAGCACAGCATGGCTCATGGCTCCCATTGGTGATTATCCCAGAAAGGAAGGGATGTCGAATACAGGTCATAAATGCAGCGCTTATCATGTAATTTTTTATCTTGTAGGCCTAGTAATTTCCTGAAACTGTAACCTTTGGACATTCTTTCTCCTACTTGGTATTTTGTCCTTTAAGAAAAAACCAAAATAGTAAACCTTCCTCAAAATTTGATCTGGGTCATTCATTTAAAGTAGCACACAGCTCAGAGCTTCAGCACAGAGTTTGAGTTAAATAAATATTCCTATACTGATTGACAGCAACACTGATACCTCTGCTACCCTATAATAAACACGCCACAGAAAGAGTGCAACCAGCTCTGGCAACCAAAGGTGGGCTATTTTGCCACAAGGACCTTTTGAGAAAAAAGAATTAATGAAACTTTAAGAAAGTATCTTGAGGTTCAGACTTTTTTTTTTTTTTAAAGGTTTAGACAAGAATATAAAGTTTTATGAGGGAACATGTTTAGAAAAGTTTCATAGACTGGCACAAATTTGTAAAGAATGTAATCCTATCTTAAACTTACCCCCATTAAGTACAAGTTGCTCAATTGATCTTGACATTTTTATATTTTAACACATTACTAATTGGATTTTCATTAACTTATTTTGGAACATAATACGATGACTATTTCAGCTTCTCACAGGTCATAACGATTTTTTAGAAAGTCTAAATGCATTAAAGAAAAGGAAAGTGAGGCTGGTACTAGCAGTTAGCCATTTTTATATAAATAAGTATTGGGAACAGGCAGATGAACGGAGACAAATAAAATCTAAGGTAGACTGATCTTTAAAAATTAGCTCTGTAAGTCAACTTCTTTGTCCCTTCCCCTTACCCCCACTTTCAAAGCACTCAAAAGAACATGGTAACATATCATGGAACCTTAAGAACTGTCCAGAAGTCCTCTGACGTCTTGGGATAAATTCCCAACACCAGGGCACACGACACATGGGACCTTTGTTTGACAAGTCCCCAGAATCTCTCCAGAGTTCTCTCCTCCACTTGTTCCACCCCCAGCTCCACAGAGTTCCAGGTTCACGAGCTCTTTCACATTTGTGCCTCCCACCTGCTCCATTCTTTGCCTGGAATCCACCCCTCAGGCTTCTCTATGAAAATCTTGTTCATTCCCTCCAACAAACAGATGGGGTTCATCTTTTCTTTGAAGTCTGCACTCTCTGTGACAGGGACAGCTAGCAAGTCCCTCCTCTGCATGCAAATACTGCTGTTCACTTAATGTCATGGAATTTACTGTTATTTTTTTACACAACTTGCTTTTTCACTGGACTACATTTATCCTAGGGACAGAGGCTGCATTTAACTCCTCCTGAACTCACAGAGCCTCATACATGACCCGGCAGAGAGCAGGCACTCTATCCATGGCTGTAGAATGAGTAAGTGGGCAAACAAAATACACACCAGAAATTCATAAAATTTTTTCCACGTGGCTAAAATTAAGCTATTAAATTCTCATTTTTAAACCAGAAAGATTATTCACTCACTGATTCAGCATTTACCAAGAGCCTTCTGCAAGACAAGTGGAAGACAAATAAGGTGTTGGTTCTGTCCTCTAGGAATTCAGTTGAGCTCAGTGGGATTACGGATACATACAAATAGGTGTGTATAATGTATTCTGAGTCTCGAACTAGCACAGCTCAAAGAATTTAGAAGAGGGGAGGGGGAAGCCTTCGATGCAAATGAAGCTGCAGAGCAAATGCTCAGGCTAGAAACCATGATTTATTTTCAAGGAACTCAGTATACTCAGCATTGCTGGGGCCTGAAATACAAGTGGCAGGAGATGAGGCTAGACAGGTATGAGGGGCTAGATTTGAACAGCCTTGCACATTCTTGCCAGGGCCTCATTCTAAAGGAATTGGTATGCATTTGAAAGGTAAAACAAAAAGTCATGGGGTCAGGTATGTGTGGTCAGCTGCCAGAGGTTAGGGGGAAGGTAGGTTGGAGAGAGACAAGATTAAATGCAAGCTTAGTCTGGGTACAAAAGTGTTATTCTATAGGGGCTCATGCTGTGAGTTTAAAATACAAAATAATTGGGAATCCCTGGGTGACTCAGTGGTTGAGCACCCACCTTTGGCCCAGGGCGTGATCCTGGAGGCCCAGGATCGAGTCCTGTGTCGGGCTGCCTGCATGGAGCCTGCTTCTCCCTCTGCCTCTCTCTCTCTCTCTCTCTCTCTCTGTGTGTGTCTCATGAATAAATAAATAAAATCTTTTTAAAAAATACAAAATAATTAAAAACAAAGGTGCTAAGCATTCTGTAGGAACTTTGGTATAAAAGACCTTGTAAAAACTTTCCATTAAGTTATGAGTTTGAGGGATCACTGGATTCTATTAGGGCAAGCAGGATAGATGGGTACAGTAAATGGAAAACATGAGGCCTAGTGTTATTCCAACAGAAAAGCAAAAAAAAGGCTCATGTCACAAGTTAGCCTTGTAAAGAAGAATGACCTTTAACACAGGAATCCTGCTCTTCTGTGACCCTCACTTTCCTCTAAAATAAAAGATCCTACTTATCTTACACGTTTGCTGTAAAAACAAATAAACTATACGAAAGCATGTATGTGGCAGCACAACACAAGTATAAGGTGTTATAAATGTTACTTTTTAAAATTTAAAAAGATTTAAAGCAAAGCAAATAGCCAATCTCCAAGAAAGCTGCAAATCTATTACTAACTCCATTTCTATAAAACAGTAATACAAATGTCATCCCAGAAAACATTGTATTAGGTTTTAAATGGAGGAAGGCAAGCCCATAAAGACAACATCTGTTCTTAGGCGCTGTTTTTTTTTTTTTTTTTTCTTCCTGGAACTTCCATTAGCATTAATAAGAGTGGAGTGTGTGCATCTGTATGCTGATAGTATAGCATTAACCCTCCTAAACCCTAATGGATATGATCCACATAAATTTCTGCAGAACAAGAGATAGATTTCTCTATCTTTAGTAACTATGTGCTGGTGCAAACATACGTTTTATAGTATACTGACTCAAATGAAAAATAGCATTGTAACATGAGGGCTTCTTGGAGAAATGGCTGATTCTAAGACAGGGGTCGGAAATACATAGATGAACCTAGAGGATCTTGAAGTGCCAGAAGAATATGCTCAAACAAACAAAAAAATAAACCAACAACAAAACCCCCATAGTAATGGGTATGTCAAAGGAAACAGGAATTAAATGGGAAAGCTCCCCAGATCCCAACCTAGAATAATTTGTGCAACAAAATAAAGTAGTGCTGGTTTATTAAGTATAAAATAAATATCCATGACTCTATACTGATAAAAATAAATGGTTGAATAATTAAGAAATGGAGAAGAAACAAATGTCCTGTGCACAAGAATTCCAAATAATTCATACATTTCCTTCTAGAAGGCGGAACACAACTTCCCACTGCTTAAGTGTGAACTACACATGGTGACTTCCTTCCAAAGAATACAGTATGGAAAGAGAGTGAAAAAAAAAAAAAAGTAACTTTACTAGAAAATCCTGCGAAATGCCACCTCAGCCAGTGATCGAGGGCAACATTAACAGTGGTAAGTCAGGTTACCCCGGATATCATGAGATGAAAAGGTCACTTTGTATCTGCAGTTTTTCTCCCCAAAACCCACAAACCCAGTCTAATCCAGAGAAAAACATCAGACAAATTACAATAGAAGAACCTTTTAGAAAACACCTGCCCAGTATTCTTCAAAACTATCAAAGTCATCAAAAACAAGGAAAGTCTGAGAAACTGTCACAACCAAGAGGAGACTAAAGAAGACTTGATAACTAAATGTAAATGTGGTGTCCTGGAGGGTATCTTTTTTTTTTTTAAAGATTTATTTTTATTTATTTATGATAGACATAGAGAGAGAGAGAGGCAGAGACACAGGCAGAGGGAGAAGCAGGCTCCATGCAGGGAGCCCGATGCGGGACTCGATCCCGGGACCCAAGGATCGCGCCCTGGGCCAAAGGCAGGCGTGAAACCGCTGAGCCACCCAGGGATCTTAGAACAGAAAAAGGACATTAGGCAAAAACTAAACAGCAATGAATAAAATATGGACTGTAGTTAATAATAATGTATCAGTATCAGTTTATTAATTATAAAAAATGTACCACACTAACACATGGTATAAACAGTAGGAGAAACTGGATGCAGGGTGCATGGAAACTTCGAACTATCATCATAATTTTCCTGAAAATCTAATGCTGTTCTGAAATATAAAGTTTATCCTTAAAGTGTAATTTGAGCTGGAAATTACTGTTTTAAAAGCGATATTATTAAGAGGAAAGACAAAGATGTGAACCACAACTTTTAAACTGCAATCAAACGCACAAGGGTTTCCAACTGCTCTGGAGAGTGTTGTGGGCACAGTCCATTGGTGGGGCCTAGTTAAACTCGGTACCGCCGCAGAGGCCCGCCTGATGACCCATGCAGGACTTCACTCTCTGCATTAGGGTGTCATCTTAAATGCTTTTCAAGTTCATATGAACGGGTGGGATGAAAATGGTGCGCTACGTATTCCACGTTTCCATGACCCAGCCCGTTTTACTCTCCAGGCACATGTGGAAAGACGACTGTTCCTTCTGTGATAGGAAAGTGGCTTCACTCTCTGGTCCCCCAGGCCCAGTGAAGTCTTCTCAGGTCCTCTGATCACTTTGTCAGATCCCTATTCAAGGATTCACTTGGATGTGCTCTACCTGTCTACTTAAATGTTGCTTCCTTTAGACTGGTCTCCCATTGGGCAGGGACTTTGCTTTCCATCTCTGTAGAAACAACACTTTATTGCAGTATTTGATACACGGGAGAAGCTCGTCTGTGCCTTGTGGCAGTATATGATCAGTGCTTACACAGCTGACGTTTACCATGGACGTATGTGGAAAAAACCTTGACACTGTATCTTTACTCATCTGTTCCAACCAAATGCAAAAGTTCATCTCCTTCCCTGCTTCTAAGATAGGAAGCAATTTTTAAAGTTGCTTGTTATTTATAGAGCAATGTAAATTAAAAACACTAGTTTGAAAATAGGTAAATATATAATACGTGAATGGAACCATATTGGCAAACAGCGGTCTCCTTTGCAAAGTATAAGTAGCACCACGTGGGATTAAGTTTCTTGTCCCAAATATTAAAGTTGCAATTGAATTCATTTCCAGGTCCTTTGGACCTCTCAGCCTAATAATCATGGACAATGCTATAAAATATGAAGTCCACTCATACTTGCTGGCATTTTCCTCTTGCTTCACTCAGAAAAGAAAAAAAAAAAAAAAAAGACATCAGAGTCGCTTTCAAGAAAGGGACATTCTCAGATCAGTTCTCTACCCTGACACCAGCCTCTGCATTTAAAGATATGAGGAAAGATGAACAAATACGTAGTGGAAGAAATTGAAGGAAAGCGAAAGAAGTGGATCTAGAAATAGAAGCACTCTTTTTTTCAAAAGCAAGACTTGTGATCTTTAGAAAGTTCCTTGTTATCTAGAAATCTGTTAAAATGTTTCTTGAGTTGCCTACGTAAGCCCTCCCCTACACAGTAAATAAATCGAGCCAGCACAAACAAAAAAGCCAAGGCTTAGAAAGGCAAATGTGAATACCTGGAAAATGCCCAGAGAAGGACAGAAATGTTTTTTAAAAAAAGAATGTAGTATGGTAGAGATTGCCTGAAGAGAAATTAAAAGATCTTGCTAATTCTCTTCCTGTCTTTAATTTTCACTGTGCAGGGGGTGATAAGAACTGGCTGGCTTATTGCTTCTGAGTATTTTTTCAGTCACAATGACAAGAGAGAGGCTTGACATCAGGAGGGAAAAATTGGTAACAATTCAATATAATCATTGTTAATCTACCTTGGTTGGCTAATTTCAGGCTGGATTGATATGATGTGATTCTTGCTCATCCTTCCAGCTAGACATGTATATATATTGCATAATCTTTAGCAATCCCTAAATTCACCATTAACCATAACTTTGTTCTTATGCTTTTTTGAAATACAAGATTTAAATTTAAAAAAAAATTTTTTTTTTAATTTATTTATGATAGTCACAGAGAGAGAGAGAGAGGCAGAGACACAGGCAGAGGGAGAAGCAGGTTCCATGCACCGGGAGCCCGACATGGGATTCGATCCCGGGTCTCCAGGATCGCGCCCTGGGTCAAAGGCAGGCACCAAACCGCTGTGCCACCCAGGAATCCCGAAATACAAGATTTATAAATTAAGCATAAATACTTTTGAAAGGGTTGTTAGTTGAGAAATAAGGGACATAGCGTCTGAGGTGAAATAAAGGAAAAGCCAGCTGGATTTTGTCGAAAAGGAAAGGAAAGATCAAAGCCTACCTGCACAAATGAACTTGAGACAGGTGAAAATAAAAGTGGAGCAAATGTTGCAAAGCTGGGTAATAATTCATATGCTTAAAGGATGGGCACTCTTAGATAGATGGCACCTTATGGGATTAGGGCACCTCTAACTCTGGCTTTTCCATTCCTGCCAAGATGAGAGCAAAATCCTGGCAGGGATTTCATTTTCCCCAAAGTCCTTTTGTCCCTCTTCCATCCTTCTCCTGGGTTCCTTCCTCCCTTCTTCAAGGCGCAGTGGAAATGGAAAAGGAGTGCACCTGACTTTTCATCCAGGGTTCAAAGAAGTTTTGAAGTAGTTGCGGCATATTCCATGCCTGTTCCAAACGGTCTCCTTTATATATTGTTTCATTGTGTCTCTACAGCGATCCTATGGGGTAGGTATCATCAACATGTTACCGATGAGACAAGAGAGGTTAAACTAATTGAGTTGCTGAAGCCAAACAGTTAATAAACAGTGGCGCTGAGGTCTGAACCCTGATCACTTGGCCCTCAAAGTCCATGCCCCCTCATGTCAGGTCTGGTAAAATTATTATGATCAATGGCTTTCCCTGACTTGAAGATTATCCCTCAGTTATTATGACGTGTCACATCCTTGCTGCTGTCATCTACCACCCTCTAAAAACCTATTGAGGGTAGCCCTGGTGGCGCAGTGGTTTAGCACCGCCAGCAGCCCGGGGTGTGATCCTGGAGACCCGGGATCGAGTCCCACGTCGGGCTCCCTGCATGGAGCCTGCTTCTCCCTCTGCCTGTGTCTCTGCCTCTCTCTCGCTCTCTCTGAATGAATAAATAAATAAATCTTAAAAAAATATAAAAATAATAAAAATAATAAAAAAACCTATTGAACCTTCGTATTGTTTCCTATCTTAGGTTATTCCTTATTTGCATTTATTGCTTAAGTGTGAAAAGAGGCTGGGTTAGGGTAAAATATCAAGATCCCAACCATCCTTGGAGAAAATAGAACGTAGGAGTTCCAATGCTGCAAGCATTCAAAGATGTCTTTGACATACCAGAAGAACAATCTCTGGACACTGAAGTAATCAAAACTTGGCTTTAGAGAAATTAAAAAGAATGAGAGGAAGATCTTTTTCAGAAGTACACATAACATCTGACTTGCTATGCATTAAAAATGGTAATGCAATCCTAATAGAGCCTGCTATACAATGCCATTTTGAGCCAGCTGCTTCGCTTTGCGTTCAAATTTCCTTTTTAAATCGATAGCACTTGCTTTGCTCTCTTCAGTTGAAGGCATTTGCATTCCAGTAAAACACACACACACACACACACACAAAATGAGGATGGAAATGAGTCAGCTATTTCCTGTCCCAAGACTCAAACCTACTTTGCTTTTCTGAAAACACGATTCCAGCTCTCCAACAATAAT
This sequence comes from Canis lupus baileyi, assembly GCF_048164855.1. NCBI lineage: Eukaryota > Metazoa > Chordata > Mammalia > Carnivora > Canidae > Canis > Canis lupus. The sequence continues at coordinate 5,653,423 of NC_132871.1, forward strand.
TTAATTGGCTGTGCTGTAAATTGCAAGGCTGACCACCAAATAAACACCAAAAACGTCCACACTGAGTATTCAGTAGTCAGCTGTCATTTTCCTGATAATCCTCAGAACTTTCTACTTATATAATTATAAAGCATTATATTGCAAAGGGTAATGGAAAAGTAAGTCTGTTTTCCATGCAAACTTCAACTTCTGTCATTTTTGTGAATCATATGCATTATAAATTCATGACTCATCTGCACAGATGAAAAAATGTAGTCAGCACAAAATATCTGAAACACAACAATATATCTAACAATAATAATCATGATATCCTCTGGCTTTATGGGATGGAGCCCTGATATATAAGTCTATTTGATAATTGGTTGAATGGTGGCTTCCAGGGGGACTGATAGCAACTAGAGAGAGAGATGTGTTCTACAAGGCCCTCTCTTTGCCTTGTTCTGTTTGATATGTTTATTACAAGTGTGGATAAAAATACCAAAGATAAGTTTATCTTATCTGTGGTGACACACGATTGAGATAAGAAAGGGATGAAAGAATCACAATACAAAATAGGACATATTCATGTGACAGCCTGATTCTAACAAGAGGAAATTCAATTGGGATGACAGCACTGTCTTACTTTTTGGTTAAAAAAGGACATAATGCTAAAATGGGAAATGCATGGTGAATAAGAGGGTTTAAAAGCAATACATAAGAAAGGCTTGAAAGTTTTGATTCGCTATTTTTCATCAACATATATGGATGACAGAAAACGTTAGTAAGATTTTAGGTTGCATTATTAGAATGAAATAATCTGGGTGGAAGGATAATAAGCATAATTGAAGTCTGTATTCTATTCCGATCAAACCACACTTAAATATAAGGTTGCTAGTGAATGATGCACTTTTAGAACGATATAGGTAAAGTGCAGCTTATTAGGAGATCAAGAAAGAATGTGAAAAAAGCTGAATGGGAGGCATGATTGACATGGTGATTATTTTAACCTTGAAAGAAGCAAATTAAGGGTGAGGTGAGGACCCATTAGATGTCCTGAAATATTTAAATAGTTGTCATTTTGAAATTTGCCACAAATAGTAACAAGATATAAAACAATACATGGACACAAATTTCTAGAGACTTCAACAGAAAAAAGTTCTTTCTAACAGACCAGAGAGAAGGTAATATCCTTAGGAGATGATTCATTCACCAATACTTGTGCATTAGGCATATTTTAAAAACTATTTAAAAATACATTTATAAGCACTGCTCATGTCCCAAGCATTATGTGAAGCCCTGCAGATACGGTACTAAATAAAATTGATGCTGCCCCTGTGGCCAGTATATAGTATATAGTATATAGCTGGGCCTCATATTTACTTGCTATGAAAGAACTCTAGAGATGACAACTATCAATAGGGAGTTTATAGCTATAGAAAATTTAGACTGGAGGGTTAGCAAAAGCGCCTTTCAGAAACTGATCTTTAAGGACAGGGCTTGAATGATAAGTAGGAGTTATCCAATGAAGAATGAGGACAAGGAGGACGCGGAGAAGAACATTCTGGGTGAAGGGAAGAATGTGTGACTCTTTCGTGTACCCGCGAAGAGCTTGGTGCCTTCAGAAGCTCGCAGAATGCCAGACGTCTGGGACTCAGTGGAGGAGAGCAGAGACAGATTGGAGCCATGGTCCAGGAAGCTTTGAAAACTTTCCTCTAGAATAGGGTTTTTACCCAATGGCAAAGGGGAGCTATTAATGAGTTTTAACTGAAGAAATAGCATATAAAAGTTCACTTTGGCTACAGTATAGAAAACTCATGGGAGGCAAGAGAAAGACTAGCTGTTGAGCAACCCGGTACAGGCATAGCTTGATTTCTTGCACTTCTCTTTATTGCACACCGCAGATACTATGTTTTGTTTTGTTTTTTGTTTTTACAGATTGAAGGTTTGTGGCAACCGTGCATTAAGTAAGTCTATTGGTACAGTTTTTTCAATAGCATTTGCACGCTTTGTGTCTATCACATTTTGGCAATTCTCACAATATTTCACTTTTTCATTGCTACTATATTATGGTGATCTGTGATTAGGGATCTTTGATGTTACTACTATAATAGTTTTGGAGAGCCATGAACCGTGCCCGCATAAGCTGGTGAACTTAACTGAAAGATATGTGTGTTCTGACTACTTCACTGAACAGCTGTCACCCACGTCTCTCCCTCCTTCTTCTTGAGCCTCTCTATTCCCTGAGACACAACAATATTGAAATTAGGCCAGTTAATAACCCCACAAGTCCTCTCAGTGCTCAAGTGAAAGGGAAGAGCTGTAAGTCTCTCAGGTTAAATAAAAAAAACTAGACATGATTAAGCTTAATGAGGAAGACATGTCAAAAGCCAAGCTAGGTCCAAAGCTAGGCCTCTTGAGCCTGGGTTAGCCAAACTGTGAATGTAAAGAAAAATTCTTAAAGGAAATTTAAAGTGGTACCCAGTGAACACATACACATACACACATACACACACGATTAAAAAAAAAGAAATGGTCTTATTGCTGATATGGAGAAAGTTTGAGTGGTCTGGATAGAAGATCCAACCGGTCTCAATATTCCCTAACCCAAAACCTAATCCAGAGGAAGGCCCTAACTCTCTTCAGTTCTATGAAGGCTGAGAGAGGTGAGGAAGGTGTAGAAGGAAAGCCTGAAGCTAGCCGAGGTCAGTTTATGAGGGTTTTTTTTTTTTTTTTCTTTTTTAAGAGAGAGAAAGAACATGCATGAGCAAGGCTGGGGGAGGGGCGGATGAGGGAGAAGAGAGAGAATCTTAAGCAGGCTCCATACCCAGCACAGAGCCCCATGTGGAACTCCATCTCACGACTCTGAGATCATGACTTGAAGTGAAATCAAGAATTGGACGCTTAACCGACTGAGCCACCCAAAAGCCTCTGGCTTCTAAGGTTTAAAGAAAGAAGCCATCTCCATAACATCAAAGTGCAAGGTGAAGCAGCAAGTGCTGATGTGGAAGCTGTACCAAGTTTCCAGGAGATCTAACTGAGATCATTAATGAAGGTGGCTAAACAACAGATCTTCGATGTAGATGAAACACCTTCTTTTGGAAGAACATGCCTTCTAGGACTTTCGGAGCTAGAGAAGAAAAGTCAATACCTGGCTTCAAAGCTTCAAAGGACAGGCTGGCTCTCCTGTTAGGGTTAATGTAGCTGGTGACTTTAAGTTGAAGCCAAAGCTCATTTACTATTCTGACAATCCTAGAGCCCTTAAGAATTATGATAAATCTACTTTGCCTATACTCCATAAATGTAAAAACAAAGCATGAAAGACAGCACCTCTGTTTATAAAATAGTTTACTTAATATTTTAAAGCCCACTGCTGAGAACTACTGCTCAGAAAAAAAAACAAAAGATTTCTTTTAAAAGATTATTGCTCAATGGCAATGCACTTGGCCACCCAAAAGTGCTGATGGAGATGTACAAGATTAACATGCCTGCTAATGCAATATACATTCTGTAGCTCATGGGTCAAGGAGTAATTTTGACTTTTGAGTCTTATTAATCAAGAAACTCATTTCATTAAGCTCTAGCTGCCATAGATAATGATTCCTCGGATAGATCCGAGTAAAGCAAATCAAAAAGGTTCTGGAGAGGATTCATTATTCTAGGTACTACTGAGAACATTCATGATTCATGGGAAGAGGTTAAAATATCAACACTAACAGGAGTTTGCAAGAAGTTGATTCCAACTGTCATGGTTGACTTTGAGGGGTTCAAAACTTCCATGGAGGAAGTAACTGAAGATGTGGTGGAAACAGCAAGAGAACTAGAATTAGAAGTAGAGCCTAAAGATGGGACTGAATTGCTCTAACCTCATAATAAAACCTTAAGAAATGAGGAATTGCTTCTTACAGATGAGCAGAGAAAGTAGTTTTTTGAGGCGAAATCTATTCCCAGTGAAGATGCCGTGAAGATTGTAGAAATGACAACAAAGGACATAGAATACTACATAAATTTAGTTGATAAAAAGTGGCAGGGTTTGGAAAGATTGACTTCAAGGTCGAAAGTAGTTCTATTGTGGGTAAAATGCTCTCAAACAGAGTCACATGCTACAGAGAAATCATTTGTGAAAGGAAGAGACCATTGATGTGACAAACTTCATTGTTGTCTTATTTTAAGAAATTGCCACAGGGGCTCCTGGGTAGCTCAATCGGTTAAGCATCTGACTCTTGATTTCAGTTCAGGTCATGATCTCAGGGTCATGAGATCAAGCCCCCAGGATGCCCTCCATGCTCAGCAGGGAGTCTGCTCAAGATTCTCTTTCTCCTTCTCCCTCTGCCCCTCTTCCTGCTTGCACTCACTTGCACTCTCCTCTCTCCAAAATAAATAAGTAAAAATCTGAAAGAAAAAAAAAAAAGTAATTGCCATAGCCACCCCAGCCTTTGGCAACTACCACCCTGATCAGTCAGCAGCCATCAATATGGAGGCAAGACCCTCCACCAGCAAAAGATTATGGGGTGCTGGAAACTCAGATGATGGCTAGCATTTTTTAGCAACAAAGTATTTTTAAATGAAAGCATATACATTATTTTTTTAGACATAATGCTATTGCACACTTAATAGACCACAGTATAGTATAAACAGCTTTTATAAGCAGTGGGAAACTAAAAAATTCATTTGATTTGCTTTATTGCAGTGGTTTAGAATACCTCTGAGGTATGCCTATTTCCTTGTGATTGTGATTGATTGTGATTGATTTGAAATATGGTGGTGAAGTCGAAGATAAGAGAGAAAGTGGGAAACATAAGAGGGCTAATGGGGTGAAACCCATGAACTAGTGTTCCACTATTGAAGAGAGTGAAAGAGAAGGAGGGGCCCCTGGAAGTTCTCAGAACTCGCAATACACAGGTAGGCAGATAGATATTCCACTTGCTGAGAAGGGAAACAGTGCAAGACAAACTGATTTGGCGTTGAGAAGATTCCAAGGTCAGTCTTGAACTTACTAATTTTGATCTCATTATCTCTTTGATCTCCATGAGACATGTTAGGTAGGTGATTGGATATTTGAGTCTGGTCAATCTTTAGACTTACTATAGCAGAATCACTTGGAGATTTTGATTATCTGGCTCCACCCCAGGCCTAATATGCTGGAATCCTCAAGAGAACGTTGCCAATATGGTACCCTGAGGTTAGATGCATTGGAAAAAATTCAGTCATCACTAGCTAGTTGCCCTAATTAACCTGTAACCTCCTTGAACACATTGGATGCCTATAATGTTATAAATAAAAAGGCAGACCAAGTACTAAATCTGTTTATTATGTTCTAAGAGTAAATGTGTGGACAAACCATGAAACATCGCTGAAAAAAGGGAGCCATATACAGATTCTTCCATTTACATTGTCATACTTGTACCATATGATGTTGTCATCTTGGCCATAAACTAATTGATCCAGGTACGAGGCCCTAAAAGGCAACCACCCAATAATTCCAGTGGTCCTTGAGATGATCTTTCTTCAGAATCCAGCCTAACTGATACACCATTCTGGATGGTAATTAATTTACCAAATCATATTTTTCTCTTTGACCATAGGGGAGGGAAGTGGGGAAAATTAAAACTAGAACAACAGAAGCATTTGGATATAGACCTGGACATGTCTCTGTTTCCTGAAACTTGGTGGAGACATAAGCGCCACTGTTACTTTTGAAAGAGAAAAACCAAATGCACTTAGGAGACAGGAGACTAATCTGTCCATGCGTTAAATGAAACAGAAATAGGTGGGGTGTAGCATCCTGCCCTCCTGCCACCTTGGCCTCTGTACCTGGTAACTCCTGACGACTGAGCAAAGGAAGGGGGAAGCAAGGAGTTTGGCCAGTTTGTTTTTTGTTTTGTTTGTTTTGCTTTGTTTTGTTTTACTAACCAGTTATTTACTGGATCCTTCATGAAATCCTGGTTGGCCTTTTTGACAGAGTAGTTTTTTTAGAACTATTAATCACATCTGTTTCTGCTTTGCTCTCCAAGCAAACTTTTTTTTTTTTTTTTTTTTTTATACTCAATAACATATAATGATGCTCCACTGCAATTTGAAGAACTACACATTTCGGAGCAATTGTATTATCGTATTTAGCATCTCAATAACATTTCCTTTGCTAATTCATCTTTCTTATGATTGAAGCTTCTTAATATGCTCACAATGCACCATATGTTACCATAGCTTAATTTCGTCTTGAAATATTCATTTCTAGCTCTTGGGGACAGGTAGCCTGAATAAAACATGTGGATTTAGCTTTCTCTCTCTCTTCCTTTTTTTTTTTTTTTTTTTTTTTTTTAATCAGAAGCAGGAGATTTACCTAGGTATTTATTGGTTATCAAGAGGGCCTAAGTAACTTGTAATAACTGCCTGGTAGCCTCTTGAAAGAATTACTATGCTTTCCCAAGCCTTTAACCCAGGACCAATATGACTGTCACTGAATGTTCATCTTGGAGGGACTGACGGTAGTAAGGTCACATGTGAAAATGTGCAATATGACTAACTTCCCTAAATGTTAGGATCCCACATTCTTATGATATTTGAGAGCTAAATATAATGAAAGCTCCTGGGACATCGATTTTAAGAATTTCCTTTAAAAATAATATTATTATTCTCCGAGGATATGAGAACAGTATTCCTTTATTTAGTTAAGCCATCCCAAAATAGAACAGAGGAAATCATTAAATAGTGAACATATATCTTTTACTGTTGCCCATTCATGCCAAAACTGATGTGTCTTAAAATTACAAGATGACTTACAATAGGAACTATATCTTCAAATGATTATATTTATCTTTCAGGAGAGGGAAGCCTGATAGTCTCAATAATTACCCCGGAATAAAGTACAATACTGGTGATTGTGTTATTTACTGCAGTCTTACAAACAAATAAACATGGTGTTTTATAGCTGCACAGGAAGGAAGTTTACTGAGAGTAGTTATTAATGTGTCCATTTATATTCCACCTTCCTGAAAAAAAGCCTCAAATCTAGAGAGAATACAGAGTGGAAAATTTCACTCCCAATTTAGACATTTCTCCAGACTCCAGAGGAAGCTGCTCAGCTGGCCTCTCTTGTAGTTGAAACTGAGCTTGATGAGCCACTGGGCCAACAGCCCAAGTGACAGGCTGGAGTAGGAGCTACTGGACAGAGCTCACTCTGCCTCATGTCAGGAACATTTTTGTGTGAGAAATAAAAGAAGTAGGGCACAGGGGTGGCTTAGTGCTTGAGCGTCTGCCTTTGGCTCAGGTCATGATCCCGGGGGGTCCTGGGATCGAGTCCCGCATCGGGCTCCCCCCAGGGAGCCTGTTTCTCCCTCTGCCTGTGTCTCTGCTTCTCTCTCTCTGTGTCTCTCATGAGTAAATAAATGACATCTTTAAAATATAAAAAAAAATTTTTTAAATAATAAAAGAAGCCTTCCCTGGAACTGGTGTCAGTCAGAATTCCGACACACTTAGATGTTCTTTTCCCAGTTCCAGTTTTGGGGGAGAAATTTGGGAAAATGCCAGGATCTGAGCTAGCATTTCTAGTTGTTATTTGAACAGCTGTTACATGTACAGCGAATAGCTGTTTGATTGGGTTTCTTAGAGCTACTCTTGATACAAGGCAATGAGGCAACAGTTTACATTAAATTTGCCCCAAATTCAAGTTACTCTACTTTGCATAAGCCAAGAAAAAAAAATGGCAATCGTCTGGCAACACTGGCAAGAGTAATTAGGGATTCTGGAAAGATCCCTTCAAAGAAAATATGTGAGGAAGGGTAAAAGAAAAATCTCTGTCATTATTTTGGAAAATGAGAATTTCCAGACTGAATTTCTGAGACATTTCTAGTTATTCCTTCTTCAGCTACCTATTTTATTCTTGATGAAACTAAGCTTTCAGTGGATAAAGTAGCTTATTGAAAGTCACATGATCAAGCTGTAGAGCTGAGACTAGATCAAGCTTATGGTCCTTGCAAACAGACAGCCTAGCCTGCCAGCCGTGAACTCAACATTCACAGCAACCCCGCATAGTCAGTACCTGAACAGTACCTTTCATGGCCGGTGGTGTGTACACGCTCTGCTTCCTTTGCTTCGGGGATGCATTTTGTGACTGTGAACAAAGAGAAAAGAGGAAAAGTCTTATTTGAATAAAAATTAGCCCTGTGAGGGAGATAAACATTGTGCCACATTTCAAAGAGCTTTCTGATTCCCCTTTGTTATGAAATACAACTCAAATCAACGAGAAATTATACACATGTTCGCTGATAGCACCGTTTTAACAGATATATAAAGCTACTTTATCAGAAAACCCTTCATCCCTTGCAGTCTTGAAATTACTCTTTTACTCACTTCATAGCATTCATTTATTTTTAAAAGAAAAAAAAAAGGAGACACCAATCCCTTTTGTTTGAGAGAAAAATCGTAAGTGCCAGAACAAAGTGTACTCCAAAAGCTATGTCCACGGGATAACTATACCTGCTCAAAGGATTTTTGATTGGTTCTGCATAGATAATGAGGGTCTTCGGTAAGTGATACCAGTTTGTAAACTTCTGGAATTGACACGTTCAGTCTATCTTCCCCATTTACTTGGAATTACAATGTGGAGATAATATTCTCTTCTTTTTTCAAAAGATAAATAAGTCCTTTCCTAACCAAACTGCTGCATAACACTCTTACCTATGCCCACGAGACCAATAAGACTCTCTTCTTACCGAAGAGAGAATGTTTGCATTAAAAATTACAAAAATTGCAACACAGAAACATATTTAGAGACCAAAACCACAAACTATTCGTATATATGTGAATATATATAATATTATTTATTATTATAAAATACATATACACCATCTACACCCCAATCCGATTATGTCAAAGATTCCTTTTTAGTCGTGTGTTGATTTATATTTCAATGTGGCAAAGGTAGGGGTCTTCGTCAATGAGTTTTAGTATCTAGAGCAATTATTTTTACTTTGATAAGGTCAGGTATGAATAGTTACAAGACACTTTTGGGGAATTATTCTAGGCTTTGGGAATTTTTCTAGGTGTATTGGAAAGAATATACAGAGTCTGAAAAACTAGAAGCTGTTTCAATGACGTTAAATAGAATTTAAGGTATTTTTCCTTGTACATACTAAAGCTTATTTGCCCTCAAAGGTATTATCAAGATATAGACATTTGCTTGATGCAAAAACAATATATTAAAAAGTAAAAAAAAAAAAAATTCAATTAAATAGTTGTCAAATCCGTATCAACCAAACAAATGGTACGAGCAGATTTCTTCAGAATAGAAGGTCTTAGTACCACCAGTTTATTATGTTAAACATGTGGATGGTTGATATTTCTGGTGTTCCTTTACTGTATTCAGTCTCATCTGGTTGATTTCAAGAAGCAATCATTTTGGGATTTCTTGTATATTTCCATATATACATTCAAAGATCAAGCAGAAAATTAATCCTACAGGAAAGTTTGTTTAGCAACATGTAGTAAAACTTACTAAGCAATAAAAACTGCTTTATATGTATGAGTTCTGTTGTCAAAGTATTTCAAATACACAATCTCATTAAAGTTTTAGAAAAGTCTCAAGAGATACTATTCGGTATTTTGTTCTTTCTACATTTTCCTCTGGGTATTGCTCTATGATTAATGCAGCCATGGGAATTGGCTAATATGCCTGCACACTACGTGATAGTTGTTCTATTCCTGAGCATGAGTTTACTTATGTCCTTGTATTCAATTTATCCTACATTATCAGCTCCCCTAGCCTCCCCTGGTTCCTATTTTCCATAGGAACTCTCCTCTGAACTCCTACACACGTATGTGAACCTCTAGCCTCGGGGTCTGCTCGTGGCTTCACAGACCAGCAGACTCTTCCAGGGGTGCCCGCTCCCCAGCTTCTTGCTCCAGGATCCGACTTTGGCCCTGCCTGTAGTTGGTCATAAACAACTAGTCACTAAGTTGAACATATCAATACCATATCTTGCCACTAAAAGCAATGGTTCATCGTACGAGTTTTATCAGGGGTTGGCATTTCGTAGGTTGACAACCAAAGTACCATAGGGGCAGAGATCTAATGACCCCATTTTGTTGTTTCTTTACTCAGGAAAAGCAAACCAGTTTTTACATGACATATTTTTATAAAATATTAAACCTAAAAAAAAATATTAAACCTAACTAATCGTGTTTGTAATTTAATTTTTAATGAACATCTACTTATACAAAATATAAGAAAACTTACTTCAGCTTGTGTGTTGGTTACCCTCTTGTCATCTATTTCTGCAAGAGAGTGGATATAATTCGTTAGAAAATGGGTTTCATCTTTATAATATGCATATTAACATTTGCAACAATTTGATTAAAATAATTTAATAACTGCCTTGTGTTTCTTTTTAAAGATTTTATTTACTTATTTGACAGAGAGAGAGAGCATGCATAAGCAGGGGGAACAGCAGGAAGAGAGAGAAGCAGGCTTCCTGCTTTGTAGGGAGCCCAATCCCAGGACCCTGGGATCATGACCTGAGCTGAAGATGACCTGAGCCAGAGGCAGATGCTTAATGAACTGAGCCACCTGGATGCCCCACCTTGTGCTTATATGACATCTGTGGCTTAGGGAAAGGGGGACAGAAGATGGTTTTCTTCTGAGATAGCCTTTTCCCTAAGCTTTTTTTTTTTTTTTTTAAAAAGGCAGTTAAAAAAAAAAAAAAAAAAAGGAAAGGCATCCCTTTTGAAATTTCAAATTGCCCTCCTTCCAGTAATCCAGAAAGGAACCAGGGAAAATGGCCCTTGAACCAACTGTTGGTGTCACCAACCTCGCAGTGTTAATTAAGGCGTAAAACAATCTCCTCTGTGGATCTTGCCGCCAATCTACTCACTGCAGCTTGTCAGATTTCCTCAAGTTTTCCACTAAGCTGAACAAAGCTCCTTTTCCATTCCGCTCAGTCACTCAGACTCTGAGAAGCCCTTTTTCTATATGCTTCTGGAAAGAATCAGTTACCCTGTCAGAAATCTTCCTTATGACAAAGCAAGGGAAACATGTACCCTGTATGCGGAAAGAGGAATGTGAGAAAGAGGCGGGGGAGGAAGAGCTGCTCACATGCTGCCCTTCAACACAAGGAGGGCCTGCAGGGCTGAGTTTCTTTCCTCCCTCACTTACTTTCCTTGGATCCTGATTTTTTTTTTTTTTTTTTTTTTAGTATTTACACATTTATTTGACTTCCTTTAAAAATCTCTCCCTCTCTCATCTGTACTTCAGGGGCTAGGTTTCTCCACGTTTCAAGAAAATGAGACTTGGAGGGGCACATGTGTGGCTTAGACGGTTAATGGTCCCACTTCTGGTCTTAATCTCCGGGTTGGGAGTTCAAGCCCCAGTTGGGGCTTCATCCTAGACATAGAACCTACTTAAAAATAAAAATAAAAAATGGACTTGGAGACTGTCTTCTGCAATCAGACTGCAGCCAGCTGTGCGACCCCCTGAGCGCCACGTGCAGGGCCGACCGCAGCATCAGCATCGGTACTGGAGGTGGTCGCGGTGGGCTCCCACCCGGCAGGAGCAGGGGGGAAGGTAGGCGCTCAAGGCTGCAAACCCCCGAGCTACCTGGAGCCCCAAAGCCACCTGGCTTCAATCCTCCCGAAACAGGGAGCCGTGCAGAGCCCCGACCTCCTTCATCCCCCGCCTTTTGGAATGTTCACCCCCGGCCGTCCCCGCGGCCCTGCGGCCCTGTGAGGCGACCGTGGGCTGGTCTCAGGCTGCACGCGCAGGGGCAGGGGACGGGGCGGGGGCGGGGGCAGGGGCACGGGCAGGGGCAGGGGTAGGGGCCAGGGCAGGGGTACGGGCAGGGGTACGGGCAGGGGTGGGGGCGGGGGCAGGGGCACGGGCCAGGGCAGGGGCAGGGGCCGGGGTCAGGGCAGGGGTACGGGCAGGGGCCAGGGCAGGGGTACGGGCAGGGGTAGGGGCAGGGGCCGGGGCAGGGGCCGGGGCCGGGCTTCCCGCAGCAGGTGACCGCGACCCTCGTGCCCTCGTCCTGCGTCTCTGCGCAGCGGGGCCGGGTCGAGCCCCCCGGAGCGGATTCCCGGGGGCGGCGGGAAAGCGAGCAGCGCCCAGGGGGAAGCCTTCGGGGGCAAGAGAGGAGCCGCGGGCCTGAGCCGCTTCTGCATTTTGGCGCCACCTCCACGCGCAAAGGAACGTGCCGAGCGCGGGCCCTGCAGGGGGGGGGGGGCGGGGGGACCGCGGAGGCCGCCCGAGGCCCGAGGCCTGCAGGGGGGGGGGCGCGTGCTCGGCCGGGCGGGCTCCTGCGGGGCTCCCTGTCCGGCCCGCGTGGGCCTCGCAGCTCCCCCCCCCCCCCCCCCCGCCCGCCGAGCCCCGCGCCCCGCCCCAGCCCGGCCGCCCCTGCTCGGCCCCGTAGGCGACCCCGCCCCTTCCCGCCCGCGGTTCGCGGGCTCCGTATCCCCAGTTGGCAGCAGGTCCTACCGGACGCACTTGGGGGGCGTCGGGCCCGAGCGCTGCCCCGGAGTCGCCCCCAGCTTCGCGCTTTCCCGGCGGCCGGTCCACCGCGGCTAACCCGGCACGGGGCCCCCCGGGGGAGGGAGGGGCGGGGAGGGGCCCCGGGGAGGGAGGGGGCAGGGAGGGTCCCCAGGTGAGGGAGGGAGCAGGGAAGGGCTCCTAGGTGAGGGAGAGGGCGGGGAGGGCCCACGGGGGAGGGCCCACGGGGAAGGGAGGAGGCAGAGAGGGGCCCCCAGGTGAGGGAGAGGGGCGAGGCCCCGGTGAGGGAGGGGTGGGGCCCCCAGGTGAGAGAGGGGCAGGGGAGGGCCCCCAGATGAAGGAGGGGGTGGGGCCCCCAGGTGCCGGAGAAGGGCAGGGGAAGGGCCCCAGGTGAGGGAGGGAAGCAGGGGAGAGCCCCCCAGGTGAGGGAGGGAAGTGGGGCAGGGCCCCAGGTGAGGGAGAGGGCGGGGAGGGCCCCCAGGTGAGGGAGAGGGCGGGGCGTGGGTCCTGGGGGTTAGGAGGAGGCCGGGGCATGGGGAAGAGGCAGAGGTCTCCAGAGCCCGCCCTCTCCCCCTCGCAGCCGCCCGGTGGGGTCTCCCTACCGCCTAACTTAGGGGCCGAAGCCCAGAGCGTGAGCTCATGGCCCCAAAACTGAAGGAGTTCAGCAGAGTAACTGCGGAAGGACAGTGATGGAGATCTGCATTTGTGGACGTGAAAGCATCGTATGCAAATTAAAAGGACTTCAAAACTATAGGTATGGTATTTTTTATTCCATAAAGTATAGATAAACCATCTGGAGAGAGATGATAGAAAAAGGCATGTATATTCTTTTTCTAGTGAGCACGCATTACTTTTATAATGAAAAACTGTATGTATCATGTGGATCTATAGAAACACAGGTATGGGGATCCCTGGGTGGCGCAGTGGTTTGGCGCCTGCCTTTGGCCCAGGGCGCGATCCTGGAGACCCGGGATCGAATCCCACATCAGGCTCCCAGTGCATGGAGCCTGCTTCTCCCTCTGCCTGTGTCTCTGCCTCTCTCTCTCTCTCTGTGACTATCATAAATAAATAAATAAATAAATAAATAAATAAATAAAAAAAAAGAAAGAAACACAGGTATGTAGTAAAATTTCTAGGTAAGGCCACAGTACAGAACATTGGCGTTTCACACAGTAAGAGACCAAAACGGACAAGCAGCTGCACAACATAAATACACGAAATAAAATAAATTTTAAAAATAAAAATCAAAAAATAGATAAGCAGTTAGAATCACTAGTATTCGACACTATTATTTATGCTGAACTTGTCTTGATCAGCAACATTTGGAAGTTATGGAACCTAATAATGAATTGACCCGTGGCTTGTACAGGGGTAGGCAGACAGGAGCTACTGGCTGAGGACAGCAATCACAGTTATTTGATAAAAATCACTGGAAGTATATTATATGAGTCATTATCAGACAGCTGTGAGTACAGTGGATGAAGCAGTTCTATCAATGCAAAATCTTTGCTGTCTTTTAAGTAAATATCAGCTATGATCCACTTTAACAGTGCCTCTTTGTGATCCACTGGATCGTTAAATGCCAATATTTTGTTTTTGATTGTTTTAAAGATCTATTTTAGGGAGAGAGCAAATGGGGGTGGAGCAGAGGGAGAGAGAAACTCAAGCTCACTCCACCCTGAGCAGGGAGCCCACTCTGGGCTCCATCCCAGACCCCGAGATCATGATCTGAACTGAAACCAAGAGTCGAAGGCTTACCCAATGTGCCACCCAGCTGCCCCGGCCCCTAGTGTTTCTTAATATTTTATTTATGCCTTAGTTGTTGAGAATTCAGCCCAGGACTCAGAACCTATTGTTTTAAGAGCAAAATGGTGTCCAGTCATTCACCTTTGTGCTTTTTAACTGTCTGTGTAACACACTCTAAAAGAGTGTCTTTCTAAGGCAACTGTGTAGACGTTACTCGTTGCATAATTCAATGAAAAAAGGCTTTTATTCTTCTTGGTTAGTTTTTCTTATTAGTATTTGTCTTGAACTGATTAGGTTAGCCAGATAAGTCTTTTTAAAAAAATATAGAATTGTATTCTATAGTATAAGCCTGTTTTGCATGATTCCAAAATAGCTTATATTGCTTTTCTATTATGAACTTTTGGGGAGTTTCAAAAATAGAAACATAAATTACTTTTTGTTTAGAATTTAAACATATGGTTTTTTCCCACTTCACTCATTTGGGACTTGTTCTCATTAGTTGACAGAAATATCGTCTATTTTAGTCTCCTGATGAAAATTATAATTACACATTTATTATATGATCAAATGATCATTTTACTTTACTGAAAATATTAGAACATGATAAGAAAAACTGCATATTTTGTGATTTCAGTCATTTCACACCAAAAGGCAAAAACAACTAATCCTAAAATATGGTGGATGATTTCAGTCATTTCACACCAAAAGACAAAAACAAATAACTAATCCTAAAATATAGTAGATAATTTCCTTCCGTCAATTTACAAAATTGCAGGTTGAAGCAGCGAAGCAACATTCTGCTGTATTGTTGCCATGATCTCACATTTGTTTTATTGATGCGGGAGTGTCCCTGGGCAAAGTAGTGAGGCCAGTCGTCATCCAGTCCAATGGAATTCACTACAATAGGATTGAATTTCACAAAACCACCACTATTGTGTGTGATGACAAGTGTCTCTCTCACACACACACCCCACCTAGATTATTTTATTTATCAAGGCATTCCTTTGGCATTATCTACGCATAACTACACAGACCGGGCTAGAGCCAAATATGCCTGCTCAAACGGGAGGAAGGAAATTGAGATTTCCCAATATCCTTTTCTTTCTATGGCAAAGGCTATAGGTTTGTTTTCACTAATTCGTATTTCATCTGACCAATTTCGCATGGAGCCAGAAACTTAAAGCATATGCAGAACTTTAACTATAGATACCAATTTTTTTTGATACCAATTTTGAATTGCTTTCGTGGTCCGTGAGTCTTACTCACTTGATCCAGTGTGTAAATGCCATCCTTTAACTGCAATGTGATAAATTCAGTTTCCAAAGCTTTTCTTCTTTGTAGCTGTCGCCATAAAAACTATGCTTTAATCTGTTAGTTGCCTGCGACTTTGTTGGAATAATAGATTAAGAAAAATCAGATTCTCTCATCCCTGTTGTCTCTACCAAAGGAAGGTTCAGGAATGTACACTGGAATGGCCCTCTTTTATGTGTCTCTTTGCCATCCACATTGAGATTTCTGTTGGATTGTCTCCTTATAGGGACACTTAAATTGTTACTTCGTATTCTAACTAGTACGTACTTCTCCACTTAGGAAGAGAGCTATAAAGTCAAGTGAAAAGAATTCTAAAATCCGGAAAAATCTTATGTATAGAACCTTCATATTCTAGTTGGTCATCATACTGTGACACCACCAAGCTGTTTGCTTTGTAGCTTTATTTGACTGTGTAGGTTTACGTGACTATGTTACATTAACAAATATCTGCACTGAATATCTGGGTGAAAATTGACTCAGGGTTCTTAATTTCCTATCAATTAAATGTTTCATTGTATGTGCAATAAAGTGATCCATTAACTTACAGCACTTTCTATAACTTTTATTAATAACTGGAAGAAATATTACCTCTATTCCATATTAAGCAATCTAAGATAGTGCTTCTGCAGACAGATCCTTCTAAAGGCAGAGGTCATTGACACCTTTATACTTAAACTAGAATTACTCAAAATCATCCCTTAAAGTAAATCCTGAAAGAGACCAGACTAACTTCCTGGATTACCTCGAACCAAAAAAAAAGTAAAATTTTAATATATTTTGCTAAAATATTTGTTAGAATGTCACTTAATACTTTTTCTACCAAATTTATCATTAAAAAACATCAATCTATAATTGATGCATTATAGTTTTAAAAATACATAATATGAATCATTGTATTATCACATTTTTAAAGTTTTATGAACTATTGACCATCCATCTTCACCAAACCTGAACTATTTCACATACATTTTTTATATCCAAAACCAGATGGCTTAAATATATTTGAAGAGTGGAAATAGATATGGAAAGGTCATTATTTGTCTGTCAACATTCACTTCTATATGCTAGTCAAATTTTTTTATTAAAAAATATTTTCACATGTCTTCTGAGGCAGTGAGACTCATCTGATGTACCTATAAGAATTCCATATGCCTTCACAGCAAAGTCTGAATTGAAAAATAGAGGTCATGTAAGTTTACAAGGCATGATGACAAAATAATAATCTCTTGGCTGATTTTTCTTTTTACTTTTTAAAAATGTCCATCACTGGAAATACTGCAACTCATTGTGGTAATGATATTTAGTTACCAAGAAAAACCAGACTAGCTCTTATGAACATTACCACTTTTCCCTGGATAGTTCTGCACTGAAAAAGTCCCTCATTAAACCACAATATTCCAGCTGCCATAGTAAATATTACTAGAAGTTGATTTTTCACCTCTTCTACTAATCTACTAACAAGAGAGTAAAGGCAGCAATTAGCACAGAGTTTACACACTAGCCAGCGTCTTATGTTATTATTCCTTTTTCTTAGGAACAGTAATAGCAAATTGAGCACAGAAAATTGTAGAATAAGTCTCATTCACAGACATGCTCTTTTTCCCATTTCTTTTTCTATCCTGTTGAGCTAGTGTTGGAAGGGAATGCTTCATCTTTTCTCATCAAATCCCTCAGTAAAATTCAAAGTATTCAGATAAGGATAGGTTATTTTTACATCCAACCTGTGTGTGTTGCTGGATTATGAAAGGCTTAGCTGTGGTTTTGTTTTTGTTTAAAATCAGAATGTACTTCCTTCTCTATGGGAAGCTTCTCCGAACATTCAGAGAGAATGTTTTTGATTCTCTTCTTTTTAAAGTTAGCCAAGAGAAAAATATTTGACTGCTATAATACAATCTGGTTGAAATTGTAGTAAAATGTGTTCTGGACTCATACTCTAGGAAATGTATGCAAAGCATACCAAAATTGATAAATGATGTGGAAAAAATACTTTAAAAATCTTTTGTAAAGATTTTATTTCTTTGAGAGAGAGAGAGAGTGTGTGTGTGTATGTGAGACAGAGAAAGCATGAGCAGCGGGGAGAGGTGGAGGGAGCCCAATGCAGGACTTGATCCCAGGACTTGGAGATCATGACCTGAGCCAAAGGCAGACGCTTAACCAACTGAGCCACCTAGGTGTTTGGGGGAAAACAAAACAAAACAAAACAAAACGAAACAACCTTCTACATTAAAATTTTTTTCTTTGAAATTTTCTCTCAGCTTTGCAGTTGTTTTATACTCCATTTTATTATAAAAATACAAGTACTGGTTTACGGATGACAAGTGGACAGATATGACTAAGTGAGGCAAGATGAGTATTTATTTGGGCAAGGGCCTAGAATAAGATAACTAAGCAAGGCTGTGGGATCAGTGCATAACCTAGTACCAGAGTGTGACACTGATCAGAGAACCAGTGAGGGTGACATCTGAATAGCCCAGAGGTACTGTGACAAGTTAACATATGGACAAACAGAAGTTTGCAGAGTATCATGTGTAGAGGCAGCAGTTTTATACCCAGAAGACCAACCTGGGACAAAGTCAGCAGATAGAGTAGAATTCTGAGAGGCAATTCAGTCCTAAAGACCAGAATAGGGATTTCAAGTTATAGTAGAAGTTGGCAGGGTCGTATACATAGCTGGGAAAGATCAGCTTTCATGGAACTAAGCATTAAGACCAGGGACACAGCCATGGACAGTCTGGGCTGTTAGAGAATGGTTACCAAGAGACAATAGAAATCATGGGGGATAGTCACTGAGCTAGGAAAGTAAGCAGAACAACAACAAAAATACTACCTTAATATTAAAATTTGAGGTTTTGCTTGGGGTAGTAGGTACCAGTTCACAGCAGGCCAGTGATACCGCTTATTAGAACGAGAAAAGCAAGATCAATTACAGAATGCGTCAAGACTTGCAGAGCAAACTACCTCTGTATTTTGTATACAAAATGTATTCTATAAATGTATCAGAGACATTTCAGAGTAAGAGGTTGACAAGTCCTATTTGGCCCCTGGGAGAGGCCACTGTAGGGAAACAGAGAATCCAGAGATTTTGGTGATTGTGTGGGACGAGGGTAAAGACTTGCTCAGTGTGTCTTCAGTTATATGTTCCACTCCTTGCTTAATAAAATGGTGTCATCTGCCCTGGCAGGGAAGTGGGATAACTATCCTAGATCTTTAGTGTATTTTCATTCAGCATTTCTTCTTTAATTTTCCCTAGCACTAATTTGTGGGGGAAAAAATTAATTCTCTTCTGTAGAGGAGTAGCAACAGAGGAAAGCAATTTACAGTCATCTTTTTGAGGTGCCTTAGAGATTTAATCACGAGGACATTGGTGCTATCTTTACAGCCTCAGAAGGAATTTGCCATCAGATCTCTAAAAACAGCAGTGAAATCTAAATGGTCACATTTCAGTAGATTCTCTATTTTGGTATCTCACATATTTGAAGGTAGAACATCTTTCTTTCCAGAGACTCTTGGATCACAGCCGTTGACAAGATCATCTAAGGCTGTGCAATACGGGGAAGGGCAGAGTTAAAGACAGACATTCTATAGATGGCTTCAGGTCTACTAGTTCAAGAACAATCGCTGACCCACGAGCCTTCAGAACTGAATAAGATAAATCAGATACAAATGAAAGAAATCATCTTGCATGGCTCAGCTCTTCATTTTGCATGTGTCATTACCTTGTGGTTTTAGCAGTCTGGCATAGAACCGGTCCCTCTAAAGCACCAGAGAAATCTATCATGTATTTCTTACATAGAATTACAGGACTAGAATACTCACTACCTCTTTTTAGTGGAGCAATGAAAATCTCCTAAGACTGCTATAGCGAAGCCTCTCTTCTGACTTACTATCAAACTCTCCACATTTGAAAATGAGCTTTAGTCAGCAGCCTTTTTGCTGAAAGCCTGCTGGGCTCTGTTGGAGGCCTATCATTTGGGGCTGTGAGTTAGGCCACTGGGCAGTGGTTTCAGCTGTGTTTTTCTTTGAGCGCTTAGATTTAGTCAAAACTAGGGCCCAAATTAAAACCACCAGAGCAATGAATTTATATGTACTGGAAAGGGGACATGGGGAAAAGAAGCAAACAGTAGAAATAGTTTCATCCTGTTGTGCCAAGATTCACACAGCTGTATTGTTCCTTCAATATTATTTATGGCTTTCCACTTTTAATTGATAGAAGTAGAAACATAACCCCATTACCATATAGTTTTTTTTTTTTTTTTTTTTTTTTTATCTCTCAGAGTCCCCTACAAAATGGTTCACTTTATATGAGAATCAACTACAAAGTGTTTTATTTGGAAATAGTGAAGGAGATGACAAGGAAAACAAAATGGATCGTGTTGGTTTATTAAGGACTCTCAATCAGCAATTGTCTTGTGAGAGAGGCTTGAAATCTTCCAAACTACTTTTATGTTTATTTTTCATCATTTCTGCTGCCACTTCCACGCACAGTAAAAGAAGAACAGAAAAGTCAGATCACTTAAAACCTCAGAAGTCTGCTTTTCATTAGTATTCTTCATTTTTATAAACTTGGTTCCTCTTATAAAACATATTTTATCCTACCACAGAACCAGCTTACATGAGGGCCAGAGAACTGTTGCATCATCTTATCAGTTGTGATTTTCAATGATTGGTAAAGTTTTTCTGCCTTTTTGGAGTTTGAGTTTTGCACATTTATTCCAGAAAAAGAAATTGATTCCTTTAATACATGTTTTATTTTTTTTTTCAGGAGGGGATGGGGAATGATATTAGCTTGATCACTCATACTTGTTTTAGTAATTCTAATTTTTAAGAATTCTATCTACTTTTCATGGAATTACCTGAAGAACTGATTATGAATTATACTTTTTATTTTTGCATCAGTTTTATAGGTGTATTTAAAATTAATTATCAGATGTTTCAGGCAATGTGGACAACCAATCAAGTCATTGTTTAATGAGCACCTATCTTCTCACAATGTGCTATATGTCATTTTGACCTAATAAACTTAAAACTAGTTAGAATTTGAATAATTCAAGTTTTAACCAATTTAAAACACTAAAATTTCATTATTTTATCACATATTACAAAGAGATACTTAGTACAGACCCCGGAAGAAGCCCTATAACCAGGCGCCTTATAAGTAGGAGTATGAGAAGTGACTGAGGTGAACATAAGAACATTATTCAGAGGTCAATCACTTGAACAGTAATGATAGAAAATTTTGAGGAAATTTTGAGAACTTTAGAGATGGGTCTGAGTGGCACTGGAGTTGGAAAAGAATTTGTTGCTTAGCAATATTTGGAATATTTAGTATATTTAGTAGTCGTTTCACTCCATAGAATATTTCCTGTCTTTTTATATTGACTGCCAAAATTGAATGACTTATTAGCTCTGCTTTGCAACTTGCATCAGTCATCGGAGAAAATGTAATAGTTTCCATTTGTAAAAAAGATGATGGAATATAAAGGTAAACTTCTATAAGTGTTTCCTCATATCTCATAAGTTCAATTCCTTGAAATGATTATTCAACTTGAAATTATGATCAATGTATTTCTAGCTTGAATTATTCATAATTTTTGAAGGCCAACTTGGAACTACAGTTCATGCACACAAACTGAGAGGCAAAGCTAAATTAGGCTTCAACAGAGTCTTGTGAAACCAACATAAGTGGACATTTGATAGTTTTGGGGCTTCTCTACCTTTGTCAAACTACTGAACTACAAGATTTGCTATTTAAGTCAGATTCTTATTTCTTAATCATGCTATTTGATATCCTTCATTGAAAAACAGTTAAATTTTTTTCCAAACTCTTTTGTGTTTCAACTGTGTAGACACACCTTTGTGAATTTCAAAATAATTTTATCTGAGTAATTCTACTAATGAGTAGACCATTGTAAAATGACACAAAGTAAAGCAACGACTCCTTTTAATGAGAATTTTCTATAACAAAAGGCAAATGTCCCTGTTTTTAGTTGTAAATGGAAGATATATTCATAAAAATTACAAAGTGTCATTCTATACATTAAGTACACATGAGTATCTATAAACAACATGATAATATTTTCGTGGCTTAATCAATTGAAAGCAACCTATCACTGGTGGTAAATATGTTTCTCTCAGTAACGGAGAGAAGGACAGTAGAGCTAACTTTAAAGTTCTACTTGACATAACTTTTTGTAGAAAAAATCTTAAAAGTCCAGGAAAATATAGAAGTTAGCTTTTGTCAGTAGATCATCTATAAACACTTACCTCACATTGTAAGTAATATTTTTCAAGAAAAGATACTTTATTCATTCAGTTTTAAAGATTGAAGGAATTAAATATCTGTGTAATTGGGTTCTCTTTTCAACTCTGGGTATTTTACCTGCCTTGGAAACCTTAACCTTCATGCTGTTTCTCAGTTTTTTATTTTTTTGTTTTTGTCTCATATATACTTTACTTGAGGACTTCACAGGATAGAAAGCAATGGCTATTTATAGTAGATACATGGAAGAACTATTAGAGAAAAAAGTACTGTAATCAGATATTACTTCAATATGTTTAGCACCAAGGTCAGAGAGGACAACAGAAAAAAATCATGTGTGTATCAGGAGAGAAAATAAGCTTTATATTTATTTGTATAAGTCTTAAAGCATTCTTTCTTATGAATGGTGATATAAGAGGAAAATTAAATGAAAACACATACTTAAATGCAGTTTATAAGTTATAGGATAGATTATGATTTTTAGAAAGCTGGTCATCAGGGATCTAAAATGCATCTCATGTTAACAATAGTTTATTGCATGTATGATATGTGTAGGGCATCCATGGTATCTAACCTTTCTAGAGAAATTAAACTCTATTGAAATTAAAGAAACAACCTCAGTATGATAAATAAAGGTTGTCATAGAGGAAGTACCAGGTGAAGTAAAAGCATATGTCAAGGGTATCAAAATTAGTTTTGGCGGAGCCAAGAAAGACTTCTTGGAGGAAAGGGCATCTAAGCTGACGTGGCCAGCAAAGCTAGGTGGGATAGGGAAAGTTGATGAGACAAGAAAGTTGGGTGGGTTGGGACTAGGGAGGAGAAGAGGTTTTAGTTAAAGGAAACAATTTATGGGAATGTCCTGAGGTGTGAGAGAGCATGACAATTTTTTGGAAATTGAACAAAACTCAGATATTGGACTGTAGGATGCCAGGGTTAGGTTCAGAGAGAAGAGGGCAAAGGCTTAAGAAAGAGCTGGATAATTTGTGGTTTTGTAATAATATGAAGAAGTTTGGAGTTTATTCTAAAGTGATGAGAAACCACTGATGGAGTTTAAGCAGAAAAAGGCATGATCAGATTTCCCTTGTAGAAAAATTGTTCTTTTGTTTTTTAAAAGATTTTATTTACTTATTCAAAAGAGACACACAGAGAGAGGCAGAGATATAGGCAGAGGGAGAAGTAGGCTCCCTGCGGGGAGCCCAATGTGGGACTCGATCCTGGGACCCCGGGATCAGCCCCTCAGCTGAAGGCAGACGCTCAACCACTGAGCCACCCAGGTGTCCCTAGAAAGATCGTTCTGACACTCCATGTGGAGAATAGTTTGCAGGAGTCTATTTGGAAATATAGCTAGTTCAGCTAAGAAGGTGTCCCAGTAATTGCTGTGATGGAATATGATGATTTGAATGAGGTTAGAGAGATGCTTAAGGTAAAGAATGGACTGGACTTCAATGACTGATGGATGTGGGAGGGGAGTGACAAAGGGGAAAAAGGGAACCAAATATTACATCAATTTCTGGCTCATAACTTGAGTATTCATGAAATGGTTTATTTTGAGGTACTTACTGACCATCAAAGTGAGAAGAGTTCAGAAACTGTCACTCTTAGAAGTGAAAGCAAAGTAAAGGTACAGATCTGGGAGTCATCAGCCTCTAGGTGGTCTGTGATGCCAGGGGAAAGGCTGACAATGCACAGAGGGAGAGGGTGGAAAACTAGGGAAGCTTGAGGGCCCACATGACAACCCTAATAACAAAGTAAAGAGGTAGGCTGGGGAAGACATCCTGTAAGATGGAGGAGCAGCCAAGGAGTAGATGGGGAAACTTCATTGGTGATGTATATGACTTAAGTCATTCTTTAGAATGGTCATGAATTTGTCCTGGGTCATTCATTCCACTTTTAGACTCCTGGCATATGTGTAAACTGCTTACACAAGGCTTGCCGTCTAGATAATTTGCATTATACTCTATCTGGGCATATATATAGTAAAAATAGATACTGTGTTGATCTTTTTCCTTTTTGTTCATGTATTATGCTTGATTTCAGCATGAATGGCATTGTAACAGATACTTTTTTTTGCCTGTTTTTGCTTCTAATTAAAAATTCAGCATATTTGAGAGGGTTCAGTGCAATAGCCATATTTCAGACTTTTTGAGCAGGTTTGGCAAGAGGTCAGGGATATCATAAGACTTGTTGGAAATCAGTTCTTGTAAAATAAAATGTTGGTGGTTTGAGAAAATAATTCAGGAACAGATGGATCAAATTTACTTCCACACACATGAATTTGAATATGAAGTGGTTGACCAAATGCATTTTGCACTCATCTAAACATAACTCCGTGAATATAGAATTTTAAAATGCTGATCTGTGTGTTCTTTTACTCTTCTAATATTTGGCCATCATCATTTACTAGTTAATTTCCTTCTTTGATTTCTCTGGAGGCTCAGTGTTTGGAGTTGCATACATAATTTAAAGAAGAAAGTACAAATCAAAACTACAGTAAAGTATTAGCTCACACTTGTTAAAGTGATTATCAAAAAGACAAGAAATAACCAGCACTGGTGGGGATGTAGAGAAAGCGGAACCATTTCTGTAAGGGTTATTGGGATTGTAAGTTGAGAACAGTGACTATGGAAAACTGTGTTCCTCAGAAAATTATAAATAGAACTAAATTATAAATAGAACTAAATAGTACCATTGCTACTATCCAGCAATCCCAGTGCTAGGTATATATCCAAAATTAATGAAACCACAATCTCAAAGAAGTGTCTGCACCTCCATGTTCATTGCAGCTTATTCATAAGTCATGACCTGGAAGCAACCTTTGTGGATGGATGACTGTATCAAAAAAGTGACTATATACATTCATATATATAATGCAGTAGAATATTATTCAGCCATAAAAAGAAGGAAGTTCTGCCCTGTGTGACAACATTGATGGACCTTGAAGGTATTATGCCCAAGTGAAATGAGTCAGATGGCACAACAAGGGTGCTCTTCTGTGAGGGCGCACTGAGGAGTGGAGGACCTGAACTTTCAGTTCTGGGGCTGAAGGGTGGGGCACCACCTAGTGGAGCCTTGAGCTTACACCAAGCCCTGCCCCCCTGTACCCTGGCCTGCTTTTCCACTGAACCAAGTGAGCCTGAGAGTCAGTGTAGCAGGCCCTTCCCCCAGAAGACCAGCAAAAACAACTTGCTCACACCAAGTCTACTCACCACGGAGTGCTGCAGTTTCCACTCTAAGGAAAACAGGATATAGCTTCTTTTTTACTCTTATTCTTTACTTTTTATTATTTTTGCAATTCCGTTTTTAAAATTTTTATTATTTTTTCCATATTTATATGTATATCTTGTATGTATGTTTCTGTTTATTTTCATTATATATATGTATGTATGTATGTATTTTGGAATCTAGATTCTCTTAACAAGCAGACAAAAACACCCAAGATCGAGGGGTATTTTTTGTTTTGGGGTTTTGAGGTTTTTTTCTCTTTCTTCTTATCTTTTATGGACAAAATGATGGGATATAGAATTTCACCCCAAAAGAAAGAACAGGAAGTAGAGCTCAAGGCCTGGGGTTTAATCAATACAGATGTAAGTAAGATGTCTGAACCAGGATTCACAAGAATGATTATAAGGATGCGAGTTGTGCTTATAAAAAACATAGAACACACTAGAGAATCTTTTGCTGCAGAGATAAAAGAACTAAAATCTAGTCAAGCCAAAATTAAAAATGCTATAGCTCAGATTCAAACACAAATGGAGGCCATAAAAATGAGGGTGGATGAGTCAGTGGAGCAATTCAGTGATATATTGAAGATAAAATTATAGAGAATAATGAAGCTGAAAAGGAGTGAAAGAAAAGTAATGGATCATGAAGATAGACTTAAGGGAACTCAGTGACTTATTAAGATGTAACAACATTATTTTCATAGGAATTTCAGAAGATGAAGAAAGAGAAAAGGGAAGAGAAGATTTGAACAAATTATAGCTGAAAACTTCTTAGTCTGGGGAAGGAGATAGATATCAACATTTAACTCCCATTAAATTCAACAAAATCTACCATCCCCAAGGCCTATCATAGCCAAATTCACAAACTACACAGACAAGGAAAGAATCCTGAAAGCAGCAAGGGAAAAAAGTCCTAAACCTACAAAGGAAGACAAATCAGGCTCCCAGCAGATCTGTCCACAGAAACTTGACAGGCAGAAGAAAATGGCAGGAAGTATTCAACGTGCTGAATGGGAAAAATATTTGGTCAAAAATTCCTTATCCAGCAAGACTGTCATTTAGAGTAGGAGGAGAGATAAAGAGTTTCCCAGACAAACAAAAATTAAAGGAGTTTGTGACCATTAAACCAGCCCTGCAAGAAATTTTAAGGGGGACTCTTTGAGTGGAGAAAAAAAAAAAAAGACTAAACGTACTAAAGACTAGAAGGGCCCAGAGAACATCACCAGAAGCACCAACTCTACAGGTAACACAATGGCACTAAATTCATATCTTTCAGTAATCACTCTAAATGTAAATAGGCTGAATACTCCAATCAAAAGATAAAGGGCATTTGGATAGATTTAAAAAAACAAGATTTATCTATATGCTGCCTACAAGAGACTCATTTTATACCTTAAAGTCACCGCAGATTAAAAGTCAGGGGATGGAGAATCAATCATCTATCTCACCAATGAACAATCAAAAGAAAGCTGAAGTAGCCATATTCTATCAAACTAGATTTTAAAACAAAGACTGTAACAAGAGATGGAGAAAAGCATTATATCATAATTAAGGGGTCTGTCCATCAAAAAGTTCTAACAATTGTAAATATGTCCCCTTCCTGGGAACACTCAAATATATAAATAAGTTAATAATAAACATTTAAAAACTCATTTATAATAATACAATAATAGCGAGAGACTTTAACACCCTACTTACAGCAATGGACAGATCATACAAACAGATAATCAACAGGGAAACAATGGCTTTGAATGACACACTGGACCAGATGGACTTAATGGATATATTTAGAACATTTCATCCTAAAGCGGCAGAATACACATCATCAGGGAAATACAAATCAAAACCATGCTGAGATACCACCTCACACCTGTCAGAATGGCTAAGATTAACAACACAAGAGACAACAGGTGTTGGCAAGGATGTGGAGAAAGGGAAACCCTCTTGCACTAGTGGTAGGAATGCAAACTGATGCAGCCACTCCGGAGAACAGTGTAGAGGTTCCTCAAAAAGTTAAAAATAGAGCTACCCTATGATTCAGAAATTGTGCTACTAGATATTTACCCAAAGGATGGAAAAATAAAGACTCAAGGGGGTACATGCACCCTGAAATTTATAAAAACATTATCAACAATAGCCAAGCTATGGAGAGAGCCCAAATGCCCATCGACTAATGAATGGATAAAGAAGATATATATACACACACACACACATACACACACACACACATATCACACACACACACTATGGAATATTACTCAGCCATCAAAAAGAATGAAATCTTGCCATCTGCAATGACGTGGATGGAGTTAGAATGTATTATACTAAGTGAAATAAGTCAGTCAGAGAAAGACAAATATCAAAAGATATCACTCACATGTGTAATTTAAGAAAACAGATGAATATATGGGAAAGGAGAAAAGGAAAGAAGAGAGGGAAACAAACCAGAGACTCTTAGCTATAGAGAATAAACTGAAGGGTGATGGAAGGAGGTGGATGGGGGATGGGCTACATGGGTGATGGGTATGAAGGAGGGCACTTGTGACGAACACTGGGTATGGTATGTAAGTGATGAGTCACTGACTTCTACTCCAGAAACCAGTTGCACTGTATGTTAGCTAAATTTAAGGGGAAAAAAAGTCAGAAGGAGAAAAGCAAATACTGTATAATCACACATATATGTCAAATCTAAAAAAACTGAATTTATAAAATAAAGTAGAATGAGGTTATCAGGGGCTGGGTATGGAAAAAATGGGGAGATGTTGGTCAAAGGGTACAAACTTCCAGTTATAACATGAAAGAGTTCTGGGGATCTAATGTCCAGCACAATAACTCTAGTTAACAATACTGTATTTTATACTTAAAATTTCTAGAAGAGCAGATATTAAATGTTCTCATCTCACACACACACACACATACACACGGTAATTATGTGAGGTGATGGATTACCTTATTGTTATAATCATTTTGCAGTATGTACATGTATCAAATCATCATTTTATACAACTTAAACTTACACAATGTTACGTGTCAGTTATATTTCATTTATTTATTTATTTTTAAATATTTTATTTATTTATTCATGAGAGGCATAGAGAGAGGCAGAGACACAGGCAGAGGGAGAAGCAGGCTCCATGCAGGGACCCCAACATGGGACTTGATCCTGGGTCTTCAGCATCCCACCCTGGGCTGAAGGCTGCGCTAAACCTCTGAGCCACCGGGGATGCCCTCAGTTATGTTTTAATAAAGCTGGAAAAAATCCCTACTCGAAGTGAGAAACCTTTCTGTGAATCCTAGCAGGCTTTCAATATCTAAGCATTAGAAAATTGTTTTCTATTCTGAGCTAAAATCTACCTCCCTAGAGCTTCGGCTCATATCTTCATTACTCTTGTCAGTGGATGGCCCTCTTAAAGCTGATTTTCAGAACCGAGCACTATATTCCAAATGAAGGTGTATCATAGTTCTCCTAATGTTGCAAAATATTATATCACTTGCCATACACAATAGGCTCACACAGCCTATTATTATCTTTTTAAATCTATAGATTTGATTCACATAAACTCTTTGTTCTTTGTTCTTTCTTTTCTCCTTTGACTTTAAATAGTTGAAGAAAGGATCTTACATTCCTCCCTGATATATTTATTCTGGAAGGCTTGCAACCAGTTTGTAAGAGTACCTGCATAAATCTTTCCAGCTTTGGGGCTTTAGAAGACTTAGAGTCATTAATAAAAAAATATTGAACAAAATGGCTCAAGAAGAGGCAAATCACTAAGCTATTTACCAGGCCCATGTATATCCACTGATCATTAGGTAAGGTTCCTTTAAAAATTATGAGTTGTCTAAATGCATTATAATCCAAGATTATTTTCATATATATGAAATATATAATTTATTCGAAATATATAATTTATATGAAATATATAATTTCATATATATGTGAATATGAATATCAGGAGATACACCAAATATCTTATTGATATATATATGTTTTGAAAATATCATCAATTGACCAATTAATACAGTATAATCTGCTAAAAGAGTAGAAATAAAGTTGTGGGAACATGATTTGTTTTGAATGAAACTACTTGTGTCTAGGAATCACCATTTTAGGTTACTAAAACGTCTACAATAGACTTTCCTTCAAATTAAGGTCTAATTAACAGTTCAGTTTCTACGCTCCACTATTTTCTCAGCCATAACGGTCAAGACTCCCTACAGTCTTTGGCCAGCTTACTTATTTTACATGTATCTTTACATGTTCACAGCAACAGCTCTTTGGTCATAATTGCTATTCTTTTATTATCTAATGATGTATTTTTTTCTTGAGCTTGGGAACCTGAAGTTTAACAAGCAATACTTTCATTTTGTTGTTGTTACTAAACGTATCTTCTTTTAACAATGCTCATGGCACATTTTCACTTGGAGGAAAATTCTCCTTGTAGAAAGAGATGAAAGAAATATAAAAGTTGAAGACCTCTTTTTGTTTGTTTGCTCTTGTTTTTAAGCTAAGATTACAGCATCTTAACAAAAACAATGGGGAATGCCTTTTTACCCCCCTTACTCCTAAAAGGATCTAAAAGCTGTTTTATACATGGGTTTTATTTTCAGGCTTTAACTTGTTCTGGTATTTAGTCTCTCTGATAAAATTTTTACAAATCCACAAAATCTCTTAAGTTTATGTGTTGCTATATGCTGCTGCTTTCGTCTTTGTGTTGTTTCTCAAAATAATGTATAAGAGTTTGTTCTTTTTAAAACTAGCATAACAGAAGGATAGAATAGAAAACATAGGCCTTTAGTGAGTTAACCTTGAAAATGCGGCTTATAAATGTAAGTACTCATGCATGAGTCATTTAATATTGTATACACACACACACACACACACCCCTCCTTATATAGCTATATACAGTGATCTTTTTAAAACAATATTTTGATAATAGAAATTATGACTCTATGTCAAATGTTTTGTCAGGAAGTATAAGTTATAATTTTTACATTGTGTTCTCAATAAATTTAGAACTATGAAATGTTGATAGTGGACTGCAAAGAAC
Organism: Canis lupus baileyi; assembly: GCF_048164855.1. Taxonomy (NCBI): domain Eukaryota; kingdom Metazoa; phylum Chordata; class Mammalia; order Carnivora; family Canidae; genus Canis; species Canis lupus. The sequence continues at coordinate 5,683,462 of NC_132871.1, forward strand.
TCTCTTAGGAATCATCTTCTAGATGAACGTGTAGTTGATTATTAAATACTAATACTAAAAATTATATTTATACTGAGAAGCAGAATTAAGAATTAGTTTGCCTGTGTAGTAATTTTATGTTTAAAATGTGAATTTTATTTTATTTTATTTTTTGAGTGTGAATTTTAAATATGCATGTGGAGATGAGCAGTAAATAACAATAATAAAATAATCTAATCACTGCTATTCAGTGAGTATTCACTTTGTGTCAGGACTGTGCTAAGTCTCGTAACATGTTATCCTATTTAAGCTTTTCAGCTTTATTGAATAGTTATCCTCAATTTTTAGGCAGTAAAAGAGACAAATCAAATAGTAAATGGTAAAATCAGGATTTGAAACCAGATATGAGCAGACTCACTGAATCCTTAAGAGGAGAAACTGTCTAGAGTTACAGACTATAAGAGAGAAAGGGGTTCGTGCTCTACTGAATAAATTTAAACCCAGTTTGCTTTGAATTTATAGCGCCAGCCCTCTGTTTTCCTTGAAAGGACTTGTTTCGGAGAATCTGTTTTCTCTTCCACAGCTTAGTCATACTCCTTGTTTATAAAGAAGCAAAATAAGATGTGTTTAGAGCACAATGAAATGAATGAGTATAGCATAGGTCTCTATAGTAAAGCCATTGTTGGATTAGTCAGAAACAAATTAAGCTCTTTTTTCCACCCTAGGGTATTTAGAGTTGGCAGCAAGAATGCCAAGAAGTAAACTCTCTGCAGGAAAAAAAAAAAAAAATATATATATATATATATATACCTCATGGCTCATGGCAATTATTTTTTTTTATTACTAAGGCACTTACATGACTGGTTAGAGGTTTTTTTTCTCCAAAAAATAAGTTGAGCAGTTATTAAAAGCTGATGAAACATTGAGAAAATATTTTACTTAGGCATTTGATTTTAAAACCTAGTTTTTTATTATAACAACCATTTTTTTATTCATTCATTCATTCATTCACTCACTCACTCACTCACTCACTCACCCACTCATTCATTCAGTAAACTTTGTGAATCAAGTATTCTGCTCCATGCTGGAGATGAGAAGAAGCAATGTGATGTAGTGATGAAGATTCCAGATTCTCTGTCAGACTGCTGAGCTATTTAACAGACATGTACATGGGCATACAGTCACTTCTCATTCCCTTTCCAAGTAGTTATTGAGCAACTAGGTGCCAGGCACTGGGATAGGTACTGGAATAAAAGGTGAAAAATCACATTGCAGTGCAGTAAGTATTATGTTAAAAGTGTGTAAGGGGCTAGCTATGGCAGTTCAGTTCCATCTGGATCTGGTTGTTGTATATTTTAAGACTATCATTCTGTTGGAAAAGAGAAGTATAAAATCAAAGTTGGCATGAGTCAGACAAGGTTATTGCAGAACGAAGATGATAAGGGGATTTTTATGTCCACTTTTATATAACTTAAGGATTTAATAGGAAGAGAACGGGAAGGGAGGGCTCTGTTGGTCTTGGCTCTGCTATATCTTCAACATCTTACTAAATTCCCCACCTTCAGGTTTATCCACCAGTTAGCAATGTATGTTATCATAAGAGGGATGCCCTTACTCTTCCCATTATGTATGGAAGCCTGAATATGATGATCTCTAATGGATTCTCAAGCTTCTACTAAGGTCCTGAGATTTTATAGCAGTGGATGACAGTCTTCTACTCTTCAGGGTTTTATTTTCTTCCCCACTACTTTTATTGGATGCCCCTGAATAGAGGTCTCTCTAAATTGAAGGTTTTATTTTATTTTATTTATTTTTTAAAATATTTTATTTATTTATTTATTCATGAGAGAGACAGACAGACAGACAGGCGCAGAGACACATGCAGAGGGAGAAGCAGGCTCCATGCAGGGAGCCCGATGTGGGACTCGATCCCAGGTCTCCAGAATCACGCCCTGAGCTGAAGGTGGCGCTAAACCGCTGAGCCACCTGGGCTGCCCAAATTGAAGGTTTTAAATAAAAACACAGAGTATATTATTGTACCACTTATGGGGATGTAATTGAGGATGGTAGAGAAATAAGGAGCTAGTCTGAATTGGGATAGAATCATCTATTGCTTTTCTTGGCTACCACTTTTTAAAGTTCATGGCATGTGATTTTACTCTTTAACCCTTGTAGGTACTGCTAGTTTTTATCTTATTTCTTGCTGGTTTTACATTTTTTTTTTTTTAATTATAAGGAACTGAGAAAGTACAAAAAAGTAATGCAGCTCCATTAAACTAGCTTTACCCAGGTTTATGAATTATGCTTTCTTTATCTCTGATTTTCCCCCAGGGCCTAGCACAGAAGTTCAAAATACATTTTGAATTTCATTGAAAATGTAAATTGATCTGAGTGCAAAGATCACATAAGCCAAAAAATTTTTCATCAATTTGTTTCCTACGGCATATGGTAGGGATTTCTTTAATTAAATTATTTGTTTCATTTAAATAACAGCATAAATTAAACATTGGTTACTAATTCTGTCAAGAAAATACACGGTTTGGGACAAGACTAGAAGGAACATCTACTTACAAATTATTAATCGACAACCCCTTGTAGAGTCTTGTCTTATCTTCTAATGCTGATTGTAAAGCATACTAACTATTCCTTTTCAACTGTGTCCTCTCCTTGCTATTTTTGACTGTCTCATTTACAGATAACTGTCATTTTTATATGCCAGTGAGTAGCGCTGATATCTAAAATGTTGGTTCATTTTTACAATAACCATTTTCTTTTTTTTTTTTTTCTGGGAAGAAATAACTTCTTGACACTTTCTGGAGTTCACTAATTGCCCCTTTATCTGACTTTATTTTACCTCATCAGCTTCCTTCTGCCTAATTGTCCTTCTTTCCAGAAGTTTAAAATAAGCAAAAAGAAATAACTAATGACTGCTTTCCTGTATTAGAGATTCTAAAATCTTTTTTTTTTTTTTTCATCTCCAAAGTCATTTATTGGGCCAGCAAGGCTGGGAGTGGGGTCCCAGCCCCAGTCTGGAGTATCCAGGACCGTGGTGCCCCTACCCCTGTTCCTGACTGGATCAGGTCACCTCCTCTGGCAGGCTACTTGGTTCACTCCTTCCGGTATTCCCAGACCTCTTATTGAATACATAAGGCTAGATGATTTGAGCCTTGTAATACATTATAAAGAAGCAACCTTTTGAGGGTCTACTTTAAATAGTGGGGGGATCTTTTCTACCACATTTCTGAGACACAGTCATCTGAATTCCGCTAGAGTTACAGAAGATTCACGTCTACTCCAGCTCACATTTCCATGGTGGAGACTTTGATTATTATAATGTAATGCTTTATATTGTATTAAAATGTGTCCCTATAACCTCTGCCCATATGGTCTGCATCAAAATTATGTACTTTCCTGACTCTAAGCTACACATATTTTGGATTATTAGAAGGGCTCCCTTGACATTTAAAAAAAATTGTTCTCTCTGTTGAGGTTCACAGCTGGTTTCAACTGTGCCCTTTCCTTCAGACACTTGACTTTAACTAGTTGGGAAATGAGATTGTACTGATCTTATTAGAACAAATCTTTACTGCCACTATCAGGAACTTGTCAAAATATACAGTTCTATTATGTCTATGATGTAAATGTACTCAGGAGGCTATTTTTAAAAGGTTCATTTCAAAAATATTATGTAACTATAAGTTTTGGGATCCCATTCAAGTTGAGGCATAACTCTCAAACAGATATATCCCAGAAAATTTTTAGAGCCATAGAATGATAAATTCTCTATTTACAAAGCTCTAAACTTGAAATATGTTTGGAAAATTCATCTGTTTCAATAGCTGAATTATTTTAAAGTGGAAATACAGTCCACAATCATTGATTAGCTCCCTGCCATTTGTAGAGCAGTCTCACTCTGTAAATCTGTCAACTGGAGTATACAGAGAGTACCATAGATGTTTGTATTAAACATAATTGTTATTTAAATCGGTAAATGCTGAAGGGACGCACAGTAAGCTATAGTTAGCTGACAGTTGGTAACACTGATTCTGAAGCAGAATAAACATCTGAGTCCATGTATTGAGGGTGGTAGAGACAAAGAGCTACCAGTCAACAATACTGAGCAAGGAAAGTCGTCCTGGGCATGAAAGAAAAAGAGGGCATGGAATGACAAAAGGCCAAGGTGGAGAGAATTTCAAGAAGGGAATTGTTAATAGTTTCGAAAGCAGCTGAGAGATTCAGAAAGGTAAGCACAGAAAAAATCAACTATGTTTGGATAAAGTGACCTTAGATGATTTAGTGAAAGCCACATGGAAGTGGGTTGAGTGACTAAAGAGAATCTAAAAGCAAGGGCAGGCTAACCTTTGAAAAGTGAGTCATCAACAGCCAGAGAGAAATCACGTAACATATAGAAAGGGTTGGCCAGGGTCAGGACAAGAGCTTTCATCTTAAGATGCAGGCCACTCTTCAAGTTACAAGGCAGAAGAAAGGAAGAGGGTAAAGATGCCAGAGAATAGGGGACTAAGAACTTTATTAAAAAGAGAGGAAGATAATCTCAGAATAGAAGGAGAAACTGCATGTTGAGAAGAGTTCTGATTTCCTCTTAGGCTGTCAGGGGAAACATGCAAAACAGTGTTCGGGGTGGGAAGGACCTCTAAGGGCCATTATTCTAATATTTCCCTTTACTCTTAGATACCTCATAGTTAAGAAGAATCCTTATATGGTTCTCAGAGAGAAAAAAGAGATAGAAAAGTATAGGTTATATAGTCTTTCTTGTTCTTATCCCCCAAATCTAGAATCTTATAATTTTTATTACTTATTTTCCCCCCTTTTTCATCCTCTAATTCTATGCAATGATAATATGGAAATTAAAATGTGTAATCTATTTACTTCAGGTTTCCTATGAGGACTCATAGTATGAATATTTATGAATACGTTAAAATAATTTATCAAATAAAAAATCAGAATAGTGCTACTTTCATTTAAATACCTATAGAGGATTGTAGTCCTTTTAGCGTTTCCTTTAGTTGTCTATAATCTCATGCTCTAATCTGAGAGCTAATTTTATTTCTGAAGAGTTTTCAATATTAAATGTCAAACATACATCTAATTTGTTTAAACCAGTTTCGACATGCTCATGTTTTTAGAGAACTGATTTCTTAAGCATCTCAGTTATTTGATATATCTGATATACTAAGTTACTGTTACAGAGATGTATCTACATGTCATTGCCTACTTTGAAGAAAACTTCAAATGTGTGACTAACTTTGGCTTTAGTCTAGGGATTTCTGTTTTCTGTCCTGCTAATTTAATAAGCCCCTGGATCTGATCCCCAGAGCTTGTTTCTATGCTGTCTTATGATACTGCATGGCATTCATGATTATTAAAAATTCTGTGGTTAAGAATAGAGGGTTTGTAGTCAGATTGGAGTTGAATCCCAGCTCTGCCACTGATTAGTCATATAGCATCCACCACATTACTCAATTTCTCTGGACTCATCTTCTCATCCAAAAATGGGGAAAGGAGCTTAAGTAAAACCTGAAAGAGATACTTTACTTCTAAGTATTTCAGAGCTCCACTATTGGGTTAATCCCAAGAAGAGAAAGGCTTTTTTTTTTTTTTTTTTTTTTTTAAAGAGAGAGTGAGTATGGGGAGGGTCAAGGAGAAGAGGAGGGAGAGACAGACAGAGACAGAATCATAAGCAGGCTTAATGCTCCGCACGGAGTTGGATGCAGGGCTAGATCTCATGACCCTGAAATCATGATTTGAGCTGAAATCAAGAGTCAAACACTCAACAGACTGAGCCACCCAGGCGCCTGGAGAGAAGCATTTTTGACCAAAGCATGGTGCCATTGAATCATTTGGAGGCTCAGGGCAGAGGGTGGCTACAAACTGAAAAAAGATGTGCCTGGTGGTTGAAACGTTTAAAGTAGTAGCAGCTGTGCCTAGTGAAGCAGTAAAAATAATGAGAAGTGGTACACATGTGATGCTTCACCCAGGGGATCTAAGAAAACATTAGGGAAAGCACTTTGCACGGGGCTGGAGCACCCACATTAGCAGGCAATGGCTACCACACAAGGGAACTTTAGGAATTATAAAGAAAGTCATATCTACATCCCTAGGTTGGGAAGACCCAGGAAACTTCAAGCTGCATCTATGACAATATAGACCTCTATTTTTTTTTTAAGAATCTAATTTTAATTTTAATTTTTAAAAAGATGTTATTCATTTATTCATGAGAGACAGAGAGAGGCAGAGACATAGGCAGAGGGAGAAGCAGGCTCCCCACAGAGAACCTAATGCAGGACTCGATCCTAGGATCTCGGGATCACGACCTGAGCTGAAGGCAGACACTCAACCACTGAGCCACCCAAGTATCCCTAAAGAATCTCAGTTTTTTTTTTTTTTTTATGATAGTCACAGAGAGAGAGAGAGAGAGAGAGAGAGAGGCAGAGGGAGAAGCAGGCTCCATGCACCGGGAGCCCGACGCGGGATTCGATCCCGGGTCTCCAGGATCGCGCCCTGGGCCAAAGGCAGGCGCCAAACCACTGCGCCACCCAGGGATCCCAGAATCTCTGTTTTAAATAGACTATCATTTGGCTTTATTTTTAGAGTTTGTGTATAAGCATGCTGTCATGGCATAAATATGGTTGCAACTATAATATACATAAAATATCAGCAATGTGCATGTTACATATACTCTGGATTTGTTTAATGTGTTATAATGTAGCTACACAACCATTACTGTTGCATTCATGATTAACTTCCATTTTTACTACAAAATTATTTCCCTCCTCCACGTCTTCCAATCCCCCTATTGGAGGCCTGCTTTACTTTTTGAGTTTCCTCATCACATAGCCATTCAGGCCTTCAAGGATTCAGGGGATAAATTACTTTTCCACTACGCCTCACAACTTTGTCTTTCACAATCCATTACTTTGCCATTGCCCAGTTTAGAACCTTATCGCTTATTCCTAGATTACCCCATTTGTCTCCCAAATGACCCTCCTGCTATTCCTCATTCTGTACCGTGTGCTGCAAGACTGAGCTTCATTTGATCACAACCTGCTGTAGCTCATACAATCCCAAAAATTTCCACTTTGCAAGACAAATTCAGAATTACTCATTCTAGCACCTCTACACATTGGCTCCCACATACCTAAATCCTCACTGGTCTCCTGTGTTAACCGTCTGCTCCAGTCCAGTTGACCTGAGCAATCAACTTCACACATTCTACCTCCGTAAAGATATGCCTGAGATGAAACTCCCACTACTCCATAAAGTCAACTGAAGAGCATCATAAGGGTTCTTACTCCCCTGAACTCTTTGTTGATCATTCATTAAATAATGAATCATCCACTGTCTTACTTATAACTACTTTGTATTGTTTTGCACCTCTATTATTTTTCTAATTTCCTTGTCTTATTTCCTAAAAGCAGTTTGTAAGCTCACAGATCGGATCTTGCAAACTATTTTATCGAGCACACATAACACAAAAACTGAACTATAACATTCTCAATGTTTTTATTTTGGCTTAATTTAGACATACCATTACAACCAAAAGCTATATGGTGTGAAGTCATTTTTCCACATTATTCTCCATTTTCTCTTTAAGTAAGAAGATAGGAGCACAAAGACAAGACTTGAGAGAAATCAATAAAAATAGTTATTATTGATTAGTCTGAATGGACATAGAGTCTCAAAAACCTTGAACTATAACCATGTCCTTTTCACTAACATTAACTCAGAGTAACAGCCATTCATCAGTATGAACAACACATTTTTTTTAAGGTACAAAATGAAAGAGCGTTATTTTTCTTTTTGTTGACTTATCCCAGAAATCTAGAACTTTAGCGTTGCACATCTCTTTTGAGGCCACAGAGGATTTGCAGTATGTTAGTTTCAATGAAAATGGTGCATTTGGTAGTGAATGAATATATTTTGCCAAATACAGCACAGGTTATGCATTTCAACTTATTTTTCTTATGGGACAGGATACAAATTCACAGAAACTTCGTATTGGAGATAAGGACTTAGTGATTAATGACTCCTCCACCCACGGTTCCTACTAGAATAGTGTCTATCAAAAGAATGCAGCACTTCATCACTGTATCTTCAAATGCCTAGAACATGTAGTCAGTGCTCAAAGCCTATTTATTTATTGAATAAATGAGTGAAAGAAAAATTATTTTAATTCTGTACATCTTTAAATGTTAACATTCTAATGTGCATGGGCAGTGCTGGAGTCCATGAAGAAGAGATGCAAGATGAACAAGACACAGAACTGTTTTTTACAAGTTTATAATCAAATTGAATTAACTGAGATCCGTTGTAGAGTCATGAGATTTGAGCAACTGGAAATACCTTTATCCTATCTCATTCTAACATCACTCCTTTTTCATTTGTATGAAAACCTAAAGCCAAATGAGCAAGGACAGTGAGGAATGAGAATGTAGTATGAATTTTGTAGTAAGTATGATGAAAAATTAAGATGAAAAAACCACTTTGATAATACTGAACTCAGAAATAGGAAAAGGATAAGCTTAAAGAGTTAAAAATGTATAGTTCTGTCAGAGATTAAAGACTACTTTGGCACAGCTCTGAGAGTTTAACAGATTTCTACAATGGTATATTTACTTTGCATTATGTAACTCTCATCTGTGTATTTGTACAAAAGTTTTCTTAAAAAAAATTTTTTTTTTCTCTTCACCTATAGAGCTAAGCAGAATTTTCACAAGAGGTCCAATGAAGCAGTAAGCAACCTCCACTTTAGAGATCTACCTTAGCCTTCTGGAAACCTCCCCCCATTTTCTTTTTTTCTCAGTTGCCTTTTTCTTTTATCTCTCCAGCTTTATTTATTGAGATATAATGAAAAAATAAGATTATGTTGCTCCCATACCCTGAATATGAGTGATCATATGATATGTGTATACACACACAGGTGTGAACATTTTATCTTTGATGTCAGATTTGCACGAAGATTTTGCTTTTTCCTTTTTGTCTTTGGTTATACCTCAAATCTGTTCTAATAAATGAACTTCCAAATCTGTTCTAATAAATGAACTTCCACTGTCTTTCTCACAGTAGCGTAATATCTAAACCCTAGTGAAACCATGATCCGGACTTAGCCTTGACTCTGAAAGCCCATGCAAGTCTCATCTCACCAAGGATAATAAGATAGTCCTTCATTTTATATATGAGCAAACCAAATGCCTAGTAAGGTTTATTAACCCGCTCAGTACCGTAACAAATTGGAATCAGACCTAGACTAGAACTCTATTAACTGTAGTTTCCACAAAATATAAATTATTAACTCCAAAAGGTATTGACATACCTTGATTACATATATGTGCTTCCAGAAAGTAACTTTTTTCTTAGCTGATTTATTAATTTCTGAATAAATTCATATGAAAGGAATAAATAAAGATTTATTTATTTAATAAATAAATAAAGATACAGTTGATCCATTTGGAATGCTTTCCTTTGGTGGAAACATAAAATCTGTTGGCCTTCCAGTATTTGGCAAAGACTTCAAAGATGGCTAAACCTCTGCGAAGATAGATGAGTGTATATTGTCATGTACTTATGATGACAAGGAAAGATTCTGTTTGGATCATGGATGAAAATGAGATTAAAACTTTAGTTCTGTATTGGAAATTTGGCTATAAGTCACACAAATTTAATATTTTAGAGCCTAGCCTTTTAAATGACATAAAAACTAAACAGATGTCTGGCTACTTTTAAGCAGTAAATAGAGGGATAATTGCAATTAGCCATATAATCAGGAACCCAGACTCTTACAGTTAGTTGTCAGAAACAAAGACAAAATTAGAAACTTAATCTGATGAAATGATTTAAAGAAGCTGGAATGTTAACATGTTTTAGCTACAAAGAATAGGAGAATGAGAATCAATTTCTCTTCCAAATATCATATATATAATTTATACTATTTAATAATATAAATTTAATAACTTAATAATTTTACAAATAAACTAAATTTAATAATTTTAATTATATATAATTTCTTTAAAATGCCAAATCAATAAAGTTTTGCTTAAAAAGGAAACTAACACCTCATTAAGAAACTACCATATACCATTCACTATTACTTCATTTAACCCTCATTTAATATTCATATGAAATGAATAACCCTGTACTGCTTTCCAGGTAAAGACACTGTTCCAAGAAAATTATGTTACTTTTGTAAGGTCCCTTAACTACTTAGTGGTAAAACTGAGATACAAAACTAGAACTACTTTAAAAAAAAAAATTTATTTGAAAGAGAGAGAACGAGAGAGAGAAAGCACCTGAGAATGGGAGAGGGGGGGAAGGGCAGAGGGAGAGGGAGAGAGATTCTCAATCAGGGTTTGATCTCAAGACCTGAGCCAAAATCCAGAGTCTGATGCTTAACCACTGAGCCACCCAGGCACCCTAAAACTTAGAACTATCTTACTCCAAAACCTTTATTCTTTACCCTACTATTTTCAAAGATAAAATTATCACAAAGTATTTTCTAAGTTTTCTTTGATTGTAAATCAAGAATTATAATTAACAGCATTTTAAAAATCGAACATAATCCTTTGGTTATGTCCTTTAAAGTCATTGATTCTGTTCCCCATTACCAACGTGCCTTTATCAAAGGTATGAGCAGAGACTTAGAGGGGTCTATCTTATATCATACCAAGCATATCACATATACTCAGAGCTTACATTAAACGTAGTTTATTTTTAAGTACATTCTTTGGGTTGTAAATAACTAGCTGAAACTATATTTTATAGAAATTTATTCAAATACATTGATTTATATTTTGAAATATTTTAAAATACCTACACTAAATCCATTTAAAATTTTTAGGCCCTCCATTTTTCAGTAAGTTCAGATACAATGCAAAAAAAAAAAAATTCAGATACAATGCATAATCTCCAGGCATTATACCTTTATTGGTTAATGGGGAAAAGCCAGCACTGAGAAAACAAAGACAAAGCACCTTACCGAAGTTAGTTGGTTAGTGGAAGTGTAGACAAGAACCCCTATTGTCTAGTTTTCTTTTACTTTATCATTATAGGACTCAGTATTACACTATTCTCAAAAGCACAGAATCCTGTACAAGGCATTATATAGGCATATTTTGGGATCTATGTTCAAGTGGTCTCTTCTATGAATGCTCAGGCTTTGAGCAGAATTTCAATTGGATATTTGATGACATTAGGATTTTAAAGGAATTGTAAGTAAGGTATTAATGGTATTGGAATTTTCTAAAATAAATAAACCAAAATATAGTCATGAGATGATGGAAAATTATAAGCAATCAGGTATATACTGTGTTAGAATATCTGTGTAGATGATAAATCTCTGTATGTGTGTGTATGTATGACAATAACTATACAATTGTTAAATTTCAATACAGAGAAAGAAGATACCATCTCATCAAATCACTTCATTTCACAGATAGAGATGAAGTGATTAACCCTTTTGTATAAGTAGATCATGGCAGACTTGAAATTAATATCTAGATTTCCTGAATCTCAGTATACAAATCATTGGCTTTGTTTTTGTTTTTAATTGCTCCCATGCTGCTGCATAAATAAGGTAACAAAAAGCAAACAATCTCTGTGGATAAAACATAAGATAGGCAGTAACATAACAAATATTCCTTTGAACAAGAAAATTTGTACCCTACATCCTCTTTTTAAAGATCAATATGAAAAAAAAAATAAAGACCAATATGATGAGTACACTGGAAATCATTAAGCACTGAAACAGCCGGTTAACCAGCTCAGATCCTAATATTGCAGTATTTCTTCAGCCCATGGTTTTGACTTTGATCATTGCTCAAAACTTTAATCTTCTTTCTTTTCTGGTAATACTTCAAATATTTCAATGGCTCATGTGTAAGATTGTGTTTCACCTTCTTTGTATTTCACTCATAATGGCACATGACCTCACATGCATGTGTCAGCACATCTGCCTTACAAGAGAAACTGCTTAAAACTTAAGGCCACTGCTAACAAAAGAAAAGACATAAAAGATGTCAGGAAATTTTAAAGACAATTTTTGAATTAGTCCATGCAGTTTTGTTCACATTCAACAATAACATTTATCCTTCAATATTAAGAATCAAATGGGTGTCACCAGCAGCTATAGACAAACTGGCTAAAGGATCACTTTTTTCTTTTTTTTTTAAGTATTCTTATTCTTTCATTGCTCTAGACCATTTGTGCAGATCTGATTAACTTAAAATCCACTTTTAGTCTCTCTCATCTAATCCTTATTTTCTAAGAAATTAAAAGACAATATTTTTAAAGAATCTTTGGAAGGTTCCAGTGAAGATCAAAGTAAATATCTTTGATCTTTTATAACAAAAGCCTTACTTCCAAATATTGTTTTTATTGTGTTTAGTAACATCTTAGGCAATAATAATAGATTTTAGTCCAAATTCTCTTTCATGATTTTTGAGTTGCCAGTTCCTTAATTTTAACCAGTTTTTTTGTTTTGTTTTGTTTTGTTCTTTTGGTGATGCTTCATCCACCCAATTCATAAAATCACAATTCATAAAAACACAACCAACAAGTGCAATGACTACATTGGCAGGACTTCCAGTTGAGGAGAGTAAAGCACACATACTCTTTGCTTCAACAAACTAAAATATTAATAGTTTACTCGTATTGCTATTGGCTCTAATACTGTGATGGCATGCCAAGCATTTTCATCTTCAAAACAACTCTGTGAGGTAGATATTATTAATTATATGTTATATGTGAGCAAACTGAAGTTCAAAGATGATGGTGACTTACTTAAGGCCAGAGAACTGGGAAGTAACAGAGGTGGGATTCAGGCCTATGCCTTTCTAGTTCCAAAGATTATGTCTTTTTTATTATACTCTGCTTCTAGATACATAGTTTTTCTAAGGTTGAGATGGAATGGACTGAGAACAAGAGAATGACAAAGTAGATAGTGTAGTCAGGCATTTACTTGAGACCAGGTAATAATGGAATAAATAACACAAATGACAGAAAATAGGTATGTTTATATGGACTATAACAAATGCCATCAGTTACAGATTGAAACAATTTGCTGCTTCTGACTTCCCAAATCTTCAAAACTTCCTAGATCCATATTTAGATAACTTGTTCAGCCACCCATGCTCATTTTGCTAAACACTGAAAATGAGAAGGACATAAAACTCATCAGAGAAGAATGAGAAATGTTGTTCTAATTGGACTTTGAATTTAAGTAGATGTGTCGAACTGAGGTCATACGATTTAGGACTAGTTATTCCTTGGAACCCCCGCATATAGAACAGCTGCCAGAGGGAGAGTAATACCCATCCCCTAGATTGTCTGGCAGCATGTTAGTGACTGAGCAGATAAGTAGATGTGAGCAGTTAATCTTAATTGCTTGACTAGTGGTGTATGTGTCTAATTGGAGTTTTTAATGATTAAGAGCAATAATTGTTTTTCAGGTAGTTATACTGAGACTATAGTAGATATATTGCCAACATTATTAAGATAGTAATTACTCGGTAAACATTTCCTTCTTATAAGCACATTGTGCTTACTCTTAAGAGGCTCTAGTAAATTGATTTTTAATACCAGTGGCTCCATTATTGAGGCATTACTTCCAGGAATGTTATGCATATTTTATATTGAAATAGAATGAAAGCTAATTTATTTTATCCACTATATCTAAAGTAAAGTGTTCCTTGAACTCATCACCTTTCTACAGTCCTCTACAAATGTGCTCTGCCTTTTTACCAAAGGCCCTAGCATCTATAGCCTTACTCAAATTTCTTTTTTATCACCACCTGCCTCTCTGCCATCCAATTACTCACGTCCACTGACTCTCCCTGCACTCAGATTTTCTTGCACATACCTATTCTTTGCAGCCTCTGAGACCATTCTAGAATAAAATCTGAGCATGTGAGCCCTTCCATTGGTGGTTCCTAATCATAACTCCTTAAAATTGTTTACAATATCACCACCCCAGTGCCTACTTGGTCTCCATCCCCACTTGATGCCATTCGTTGCTGCATCATACTGTACTCCTCTCAGTACCTTGAATCTTCAGTGCTTCAGCCTACTTCTGAATCTTTGTCCCTGTTTTCCCCTTTGACTTGAATGGTTGGTCTTCCCTGCCTTTTTTTTTTTTTTTTAAGTTTCCCTACAACCTTTTTTTTCCCATTAAGCCTACTGACTGGGTTAGATGCTCTTACTCTGTGTTTCTAAAGTATCCTGTATTTCAGTTAGCACAAACTCCATCACATTTTATTGTGAATCCTCACATGTAGCATACTATGTGGCCAATGGTAGATGAGCAATAACTAACTGTTAAATGAGTAAGATGTGGGTTCTATGCTGAAAAGTATGAGTATCATCATGGGCCAGAACTGCAAGATTTCTGAAAGCCATATCATAAGTGTAAAGCTAAATATAACTGAAAGTTTTATAGAAGAGAGAACTGAGGGCAAAGGAGGTATCTGTCCCCATATGAGAGGTTCTCAGTTGGAATAGGTATTACACTTTTTCTGAGATCTTTTAGAAGGACATACCCAGCAAGATCAACAGTTTAAAGTTTCCAGAAGGATAATTCAACTAGATATAAGGGAGAACTTTCTAACAATTAGAGGTATCTAGTCACAACCATGATGCTTCAAAAAGAGCTAAACTGTTCATCACTGAAAACAGTCAAGTAGAATCTGATCATCCCTTGGAATCCCTGGAGAAAGTAATCCTGCATAGAGTTGAGACCAAAAGAGAACCAATACCATGGCTTTTACCGGTTTTACTGCAAGCTTCTTTTGCTTGTCAATATTAATGAAAGAGGATGGTTCTAGTGGATGGTAGGGTGGCTATTGAGCATTCCTTTTTTTTCAATGATTATTTACACTTATGTCAACTCCAACTGATAAGGTTCATTTTCACACACACACACGCACTCACAAAGAGGCAATCTGAAAAACATCATAGAGGTTTTGGTAGGGTTGGTAGGCTGGAGATGCCAGCTGTAAAGGAGTTTGGGAAACTTGTGAATGTAAGCCACTACCAAACTGTGCTCTACATAGCAGTATTTTTTCAGCTCTGAGCTGCTAGAAGACATATTTCTGATAAATATCTGTTTCTAGAAACGAGTGAAATGAAATATAGATATTAAAAACTGCAGATATTTGGTAAAATAGAGTCATGGTAAGGGCATTCTAAATAGGAAAGACTTTCCATTCAAAGATTTCAGTTGGAAATGGTTAGAGGACAAGTAAATAGCCTGTTTGACCAGAGATGCAGGTTAAAAATAAAATGGAGTTGGAGAATTTGGCTTGATCCAGACTGTCAAGGATCTTGGATATTAGGATAAGGAATCTAAGTATTATTCTATAAGGAGCAAAAGGTGAGCAAAGGCAGTGAAATAAAGGAGTATTATTGGGAAAAGATGAGGATATATAGAGTACATCTCAAATATAAGTGCAAATTACATATGCTTTTATCACAATAGTTTAAAATTTTAACAATTTAGGTGTTCTTTTTAAAATTTCAATCGTGTTGGTAACAGCTGATCCTTGGACAGTGTCGAAGTTGGGCATGCCAACTGTTCATGCAGTTGAAAATCTGTGTATAACTTTTGACTCACCCAGAACTTAATTACTCATAGCCTGCTGTTGACTTGGAAGCCTTACTGACAACACAACGTGTAAACCATGATGCTTAACTTTTGTTAATCAATTTATGACTTTCTTCTTTTCTGAATTTTTGCTTTTCCAAACTGTCCCCTGTGACAGCTGATCTCCATATTTGTGACCTCTGATTGAATTCAGTGTTATCGCAAAGCTGTCTGACTTGTATTTCACTTTCTGCAGAGGGCATTTCTATCACAATGACAAGTAGTCTGTGAAATCTTATGTACTCTGCATGTGGTCAGTGAATTATAAGTATTTGGTTTTGTGCGGGCACCTGCAATTACTTTTCAGTTGAGTGGAGATACTGCTGCACTTATAAAATATGGCATTTTCAAGCATTACTGATTTTATTGTAGCTTTTTATCATTATGTGTTATTTTCAGCTGTGGGTGCTAAAAATACAGCTGTATGTAAGTATTCTCAAAGTCATTTTCTGTTAAAAAAGTCCTTATTTGGAAAATGCACTAGAAGCAAATCTTACAATAAAGTGAGTTAAAGACCAGAAAACGTCACTAAGAAAATCTTAAGGAAGAGAAAATACTTTTATAGTACTGTACTGTATTTATAAAAAAATATATCCACGTATAAGCAGACCCAAATAGTTCAAATCTATGGTTGTTCAAGGGTCAACCATAGTTGTCATGTTGTTAACCACCACCATTCTTCACCAAAGGAAGCTCTTTGCTATTTGCTTGGCTTCTGGGAGAAAATATAGACCAATCCTGAGTTAACCATCAACAGGATGGTTGATGGCAGTTTTTTGGGTTTTGTTTTTCGTTTTTGGTTTCACCATGGCTCTGCATTGAATAATTCTATAAGTTATAGAAGAAGAAAGTGAGAATTATGATGTACAGATATTTAGGATCAACTTATAAACACATCTTTTTTTCACATGTGCTTCCTACTACCAAATGCTTGGTGGAAATTAGTATGGATGCTACTGTATTTGTAATTTGGATTTGAAGTGTTTAAAGCATGTAAATCACTGTAGATAATGAAGGATATTAATGAACAACCTTAAATGCTAATGATTTTATTTTTCAGTTTTGAAACATTCAATGCTTTCTTAGTCATTTTTTTAATCAAAACATTAAATTAAAGCTATTAATAAATAAAATCTGAGTATTTTATTTTAAGAAATCTTACTTATTGCTACATTATTGACAAGATATAAATTTGATGACTTCCGTATAAAGTATGTTTTAAGTTGCTTTTATTTTTTCTTTTGTGTTGTTTTCAGTTTGCATATATTCATTAGTCTGTAAAATTTGAAGTAGGAAGTCAGTAAGAAGAAATTTTCTTTCTTCTTAATTTACATCAGAATTTCAGGTTTCTTTTACAACTAAGGAGCTTGATGCTAAAGCTTTTCAGATTTTTTTACTGAAGTGAAATGTAGGCCTATAGCTCTAAAGGCAATGAGAGCAATTCGAAGTTCTTGCTACTTCACAGAAAAACTTAAAAGGGAAAAAAAGAATCTCAGTAGAAAGTGAGTTGTGGTATGTCTGGAAAAATTGCCAAGAAGAATGTCAAGCTAAGTTAGAAATGGGAAATGGAGCTGATGCCTACAATGAACTCATTTTTATGTATTATACTAGCAGTGTGCCCGTAATGATAGACATGTTAATAAGTACCCAGATAACAGAAATACATAGAATACAATCTTATCTGACTCAGTTAGAAAATAATAAAGCAGCTGGAATGTTGTAATGTGAAGCTATGTATAGATATGCTTGCAAATAATTCACTGGGGTCAAAGTAAATTGTTTCAATGGTTTCCTTGTGTAAAAAGTGAGGGAAAGGAAGAATAAGATGAAAGGTTCATTCCAAAATTATTCTTCTTGCCGTCAGTAAGTTCCACTTACATAGAAATCTTACACATAAACCAATCACATGTATTTTTTTAGGTAAAATTGTGTAATTTCGAATGCTTTTGATAAGTAATGGACTGTTTGATTTTCAGTATTGACTACAGGTTACTAACTATTTGCTGGTAGCTTATCATTTAAAAAAAGAGTTGAAGAGGAATTACTAGGTAAAATGTTTATTTCACAATTCAAAGGAAATGAAAAGAAAATCCATCCCTTATTTATGGACTCAACATAGAAGAAAAGTATATAACCTTTCAGTGGGATAGATTGCTCCTATTTGATGGTATTGAACTGAACTCTTGAACTCCCATACTCTTGTAAGAAAGCAGCCAAACTGATTATGTATTCAGTTTTCCACCATCACCATTTTACTGACATTTTAAAATCAGTTTCAATAATTTAAAGACAGCAAAAGAATAAAATTGGTCATCAGACAGAACATACTCAGGCTTTAAATTGTCCTGTAAAACATAACAAGTCCTCAAATTAT
The DNA here is from genome assembly GCF_048164855.1 of Canis lupus baileyi. Classification (NCBI taxonomy): domain Eukaryota; kingdom Metazoa; phylum Chordata; class Mammalia; order Carnivora; family Canidae; genus Canis; species Canis lupus. Next base: position 5,701,464 of record NC_132871.1, read on the forward strand.
TATTATTTCACAAAATTATCAGTGTATTGCAGTCATTAGTTGCCTATGGTGCTTAATTCAGAGCATTTCTATATGAAAATAATGAAACAACCAGCTCTAGTTATTTACTACTAAAATTTACTTTCTCAGATCCTTAAAACACTATTCTGCAGCAACTGTTACCCAAAAAGGACTCAACTAAAGCCTGATAACACATGGAAGGAACTTGTGACCCAATCTTTCTTTTTCTTTTTTCTTTTTTAAAGATTTTATTTATTTGGGATAGAGAGGGAGAGGGAAACTACAGAGGGAGAGTGACAGGGAGAAGCATACCCCTCGCTGAGCAGAGAGCTCGATGTGGGACTTGATCCCAGGACCCTGAGATCATGACCTGAACTGAAGGCAGATGCTTATCTGACTGAGCCACCTTGGTGCTCCCAGTCTTTCTTTTTTCTGACTCAGATTAAAATTGATTATTTCTATAATCCATTCCTTGAGGGCAATACTAGGTGACAAAGTCATCAACAATCATTTAGAACAAATGAATTAATAGATCCACTCACTGACTTGCTATTTTTACTGGAATAAAGCCTTCTAGCTAGAGTGGCTAATGAAGGTTTCATGGAAGAAGGGGGATTTGATCTTACTCTAGGGGGATAAGAAAAACTATAGTAGATAGGAAGGGAAGATGACATCCACGTATGTGTACAAATCAGTCATGTTCAGAGTCAACTAGAATCCAAGTGTAAATGTTAGCTTCCAAATAATGTTTTGAATCAAGACTTTTTAAATAAGTGTGAGCATATAGGTAGGCAAGCAGAATCATGAATGAATAACAACATCTAACTAAGAATGGAATAATGGGTGAGATTTATTTTCTTATTTGGTTATCTTTTTGCTTATATAATAAAAAAAAGTCTAGTATTAGTAACTCTAAGGTCCTCTTATCTAATAAATTATCAAAGAAAAGAAAAAGAAAAAGGTGTAGAATTACAACTCTAAAATTAACCCATTTGCATTGAGAGAGAAAGAAGTACATTCTGGAATTATATCAAAGAGAATCTCACTTGGGGGCATCTGGTGACTCTGTTGGTTAAGTGTCCAACTCTGGATTTTCGCTCAGGTCATGATCTCAGGGTTGGAAGATCAAGCCCTGTGTCAGGCTCTGCACTCAGCAGGGAGTCTGCTTTAGATTCTCTCCCCATGCCCCTCACCCTGCTCGCACTCTCCCTTTCTAAAATACATAAATATAAATAAACAATTCCACTTGGCCAAGCTACAGTGAGGAACTTGCTTATAGTTACTTTCATGAGGAAGACAGAAATAAAATAGCAAGAATATATTACTTATTTGTAGAAAGAAAAATGTTATTAATGTAGTTGAAAGTGCATTGACCTTGGGTAGATACCTATGTTTAAATTTCAGATCTACTAACTTATTAGCTTCTTTAAACTTGACAGCCCTATCACCTTCCTTCTGTAAAATGAAGGTTGTAATATTTATCTCACAGAGTTGTTGAGCAGAAATATTACAGGTGAAAATTATATTTTCAAACTACAAAACTACCAAAAGGAAGATACATTACTATTATAAACCTCTTTAAATTTGCCTTTGAGATTGATTGATTAGATTGATTGGTTGGTTGGTTGGTTTATTTTATTTATTTATTAGAGAGAGAGAGAGACAGCATGAGCAAGAGGAGGGGCAGAGGAAGAGAATCCTAAGTAGACTCCTCCATGAGCGCAGAGCCTGAGCTAGGTGATCCCACCACCCCTAGACCATAACACAAGCCAAACAAAGAGTTGGCTACCCAATTGATTGTGCCACTCAGGTGCCCCTGCCTTTGAGTTTATATGGTTTTTAATTTTTTTGTAGCTTTGAAGGGGTTTTTTTGGTCTTTTATGTCCTAAATATACATCAAAATATACTTGAATATGTTTCTTATACTGTAAGTGTCCATATAAACAGTACAGCTAATTTTTGCCTTGTTTCTAGTGGTGGCTATGAACCACAGCACTAGTGTATGAAAATGTCTTTGGTCATCTCCAAGAACTTAAGCAAAAAAGATGCCCTTCATTGGATGACTAAAGAAGGAAATCTGGGCTATTCACCAAGTTAAATGACCTGTAGCAGAATTTGAGATGAGCCATTTTAGCTCAATCATTCATGACATTTTACTTCACTAAAATGTGATGGTGAGTGGGTCTCTGGCCTCATTTCTTGAAAACCTTTTAATCATGGGGGGCAGGTGGGCATGCTTAGGATCCTTAGGATGAAGGGAAAGTGGATAATCCTTAGAGTAGTTTGGACAGTAAATCCAGCCTGAGTCTGTCCTGCTTAATCTGAAATTCCTGCACATATGGAAAAGTTATTTTCAGTAGGAAGGTACCTATGGCAAAGGAACAAGTTTCCTGTATTCAGTTTTAGAGCCCTCAGCTAAAAATAAATGAGGCAATAGAAAAGAAAGTATAAAGCAATAATTTTAACCATAATCTAATACAATTATTGTCATTTTCTCTGTGTATTTCTTTCCTTTTAACTAAATCTCAGCTTTAGTACAGTTATCAACGATTTAGGTAATAAAGATTCCTACTTAAATCAAGAAACAGGAATGATGTGCAGATTATGATTAAATTTATGAGCTCCTCATGAGAAGACCTCATATGTCTCATAGCTAATTAAGAGCTTGAACAGGTAAAGTATAGGATACAAATTACAGCTTATAACAAATCAATTATGGAAAAGTAAAGCCGTCTTAGTCAATCACGCATTATATAATTAGGTCTGCCAAAGTCTCTCACACTAACCAGAGTGGAGAAAAAAACAAATCTACCATCAATAGTGTTGCTAGCATACATCATCTCACTTGATTCCAGCAGTACAACCAGTGTTGCAGTTACTGTGCTCCGGGCTTCATGGAATTGGAAACCAAGACAGCAGTTCCCACTCATGCCACGTTTTGATTCTAAGTCACGCCATGTTCACTAATTTTAACATTAGGGCTCAACTGTACACAAACTCCCTCCCAGTGTTAACGTCATGGAAAAGCAGTTTGGAAGTTACTATATGATTTTGGAATAAAGCAATAAATGTCCTAGACAAAAGCAATGAAAACAGAGAGAGATAGAGTCAACCTATTCAATAGAATCAGCAGAAAAACCGTTGATAGATTTAGGGAGCTAAGGGGGAGAGAGAGGTGTCAAAGGTGATTCCAAGTTTGTGTGGTTCAGCGAGTAGAAGAATGAGGATACTGTTAATGTAATTAATATAATCAGAGGTTAAGAGTTTAAATGTTGATTTTAAATAATGTGGATGACACATTTTGGTTAGACATTAACTATCAGGTGGTCTCAGGAGGAGCTCACTTTTTATATCTAGTTATATTATTTGTATTCATGAATTATGAAAATGGAAATACAAAATCTACTCAAGTGAGAAAGATAGTCTTAAACCAATTAATATATAGTAAATATATTTTAAATGCTCTTTTGATTTAAAAATAGTAAATCTCATCACTTAAAGTCAATAATTTCAATGCTTTTTATTTTTTTATTTTTTTAAACATTTTATTTATTCATGAAAGACACAGAGAGGGGCAGAGACACAGGCAGAGGGAGAAGCAGGCTCCATGGAGGGAGCCCAATGTGGGACTCGATCCCTGGACTCTAGGATCATGCCCTGGGCCTAAGGCAGATGCTCAACCACTGAGCCACCCAGGTGTCTCTTAATGTTTTTTATTCATAGTTTTTCAAACTTTGTGATTAGTTTTTGATCTGTTGATTTTAAGTTTAAAGGGTTAGAAGTTCAAATAATAATTATTATTTTTATTCCATTTATAACCTGAGTTCATAAAGCTTTTCTAGATACTTTGGTATGTTCTAGCCTTTTTGTAAGTCAGGTCATTTAGTGGAGGTTGATTTCATTACATGGATAAATTGCCTGTGATATTTGTACACAAAGCTGGGTACTTGACTTATATATGAGTATACATGTGAACATGTAGATCTGTGTATGTTTTCTAATATTTCAGTTCTGTCAGGTAGGAAAAAAAGCATAAAATGATGTTGCATTGAAGCAAATTATTTGAGTCAAATTATTCTAAAAATTGAATTCCAAAATAACTATTGTTCTCAATCTTCATTTGTGCACTTTGTGTCAGTATGTATTTATTTGTAAAGAGTATGATTTTGAAAATTGTTTCCTATAATGGTAGAAAATTGCTCCCAGAGAATGGAAAGAAAGAAAGAGGGAGCGAAGGAGGGAGGAAGGAAAGGAGGGGGGAGGAAGGAAGGGAACAGATTTCCTAGCTTTTCTCATTTTACACAGTACTTTTTCCCCAGCATTATTGCCAAGGTCAAACTGTAATTGTATTCTAACCAGACTGTCAATATATCTCCCTTTGATGATGCAGATTTTGGCAATTTATTTCACCAATTAGCTTTATTAAGCGCTGTAATTGTCACTATATCAAATTACTCTGAGTGATACAAAGCCATTGAGTTAAAATCAAAGATAATCTTTTATTCACAGCCTAAGGAAGGCTCACAGATATGGATGTCCCATTTTTCAGCATGTGCCAGGGGCCCCTGAAATACTGGGGAAGACCAAACCGGAAGGGGACAGGGTGTGGAGGAGACAGTGGCAGCACTCGGACTGGGAGTGGAGATGAATTCTCAGGAGTCTGCTCTGCAGCTGGGACATTGGCCTCAGGACATCCCTCTCCCTCAGGTTTTCACAGGTCCCTTCTGAGCTCCAGGTAGACTGCTTCTCTAGTGTTGGGAAGAACGTGCTATGTCTAGTCAAGTACTTGCAGTTTAGAAGGTAGAGTATAGTAACAATAACTTTGGAAGGTACAACTTCAGGTAGTAGGGAAGCTGACCACTTGGGCACCTCCATCCCTAACAGTGGTCGGTCTTTCTTTCTTTCTTTCTTTCTTTCTTTCTTTCTTTCTTTCTTCATAGTTTTGTATGTTTGTTTCATTTGAAAGACTTGAATGGAGCTTGCATCCTCCATCACAATGTCCCACACGGAGCCCGGTACTTCTCTGTGTCACCTGCCTGAGCCCCTGGGGCATTTCGGTTTAATTCCCTGGTAAACCCTGCTACCAAATTGTGTCTGGAATTGCTGGAACAGTGTCAGGTCACGGCTTGGTCAAATTCAAGATAGAAAATGGTGGGAGAAAGGGAGAAAAAAAATCCCAAAGCTTGAAACTTGTTCTTGAGCAACTCTAAGATAAAGAAACATGGAAATAACTCCTCTCCATTCATTATACAGCTTAGCTAGAGTTTTTATTAGAGGTTGCCAAGTACCACTAATTTAATGTCTGTCTTAAATACGGCTATGAACTAGAAACAATTAGAGCCATTAGGAACTTTTTCAGTCTTAAATTTGAGACAGAATGTGCCCTTAAACTCTCCATGACAACTGACGATGATATGGTACATGTGTATTATTCTGCAGACAAAAAATGCGCGTCTACTTATTCAATGGTCTCAGAATAGCCTTCTTTAATGAATATATTTTGCATTTACTGAAAATTGATAGTATGTAAAAAAAGAAACATGCATTTCAGAGCCACTTGAACCCGGCTTCCTCATTTAATAGGCCTTGGGAGGATAAGCCACTTTCCTTGGGTAAACTTTATAGGCAGTAAGCAACCATCCGAGACCTATATCTAGACCTGAATGATTCCAACGTCTCTACTCCTAAGTGCTATGTGCCTGCCTCCCCAAAATAATAGTTGCCATTTGTCAATCACCTAGTCTTTGTACTGTACTCTATAATATAATCAGATTTCCCAAAATGTCCAGCAATAGACATTTCTGTACTGATATTTCTATACTGAATATAAATATATTTTATATATCTGTCACATTCTGTTGTGACAAATTCTCAATAAACGTATTAAATGATAAATATCTCAGGTAGGTTTCTCCATGAGGGCAGAGATAGTGACTTATCTATTTTATCTCTTAGAGCAGCTAACACTGTTTCCTAATCAGAGTAAATACTCAAAAAGTTTGATGAATTGCCATTGGATTTGAGGATCTTTTTTTTTATCCATTTATTTATTTATTTATTTTTAAAAGATTTTATTTATTTATTGATGAGAGACACAGAGACAGAGGCAGAGACATAGGCAGAAGGAGAAGTTAGGTCCTCACAAGGAGCCTGATGTGGGACTTGATCCCAGGATCTGGGATCATACCCTGAGCTGAAGGCAGATGCTCAAACACTGAACCACCCAGGCGTCCCTATCCATTTCAATTTAATAGCTTATGGGCATCTAACATCTACTCAAGTAGATATTCACTGTACTAGTTTGGAATAAATAGTAAAATTTTAGCTCTAGCCCTAATCCTTAAAAACTTAAAGCCTTAAGATCAAGATAAGTCACTCAAATGTTTTATAGATTAGGGAACATGTGAAATAAGTTCTTCTATGTCTTGGCCAGAATTAATCTTACCATGGTCTGAGCAGTTGGGATTTCTGTCATTTACATTTGTATCCTGGTTCACGTACACGTATTATCCCCTACTATTTAAATCACACATTCCTGGAGGATTTAGAACAAGGACTAAATAAATACTTATTGAATTGTATTGGATATATAAACTGATAAATAGCTTTAAGAGTTGGAAGTGGGATGACTATTGGAATAAAGAAGCCAGACAATGGATGAAACTAGTCAGGGAAAATTTTTGAGATTTAAGTGAGTTTTGGGCTGCAATTTAAATTGGTGGGAAAAATGGAGACTGATTTACACAAATGACCCTGTCTAAACTAAGCCTTAAGATCTGGCAGAAGAACTAAAAGAAGGAACCAGAAAAGAAAGCTTAGCCAAAATATGGTGCAGGGATGGTGTATGGAAGGAAGTGAGAACAGATGGAGTGGAGATAAAAGTGTGAAATTAAATGAGTGTTTGATAGATATCCCTAAAAGATTGTTTTAAAGATTTTATTTCTTTATTTGAGAGAGAGAGACAGAGACAGAGATAGCGAGAGAACACAAGCAGGGAGGAGAGGGAGAAGCAGGCTCCCCACTGAGATGAAGCCTGATGTGGGGGTTCAATCCCAGGACCCTGAGATCATGACCTGAGCTGAAGGCAGATGCTTAACCGACTGAGCCACCCAGGCACCTACTCTACAAGATTTTTATAGTCAATAATCAACCTTCTTTCTGTGCACAAACTATTCGAATATGGATTTCATTTTTTGTTCAAATACAGATCTGCTACAAAGATCTCTATTGCTTTTTGTAATTTTATAGACATCGGTAGCTTGTTTTTTTTTTAATTATTTATTTATTTGAGAGAGAGAGAGAGAGAGAGAGCAAGCAAGCTGGGGAGGAGCAGAGGGAGAGGGACAAGCAGACTTTTCACTAAGCCCATCGCAGTGACCCTGAGATCATGACCTGAGCCGAAATGAAGAGCCGAATGTTTCGAATGTTTCACCGACTGAGCCACCCAGGTGTCCCAGTAGCTTGCTTTTTTTTTTTTTAAAGAAAATTCTAAGGGACTTTATTTTATGGAAATTTTATTGATAAGCAAGACACACTCAGTTGGACAAGTATCACAGTATAAGATACATAACAATTCCATGATTGTGTATTCTTATCCTGATGAATTAGGAGATATGATACATCTTCTCTCTTATCAAGAACCTCTATCTCTTGAGGACACTGACAGGTCTGGCACCGCAGTCAGAATAGCAAAGGAGCTGGGCCATCTTCTGATAAGAAATATAGGTTTTAGAAGAACACAGCATTTCTCGGCTTGGGTATAATCATGCAGGAGGTCTCATGTCTTCAGAACCTATCTGGTTGCAGGCACTGTGCTATGCATTTTCTCACACCTCAGTATCCCCCGTATGATAGAGGTGAACTACACACACAGTGGCTCACCACCCGTAACTGGCAAAGCTGAGATTCAAACCCACCTCTTCCTCCAAAGCCAGTGCTTTACGTGCTACCAGCACTGCCGCTCCACATCATGCAAAAGTACCTTAGAGTTATTTTCATCTGCTGATGAAAATAGTAGGCAGAGGACAAGAAAAATGAAGTAAATTGACTCCTACCATCATTTTGTCATATTTCACTAAGTTATTTCTAATTAAAATCAACATAAAAAGTAAGCAGTTATCTATTATTATTCAAAATGAGCAAAAGTAGTAATTTTGCTGAACTCAAGAACTGTTTTATAGTTTTATGATTTGCCCTTTCATGTTTTTCTTTCATTTAATTTGAAGATTATGCTAGTCCCTCTCAATACTTACAGTATAGCAAACCTTGACATTACTGAGAATTAGAATCTCATCTTTGGCTCATGGTTATTCTGACTGAATGGACTACTTGGCTGCACAGATTGAGTATTTATGGAAAAATAATTCAATCAGTTGTGCAGTACATGGAATCTCTGAAAGCCACATGTGTCACTTGTCTTTAAATCATTCAGCATGGTTTGGTATTTAATAACTCATAGAAATAAATCGGAAGAGGAAAAAATGGCTTTTTAAAAAGATTTTATATATTTATTCATGACAGACAGAGAGAGAGAGAGAGAGAGAGGCAGAGACATAGGCAGAGTGAGAAGCAGGCTCCATGCAGGGAGCCCGAGGTGATAATCGATCCCGGGACTCGGGGTCACAACTGAGCTGTAGGTAGATGCTCAACTGCTGAGCCATCCAGGCTATCCCCCAAAAAAGGATTTTCTGAAAATTCCTTAGAAATAATACCAGTTATTTCCTAAGTATTTTCAAACATTGAATTTGTCTTTGTTTTATATTGCCATTAATAGTGAGAAGGCAAAACAAATGCTGAATAATCAACAAGGACTGTGGATCAGAATGAATTACAGCCACATTCCCAAAGAAGATAAGAAAACTGAGAAAGAAACAAAACTGTATGGACTGTGAGTCCTTTGTGCATTTTGAGTGCATTTGATTGGAGGTCCTTGGAGGTGACAGGCACCTCTAGGTATGGAGTTCATGATGTCTTCCCTGTCCTGAGGTTCCAGGAAAATCCTCCAAATGTGATTCTTGGAGCTTGCACTCAAGATGCCTGTTGCCTTTTGACTACAGATCATTCATTTGGTAAAATAGAGGGTCCCATGATAAGAGATTGTGTACAGATGACTGTCCTACCACTGGAAACAAATCTCCACTTTAACTTTGTTGACCCTGCAGAGCCTCCCATCATGGGAAATTCCTGGAGCCCCTCTGTTTTGAACCACTCAATCTCAGTCCAGCAATGTTCTCCAGCTATCATTCAATGTCTCAGAGTTATCAATCCAGAGCTGCCAAAACCTCATTAGCTAACTTAGTATCAGGGTCCGAAAATGCAAGCCTCATTTAGAAAGTCATATGCAATGGGACGCCTGGGTGGCTTAGTGATTGAGCGTCTGCCTTCGGCTCAGGGCATGACCCCGGGGTCCTGGGATCGAGTCCCACATCGGGCTCCCCGCAGGGAGCCTACTTCTCCCTCTGCCTGTGTCTTTGCCTCTCTCTCTGCCTGTCATGAATAAATAAATAAAATATTAAAAATAAAAAGAACCTTATATGGAACATTCAGAATTGACTGTGGCTTCTTTTTCCATCTATGGAGTCAAACAGCCCAATCAATTTGGAAACCCAGTTCTCTTTACTGACTAGACTTACTGTCTCAAGGTTGAACAGAGGCAATGTGGTATTTTAGTTCGTATGTCTCATATTAACTAATTTTTTAGGATCCTCACTTATGTGAGAAAATCCCTTTGTTTTTATTCCTCATTTCTAAGAATGTTTAAAGCCAAAAGTGTCGAAGAGAAAGTCATTCTCCCCAAAATTCAGCTGTGATAGGAAGTTCAAGAAACAGCCCCAGAAAACTATTTTACTTTGTATTTCTGGTCCCACTTTTTAGATGTACAATAAACTTTTAAATGATGCCAAAACTCTTCTGAGTACCTACCCAAACCTTTACTAAGCTCCAGGCCTCTTAGAGTTCACTCATGCATAATAGGCATCAGTCAGGTTCACTAAATTTAATCGTAACCATATTGTTTCTGCTTAAAGTACGTGGAAGAGAATGAATGCCACAAACTGTAATATTCAGAAGGTGTAGGATGGCTTCTTTTGAAAATACCATGTCCAGCTCTGGGTTCTAGAGGCCAAGAGACAAGGAAAATTTGCATAGAGTTCATGAAGGTTCTCATAGGGACTAGGAGTAATCAGTTTAGAAAGAAAATAATAAAGAATTCTTTTTTGAAAAAAAAAAAAAAAAAAAAAAAGAATTCTTTTTTGTATTTGGAGAGGTGAGTAAATAAACTTTTATCGGAGAGAGTAAACAAGCAGTTATTTTATGATAAAGTGGGAGTATTACTCAAGTTCGATAAAACTATTTTCTAACATCTAAAATTATTGGATCAAGAATTGAAAAGTAGGGGTAATTATGGAATCTTCTTTGAGGTATACAAAATGGAGCAAGTCTCAGGGACTTGGGTTGATTTTTGTATCTTTTACAAAGATGTGTGGTTAGATTAGGTATTTTCTGAAGTTCTTTTCAATTCTAGATTTCTAATACTGGTAGCCAAATATAAAGTCTTCTCCTAAGTTTACTTACAGACAAATAATGTTTAAGTAAATCTAGAAATTTGAAGTAAATTGAAGAAATTGGCATTGCCATTTATTTCTCAATAGGATTTGTATGTATTACACTAAATAAAAATAGACAAACCAAGCCGGTTAACTATAGACTATATAAGAGTAAAAGCGAACAGCACACAATGTAAGAATAGACAGTGAAGCTCTACTGTATAGCCTCAGAGAGCTCATTATAAATAGGCCCTTAGTCAGAAGATGAACTGAAAATACAGAAAAATAAGCAGTTTGCTACAAGGTCACTCACACCGCTAGCCCCAGAAAATATTTGAAAAAGTTGAAATTTGTCTTTTGTGCTTTTCTACCTTTACATGGTCAGGTTTCACGTATCTTTTTACTGCCTTCTGGCACTTTAGAGTCATTCCTAGAAGCAAACCTAGTTTCTGCCCTCTCCACCATAAAGACACGCTCTTTGCTATCAAATTTTTTAAGGCATGAGGACTTCGATTCAAAATTTTTAGTTCTGCTTCCCATTGTTTTGAGTTAAATTGTGTTTGTTGCCCTATGCCCAAGGGTGAGGTATCCAGGTTATGTGTCTGTTTCCATAGTGTTTCTACTGCTGAGAATTCTGGGCCATTGGATAGAAAAGGACTGAGGGCACATTTTGCTGTCCCTGAAGTCCTACCAATCAAATGCCTGCCTCATCTATGTGTTTAGACCAGCACAGACAAACTAGCAAACAATCTGGATGTACATGTTAAAATATCTTTCTATTCTGCTTCCTCTCTATCAGATATAAACAATGCATATGTTTTTCTGAATCTAAAAGCAAATTTTTCTTTCAGATACTTTATAACTGACTATTCTTGAAAACTCCAGGAAAGGTTAAAAAAAAAGAAGCTATGTTTAATTCATTTAACAGTGATTATAAGATATCTGTCTCATTATATGAATTGGGAGGGTTTATTAATTGTGTCTGTATAACGGGAAATTTAATAATCTTTGCTACATTAATTCAAAGTAAAGTTTTTTTCTGAGATTTGAATTTTAAACAGCATTAATGACGGGTGATTCCAAGAACAGGCAGTTACTTCCTGGGGAGATTCAGTAAAATTAAAGAGTTTTATTTAGTTTATCAGGGTTTAGAGCTGAATGCAATTTTTGTTAAAGAAGATGCAGCTTTTTGTGGCTAGAAGAAACAATTGCTTAAAAAAGCAATTTAACACTTGAGGTTTTTGTTATTGCTGTTATTTTGTTTTGTTTAGTACAAATGTTAGAGAATAGTTGGAACATGAAGAATTTTGGGGTCTGGCAGAAATATTTAGTACAGGTGAGATTATGACAATCCTGTTATCTGCTAAATACCATGCAAAGATTGTATTCCAGAATACATCAGCTAATGACACCTAAGATTTGTTGCACTTTACAGTTTTTAAGGAGTATTCACATTAATTCTTTCAATCATTGCAAGAACTCTGTAAAGTAGAAAGGATGGACATTTTCTCTATATTGTAGATAAAATAAAACTTGGAGATGTTGTCCCTTACCCAACCCAAACCACATGGATAGGGAAGATTAGTATCTAGGTTTGGTTTGGTTCAGTGTGGTGGTATTCTTTTTGTTACTGTTTTTTTTGTTTGGTCCTTAGGTTTATTTCTCCAGTCATCATGGTTCTAGATAATTTTTACTAGGGAAGCTATGTAAGTGTTTGATTTTTTTGCTGCAGGAACCTGAAAAAAAAATCAGACTACTTTGCCTTGAAATTCTTAAACAAATCATTCACTACAGCTTGTATTTAGACTATGTTTCTATTATTCAAACTCCTTTTGTCCACCCATATTGTTTAGACCTATAAAGAAACCCAACACCAAGTCCTGCCTGTGCCCAAATTAATGCCATGACCTTTGCTGTCTTACTTGTATTTCTAGAAACAGCACTTAAATGTGAGATTAAAATCACCTCCATTCAATAAGTAAATAACGTTTGTGTATTGCAGATCACAGTCATTTATCAGGAATAAGGCAGCTTTACTTTTTACAGGAAATGGAAAGTAAAACCTCAACAAATGGATGCAACCCTTCAGAATGGACTCTCAAATGGGCACTGCTGAAAATTGATCTGGTTACTTGTCAATTGCATTATTCAGACATGACATCAGCAACAGAGCTGTAGCCAGTGCTAGCTCATTGCCCCATGACAAGCTTTCATAAATAAAAAACATACTCTCTAAAGATACAAGCATCTCTTAGACTGTAATTTGAGCTTCAGAACCTAATTAAACAACTTTCCACTAGCCTCATTAATAAGCACTGAACCAGACTCTATACAAACAACAAACCATTTTATTATATCATCACCAGTGTGTCATTCCATTCTAGAGGAAAGCAGGCTGTTGACTGAGACAGTTTCTATATTTACTTCTGATTTTGTTTATGATGCATTTTTATAGACTAGCATGTTAAATTATGACTGACTGAAATCCTAAATTTAAATCTTTTGGCAATGACATACTCTTTGATGCTCTTCAAACAATTCTATTTTGTTCCATCAGTGCAAAGACATCATGCTTCTTTACCTGGGGGATTATGTTCATTCAGAATCACAAGCGATGCTGGTGTAGGTCTTCTTTTTCTTATCTGTGAACAACAAAGCCCCAGCTAAGGTCAGTGAGAGTCAGACATTCCCCCCGGTTACTCTACAGCTTGCAAAGCTGTTCCATCCTCATCTTTTCCCAACATAAAAAAAACAAAACAAAACAAAAAAAAAACAAAAAAAAAAAAAACAGGCAAATTTCTGGAGAGCGCACAGTAGGTGTTTACTATTTTGAATTACAGAAAGCCAGGGAGTAGAACTTTCAGATATTAGTATCGCCTTCTAGGACCAAAAAAGCTACCATTCCACAGAAAATAAATAGTTGTATATAATCAAATGATGCCACTGAAATAATATGCAGTGTAGGTACAAGGATGACTTGCTAATTTAATGGCCCTCTTGGAGTCCCATAATGATGCTTTCAAGATCCATTATCCTTTTGCTAAATAGGTTAAGAGAAGCTTAGAAAACTTAAATTTCTAGCAGGTTAAATTTAATAACAAGAGTTCTTCATTTTTATTAATATTATAAGGTTTTCTTATTTTCTAATAAGATATTTAGGACAAAGAAGGAATGAGTATGGATTTTATGAGAGTAATTCATTTAAAACTAATAGGTTTGATGTGGATTCTTTCCTTATTTTAAGAGTTACAGGAGCATATTATGATTAGACTTTCTAAAGTGTTCTTTATTTCCTAAACATATAGGTAAGTTCTTAAAATATAAGTCAGTAGGATAGAGGATAAAATTTGCCAATGACATTTTGTCTAGGACAGAACCAATGTCCCATTCAATACAGATACATGTTCAAGGTTATGTTTATCTGGCCTGAGTCTGGGAGGATCTGTTTCAGATTATCAAAACATCCTAGAAAGGTATGAGTCTTAGTTTCAGTAATTATTCTTAAGATGTTGTATAAAATATTTGGAAAAGTGTTCAAGGATAATTTAGGTTGTAAAAATTAATGAGTTAGATTGAAGATCCCATAAATTTTTTTCTGCTTTTGCCTCCCAACTGTTGTATTTTACCACAAATGGTCTTTAAGTGGTTCTATTGCATCAAGACTCTAAGTAAATCTGAATATGAAAGGTGATACAGATGTAAACCAATCTTAGATGAAAAAGAGACAGAGACAAAAGTATAGAAATATATTTATATAGATATATTAGACATAGAAAAGGAATCCAAGAAGTATTTAATACTATTTTAATATCTGAAAAAATATCTTTAAAATTATACATACCATCTACAAATCCTATCTCATATATTAGCTACACTTATAATTACTGCTTTGAATATATGATGAAAAACATTAAAAATATTAACCCGATAGTCTGAAATTATTCAAAGGTTTAATGCTTTCATTGTTAAATGAATCTATTTTATAAATAATGAAATAAAAGGTTGCTAATGCTGATAATTGTTTTTTTTCTCTAAATGTTGAACTTGTTAATTTAGTAAGCAAAAGCAAAAGATTTCCAGATCCAAATCTGAATCACTAATATAACCATTTTTTTCCCTAATGAGTGCTAATATTTTATCACATGAAGGGCTGCATTTTAGCCAATAGGTCCCCCAGTGCAACTCAAATACAAGTGCCATATGGAAACCAGCTTATTTCTCATTCACATATCCTGGAAAGTCACAAAGTTTAACAAATTCAAGAGGTAGAGAAGCTTTCAATGAAAGCTTATATACAGGACCTTATATGTTACCTTATATACAGGACCTGGTCCCCACCCAAGTCCACTTACCTGCTCTGCTGCTTCAGGTGCAATCTGACTCTGGAATAAAGGCACAGCAAATTGTATCTTTTTAGGACTGTTGGGCTCCATGATAATGACGAGAATTAGAGACGGGAAGCGCTCAGAAAGACTAACCCCAGGTGGTGTCTGGGATGTGTATCCTCAGGCACACTCCACCCAGCCACACAGGGCACTTCGTAATAAATAGCTGTAATTCCAGAGCGAGCAAGTGAAGATGCCGAGGTCTGGGTAAATCCCTTCTTCAACTCCACAGTGATGCCTGGCTTGCCTGTTCCCCCACCAATCTCTTAGAACCTCTCAGCACAATACAGAAAGGAACAATAAGCTAATTGTGTGCTTCTTCACTAATACACATGCCAAGCATTCACTCAGCAGCTAATTGAAAATGCAATGCTAGCCTTGAAGGACCCGCTGCCCTGGGATTTGAAAGAAAGGCTCTATCCACTGTACATTACTAACCGGCTGCTCAAAAGTGCAATGTAAGCTCCCTCTGAGTATTGCAGGGATGGGCCATTCATTATTGATGAACATAAAGCAGGAAGTTTTTAGAACTGGGGGCAGGGTTTGGGTATGAAATCATTTCATTTCTCTTGTAGTAACTTGTAAGTCAGACACCTGTGCCATTTTGCATTCAGCCACCAAATTGATGAATGGCCACAGAAGGTAAGCCACAACCAATAATATCAGCTATATTTATGCTATGAGATCTGGTTAGGTAAGACTGACCATGGGAAGCAGAGTATCTGTGGCATAGTAAGGATACCACTGCCCTAGACTGAGCAGATTTTAATTCAAGTTCCACTTCTACCATTCACAAGCAAATCACAGCCTACGTCTAGGCCCCCGTACCTCCATTAGAAAAACGATGGGATTGGACTCGGTGACCTTTAAGCTCCTGTTCTGTTCCAGCATTCTATAATTGTAGTTCACAGTTATCATTAGAGTGGAAAGTATTGGACAGCTAAATTTAGCAAACAGCTTGAAAGTCACTGCTGCAATAATGACCTCTGTTTCATTTCCTGGTGGAGCCAGCTATATTCTCTGATTTGGAAGAAAACAGAAGTGACTAGAAAACATTAGTGAAACCTCACATTGTGCTTTATTGTCAATAGTGGGTATATGTGTACAGAAAAGGACTTGAAAAAAAAAAAAAGCATAGAAGGGGTTTTCTCCAGAATGATAGAGGAAGATGGTCATACTGGCTGTGGGGAAGGTAGAGGGAGACAGTAGCCTGACCTCACGTCAGTTAGTATCCAAGGGGAGGCAACAGCATGGCTAGATGGCCTTCCTGCATCCAGCTCCTTTTGCAAAGGGAAGCCTGAAAATGAAGCTGTCTAATGGGAGAACGAACTTGAGTGCTCTAGTCTCTTATTTGAAAGATTTGGTTTGAAGAATACTAGATTTTTAATGTGTTTTTGGATTTATAGAATACATTTAGGTACTGAAATATTATTCCAGGTATTTACAAATGAGGTTTTTTTCTCTTTTGTTTAAATTCTGAGTCCATACCAGGAATCCATCTTAATGATTTAAGTATGCAATGTTCTGTTGAAAGAATATGGAAAGTAACATGCATTATTCAAGTGGTTTTCTATACCCATTAGGGGAAAAAGCAAATGAAGATGTGGATGTGAAAGCACTTTCAGCTGGAGAACAGTGCTGACCGGCAAGACATTTTGTGATGCACTCATCCTTGTCGTGTCAAAGGCAAACTTATAAATTACATTTTGTGTAACAGTTTACAAAGATCCCAGCCTGAAGCCTGAATCAATATCATTAATGAAGTAATTTTTTTGAGTATTTCCTCAAATTATACAAAAGAAAAACAAGACAGTATTTCTAGTGAGTGATCAATCCAGAACTTCACTTAGAGGTTTAGAGCATGCACTTGGCAGCCTCGAGTTCAAACCCTGGCTCTGCTACTTAGTTTATCAACTTGGCAGTAAAGGAAATTTCTTCTTGTGAGGTTTAGATGAATTATTTCTTTATAGGAGTGTGTTTTGAGGCCAGTACATGATAACTACTCGGTAAAAGATAACTATTATTTTTCTTTCAACTAGACTCTTCAATAGGCTTGAAGATAGACATTTTCAGCCTGAATTAGTAGGAATCTCTACCTGTTTGGAATGATTTCGTACCTGTTAGAACACTAGGTGATCAAGTGAAATTCCAGTGCACATTATAGTATAAATAGCAATAAAATCATTCTCATTTACTAACTGCTCTATTTTGAATACTTTGACCAGAAATAGTATCATAAAAGAACTATCTGGACCCTTTAAGTTTCTCCTCCACCAGCTCAACTCTTGTGCATCGTTCAGACTCAGCTGAGTTTTGTGGCCTCTAGGTAGATTTTGTACATTTACTTCTATCCACAGTAGGTTTAGGCTTACCTTTTCTGTGTTCCCAAAGCACCCAGAATATGTCTACTTAGTATAATAAATACCCATTTGTCTTTTCTGTTTAGCATTTCACAGAGTCACTCATTTACATAGTACATATTTATCAAATACATAGTACATCTGCTTTATGCCAGGCTTTGTGCTATGGCACTAGAAGAGAAATTATGTTAGACGATGTTTGAGGTCATTTTCAAGCTGAGTTGTTATTCCAAGAATCACTTAAAATGCAACTTAAATTTGAAATAATAAAAAAATTTATATCTGTT
The DNA here is from genome assembly GCF_048164855.1 of Canis lupus baileyi. Classification (NCBI taxonomy): domain Eukaryota; kingdom Metazoa; phylum Chordata; class Mammalia; order Carnivora; family Canidae; genus Canis; species Canis lupus. The sequence continues at coordinate 5,719,040 of NC_132871.1, forward strand.
TATATGGGCAGTATGGTTACACTAAATATTGGTGTGCATTTTTTCTCCCCATTAGAGATAATACTAATAGCTAACACTTATATAACATTTACCATGTGCCTGGTGCTACTTTAAGTGCTTTATCAGCATTATTTTATTTAATACTCATAATAACTCTTTGAGGTAAATACTATTGCTATCCTCATTTTTAATTTACAAGGAAGAAACAGAACCAAAGAATTTAAGTAATTTACCCAAGGTCATACAGCTAATATGTAGCAGAAACAGGATTCAGATGCTAGTGATTTTGTCTAAGGCCTGGGCTTTACTCAGATGGTTACTTCCCCATAAGGGCCTACAGAGAAGTTGGTGGAAGGCATCAGAACCTAAAATGGTGAGGTGTTCTAACCATTCTAGTTCCATGGTAAAAGATCTTAAGATGAAGTGGTGAGTGAATAAAAGGAAAGAAAGTAGCAGACTCTAAGATACTAGTAACCAGGAAGATCTTACATTTCAAATTAGATATCAGAATAAAATGAAGACTCTAGAGATGAGTGTTAAGTCACCATGCTGACTTTTTACTTTTCTTTCTTTTTTTTTTTTAAGTTACGGGTTCTTTTTTAAAAAAATATTTTATTTAAATTCAATTTGCGGGGACGCCTGGGTGGCTCAGCAGTTTAGCACCTGCCTTCAGCCCAGGGCATGATCCTGGGGTCCCGGGATCGAGTCTCACATTGGGCTCCCTGCAGGGGACACACTCTGCCTGTGTCTCTGGCTCTCTCTCTCTCTCTCTGTGTGTGTCTTTCATGAATAAATAAATAAAAAATCTTAAAATGAATAAATAAATTCAATTTGCCAACATATAGTATAATCCCCAGTGCTCATCCCATCAAGTGCCCTCCTTAGTGCCGGTTACCCAGTTACCCCATTTCTCCACCCACCTCCCCTTCTGCAAACCTTTGTTTCCCAGAGTTAGGAATCTCTCATGGTTTGTCTCCCTCTCTAATTTTTCCCCAATTCGTTTCCCTCCTTTCCTTCATAGTCCCTTTCTCTATTTTAAAGTAATGAATTCTATCATTAAAGATTAAAAATGCCTCTAGAGCAAGCAATAACTATATTCTGTCTTCAAGGTAAATGATACTGTGAATAAAGAAGGTAGTACACTAGGAGAATAGTCCATTATGCCTTCCTGATTTTAGTTTATAATATCTGACCTTATTTTCCATAGCTCTTCAAGAATCCCATCTAGCCCACACTTTACTCTGCAGCCAGTCTTTTCTGTGGCCTCCCCTACCTTCCTGGGAAGTTTTCCTGCCCTCACTCCTTTTATCCAAATTGGATTTATCCTCTAATCCCACTTCTTAGGAAGTTACCTTCAGATTCTCCAGATAAAATGCATCGTTCCTTTTGTTCCTCTCCTGGTTTTTAATTCTATGTAGTCTTATTTACTTGTTATATGTAGTTCTATTTACTATGTGTAGTTCTGTATGTTATATGTAATTCTATATGTTATATGTAATCTATAACAATGTCCTATGTGTTCCTTCAGCCTCCCTTCCTAGACTGGAAGTCCTTTTTTTTTTTTTTTTTTTTTTTTGGAAGTCCTTTTCCATCTTGTCCTACACATACACAAACAAGCATAAGGTTGGCCATCCAGTCTTGCCAAATAATTCCACTTAGGCATCACCTATCCAATATTGTCAGGAAACAAGGTTCTCCTGACACCCCTATAAATAAATAATCTCAACCTCACAAGAAGAAATTTCCCTTGTCAGAAAAATTTATACTGAATTTTTCTAAAGACTACAGCTCAACCTCTTAAGCACCACACTTGGCTTTTATCGTGATATTTTAAGATATCATGTTTAAGTGGGCACTTAAAACATATTCCGTATTTTCATGTCTTTTAAAAGAGTATATATCAACCAGAATTTCTCCTTTTTCCTTACTTCATAGCATTCATATAAACATCAGTTGTTGTCTCTGTCATATACAAAGCTGCCATCTGAAGCTATTGGTATTTGTTGCTACCCTAACTAGCTCCAAATGCCATAGATTTATAGTTCTATGACTGTTCTGGAGATCTTCTTTAACGGATGATTGCCAGTAGTTATTTTTCTTTTTGGCCACCACCTCCACCTCCCCTTCCTCCTCCTCCTCTTCTTCCTTCTCCTTCTTTTCAGAGAGAGAATGTGTTCCCAAGAGCGGGGTGGGGTAGTGGACAGAGGGAGAGAGAGAATCTTGAGCAGGCTCCATGGCAGAGCCTGATGCGGCGCTCGATCTCATGACCTGAGCTGAAATCAAGAGTCATGCGCTCAACCAATTGAGCCACACAGGCATCCCTATCAGTAGTTATTTTTAAATTGTCATTCGTGTTAGTCCCTTCGAGCTGCCATAACACGGTATTAGAGACCAAGTGCCTCACAAACAACAGACACTTCTTTCTCACAGTTCTGGAGTCTGAGAAGTCCAAGATCATGGTGTCAGCAGATGTGGTGACTGGTGAGGACTCACATTCTAGACAGCTATCTTTTCACTGTGTCCTCCTCTGGCTTAAAGGGCAAGAGATCTCTCCAGAGCCTCTTCTATAAGGACACTAATCCCTTTAATGAGGGCTCTGCCGTCATGACCTAATCCCTTCTCAAAGTCCTCACTTCCTAATATCATTACCTAGTGATTAGGATTTCAATATATTTCAATATATGCATTTGGTCCATTGCATCCAACTGATATATAATAAGTGCTTTAATTTTGTAAAAAGAGAAGAGAATAAAAGGAAGAATAGGGAAGGGATGAAAGGGAATAGGGGGAGTGGAGAAGGGAGGAAAAGGTTTGCTCAGAAAATATTTTTAAGAAATGTTTAATGTACTTCCTATTCAAGGTTGTGTTTCAAATAGTTTGATTTCATGAATCATGAGATATTATTCTGTTTAACGCTTGGTTGGCTAATTGAATATCACAAAAATAAGAGCAAATATTTATTAAACATATTTATAGATATGTAGGATTACATTAAATGCCAAAAATACCATAATGAGCAAAAGCAGATAACATATGATAGTGTCTAGATATGTATCAGTTAAAACAATTTCTTTCCCTGCCTTTAAGGAGATGATTATTATATGAACTAAAGAAATTGTAGTTCTTGAGTCTACATAAAAGTGTATTAGTTTGTAAAATACTGTCATAAATATCATTCATTCATCCAGTAAATATGTATTGAGCATCCCATTCTATGCTAAACTGCTGGGATATAAACATGAACAAGACAATGTCCCAACCATCAAAGAACTTACAGTTAAGTGAAGAAGGCAAAATCCTAAACAAGTGAGTGGCATAGAGCTAAAGATGCTATGATAGAAAGTGGTAAAAGGAAATATCAAGGGGACCTGGGTAGGAAGGTGATGGGTGACTCTGGGTCACAGATAGTTTTGTTTGCCTATACAGTATTTTTTAAAACTGAGATGACATTTTAAGGCAAATAAAAATAAAATATATCCAACTTTTCTTAATAAAATAGAAGGTCTCAAAGCTGGGTTCTCATATCCACAAGGTCACAGTCAACGCCAGTGACATAAAGCTACCTTCTGTAAACATGGCAGTGATTTCTACACTGAAAATCATTCTAACATAGTGTATGTATGGTATTGCTCATAATCCAGATAGCCTCAGTCAATACCAACACCAACTACAGGAGAGGATGATAGGTGTGACAACGTTGGATACCATGCAAAGAACTGTGGGATTTACTGTGAAGGCAACAAGTATATCTAGAGCGATTTAAGTAGGAGAATATTATAATCTAATTTGAGTCTTAGAATGGTCACCTTGGTGTCTCTGTGGAGGATAGATTGGAAGGGATCAAGACCAAAGGTGAGAAAATCTGAAGATATTATAATATTCTACTCGAGATGACAAAAGCCTTAACTAAAGTAATAGTGGTGAAGGTGGAGAGGGAGATGGACACAATGTGGCTATTTGATAGCATTGGATAGTGATGGGGGAAGAAAGAAATGGAAGAATGAATCCAGGATTTCAGGTTCAGCAGCTTGGCATATGGGAATATCACTCACTAATATGTGGGTGGTTGAAACATTCCACATATTCTTCTGCAATGTGCCTTTACTGCTCCCTCATTAAGAGGTGGAGTCAAATTCCCTGAGCTTGAATCTGTCTGGCCTTAGTGACATGTCTGTAACGAACAGAATACAAAGGAAATGATCCTGCATGACTGCAGAGGTTAGGTCATAAAAGGCTACACTGGGCACCTGAGTGGCTCAGTCAATTAAGTGTTTGCTTTCAGCTCAGGTCATAGTCTCAGGTTTCTGGAATAGCGCCCCAAGTCAAGCTCCACACTTATCAGGGAGTCCGCTTCTTTCTCTCCCTCTGCCTCTGCTCCTGCTCATGTACTTTCTCTCTCAAGTAAATAAATAAGATCTTCAAAAAAAGAAAAAGGCCATACTAATTCCTCTTAGTTCTCTTGTAATACTTGCTCACTAGTCCCTCCATCTGGGAATGCTCCTTCTTAGAAACCAGCCAGCCCACTGTGAAGAATACATGTAAGCAGGATACATGTAAGCATTCTGGTTGATAGCCCCAAATGAACCTAACTTTCAAATCATTCTTGCCAAGGTGCCAGACATGTGAGTTAAGAAGCCTCCAAAGCACTCTAGTCCCTAACTACTCACATCATCCCAGCTGTTTGAGTCTTCAGAGCTGATGACATCAGATGCAAAGTTCTGCTTTGTCTATTGACACTCCAGATGCTCCATCTTGGGCCATTTTCTTTCTGAGCCCGGTTGGTATGCAGTGAGAAGCCCAAGCCATATGGAGAGGTCATGTGTTCACTCCAGTCAGTAGCCTCAGTGAAGAACAGCCTTTGAATAACCACAACCATCCCATGAGACATTGAATGAAGAAGCCTCTGGATGATTCCAGCCTTTTACCATGAGTCACTTCCAGCTGTTTGTGTGTTCCAGCTGGGACCCCAGACATCCGGGAGCAGAGATGGACTCTCCTCACTTTACCCTGTCTGAATTCTTGACCTATAAATCTGGATGTAAATTGATAGTTGTTTATAGCACTATATTTGCAACAGGGATATATAGGCAAAATTTGGTAATCATTGGCTACTTTAAAATCATTATTATCTTCTTTTTATAGCTGGCCATTTTATATGTGTGTTTATAACTCAGAAGTGAGGTCTCACTTAATAAAGATATACATATAAATAAATGAGTGATTGTCAAATAAACAATTGAAGACATAGAAGTCAAAAAATTAATCCAAGCAGTGTGTAGAATGCAGAGAGAAGGAAATCAGAATTTTGAGAATTCCAAAGGTTAAAGAGAGAAGAAAAGACAGAATGGAAACAAAAATTAAAGAAGTAAGAAGATCAGGGAAGAATTGTTACATGGAGATCAAAGTTGAAGACAGTTTATTTAGGAGCATTGTAATCTGCAATAAAAAACAACTGTAGGGACTCCTGGGTGGCTCAGCAGTTGGGTGTCTGCCTTCGGCTCAGGGCATGATCCCGGGATCTGGGATAGAGTCCCACATCGGGCTCCTTGCATGGAGCCTGCTTCTCCCTCTGCCTGTGTCTCTGCCTTTCTCTCTGTGTGTCTCTCATGAATAAATAAATAAAATCTTAAAACAAACAAACAAACAAACAAACACAGAACCTTAAAGTAGACAGCAAGAGCAAGAAGGGGATCTTTAGGTCAGTTTTATATATGAACAAGTCTCAAGTATGTCCTGTGTTGTAAGGAGGTGGCCAATAGAGAGAGGTTGAACATACAGAAGAGAGAGGAGAGAATTTTTTAAAAATGCAAATGTATTTTTTTAGGTTGAAGACAATAAAAGGTAGGCAATTTATTTCAGATTACACATCTCTTTTCTGTGCAGGAATTACTACTCAGAATTCCTAAATAGTAGGCCAGTTTTCTTTCTAGAAGGCCATAGATATACTTCTCAAATAAGGAAATGAATGCACAAATAGTCCATTTGTAAAATTCTTCACATTTTATCAATTTCTGATGATACAGTGGGATAAAGTGATGTTATAATGGTATTATATTGGGTTTGAATTTGGAATAACTTCTAAACTCTCGCTCCTGGTTGTTGGTATGGCTTTTAATAATTAATTTTTTTCATGATGTGTTGTTAACTATAGTTAAGTAAAAAAAAAAAGGTTCTTAAAACAGTATGTCTAATCTGTTTCCATAACATATTTATATGGATATATACACACATACACCACACACACAGAGTCATGCATAAGACACATATTGACATGTACATATACATGTGAGAACATATACACATTTTTATATTTTTGTGTGTGATGTGAGAAAAATGTTTGGAGTAACCTCTTCTGATATGTTACTAGGGATTTTCTCTGAATGATGGGACTATAGATCTTATATTTGCTCTTTATGCTTTTCTAATTTATATAATGGGCAGGTATTAATTTTGTAATTAAAAATCAGCTTTCATAATAACAAAGATAATCTTTAAAATAATACTTTCTTTAAAAGGTCTTAATTTTCATATTAAGATTATTTTTACACTCTCCCTTAAATCAGAGAAATTAAAATAGAGTAATCTTTCCAGAAAACATACTTTGTCTTTTAATTAAGGACAGACTGCTTTGGATGAGATCATTATTTCCATAAGCATATTGAATTTTCCTCAGCTATTAAATGCAAAATAATGCCATTCTTAACACACATATTTACCCTACCCAAAGGATAAAAAAAATACTGATTCAAAGGGGCATATGCACTGCAATGTTTATAGCAGCATTATCAACAGTAGTGAAATTATGGAAAGAGTCCAAATGTCCATCAACTGATGAATGGATAAAGAAGATGTGGTGTATGCAAACACACACACACACACACACACACACACACACAGGAATATTATTCAGCCATCAAAAATAATGACATCTTGCCATTTGCAATGATATGGATGGAGCCAGAGTATATTGTGCTAAGTGAAATTAGTCAGAAAAAGACAAATACCATATAATCTCACTCATATGTGGAATTTAAGAAACAAAATTAATGAACATAGGGGAAGGGGGGAAAAAGAGAGAGGGAGGCAAACCATCAGAGACTCTTAATGATAGAGAACAAACTGAGGGTCGCTGGAGGGGAGGTGGATGGGGGAGGGGATAACTGGGTGATGGGGATCAAGGAGGGTCCTTGTGATATAACTGGGTGTTTTATATAAGTTATGAATCACTAAATTCTGCTCTTGAAACCAATATTACACTATGTGTTAATTACAATGTAAATAAAAACTTAAACATCCTTTTTTTTAATTTCTAAATTTTTTTTAATTTTTTTTATTTATTTATGATAGTCACAGAGAGAGAGAGAGAGAGGCAGAGACACAGAGGGAGAAGCAGGCTCCATGCACCGGGAGCCCGATGTGGGATTTGATCCCAGGTCTCCAGGATCGCACCCTGGGCCAAAGGCAGGCGCCAAACCGCTGCGCCACCCAGGGATCCCAAACTTAAACATCCTTATATTTACCTATAAGAGCAGTATTGCAGGGAAGACTACAGGTACTCAAAGGACCTTTTAATAGACTTGCTGTTACATGCAACATAATGCATATGAGCTACAATAACATCAGTAAAACATCAGGAGAAATGTATTTTCTTATCATTTCCTTGAAGATCACCATTATTTTCTCACTAGCTTAGTGGATTTCTTTCTCTAAGCTGTGGGTAACAAATGGAACATATTCTTACTTCTACTGTTGCATAATTAAGATAGTATGAATGAACAGAATGAACAGAATTAACAGAAGAAGATGTAGCTCCTTAAACTTTAAAGAACTTCAAGTCTTCTACTCAAAAGAGATGTTCAAAATGTAAATAGTATTACATACCACAAAACTGTGATCAGGCAAGGTGTAAAAATATTCAGATAATACTTTCAGTCAGAGAAGTTTGAAGGAACAGTTTTTTCAAAGTCTTAACCAGTCTTACTTTTAAAAATGTCTTTCAGAAGAAAAACTTGAGGGGACAAACATTCTGAAGGAAACAAAATAGGCAACAAATAACTCCCCAGCTAATGCACTATCTTCAGTTTAGTTCCTTAAAACATGCCCTCACATGCCAGCTAGAGAATAGTCAACATCAATTACTGCAAAGATTGTAGATTCATAGAATTTTTCAAAGCAGTATTTTGTGAGTCACCTAAGATAAGTGTCTCATAACTTCATGTGACTGATGCCAAGCACAGTCTCAATTGTCATAAAAGTTTTGGTAGACTCTTAAATCCTTTCATTCATTTTACAGCTACAGGGAAGGTACCTTGAGTACTACCTTTATCGAGAGATCATTTTGGAATCATTGAAGACAGGAAAAGACTGCCCTCCTGAGATGATGAGGCACTTTACTTTAAAATGTATATAATCTTGTCTCACATTTAGATCTTTCATCCATTTTGAGTTTATCTTTGTGTATGGTGAAAGAGAGTGGTCACACCCTTTTTGAACTCAGCCACAGTAACTTCTTGCAAGACACATCCACGAAGGCAAAAGAAACAAAAGCAAAAATGAACTATTGGGACTTCATCAAGATAAGAAGTTTTTGCACAGCAAAGGATACAGTCAACAAAACTCAAAGACAACCTACAGAATGGGAGAAGATATTTGCAAATGACGTATCAGATAAAGGGCTAGTTTCCAAGATCTATAAAGAACTATTAAACTATTAAACTCAACACCAAAGAAACAAACAATCCAATCATGAAATGAGCAAAAGACATGAACAGAAATCTCACAGAGGAAGACATAGACATGGCCAACATGCACATGAGAACATGCTCTGCGTCACTGGCCATCAGGGAAATACAAATCAAAACCACAATGAGATACCACCTCACACCAGTGAGAATGGGGCAAATTAACAAGGCAGGAAACCACAAATGTTGGAGAGGATGTGGAGAAAGGGGAACCCTCTTACACCGTTGGTGGGAATGTGAACTGGTGCAGCCACTCTGGATACTGTGTGGAGGTTCCTCAAAAAGTTAAAAATAGACCTGCCCTACGACCCAGCAATTGCACTGTTGGGGATTTACCCCAAAGATACAGATGCAGTGAAACGCCGGGACACCTGCACCCCGATGTTTCTAGCAGCAATGGCCACAATAGCCAAACTGGAAGGAGCCTCGGTGTCCATCGACGGATGAATGGATAAAGAAGATGTGGTTTATGTATACAATGGAATATTCCTCAGCCATTAGAAACGACAAATAGCCACCATTTGCTTCAACGTGGATGGAACTGGAGGGTATTATGCTGAGTGAAATAAGTCAATCAGAGAAGGACAAACATTATATGTTCTCATTCATTTGGGGAATATAAATAATAGTGAAAGGGAATATAAGGGAAGGGAGAAGAAATGTGTGGGAAATATCAGAAAGGGAGACAGAACATAAAGACTCCTAATTCTGGGAAATGAACTAGGTGTGGTGGAAGGGGAGGAGGGCAGGGGGTGGGGGTGAATGGGTGATGGGCACTGAGGGGGGCACTTGACGGGATGAGCACTGGGTGTTATTCTGTATGTTGGCAAATTGAACACCAATAAATGAAATGGTAAAATAAAAAAAAATAAAATGTATATAATCAAAAAAAAATAAAAAAAATAAAATGTATATAATCTTTCAAGGTACCTGAGTGGTACAGGCAGGTAAGTGTCTGATTCTTGGTTTCTGCTCAGGTTGTGACCTCAGAGTTGCAAGATTGAGCCCCACGTCGGGCTTCGTGCAGAGTCTGCTTAAGATTCTCACTCTCCCTCTGCCTCTCCCCTACCCCATGCTCACTTGGTCTCTCTCTCTCTCTTTCTCTCAAATAAATAAATGCTTTTTCAAAAATGTATATAATCTTTTAAAGGGTACTCAAGTGTAGTTAGTGGACAGTCAGGTAGATCACAGACAGCTGCTGCTGCCAACCTCTGGGGACCAGTGAGGCTTCTGATTTATGGTTCTCAGTTTAAGGGCTTCTTAAACCCCAAACTGACCTTCAGTTCATCCTCAGTTGCTTTTGTTTATCTCACCTCTCACCCCTTCATGCTTGGACAGGCTCAGATAGTTTCTTACAACCCTGGGACACAACCAGAAAAACTGAGTTCCCCAGAGGAATTCCAGGAAAGGCCCATCCTGTGTGTAAAGTTGTGACTGAGTTACTTCAGGTTTATCTTAATTCTAGAAAAATCCCACCTCAGAGTGGATACCTAATCTTTAGAGGAGAGGTATGACCACAGTCTTTTCCAGTTACAACTTATGACAAAAATAGAATCTAAGTTCTGTGATGATATAAAAAAGTAGGTAAGAATTTTTCATTGAATTTTTGGTGATTCTGTAAAATATTTTAATAGCATCTTCTCACCTCATTTGTACCTGCAAATATACTCTATGGAATCCAGTTTTAAATGTATATATACACTGAGACACATGTCAAGTAAGAAACAGCCTCAGAGTGTAATCTTCTATGTTACCTTAATTAATACGCACAACCACCTCTTGGTTGTGCTGTGGGAAAGCGTGACAAACAGCATATACATAATTTAAATCAACTCTAGATATTGGTTCCAATTTTCTTTCCCTAATGATTATTTTAAACCTAAAACTCTCTCTATGCATGTATGTATAAGCCTTGTGTTAGAAACACTCCAAGGTGGCATAATTGACTTAAGGTAAGTCTTATCCCTAAATCTTCCTGCCTCGGGGAAAATGGTAATACTTAGGAGATGCTTAAAAGGCAGGATACAGGGAAGATAAGACCAGAGGCAAATGTCTGCATAAGCCATAAGTTAATACTTCAGTCTCCAGAAATAGAAAGCTGATGCTAATGGTAATTGAATTGACAGGCTTCTCAATCTTTGTTAAAGGAAACGATGTAAATTAAAGATATATGTAATTTCAAAGTTTCATGTAATATGAGATGTCAGTGAGGCCATGGTATTCTTCAAATGAATACTATGTTCACATTGAGTATGTTCTCACTTTTAAAAAAATGTATTCAGTTAGAACATCTCTGAAAGGAAGCCTATTGTTTTCTGTGCTCTTTGTTTCAGAGAAAGATCTACGTCGGCAAAAATTCCTTTTCTTCTGAATTATACCTCAAGAAATGGTGAGCTTGAGTTGATACTTTTATACCATTTTGCTTTTTTAAAATTATCAGTATAAAACTTGATAAACACTCTTTTCTGTCTCACTTTTTTCTGCTCATCTACATTCCTTCTACCTAAATGTTATTTGCACATTTAGTACTTACTGTGTTCTCTCTTTATCCTAACTTCCATTTCAACAAAAATAAGTTCTCTTTAACACGATTGCACATTTTGGCTACATATTGTTGCATGTTAGCCATCTGCTAGCTCTGCATGGACTTTAAAAAGGAACTTGATAGCCATACATGAGTGTTTGCCTGTGTTTCCACATGCAACATAGGCTTATTCATATCCACAAGTAATCTTAACTAATGGAACATTAAAAAAATAAAATAATTTACTGATTAGGATGAGTCACTTCCAATAAAAGCAAACCTCTTAGTTAAGAACACGAAACCTATATTAAACATCTGAGGGCGTTTGCCATTGTTTCTTGGTCATGTTGGTCTGTCGTGACTGGAAATCAGTTGGTCTGTAAATCAGAATTGCTTATTGATCACATTTATTTCATAGCAACCTGTTATGGGATATCAGTGCTATCCCATAATTCTGTTCTTTGAGAATTTAAAATATTATAAATCTTTTTTATGATTCTGTAACTACTTAGTTTTAAGAGCATATGACTCATTATACTGTTTGTGTAATATATGCATAATGATTTTGGAAGCAAAGAGATCATTCTTAATTCAAATAGAACATGAAATTTCTAGCAGGTTGTAATGTGCTGAGCCTTATTTTCCAGTGCAAATAATGAGTCATGGAACAAAATGGATGATAAGAGTAGATAATTAAGAAAGTACAATAAGGAAGTCAACTTACATCATCATCTGGCCCTTTAGAGAAGACAAGAAGATTAAAAAACCTTATTTTCCAGACACATCTCAGGCTACACATGCTATAGCCACCGCTTGAGGTTCTTTTTCTGTCTTGAATAACCCAAGCACTTGTATAATGCTACACCCTTTGTACATGTGGACACTTTGTTCAGAACCTACTTCTACCGCAGAGGCTCCTGGGTGGCTCAGTCAATTAATTTGACTCTCAATTTTGGCTCAAGTCATAATCTCAGGGTTGTGAGATCAAGCTCCTTGTCAGGCTCCACGCTGAGTGTAGCCTGCCTAAGATTATCCCTCTCCCTCTCCATCTGTCCCTTCCCCTTCTGACTCCCCAGTTCTAAAAAAAGAAAAGAAAAGAACATCCCTCTACCCCACTTCTGTTATTTGACAAATACCTCTTCTTGTAGGACTGTGTTCAAATGCCACATCTTCTAAAATGTCTTCCCAGAATCTTCTGGGCTTTCACAAGGCTGGTTTATACATTGCTCTCTGCTCTATTAAAATTAATTATACTAATAATTAATATAATAGATAAATAACATTCATTGTCAACATCCACCCCGAAATAAACAAGAGGCTTAGCATGTCCCTTTGCCCAGTCTTCACTCAACCTGAGATAGTGAAAGGATCTTTTCTTTTAACTTCAGGGTGTTTTTTTTTTTTTTTTTTTTCTTTACGGTATATTTTGGCTATTTCTTTTTATTGGTTTATTTGCCCACATTGGTCCTATATCCCACTTCTTCATCTTGGATTCATTCTCTGTTTTGCTGAACTGTGTTCTTCAGTAATTTTTTAAGAAATGATTCATAGGTAGTAAATTCTCTAAGTCTTTGCATATCTAAAAATGCAAATCTTTATTTTGCCTTCCCACATGAGTGGCTTTGGCTGGGTGAAGAACTCCAGGCTGATTTCTTTTTCAGAATTTTGATGATATTTCTCTGTTGTCAACTTATTTCCAGTATTGCTGATTTTAATTAGAAGAGAACTCTTTCATAAGCAATCTGACTTTTTCTCTTGAGAAACTTTTAGGATTTTATCTTTATGTTTAGCATTCTAAAACTGCATTAGGGTGTGTCAAAATGTGGGTAGTGTTTTTATTCATGCTACTCAAACATTTTGGATCCTTTCAATATTTTGAATGACTCACTTGCATAGTTAAGTTTCTTCAATTTGTTTGTAGTTTGGGGTTGCTATTTATATTTGTGGTTGAGTGTCTTTATCATAACAGGATTGTTGGAATGTATTTAATCAGATCAAATGAGAACTTCTTTTGCAGTAAGTGACATTAAATTCTGAATATAGAAGACTACCTGGGATGTTTGGGAGGAGGGTCAGGCTGGGAAAATTTGCAAGGTATAAAAAGTACCTTTTATTTAGGGCGTGAGGGCTCCTCAACCCTTCTGGTTGTGACACCTCATCTGGCACACTGCCCTGGGAGTATCCTATGTCAGAACTCCCATTTCAGAGTGTCCCATCCCCAATTTTTTCCTGTGGACAAAGGAAAGAAGTGGTTCTCCTTCCTTCCCCACCTTTGCTGTGGATTTGGAAGCTCCAAGTTAGCTCAGGTTCTACTTTCCTTCATCTCTGACCTCATCCTTCATACAAGGGACTCTCCTAAGGAAGGAACTCACTTTATATATGAAACAGTCCTCTAGGCTTTATCCTGAGGCAAACACTGCTGCTACCAACTGCTTTTGGGGGGTGGGAGGGGACAGCCAGCTGGCCCAGACTGTCCAAATAAAGTCATTAGTTAATTGGCCTCAGGGGCCCCCTCCTTCTCTGATTTGGTAAATCTGAGCATGATATTTCCCCTAGTGTCTTTAGGAAATGCTAAAATAATGTAGATCCTTCTCTAACTACAGCCTTTGTTGTATTTTAGTTCTCTTTTCTGGTTTCTCCAGCTAGATGATCCTATCTTCTCTTTCTCATCAAAGAATTGCTCAAAATTTCTCGTGTGGTGAGTTTATCTTTTTTTCCTTAGGGTGTATTATGGATGTATTATCTAGTTAAGATTTTCTGTAACTTCTACATATTTGGGTAGAATTTCTATAATTCCAACAGGCACAAAAAGGTAGCTAGAGCAGGTTTTGGTTCATAACTTTCATGAATGTATTGCATTGTGCACTCCCGAACACCTCAAATTCTAGTTCAGGTCAGACAGCCACCTCTCTCCTGCCTCACTATCAAGTTTTGGTCTATAGAAAATCATAACTTTTTTAAAAGATTTTTTTGAATTTGTGCATTTATTATTTTGAGAGAGAGAGAGAGTACGAGCAGGGGGAGAGGCAGAGGGGAGAGGTAGAGGGGGAGAGAGAAAATCTCAAGCAGACTTTGCTCTGTGCTCAGAGCCCGACATGGGGCTTGATCTCACAATACTGAGTTCATGACCTAAGCCAAAACCAAGAGTTGGAAGAAAGCTTAACCGACTGTGCCACCCAGGCACCCTTAATTTTTTTTTTTATAGTCTTATACTTCTTCACTGAAACTGTGTTTTTTTTTCCCCAGTTGAGGCTAAACTGACTTGTTTCTGATTCTTTACATTCACAGATGTCAGAATATTTGCACATACTTCTACCAGGATGCTTCAGTCTTAAATTGGAGCTAGAAATTTCTAGGGTGAAGACCAGTCAACATAAGATTTCTTTTCTTTTCTTTTTTTTTTTTTTGTAAAAGATATGTGTTCCATAGTTGATAACATTATACTTTTTTCTATATAGAGCAAATGTAAACAGACATACCCTTGATTGCTATAATATACAATATTAGTGAGATCTTGTTGATTCATACCTAAATGACTTAAGAATGAAAAAGAATGCCAGTTGAATAAATATTTAGCACCCATTTTATGCATGAGGAGAGAACTTATTCAGCAATATCAGCATTTCTCAAAATGAGTTTGCTATATTCAAGAAGTTTCTACGAGAATTTTAAGTTGAATTTTCGATTCAATCACAGTTTAGAAAACGATCCACACACCCAGAATGGTTAGAAGTTACAGACTGAGATGACTGAGTCATGCTGAGGATGCCAAGCAAATGAAATTTCTTACACACTGCTAGTGGGAATTAAAATGGCACAATGGCGGGATCCCTGGGTGGCGCAGCGGTTTAGCGCCTGCCTTTGGCCCAGGGCGCGATCCTGGAGACCCGGGATCGAATCCCACGTCGGGCTCCCGGTGCATGGAGCCTGCTTCTCCCTCTGCCTCTCTCTCTCTATCATAAATAAATAAAAATTTAAAAAATAAAAATAAAAAATAAAAAAAATAAAATGGCACAATGGCAGTATCTACTAAGGCTTAATATGTGCACAATCTATGTAGTCAACTCTACTCTCAGATACTTATCTGCATACCTCCCAGAAATGCAAACATTTGGGCCTCAAAATACACTCCCAGGAAATTTATATCAGCATCACTTATAATAGCCCCAAATTGGAATGAAGCAGGGTAAATGCAATACCAGGTAAGAGTCGTGAAATTGAGACATGTTTCAAATAACTACACCATTATTAATTTCATGAAACACTGTGTTTATTGCACAACCTTATCACACAAGTTAGTCACACAGGAAAGTTAAAAATGGGAATTAATGAAGCCCTTGGAAGAGGATGTGGGAAGGAGGCATCAAAATGCTAGCAGCAAGGCACAGATATGGTCCTGTGACAGGCATTGGCCTTGATTGCAGTCAGGTTGCCTTCTGGACTGATAGAGCCCCAGCGGTCTGGCTGGAGCAACATCTCCACACACATCCACATGGGTGATTGATCCATCTTTGAGCTGCTGCTAGGCAGCTGCTACTCAGGAGGCCCACGTAGCTGGGTGCAATGGTCATGCCTGAGTCCATGGGGTCTCACCCCTTTTTCCAGATGTTGGCAAATTAGTCTGGTTTATCACTTGGGGGACTTTAAGTCCTACAACAAGTGTTGACAAACAACTACTATGAAAGTTCACATTGGCCACTGTGATTTCCTTTTATCTTATTCTTAGTTTATTCTCTATGTTCTATGAGTAGGATTTTACATACAAAGTATATGACATGGAAACAACCTAAATGTCTAGCAACAGTAAAATAAATTATGAAACAGCCATACAAATGGAATACTCCAAAGCAATGAAAAAGAATGAACTACCTAACTACCTCTAGATACTACGACATAGATGAATCTCACAATAAGTTGAATAAAAAAAGCCAGGCACGGAAGAGTATATACTGTAAGATTCATTTATAAAAGGGTAAAAAAAGCAAGCAGGACTAACTATAATCAGTGCACTGGTTACCTTTTCAATGTATCTATTGATTGGGAAAAGGTACAAGGAAGACTTCTGAGGTGTTTTTATTACTCTATATCTTGATCTAAAGTTGAAATTGCCTCTAGGAAGAAGGCTTCAACTGCCCAAGACCTGGTTGCATAGACATTGTTCACCCACTACGCTCCCTCTCAAGTTTGTGTCATTATAGCAGATATAGAAGATACTCCACCCATATCATTTTGGGTCTTCATTATAAGTCTTGAGCTTCCTTGTGAGTCCCTCAGCTTCTGTATGTTGCACTTTTGACAGCTCACAGTTGTAATCTTCAGAACTGCCCTTGGTTACTGGGGCCCCTTTGGGCATACCTGCATAAAGCTGGAGGTGCAGGGAGCTTGTTTCTCCCACGGAGCAGCTATGGCCAATAGCTGGTGAGAAATAGTGAAAGCCCTGTTCCTTGGACTCAAAATAAGACAAGCTCTGAAATGTAATGTCCTCTGCATAGCTCCCTGTAGGATCATGCCAAGACTAGGACTTGACCTAAAACTGCTCCCTTCCTTAGCTTCTTTCCTTCCCTATCTAATTTCCCCTAGGCCTCTACTGGCTTTTCCTGGAAGTACTGCCTTAACAAATCTCATGATCACGAATTTTTTGTTAAAGTCATCCTCTGAGAATCAGACTGAGTGAGAATCAGACCCCAAGTGGCCATATTGGAAATCTAGGATCATAGCTTTCTTTCTCCTACTACCCTTCAAAATACTTACCACTAGTTTTCTTATTGCCTAGATCTCATATCCCAGACAGTTCCTTTACGGGATCAAGATCTTGAAAGGCTTCCATTAATTGAATGGAGACACAATCTGGGAGGCACGTTTATGAAACTTCTGCCAATGATTTGCATTTTAGCAAAATGCAGTAAGATTAGCAATGCAGTCATCTGACAAATCCCTCAGCCACCAGGAGACCCACCAGAGGCTGTGATTATGGGGCAAGGGACCATATTCAGGAAAGGTCCAAAGCACAAACCTTGCCTGGAAAGGGGACCTGAGTAGGGCATGAGAGACATGTTCCTCAGGCCAGATTTTGATCACCTGGCCACAGGAAGGGAAGAAAAAACACTCAAAACAGAAACAATTTTGAGCAGAAGATGATCCAATTTCATGAGTAGGACTAACCCATAACTGATTAATGTTTATTAATTCTGTATGTAGCCAATGGAATGAATGGATGTTATGATTTAATAAGCCAGAGGGACTTCTCCTATTTTTAAGTGGTTGAGAATAGAGAAATTGCTACTAGGCCCACATGAAACCCAGATGGCTTCATGAATTGAGTGAGATTTCAAGAGCTTGCTTAGTAAGAGTTAGTACAGTTATCCAGTGGGAAAGCACATTAATACTACTTATTCCAATTAAAACAGCTGGTCAAATATTTATTGCCCAAAATCCATTTTAAGGTTTAACAATATGGACAGCTGGTGATATGGCTTTAGAATTAATTACACAGTGAGTCAGTAAATATTAAATTATATAACATTTCAGGTGGAAATTTCAAAAATAATTTATATTTCCCAATTTCAATGTACTTGTATCTAAAGTAATTTTAAATTGACCTATTTAAACAGCTTGTGCAAAAAAGAAAGGTGTTAAATATTGCATGATTGCCTTAATTGGAATAAATGGTAATCAAAATTACTAAAAGAAACTGTGACACAAAATGAGGTGAATAAAACAAAAAGAATGTATAGAACGTAAAAATGTGCATAGACAAAAGGCTAGACTAACGCAAACCAACAATTCAGTAGTGTTTATCTTTGTGTGCTAAAATGATTGAGGATCATTTCATTTCCTTCATCAGGAAAAGTGTTGTTTATGAAAAAGATAATACATAAGATCCTCACTCCAATTCAAAGTTCCCTCAAACAACGGCTTAGTGGATGAATGTCATCTGCGCACGGGCATGTTGTATGAAAGTACGTTATTCTAAAGGCTTGTGTGAATTAAGTAGAGAGATTCACTTTGATCTCTTTGAATTACTATACACTGCCTAGGAAACATTCTAAAATAAGGGAGTGTTGCAGACCAAAATAGAACTGTTGGTAGTGGTGAGATGAAACAAGGAGACATTTTCCTAACATCTATTTCCTTGATGGACAAATACTGTAAGGGAAGGGATAAACACATTCAAGCATACACACGTGACCTTTACCTGGTGGAAAAGAAACTGTATTTGTGCAGGGCTCCCTTAAGTAATTGCTCAATGACTCCCTTGCAGGTTATAAATGTCATCCAATTTGAAGGTATAGTAAAGGAGAAAGGAAAATGGAACAAATTCCTGAGAAAAGGCACAGCTGATGAGAACAGGATTCTTATCAAAGGAGTTTTTAAATATCAAGTTTCCATCACACTGAAAGGGATCAGCTGTGAATCTGTGGGATGGTTTATTTCATACTTGGCATTTCCTGTGAGTCACACCTTTCATCTGAGCATCTTAGAATATTTTATAAACACAAAACCTCAACAGCATCTGCATTATTTTATTTGTTTTATAAATGGATAATAAGTCATCAAAGAGCTTATAAAGTTGACCAAGGTCACCTAGAATGAGATTGATTCCATATCAACACCTCTCTCCATGATGGCCTCTACTAGAATATGAGAATGCCAGAGCTTCCATGCCAGCACATTCTGTAAAATGAAACCTGTGTCTTTAACTTTTTAGAAGTAATTTTTAAGGAAACATCTCTAAGAAAAAACTTCTAAAAAACTTCCTCTATATACATATTCACAGATAAATATCATATACCTATAGAAATAGATACAGATACGCATAGAGGGACACCTGGGTGGTTCAGCGGTTGAGCATCTGCCTCATGGCATGACACTGGGATCCAGGATCAAGTTCCATATCAGGCTCCTTGCAGGAAGCCTGCTTCTCCCTCTGCCTGTGTCTCTGCCTCACCCTCTCTCTGTGTCTCTCATGAATAAATAAATAAAATCTTTTTTTAAAAAAAGATATGCATAGGAAGTATTCTTAACCAGTAAAGTAGCAATAAACTGGTAACAGGCAGAGGAGTTGGAGCCTGCCTCCTGACCATGGATGTCTGCCTTTGGTTACATAGCTGAGAAAAGAATGAGAAAGTCTATAGGCAATAGGCAACAAATAGAAAGATGGAATGTTTAGGATTTTTTTTTTCTAACTCCTTTGTCAATTCTGATCTTTCAGATGTTTCTTAACCCTTT
Organism: Canis lupus baileyi; assembly: GCF_048164855.1. Lineage (NCBI taxonomy): Eukaryota > Metazoa > Chordata > Mammalia > Carnivora > Canidae > Canis > Canis lupus. The sequence goes on from NC_132871.1 coordinate 5,738,534, forward strand.
TTTAGAGGTTCCCAAACTTTTTGGTTCATGGTTCCCTGAAGTATCAGTAAATTTTTCACCTGCTTCTAAGACAAAAGAAATTCCTAATAGTATACCACTCAACACCAAAAAAAACAAAAATAATCCAATTCAGAAATAGGCAGAAAACATGAACAGACATTTCTCCAAAGAAGACGTATAAATGACCAACAGACACATGGAAAGATACTCAACATTACTCATCATCAGGGAAATGCAAATCAAAGCCACAGTGAGATATCACCTCACACCTGTCAGAATGGCTAAAATCAAAAACACAAGACACAAGTGCTGACAAGGATGTGGAGAAAAAGGAACCCTCGTACACAATTGGGAATGCAAATTGGTGCAGCCACTATGGAAAACAGTATGGAGGGTCCTCAAAAAATTAAAAATAGAACTACCATATGATCCAATAATTACACTACTAGATACTTAGCCAAAGAATATGAAAACACTAATTCAAAAGGAGATATGCATCTCTTTGTTTATTGCAGCATGTTTTATACCCAAATTATGGAAGTAGCCCAAGTGTCCATCAATAGATGAATGGATAAAGAAGATGTGATAGAATAGAATATTTTTCGGCCACAAAAAAGAATAAAATCTTGGCATTTGCAACAACATGGATGGATCTAGAGAGTATAATGCTACCCAAAATAAGTCAGAGAAAGATAGATACTATGTGTTCTATTCATATGTGTTTAAGAAACAAAGAAAAAATAAAGAGACAAGCCAAAAAATAGACTCTTAACTAAAGAGAATTGATGGTTACCAGAGGTGAGGTGGGTTGGAGGAGAAGTGAAATAGGTGATGGAGATTAAGAGCGTATCTTGACAAACCCTGAGTAATGTAGAGAACAGTTGAATCATTATATTGTGAACCTGAAATAAATGACAAACACTATATGTTATTAACTATATTGGAATTAAAAATTTTTATTTATTTATTTATTTATTTTTTATTGGTGTTCAATTTACTAACATACAGAATAACCCCCAGTGCCCGTCACCCATTCACTCCCACCCCCGCCCTCCTCCCCTTCTACCACCCCTAGTTCGTTTCCCAGAGTTAGGAGTCTTTACGTTCTGTCTCCCTTTCTGATATTTCCCACACATTTCTTCCCCCTTCCCTTATATTCCCTTTCACTCTTATTTATATTCCCCACATGAATGAGAACATAAAATGTTTGTCCTTCTCCGACTGACTTATTTCACTCAGCATAATACCCTCCAGTTCCATCCACGTTGAAGCAAATGGTGGGTATTTGTCGTTTCTAATAGCTGAGTAATATTCCATTGTATACATAAACCACATCTTCTTTATCCATTCATCTTTCGTTGGACACCGAGGCTCCTTCCACAGTTTGGCTATCGTGGCCATTGCTGCTATAAACATCGGGGTGCAGGTGTCCCGGCATTTCACTGCATCTGTATCTTTGGGGTAAATCCCCAGCAGTGCAATTGCTGGGTCGTAGGGCAGGTATATTTTTAACTGTTTGAGGAACCTCCACACAGTTTTCCAGAGTGGCTGCACCAGTTCACATTCCCACCAACAGTGCAGGAGGGTTCCCTTTTCTCCACATCCTCTCCAACATTTGTTGTTTCCTGCCTTGTTAATTTGCCCCATTCTCACTGGTGTGAGGTGGGATCTCATTGTGGTTTTGATTTGTATTTCCCTGATGGCAAGTGATGCAGAGCATTTTCTCATGTGCATGTTGGCCATGTCTATGTCTTCCTCTGTGAGATTTCTGTTCATGTCTTTTGCCCATTTCATGATTGGATTGTTTGTTTCTTTGGTGTTGAGTTTAATAAGTTCTTTATAGATCTTGGAAACTAGCCCTTTATCTGATATGTCATTTGCAAATATCTTCTACCATTCTGTAGGTTGTCTTTGAGTTTTGTTGACTGTATCCTTTGCTGTGCAAAAGCTTCTTATCTTGATGAAGTCCCAATAGTTCATTTTTGCTTTTGTTTCTTTTGCCTTCGTGGATGTATCTTGCAAGAAGTTACTATGGCCGAGTTCAAAAAGGGTGTTGCCTGTGTTCTTCTCTAGGATTTTGATGGAATCTTGTCTCACATTTAGATCTTTCATCCATTTTGAGTTTATCTTTGTGTATGGTGAAAGAGGGTGGTCTAGTTTCATTCTTCTGCATGTGGATGTCCAATTTTCCCAGCACCATTTATTGAAGAGACTGTCTTTCTTCCAATGGATAGTCTTTCCTCCTTTATCGAATCAATGCCCAGAAGTCAGTGGCATTTCTATACACTAACAATGAGACTGAAGAAAGAGAAATTAAGGAGTCAATCCCATTTACAATTGCACCCAAAAGCATAAGATACCTAGGAATAAACCTAACCAAAGATGTAAAGGATCTATACCCTCAAAACTATAGAACACTTCTGAAAGAAATTGAGGAAGACACAAAGAGATGGAAAAATATTCCATGCTCATGGATTGGCAGAATTAATATTGTGAAAATGTCAATGTTACCCAGGGCAATATACACGTTTAATGCAATCCCTATCAAAATACCATGGACTTTCTTCAGAGAGTTAGAACAAATTATTTTAAGATTTGTGTGGAATCAGAAAAGACCCCGAATAGCCAGGGGAATTTTAAAAAAGAAAACCATATCTGGGGTCATCACAATGCCAGATTTCAGGTTGTACTACAAAGCTGTGGTCATCAAGACAGTGTGGTACTGGCACAAAAACAGACACATAGATCAGTGGAACAGAATAGAGAATCCAGAAGTGGACCCTGAACTTTATGGGGAATTAAAAATTTTTAAAAGGAATACCTAACAGTTCCATTTATTAAGCAGTTACATTAGAACACCTTAATAATAATAGTTGGTGAGATGTCCTGACAGATGGCACTGTGCCCCCCGCCCCCCCCCCCCCCCCGGCAACGATTTAAACTCCCTCAGGGCTCCTGTGAGTTCCTTGTGAGGGGCCTCTGAGCACCTAGGCTCAGCTTGGGACCCAAGTCTCTAGATGATTTGTGAATCAGGTGGAGTGAACAGCAGAGCTGGCGTTGGAGGAATTTGAAAAAGGGTGAAAGGGACTCTATGGAGTTACCTTTCTCTCATTGTAGGAACTCCAGAAAATTACCTGATTCTAATCAAAATGGCTGTTGCTTCCCTTTAAGTCTAATTACTGTTGTACTCTCCCCAGGAAAGAGGGGAACAGCTGGCCTCTCCTACACGGTACATACAAGCAGCCTCTTACTGTATCACGTTTAGCTAATCTCCTCCTCAGACAAAAACCTCCAAAATTACAAGCACTCTAAGTTGGTTTGTTCTACTGTGTTTTACTCTTGCATTTTTCTATGACTCATTCTCCAACCCACATAACCTCAATAACTATACAAATAAAATCAGTCTCTGCATCTGAATCACCCAAAAATAAATAAACAGATTTTTTAGTAAATACTAAAACTTTGTTTGGTTCAGCCAGATTTAAAATATAAGCATAAGTGAAATTTGTTTTCTGGGACCCTGAAGGGACACCCCAAAGGACTCGGTAGTCCTCTGCCATGATCATGAACTTGGATAACAGATCTGTGTGCTTGCCAGATGGATGAAAGGTGCTGGATGCAGTAAGGTGCCCCCGACTGAGGGAATGGTGGTTTTAAATGAATCTACAGATGAGAAATCCCAAGAGTAGACTGTTTAAACTATAGGTGTAGATTGGCGATGGAAATGTTTCTCATACAGGCAACTCCATTTGAGAATGTATTTGGGCGAAGAGCGGCAGGGATTTGTTTTCTTTGATCGGTGCTTGGTGATGCTCCTAAGCCACACCAAGAATGGAGGACAGTTTCTAATTAGATTCTGGTGAGGACAAAATACTCTGTACAGAGTTGAACACAATTCCTTTAGAAAAAAAAAAAAAGAACTCTAGATAGAGTGCCTGCCATGTGCCAGGCATGGCTTTGGTTTAGTGGAAGATCAAGCCCCCTGGTAGAGAATGAGAAAGGAAAGGACAACTCATGCTCTGATCTCGGAGTTGGGTCTAATGGTTCGGGACAACGGGAGGCTCTACGTTCGAACTCGAAGGAAATAGAAGGTGTCCCACAGTTCACTTTCCTCCCTGACCTCTATTTACTCTTTTCAAATGAGGGGGTTGGGCTTGGTGACCTCGAAGCCCTAAGGTTGTGATTCTAGCACCATATGAAGTTCACTTCAAAGTCAGCGAAAGAGTTGCAGCAACATAAATAGACCTCAGGGTATAAACACTATGTTATCCAAAGGGAAAATAAAGATGACAGACTCCATGTTTTAAAATAAACTCACTGTGGTTTTTAATTCTCAATTCCAACCTTGAGTTTTATGAGTATTGATTTCCTAAGAAAAGAAAGCCTACAACTGCTACCTTCCTTAAGTACCTTTCTGTTCATTTTAAATAGAGCCATTAAAAGTTTTCAGGCCCCATACACATAACTTTCAGTTTAAATGTCCTTTTTACCCTCACCAAAAGGACCTTTCTTAGATAACTAAAACAAAAGGTTTAATTTTGTACACATAAAAAGTTAGGCTTGACATTTATTGAGCATTTATAAGAAAACATTACCTTGTTTTGTCTGGAAAAAAAAGCCATCTTGACTGTTAGGTATTTCAAACATTGACATGAAGTGTCGTTGACAATACAATGAAATGGGCTGAGGGACCTTGACTGAAGACATTTGTGATTTACTTAAGATCACACAGTTATTTTATGTATCGGCCTCATTTTCAACGTGTGTATCCCTCCCAGTAGACCTATCGAGATTTCCCTGCTCTACAGACAAGGAAACTGAGTTTATTTATAAATATATTTATTTCAGAAATATTACATTTTTACAACAGTACTGGATGCAAAACTAGGTCGACTTATCCCAAAATCTCTTGCAGTTTCCCCCTCTACCTATAATCCCTGCTTTCCAAATTGCACATTCTCACATGCTCAAATGGGGAAAATATCTTCATTTTTCTTTAGAGAATGAATAAGAGGCAGCTATAGAGGAGAGATGAGGGGAAAAGTGCTGTTTAAGAACTTCTACTTACTGCTCTAACATGTTTGTGGACTTACTGGGCCCTCAGCCTGTGTAGACCTCCTCTTGCACCCAAGTTAGACTGCCACAGTTCTCGATTACACTCTCACTCCCCAGCCCCCATTTCTCCATGTTTTCCTCTCCTAGAATTCCCTTTCTCTCCTCTTTGCTTCCTGAAAACCTGTTCATCCTTTATAGCCCATTTCATGAGTCACTCCCCTTCCATGAGGCTCTTCGAATCTGTTTCCTCAATTACAGAGTGAAGAGAATTCCTACTGGGATAATAATATCTACTTGGCAGAGTCATTAAAGTGATGATGTGACTCCTCAGTTAGTGATAAAATATAAAAAGAAAATAAATGTATTATTTCTCACTGTTAAAAATAAAACTTTAGTATGTCCATAGCTTTTATCCTCCCTCTTAGCTAATGTTCTGGCATTGAAAGTTCCAGTCTAGTCTAATAATGACTCCTCTGGGTAGCCCGGGTGGCTCAGCGGTTTAGGGGTGCCTTCAGCCCAGGGCCTGATCCTGGGGACCCGGGATCGAGTCCAGCGTCAGGCTCCCCTCATGGATCCTGCTTCTCCCTCTGCCTGTGTCTCTGCCTCTCTCTCTCTCTCTCTGTCTTTCATGAATAATAAATAAATAAAATCTTAAAAAAAAAATAATGACTCCCCTAAGCATTAGGCTTTTTTTCACTCCTCAGAGCAAGGAGGGGAGGCAGGGAGGTTGACTTTTCCAGCAGTTCCTCCTCTGCCTCGTCTCTCACTGTGCAGGCCACTGTTCTGGCCTTTCCAACATCAGCCTGGGAGGAGAGGGACTAGAGGAAAGGCAGCAGGTCACATGGCTGGTGTGATGCGATCTGACCTCGACCTCAGTGCCCTCTGCACTGAAGAAACATTGCTGACCTTGCCTCCGATAGGCAGTTTTGTTCTTGGAGATTCTCACTCAGGATGACCAAGGAAATTCCTTTGCCCTTGGCCCTCTTCTGGGTAACTCTGTTCTGAGCATTCAGCAACTCCCCATCTCTTTGTCTGTCATAGCTCACTGAGGCTATCCTTTTGGAAGGGATTCTCTTTTAAGATGACCCGGGTCAGTTCACTTTAGGAAGGGGGTTCATTTTGTCCCCACAAGCCACATTGAGTGGAAGTGCATACTACCTCAGTGGATTTGCTGTACACCCCTTGACTTTAGACTTCTCAGTCGTAGGTCAAACACCACTATCTCCCTCAGTCTCTGGGATACAGATATAAAATCTCCTCAGATCTTCACTCATTGGTTTGGCATCCTATTCTCATGAGGAAGGAGCAGAGAATAGTACTACACAAAGTCCACACAAAGACATCTCTCTGATCTCCAACTTTTTTCTATTATATCAGTGGCAATGCACGATCAAGCTGGCAGGGGCAGCATCTCGTTATCCCTTAATATATTATGCAGGGGGTTGGGGGGGCTGTCCAGTGCTTACGTTGGTATCTGGGGCATTAGGTGGGGAGAGAGAATCAATCCTTGGGCTCCACTACATTATTCTTTGTCTTTGAGGTCCAGGTTAACAGCCTGCTATATAGATAGTAGCCCTAAGCAGTAACCGAACCATGCATGTGAAAGTCAGCAGGAGCCAAGCAAGTTCTTCTTTCTCTTTAGAGTCAAATCTTACTTCTGCTTCTCCCTGCTCATTATCTCTCTACACCGTCTTTGTTTCTCTGTGCACTCACAGAACACAGCTCACCCAGAGCTTCCAGTCTGTTCCTATAGACCAGCAGAGACTACCTCGTCTAAAAACCACTTCAAAATTCCTAGAGAAGAAAGAACATTGGCCTAGTCTGGACCAGGTCTCTATCCCTGATCCAGTCACCTTTGTCCAACAAACAGGCTATCAGAGCCTCTCCCCAAAGTAGGGAAATTCTTAAAGAAAGGAGATAATAGGCTAGGAAGACACTCCCTGGCCATAGCAAAAATACATGGATTGCCTGGCACAAGGTCTAGCATAAGTGAATAGTTGGCATGTTTTTCTTCCCTTTCAAGACATTTATTCTCTTCTGAGGGGTTAGATATACTGGGCATTGTGGTTAGTTTTCCAACATTGCTGTCCCATTTCCTTAGTCACTATCCAAACTTTCATTCAGATATCTTTGCCTCCCCTGGACATCTCACACTAGCAGTAGGATGAGGGACTAAAGCCCAAAATAACGAATACAGTCCCTCTCCTGCGTCACGGTTATTTGTTCCAGAATGATTGGGTCTAGGCTGACCAAATCAAAGGACAGCCTTTCTGATGGTTTCTAGAAGAAAAGCATCCTCCCCCTTCTGAGAACACTCTTGAAAATGATCCCCTTTATCTTCATAGATGTGCCTGGAGAAGCACATTCCCATGGAAGCTGACATAACCATCTTATGACAAAGAAGTAGAACCAGGCTTAGGAAGAAGATGAACCTGGATGAGACAGAGGGAAGATAAAAGGAAACTGAATCTTGAATATATGATTGAGCAGCTGACAAACCAACCCTGAAGCTAACTTAAATGTCAGCTTCCAGTGATATGAGCCAAAAATCCTATCATTTTAACCTGCTTGGATTGGATTCCAGAGAGACCTAATTTGTGTATTCACCCAAAATTCTAACATGTCAGGACAAACTATCAGTAAGTATATTTGCAGAAAATTCTGATGTTCCCTAGGGGACATAGTAAATAGTCTAGGAAAAAAGAAATCAAGAATCGTCTCCAAAAAGAGGATAAAAGCAATCTTAAAACCTCTCAATGAATATAGCAGATACGTACAGAACTCGGGGAGAGGAGTAGGAAGATGCTTGAATTGAATCATAAGAAACTGGCTCATTTTGTAGTAAAAGGGGATATTTCCAGATAACCTCACAGGATCCCCTGTGGGTTGTCCTCTAACTCGCCAATGAAGAGTTAGATCTAAATCTCTCAAGAAATTAAAGAGAGTATCAAGAAATAAAAATAAATAAATAAATAAATAAATAAATAAATAAATAAATAAATAAATAAAAAGGAAATATGTAATACCTGTAATACAAATAGGAACTGAAAAATAAAAAGTCTACTCTACATGGAAATTACATACAATAATGATCTTGCTAGGGAAGTACGCTTTCTATCACCATTAGTAGGCTCATCTGAAGGAGCACAGCAGAACCCAGGGCCAAGAGGAGACAGGGAGACCTCAGCAAACCCTTTGTCACACCCCAAGGGACGACATGGACGACATGTCAGATAGACAGCAGTCCTGAGACCAGAGTGGGGCCCATGCATGTACTACCCATCAAAACTATAGAAGAAACCCTGACAGAGAACTTTGTCTTAGGAGTTCTAGCAATACCAAGGGATCGAGAGAGGTAAGAGAAGTAGCTTAGAAGAGAGTACTGCTTTTTCTATTAACCATTGTAGTTACCTACTTCTCAATTATTTTTTTATGCATGGGTAAGAAACCTTGTATTTGTGCAATGAAATAATATTTTGAAATACATTACTATTCTTTTCTTTCTGGCACTTCCTTGTATTTGTTATTGTTGTTTAGTCTTACCCCTATTCAACTGGTGCTATTCATTACCTCCGAGAGGATTAAGATTGTTGTCAGTGAAAAGGAAAAAGAATCAGTACTCAGCGTTTGGCTTTTGGCTTCTAGAATTAGATTCCTAAAATCAGTTTCAGTAAAGACAGTCTTGAATTTGGTTTTCGATCTCAAGAGGCAGGCAAGAGATTGAGACGGAGAAAGTTTTGTTTTTTGTACGTTTTTTGTTTTTAACTCTATAATCTTTCTGTTAAATGTCAAGAAATAAATTCTGGAAGCCTGGGAATAGAGTTTCTACTAAAAAACCTTTAAATATGAAAAATAAGGACGTCTCAGGAAGGCAGTTTTCTATCCCAAAGAAAGGAAACAAACAAACAAACAAAAAAAAACTCCCTTAGGTGTGGTATCTTGGACTTTTGGGGGGCTGCTGGAACAAAATATCACAGACTGGGTGGCTAAACAATAGGAATTTATTTCTCACAGTTCTGAGACTGGAAAGTCCAAGATCAAGGTGCCAGGCTATTGAGTTCCTTGTGAAGATCCTCTTCCTGGCTTGTAGACTGTCACCTTTAACTGTGACCAACTGGCAGAGAGAGAAAGAGCATGCATTTGGTGTCTCCTCTTACAAAGACACTAATCATATTGGATCAGGGCTCTGCTCTTAGGGCCTCCTTTAATCTTAATTATTTCCTTACTCCAAATGCTGCCAGTCTGTGGGTTAGGACTTCAACATATAAATTTAGGGGGACACAATTCAGTCCAAAGCATGTGGAAAGGATCCTCAGGATGAGTAAAGCTTGTAAGTGAATCATAGATGAGTTTCCAGAGTCCCCTGCCCTGCCTTCTCCCCAGGTGAAGAGGAAGGTGGGGTAGATAATAAACTAGCTGGCAGAAAACTCTCCAATAGCTCATTTCTGTGGGCAAAAGCAACTTTCATTTGTTTGGGGCCTGGAATTCTAATTGGAAACAGCCTCAAAGAGTGTTCTAGCCAGATTGCCATGGGCGTCATAAAGTAGGTCAATCAGGAATATTTAGACTGAGAAGACCTAGGATAGCACCCTATGCAGCGCTTTCATCTCCATCTGCAGACATTTCCACATGCTCAAGATGGAGTTGCTGTAACCCTTAGCAGAAGGCTGTAAGGAGTCCCCTAAACCAGACATCGAATGGGAATAAGAAAATCTCACTGAATGTAAAATACTAACAAAGCTGAAATCGGGTCTAGTCAACAATGGAAGTTGGTCTATTTCCTCCAGACACAGCGGCTGCTGCCACTTGTTGGCATTCTACTATTCCAATATACCATGCTATATTTAAGTGGGAAAACACTTATTTTTGTTGATGTAGTGTCAATATTCTGAATTTTTTTAAATTTATGCACCCTTTTACCAAAGCACAACTGCTCACAGAGGTTACCCTCTTACTACAAACAACTAGAAAACTGGACAAAATGGATGAAACAACTGTTTTTATACATTGGATAACTGTGCTTTCTGAGAGAAGGGAACTAACCAAGATGAACCCTATGATTGCTCCAGCAGTTTCTATGCTGCAGTACAAGGAGGATAAACCCAAACAGAAGCTGGCAGTTACAGTGAGTTTGGAAGACAGAGCTTTCAGATGAGGAAGGCTGAGGAAGCTAGAATTTGCTGGAAGGATTACCAGAGAAGAGGGAGCTATGCAAAGAATGAGCTCCAGAAATCTGCATAAAGGTCTTTGGTGGGTGAGGTGAAATTCAATATGGCCAGTCAGAAAACAACTGCTGGGAGATATTACTAGGGAGCTGTAAACCAAACCAACCATAGAACTTAAGTAAACCGGGAAATAATTTGGGTTTACATCAGTCTGAGTGGAGAAATGTTATCAAACACATGGCATTTCATTAGAGAAACCAGAAGGTTCAGGTGTAGTCGTGGTTTTATAGGCTACTATAGGCTTCTATGAAAAACTGAAAGGCAAGCTTTGAAGGAATCAAGCTGATCTGCAAGTAGCTCCCCCTACCAGAGTATATCCAATACTCTTTAAAGGAGTACCACAAAATCCAGCACTCCGTGTCATAAAATCACAATGGCCAGCACCTAATAAAAATGTTTCTGGTCATGTGAACAAGCAGGTAAATATGCCCCATAATCAAGAGAGCCCCCAAAATGACAGGCATAATGGAATTAGCAAAGACTTTAAAACAGCTATTATAAATATGTTCAAAGATTCAAAAAAAAAAAAAAAACCCAAAACACAATGCAGAAAGAAATGAAAAATTTAAAAAGAAACAAATTGAACTTCTAGAGATGAAAATATAATATCGTAATTGAAAAGTTCATTGAATGATATTAACAACAGATTAGATACTACATAAAAAAAAGCTGTGAACTTGAAGCCAGAGCAATTGAAATATCCAAAATGAAGCATAGAGGGAGGCCAGGATGGGGAAAGGTGTTGGAGTGGAGTGAGAGTGGGCTGGTGAGTATGGTGGTGATGGGGAGAACAGAACCCCAGTGACCTGAGGAAGAATATCAAAAGTTTAACGTTCACATAGTTGCAGTCCAGAAAGAAAGGAGGGGTAGAAGGAAAGAAAATAATGTTGAAAAAAAATGACTAAGAAATTTCCAAGTTTGGGGAGGATCCCTGGGTGGCTCAGAGGTTTAGCACCTGCCTAAACCAGGGTGTGATCCTGGAGTCCCAGGATTGAGTCCCACATAGGGCTCCCTGCATGGAGCCTGCTTCTCCTTCTCCCTGTGTCTCTGCCTCTCTCTCTGTGTCTCTCATGAATAAATAAATAAAATCTTAAAAAAAAAGAAATTTCCAAATTTGATGAAAATATAAACCCACAGATCCAAGAATCTCATCCAAGAAACTCAAACCACACTGAGGCAAGCCATAATCAAATTGCTGAAAAGTAGTATTAAAGAGAAAATCGTAAAAGCAGCCAATGTTGTGGAGTAGGGAAGGGAATTGGTATCATTTATATGTTGAGATATTCCCAGAGAATCATGATATTCCTTTAAAATTTTGCATTAAACAATGATGCCTTCACTTAAAAAGCATCCTATTAAACCACCACAATCCTCAATTTGAAGTTATGGTTCATATTACTGTAAAAGTCAAAACATTTTTTCAATTTCTGTAAAAATTTACACTAAAACAATTTTGTCATCCAACTACACCAGTGTTCAAGAGCATCTCTTTCTTTAATTGTAATTAAGAAGAGAATAATATTATTTCTAATGATTGATTATTCTTTTAGCATTTTATGAATCATTGACAATATTTTTATTCTTTTCACATTTTATCTGTCCATTTATAATAGAGTGAGAAAATTTTTGACACACTTTTATGCATTTATTTTTATTTTAAAACATTTTTTATTTATTTATAATTGGAGAATAATTGACACACAATGCTACATTACTTTCAAGTGTGCAACATGCAACATCGTGATTACAGAAGTTTATGCTATGCCCACCACAAGTGTACAACCATCTGTCACCAACGTTATTACACTATAATTGCTATATACTCTTTTGCATTTAAATTTATGATTTGTAATTTTTCATGAATTTTATATTTAAATGTATAAGTATTTAGTTTCATTAACTCTTTTGACTCCTGAACACACTTTCAAAATTAAAAAAAATAACATGGGTACTGGTTTTTAATTTTATAAAAAATAAGTACCAACATATTTATATCATAATTTCACTCCCTTACTAGAATCACAACTTAAGAGAAATTACTCTGCATTTTTCTTTTGAATAGAAAGTATAACTAATTGTATCAGCATAGTAAAAGAAAAATTCCAAAGGGGGAAAAGGAAAAAGATTGATTCCTTAAGGGTATGTTGATTTGGTTTTACTTACCATTTCCATTAATTAGGGTAGCTTACAACTGTAAAAAAGTAAATATTAACTTACAGAAAAACTGATAGCATTCAAATTATTTTTGTACATTAGCACTGAAAATGAATTTGCATATAGGTATGTAAATGGTTTATATATGATAGAAATAAAACATAGGTTTTAAAATTCAGTTTAACAATTTTATTCTGCATTCTTTTTCTCAATTATAATATTTCTACCTGTCTAGTACACTTTTCAATCAGCTTTATTGTCTCTCTAATTCCCTCAGTAATAATCTAAATCAATCTTTGACACTTGCTAACTTTATATTTGTAGAAGAGCCGTATTTTTAATTTTTTTGAAAATCATATTTTGATGAGTATCAAATGCAAAGAGATGGTGTGGAAGCTCAGTTGTTATTTTTTTTTTTAAGATTTATTTATTCTAGAGAGAGAGAGAGTGAGCACAGGATGGGGGGCAAGGACAGAGGGAGAAAGAGAATCTTGAGCAGGCTCCCTGCTGAGCGAGTAGCCTGACAAGGGGATCCTGGGATCATGGCCAGAGCCAAAATCCAATGGGGAAGCACTGGGAGCCTTTCCCCTAAGATCAGGAACAAGACAGGGATGTCCACTCTCACCACTGCTATTCAACATAGTACTGGAAGTCCTAGCCTCAGCAATCAGACAACAAAAAGACATTAAAGGCATTCAAATTGGCAAAGAAGAAGTCAAACTCTCCCTCTTCGCCGATGACATGATACTCTACATAGAAAACCCAAAAGTCTCCACCTCAAGATTGCTAGAACTCATACAGCAATTCGGTAGCGTGGCAGGATACAAAATCAATGCCCAGAAGTCAGTGGCATTTCTATACACTAACAATGAGACAGAAGAAAGAGAAATTAAGGAGTCAATCCCATTTACAATTGCACCCAAAAGCATAAGATACCTAGGAATAAACCTCACCAAAGATGTAAAGGATCTATACCCTCAAAACTATAGAACACTTCTGAAAGAAATTGAGGAAGACACAAAGAGATGGAAAAATATTCCATGCTCATGGATTGGCAGAATTAATATTGTGAAAATGTCAATGTTACCCAGGGCAATATACACGTTTAATGCAATCCCTATCAAAATACCATGGACTTTCTTCAGAGAATTAGAACAAATTATTTTAAGATTTGTGTGGAATCAGAAAAGACCCCGAATAGCCAGGGGAATTTTAAAAAAGAAAACCATATCTGGGGGCATCACAATGCCAGATTTCAGGTTGTACTACAAAGCTGTGGTCATCAAGACAGTGTGGTACTGGCACAAAAACAGACACATAGATCAGTGGAACAGAATAGAGAATCCAGAAGTGGACCCTGAACTTTATGGGCAACTAATATTCGATAAAGGTGGAAAGACTATCCATTGGAAGAAAGACAGTCTCTTCAATAAATGGTGCTGGGAAAATTGGACATCCACATGCAGAAGAATGAAACTAGACCACTCCCTTTCACCATACACAAAGATAAACTCAAAATGGATGAAAGATCTAAATGTGAGACAAGATTCCATCAAAATCCTAGAGAAGAACACAGGCAACACCCTTTTTGAACTCGGCCATAGTAACTTCTTGCAAGATACATCCACAGATGCTTAACCGACAGAGCCAGCAGGTGCCCCTGAGCAAGCTCAGCTATAGAGAAGAAAAATATGCATTTCTGCACATTTAAGTCACACTGAATGAATTAAAAACTCATTATTTGAGAATTTCTATTTTCAGAGCTTTTATCCACACTGTCTCTTAGGCTTATCTCCCAAGAACATCTCTACACTGGGTACAATCTTATTAGCTGATCCCAAAACAAGTACAGAGATCTTTTGCAATTCATATGTGTCTCTGGTACTCATTTTAGGAAAACAGATGGATATAAACCACAACAACAATATGGAAAAATTACAGATTTAAGACACCCCCCAACACACATCATATTCTTTTGGATATTATTCTTTGTAGTTCCTAACTTCCTTCTGACCTAGTGATAGAAAGTTCTATTAGATTGTTTACCTTTATATGAACTTTGAAGTTCATAAAGTTTCTGAAGATCATCTTAAACAAAGGATATGTGGGCTCCTTTCTATGGGAAGTCCTATAAAAGCCTGTGTTCTATTTAGGTGATCAGAGTTGAAGAACAGTGGTGTCTGGTCTGAGAATCCCTAGCCTGCACCTTACCCACTTCTCCAGGGACCCTGCTCTGGAAGGGTGGTGGTTGCTGTCTTGTGTTGGTCGTGGGTTTTCTCCAAAGCAGTCAGAAGACGAGAGCCAATGTGGAGTCCCCTAAGTACAGACTCATGACAGCCAGCTCTCCTTCTTGAAGCAAGGGATTGTGTCTCTTGGCTACTGTCTTCTAATTGGAATGAGAAGAATACTAAGGAAATATGCATAAATATGAAAGCATTCTCCTGTCAGAGTAAATCAGGAATAAAGACCTGAAGACAATGACTCTGTTAAACTGTAAAAAATTTGGACTAATCAAACGACAACTAAAACTGTTACTCAGCATTAGGTTTTGAATTAATAATGTGATCAAATCGGGTTTGTTTCTTTGTAAGTAAATGACTTTGGATCCAGAAGAAGTGACTGGTTGTTCAAATGGTAGAAAGCCATTTGTATAGAACTTGCATAGACGTGCCAACTCACTGGGCCAAATTCTGTGAATGTCTCTGTGAGGCTGGGGAAACACAAATGAGGGAAGTTCATTCACATTTTTAGGTTTTCATAAACAAAGATGACAGAGAAAAGGATGAGCTGCTGATGCTTTTCCATTTCATTTTGTGAACTTTTCATTCTGGAAATTATCACCAGGGCCAAGGTCTTCGAGTTTGCCATAATTAGATTGCTTTACAAGGAATGCAGCTCGACTGGTACTTGGATGTTGTTGACATTGCAAATGCGTGCTGCACAGGAAAGGACATAACTTCGCAGAGGGTCTGAGACGATTCCAAATATGTACCTGCTGCGACACTGGGCTTCCTGTGCCAAACTGCCCAATGCAAAAGGAAGGATTTCAGATCCAATTAAACTTGAATTCACCTCCTTAAACTTAACATAATTGAAGTGAATAAAAGGAAACACGTGGAATAATCTTTTCTTACTATCTAAACAGGATTCTGCCGATATTTACTGTTTCTACTTACCACATTTGATATATTTGTGTCCTACTTTATTTCCCATAATCCATGAACTGCTTCTACTAGAGGCAGTTAACAATGCAAACAATCTTGTTCTGTGATATATGGCTAAAGATTTTAAAGAACATTTTCAATCACACCAGATTTAATAAGACAAATATCATCTCCATGATCACCAAGAAGGGTATTGTGGTAAGAAAAGAAAAACAACCTTGTCCTGACCTTTGACAAAAGCAGCATATCATCTGCTCTGAAACATTAAATATAGTTCTGGCCAATGTACTTTAAGACAGAGTAAATCCAGAAAATAGAAGGGAAGTGCAAACTTTTGAAGGAATGTAGACGGTAGGTAGTGGGTGGGAGGAAGCTACCTTATGAGAGGAAAAAATAAACTCTAGTGTTTTTCAATCTTAACCTCTGTGCGACAGTTTATATGAGGCCTCTAAAACTGACTAAATTAATGGAATAGGGGCAATATCTTGTTCTTCAGATTCTAGTAATACTAGAGATTAGAAAATGTCCTTCGAAATATGAAAATTTAAGACACATAAAAGAAAATCACCCAAGCAAGATAATGAATAATCTGATGTAGCACAAAGATAGATGAATTAAAAAGGCCTGCTCCCTGCCTCTATGACTTTGGGGATCAAAAGCCCTCTTTATATCGCTTTCAGCGGAAGGTGGTATAATTCTTTTAAAATCCTCGTGGGTTTCTTAAGTATTAATTTATAACCAATTTCATTAGACAAAAGCCAAATTCACAAAGCTCCTTGAGATAAAGTTGTATAGTTAGGCCTCTTTTGAGACTCCTGTGGGAGAACACCATTGAGAGTCATAGAAGCCCTGGGATTTAACTGAAATGATGCGGCCAGGCAGGCATCAAGATCCTGAAAGGACCTTTCCTCTGTTTGAAAACTTCTGTGAGTAACTGTCTTAAATCCTTCTGAGATAGTATCAAAGATCCTACAGACCTATACTGGCATTGATCTTGTCCAGAAGCCATTTTGTCTTACATTTGTTTTTAAAGAATCTGGATATGAGAAACAATTTTATTTCAAATCCAGCAAGTTCTGGCTCTTTTATATTTAATAGTTTATTCTTTAGCTTGCCTCTTGCATTTTGACATAGGTAATGGAAAAAAAATCAGGTGGCGTTTTGAATATTTTTACCTGGGACTCTCCTTAGCCTAGATCTTTGACTTTATTAAAGGTACATTTCCTCTTAGCCACATTATCATGAATGACGATGTTGGCAAACCCTCTGTGATCACCTAACAAGGGTTCCCATTCCTTCAGCTTCCAATAATATTTTTCTCTGTTTCCTTTAAAGTTTTGCTGTCCGTCTCGTCAAAGCCTTTTAGGCTTCCATTAACACTCTACCTGAGACCCTTTGGATTTCACTAACAGTCTCCTCGACTGCATTTCAAAACATTTTTTATGTCCTAGCCTTGAAAGTCACAGGTCATTACTTCTACCATACTTTGTTCAGAGCAGTCTTAAAGATTCAGACAGTTGCAAAGGGAAGGGATACAGACTCCAGCTCTTGATGGAAGTAGCAAAATTTTAGAAGAATATCTGGAGGACAGGATGATATTATTGGACCCATCTTTAGAAAATATGATCTGCTGCATTAAGAATGATTGCATAAGGAATTAATATGGGGGGAGGTAATGTGTCTTATCACTGATACCAGAATTATGGAGAAGAATTAAACATTTTATAACATAGCTCTTGTTTCTGTGAAAGTAAACAATATATCTGTTGAGATGGATTATAGATCTAACCCAGCTTGGGAATCTTTTTATGTCCATCTAAAATACACATATACCAATGAAATATAATTATTATTAAAAATCAAACAATTTATATATTTCAATCGAAATAACTTAGTTTTATGGTGATGATAAAAAAATTGTCAATATTTTCCACTCAGCTAAGTTACATTTAAGAAGTATGTATTGAACAACTACATGCTAAGCACTGTTCTAGGTGTACTAGGTGTAAATAAGGCATGTTCCTGTCTTACTATAGTCTGAAAATCACACACTAAATAGTTACACCATAGTAATATAAATGAAAAAACATTAAAAGTATGTACTATACCACCATGAAAATTAATGAAGTTGGATCTCTACCTCACATATA
This sequence comes from Canis lupus baileyi, assembly GCF_048164855.1. NCBI lineage: Eukaryota > Metazoa > Chordata > Mammalia > Carnivora > Canidae > Canis > Canis lupus. The sequence continues at coordinate 5,756,282 of NC_132871.1, forward strand.
TAAAAATTAAAACTCAAAATCCATAAAGATCTAAATGTAAGAGCTTAAAGTATAAAACTCCTGAAACACAACCTTAAATCTCCATGACCTTGGGTTAGGTAATGACTTTTTATTTTTATTTTATTTTATTTTATTTTTTTTAGGTAATGACTTTATTCAAGTTTAAAACTTGTGCCTCAAGAACATCATCCAGAAAGTGAAAAAGACAGGACATAGACTAGGAGGAAAGTTCTCCAAATCATATATATATATTATATATCTGATAAAGGACTCATCTAGAATATGAAAAGAACTCTTATAACTCAATAATAAAAAGAAAAATGACTCAGTTTTGAAAATGGCCAAAGAATCTGAATAGACATTTCTCCAAGGAAAATAAGTGGTTAATAAGCACCTGAAAAGATGCTCAACATCATTCAGAAAAATGCTCATAAATCGGGTGGTGAAATCGATTAAGCATCTGCTTTTGGCTCAAGTTATGATCCTGTGGTCCTGGGATCAAGCCCCGTATTGTGCTCCCTACTCAGTGGGGAGCCTGCTTCTCCCTCTCCCTCTGCGGCTCCCCCTGCTTGTGTTCTTTCATTCTCTCTCAAATAAATAAAAATCTTTAAGAAATTAATTAAAGAGAAATGCTCATCAAATCCTCAATGAGATACTACCACCCATCCATTAGGTTGGCTAGAATAATGATAATAACAACAATAAAAGACGGTGGAGGATGTGGAGAAGTTGGAACCCTCATACCCTGCTAATAGGAATGTGAAATGGTTCATATAATAACTCTATTTAACTCTGCGTTTAGCCAGCTACTTTGGAAAACAGCCTAGCAGCCCCTCAAAAGGTTAAACATACAGTTACCATACGCCCCAGACGATCCACTTCTACCCAAGATAAATAAAAATATATGTCCATACAAAAACTTGCACATGAAAGTACTTAGCAGTATTGCTCATAATAGACAAAAAGTGCAGGCAGCCCAATGTCCTTCAAATGATGAATGAATAAACAAAACTTGGTGCATTCATACAGGGGAATATTATTCAACAGTAAAAAGGAATGAAGTAGTGACACCTGCTACAAGATGGATGAACTTAATAACTACATAACCAGGGACTTCTTGTAACTATTGTGAAGTTCTTTTATAGTTATTTTTGTAGGTCAGCCTCATGGTTAATTGGAAATCTCCTAGCCTTTGAGAAATAATTATGGCATTTTGTCCCAACGACTGTAAAAATAGGCAGGTGGGAAAGAAGCCGCTGCTGCATATGCTCTGTTCTTCTAGTAATGTCCCAGCATCTTTTGGAGATATCTAAATGTTCCTTGTTTTAAAAAGAAACCAGAAAGTTGGCAGTAGCCATAACTTCTCCAAAGCGCCTCTTCTTTTTCTTGCCTGTAATGAGAGATCAAGGTCATGAAATACCGGTGTGCACACTTCCTGATCTTCGGCCTCTAAGATACACAAGTCATGGTGAAGCAACTGTTCCTCCCTTAGAAATCCTTAGGACCCAGAGCTCTAAATCCTGCCCTCTAAAGAGAAGATGCTGACTCTTCCACCATAGCGACCCTAAAAATTGTTGAAATTGTTTGCAGTTTCTACCAGTTGAATATTTATTAAACTTTAAATTGTGTGTCCTTCAGAATTATATCAACCTGAAAATCTCTGTCATGTATCAGTTAGAATTATGATATTCTGAAGAGTAGAACCTCTCAAAAGTAAATCATCATAATGCACTCTGGGTGTAGTGCATCTTATTTGGGATATTTCTACATTGATAATAAATTGGCTTGATTTGTTAGTTTTTCTCAGCTTTTTAAAACCCATACCCCATCCATTCAGAAGATTTTAAAAGGTTTTGTTTTCTGTAGCTTGTATTTCAAAGGAGTATTTCTCCAAATACTAAATTATAAAACAATAAAAACGTGTCCATGCATATGTGCATAAATACACACACATACAACATCTATTCTGTAGTTGCTCCTGCCCAGCGGAGAGTTGCTATGCTTAGAGGGTTTTTAAGAGCTTAACTCAGTTGTTCACTGATATTTTGAAAAATGAGAAATGGAAAAGAAGCAGGAGGATTATGCTGAGAATGTTGTAGTCAAGGGCGTTGATATAAAAACAATAAATGGCTACAAATAGACAAAACTGAGAATTCCAATTCTCTGAAGCCCCAAATCCTTTAAATAAATGATACAGGGTCAAGGATCTCACCATTGGCAATTATCCTAATTGATCATTTATTGTGGTGCCAACTAAGTGTATTGAACATAACAGAAAAGATAAACTTGTGGCAAATGTATCTAACATCGAGCTTTTCCTGAGTTAAAGGAAAAACTTAGGCATGACAGATCACACAATTTTGATAGTGGTTTATTTAACATAAAGTTGGAATAACTTCAGCTGTATTTTCACTAAGATAATACAGTGTATCATCTTGATCTTTTAATACACTGCTATATTTTTTGCTTTCTCTTCTATTATTGTTACTACCTCTTGCTAGTAGTTACTATTTATTGTGCTCTTACCATATGCTAGGCAGTATGCTAAATGTCCTAATGTTATTATACCTTATTAATCTCCCCTATTGGACCAAAGAGGTAGATGCCAATGTTATTTTCAGGAGACTGAGGCTAATACAAATAAATGGCAGAGCTAAGCCTGGAACTGAGGCCTGTCTGTCTCGAGATTGGGCCTCTTCATGTTCACTTACGTTCTTCTACTCCCTTCAGTTATGTGTCTTTTTAGCAATATTTTCTTGAAAAATAAACATAAATGGCTTATGATGTTTAGCAAACTCAGTACAGAGTCAGACATGTAGGCCAGATCACCTGAAGATCTAACTTGCTTTATACAACCCGGGGTCTCAAACTCAATGTTCAGACTAGAATGATATTGAAAGGGACATTCGTTGGCAAAATGTGATAATTAATCCAGCTCTATTGGAAGCTGTAATGCACAGATGTGAAGAAGAAAACAATGTTCTCAGAGCAGAAAAGGGGAGTCCAAGAAATCTCTTAGTAAGGAAATAATTTCTAGGTCTTGAAGGGAAAGAGGTGAAAAAGAAAAAAAAAAGCAGAAAGGAAATGCTGAAATTGAGAAATACTATAAAAGAAATCTGCATTGCTCAATATGTGTCTGTGGTTAGGATTTTTCCCTCATAGAAGTATTTCCTCACCAAATGACTTAAATTCATGGCTATTACTAGTTCTTCCAACTGGCTCCTCCTCTGTTGCCTTTATTTTTGATATTATTTGGAGAGTATAAAGAAATTTGCTTTGTTGCTGGCTTTGCTGTAATTCAGCTAATTCACAAACCAAGAGATAGTGTAAATAAACTGTTACCAGTTTTGCCGATCTTCCTTATTGATTTTAATGAAGTCAGGCATCCTGTCACTAAGATTCCTTTAAAAAAAAAAAAAAAAAAGATAATTTGTCTAGGGGCAGACAAAAATCCAAAGCCTTTGGAGAGTTAAGCCTATTTTGAAAAAGTCCCCAGAATCATGAGCAATAATTACACGGATGGTCTTTAACTCACATAATTTCTGGTAATGGATGAAGTTTCCTTCACTGCTGTTGTGCCTTTTTGCAAATAATTTGTCAACTGCGTATCTAGAGCCTAAAATAATAAAACATTTCAAAAGAGATGAGCTGTTTCATCCGTTGCTCTTTCCCATTATGGGCATTACAGGCAGAATGGACCAAGTAAAGACTCTTATAGAAATTATTATCTACTCTAAAAAATGGGCTAGGATCACACCTGACTGATCTGTGGTATTATTTATGTTTGGCTTTTGGCTTCTTATTACAGTAATGAAAGATAACGATAATAAAAAATTGCACCACAATAAAAATTCTTCTTTGTGAATCTTGAGAAACTTGATTCAAATGCTAGCAAAATTAGCAAATAGTAAAAAAAAAAAAAGACCATATAAAAATCAACCTTGTCACTCGTGACTTGTCCTCAACAGTTATTCACTAGATGGGTGTTAAATCAATTTAATTGTGATGAGATTTCAGGATCAAAATATAATAACAATAAGAATGTTCAACATTTGTCATTAAATGTGTGTCTGTGTCCAGGAGTAAAAGGGACCCGGTTTGAGCCTACACACACTAATTTGTGTTCGTGCTAAAGATTCAGCCATGGTCCATTTGGTGTTTTGACAGCAAGAGAGCTTGCCAGCACCAGAGGAGAACAGGCCATGGAAGGAGAGCAAAGTGTCTCTCTTAAGCACTTTTCACCCATGGACGAGTCCCTTGGAGCTGGTAGTGAAGCATGAAGATGCCCTCGCTCGAAGATGCCCTCGCAGGGGACTTGTGGGAGGAGGCTGGGCTACAAGTGCTGCTGTGCTGCCAATAGAGTAAGCAATGGTCTGGCAAGAGAGGCTCTCACCCCACCTCTGTAAGGCATGATATCACCACCACTTTGGCCAGTCGAGGGCCCCAGGAGAAGATCAAGAGAGCGCTGTGGACCCCAATAAAGAGAAGAGATCTCTTAGAACTGATAGATAAGGTCTATTGTGAAGATGTATAATAACTCTTGAGGACTTTCCAAGTAAACACTCTTCTAGGATATTCTTCAGCAGTCCTGAGGAGGGGACAGAAGAAGGTAAAAGAAAAAAAAGTCTGTCATCATTAATGTAATCTCATTTGTCCTTATAGACTGAGGAGGCCTGGGTAATAATTGATATGATATGATATGATATGATATATGATATGATATAGTAATTGCTTTGCAATACCTTAAGGGATTTTTTTTTTAACCTCAGGACTGGAGAAATAATAGAAGGAATTACTCGAGATGCACCAAACAAAACCATGAATCATCTGTGGATGAATATACTAAACGATTCAAAATGTAAGTAACATACTACAATGCATTTGACACAGGTGTAAATGTTTTTATTCATTACTCCCTTCCCCAAAAGAATAAACTTCTCCACATACCACTGACTGGAACAAATTCCATACTGTAGAGCTGATCTCGTTCTACAGCATCTCCAGAGCCAGTTCATTCCTTTTTGCACCTTTTTGGGTCTCATCCTGGTTCTTGAGTGGTTCCTGACTTCAGAAGCCCTCAGACTGTCTACGTCTTCTCAACGTCCAGTCAACACAGCATAAAGACTTCTCACCTGCTGTCGTTAACAGCAAGACAGCGCTTTGCTTGCGCTATTCTTGTTGCCAACAGGTCTGTCCAGACAACTGTACATTTCCACGTGGCCTTAGATTGTTCCCCTCATAGTTTCTTCCTTACGTGCAGTACTTGCCTTTGTTCTCAGTTTTGAATTTGGGGCTGTCATTAAAAGTTTCCTGAAGGGAGCCTCTAAGCTGACATCTCCCTAGAGACAAAAAGTTCTTTTTCTGCTTAACAAATTTCTCTGCTTAACAAAGCATCTGGCATATAGGCAGTAAGACCTATTAATCTAAATCCTTGCTACTGAAAGTTCAGTTCATGGACTAGCAGCATCAATCTTACCCGAGAGCTTCCAGAAACACAAAAATTTGGACCCTGGAAATAGGACCCAGGTCTACTTAGGCAGAACCTTCACATCTACAAGATTGGCAATGATTTGATTTCTATGCATATTGAAGCTTGCAAAGCATTGCTCTAAGTGGTATTCCACAAACAAAAATTTTTGTCCCAAAGAACAAAGCATCTTTTGTATTGTTTTGAACACAATAATGTTCACCTTTCAGTCACCCTATTTCTACCCATCATGACCACCATTGCCACCGCCGCCAACCACCACCACCACCACCACCAACCAAGCCCTGTGCTGTGTATTTACATTTGTCTAACAACTCTGTAAAAGAGGTACTGGTATCACCATCCTAATTCTACATGGTAGAGATATGGAGTCAGCTTGAGCCTTAACCACTAGAAATGTGTATATTTTTGTCAAGTCAGTGATGATTTGAATCTCGTTATTATTTATTACTAAGCCCTCTTGCTTAAAGCATGTTGTTACCCTTTCTAGTAATCTAGTTTCTTGTTTTCTGAGGAAGTGCCTGCAGAAATATGATGTCTAGCCACTTTTATTTAACAGAAACACTCCTTTTGACCAGCTGCAAGCTTATTACACTGGAAAAATAGGTGTTTTATTAATACGTGCATGTGTCTTGAACACAGAATAACATTTACATTCCTATATTATATGAAGCTAAATATATGACATGTAACACTATTTCTAAAGGCAGAAAACTATAAAGAGGCTTACTTTGTAAGGTGTGTTACGCTGATAAATTGCTTGCTTAGGAAAACTGTAAGATTTATGCACATTAGTATTAAGAACAGAAAATAATTTAGCATAAAACATTAACTTCTGACTGCTTTAAAACATTCTCATTGTTGTCGTAGTACCTACCATTCAGGTGTCCAAATTGAGTACACGTGTCCATTCGGTACTATTTTTATGGATTCCATAAAAGTATATTTATGACAGCCAGGACGATTCAAGGAACATTTTTATAAATCTAAATCAATATGGGCATCCAGATAACAGAATACTGTAGGTTTTCTAAAACTACAAGAACATACAAATATTTATAAAGTGCATGCTTTCTCTATATTTGTATGGTTCTTGTGTAGGTAATGTAGCTAAAGTAACTTCCCAAGTTTCCTTTTTTTCTCCTTAGCTTACAGATAAACCAGTTATTTTTCCTTAAAATATGTTATCACTACTTCAAATATTTTTATTTCTAAACTAAAGCAACATTCTTTTCTCAGTTCCAGTCCTAAGTTATTCTGAACTCTGCTCTTCAAAATGCATTACCTTTCATATCATTCCCACTCACATTACCTACAGCATACTTAATATGCTTTTCTATCCATTTAAAGATCTCATTGGATTTTTAAAAAATGGACAAAAAAGAGAAAATCTAATTCCTAAATGTATTGATTCCTTCAAAGGTCTAATCAGTGTACTCTATTGCTTGTCCTTAGAATGTGCTCTTATTCGTTCTTTATACATCCATCTTTATAAGCTGAGAACCTCGTAAAGCGTAGGTATCTAGTGAACTTGTTAAGGTTTTATTTTGAGAGAGAGCACACCTGAGAGTGTATGAGTCGGTGGAGGGGTAAAGGGAGAGGGAGTGGGAGCAGCAGACTCCTGAGTGAGGAGCCTGGCCCATGGCAGAGGCACCCCAGGACCCCCGAGATCGTGACCTGAGCCAAAGGCCGACGCTTAACCAACTGAGCCACCCAGGTGCCGCTCCAGCAAACTTTTATTAAATGAGGGAATGCTGTTGAGTAAGTAAGCTAGGTGACCATTATCCCCAAGATTTCGTCTCCTCTGGGGTACTGAAAGGACTTGCGAGCAAATGGACACTGCTATTTGATGTGAATGTTTGAGTACAATCCTAATTTACTGCTAAGCACACGGACTTCCTGTATGTAAGCACAGTGAGAAAGAGCATCAGTTGTGCAAATGAGAACAAAGTGAACAAGGTAAAGGGCCAGATTTAACAGTCATAAACAGAAATAAAAACCACAGAAGAGAGGAGCTATTAGATAGGACATCTTAAACCTTCTCCATTTAGAATGCAGCCAGGATAAGTGCTAATTAAATGATTTCAACATTTATAAAAGATCCTAATAATCTGTCATACATAACTTACAACTTAGATCCTCAGCTTTAATTACAAGATAGAATGTTTCCTCTTCCCACTTCTTGGAAGTTATCAATTCTTCCTTTCCAGGAGAGAGAAACAGAAAAAAAGAATTCATACTTTGGTTTTGTATTATTCTTCAACTAGCACCAAACTCCCATGTGGACAAGTGAGGAGCATGGGCAGTGCACCATCTCTTCAGGAATCCTCCCCAAAGACTTTTTTTTTTTAAGATTTTATTTATTCATGAGAGACACAGAGACAGAGGCAGAGACAGAGGTAGAGGGAGAAGCAGGCTCCATGTGGGGAAGCCTGATGCGGCACTCGATCCCAGGACACCGGGGTCACGCCCTGAGCCGAAGGCAGATGCTCAACTGCTGAGCCACAGAGGCGCCCCAAAGACTTTTCCTTTACATTATTTCACATGCACTTTACTGCATTCTTACTGTCCTCTAAAAAAGTTGAAGTGTATGGTAAACCTAAAACTTCTCTAAAAACATGTTTTGTTTTTTTTTAGAAAGTTGAAGATGGCCAGCTGAGCAAATAGTCTTAACTGATGTAATGCATATTTTAAATGTTACTGAAATTCAACTGAATGTTTTTGGAGGAACAATATGTACTCAAGTGTGAGTAGTTGCCCAGTTTTGTCCATGGTATATCATTCATGGTGACTCCCAAATTCCAAATCACCATTTCAAGATTCTTTTTCTTCTATGCCTTCTTTCTTCAGGCTCTCAGCACATGTGCAAGCTACAGACAACTTGGGTTTTTAAAAACATTTCTTCATCACACACGTAGTAATTCAAGCTCAATTTATACATTCTGAATAACCTTTACAAATATTCTTATTTGAACCCCATCCTTTCCACTTCCCATTTTTTAAGACTTTACACAAACCACATCTTCTTGGTAAAGACTTCTGTGACCACCCACGCTACACTCTCTCAAATTCTTATAATGCTTCATAGTTTTTGGTACCATAAACTCACCCATATATAAAAAAGATGCCTTGTTCTTCCATCTGGTTTGTAGACCTCTCATTCATTTCTACATACCAGCAGCTGGCTCGGTGGCTTTTAAACACAAAGGTTTAAAATGGAGAGAAGGATGAAACTCTAATAGTAAAGTTCATTTTATTTCATTCACATACTATAGGAATAATTTGCCCATTGGCTCAGTCTGTTACTGCAACGGTTACGTCTCTAATTTTGATTCTCAAACTCTGGGTATCTTAATTGTCCAGAAATGTACTTTAAGTGGCTATGAAGCCGAACAGTTCAAATCACTGATGCCTGTATTACTTTCAGTACTGGGTGCCTGGTTTATGTATCTCATTACTGATACTAGAATCAACTAAATTGAATAATTTGTCCAGAGAATAAAATAGCACTTTAATCTGTTCTTTGGAGCTTAACAGTACATTTTAAAGAGAAGTTTTATTTGGCTTCAGATGGTAATCATTAGGACCACAGAACTAGAGGAGACCAAGAGGCATCAGTAAGCTGTTTCTCCAGGGTGGTCTCGTCTTAAGTATATTTTGCAAAGCACCATAGGAGCATCTTCAGGAAAAGAGAATATCGACCAATTAGGTTATATCCAATTCCTTTGGACCTTATTTGTTACTCATTAAATCTAATCCAAATTCTTCACGTTGTAGTTAGAGAAAAGAAACTATTAAAAAGATGTTAGGCAAAATAAATACTTTATTGTTTTATTTTTAGAAATCAGCCTTTGTGTGATAATTCAAACATTTATAAACCTTTTAGATGTTCTTTCAAAGAACATCTCAACCACTTTTGATTAAAATTTCACACAAAGAAATATAATAAGAGTTGAAAATCATAAATGCTAAAGGAATAATTCTAATAAATTTGGTTGTTACTTTACACATTTAATACATACAAACCAACAGGAAACCACCTTCCTTTTCTTCCCCCCTGCAAACAAACAGTTCTCACTAGTTAAAACTGATTTAAAACCATTTATTGTGAGGAGAACAAATCTAGATTACTTCCATTTTGAAAACCAAAACCAGCTTATTCATTTCTATCCATTCAAGTCAGAGGTCCCATTATTTTGGCAATACTCTACTATTCAGTCTAAAAGACAGAAGAAGAAACATCTCCTTATAATATAAGAAGTCTGGACAACGCAAAAAGTATAGTGTTTAATGTAAGGCATGTTTCCAAAAGAAAAATAAGCTATAATAAAATTACATTTATCTTGGTAAAGTAACAATGCTTACAGTGTAAGAACATTAAGTAGTTGTAGGTAACCTCATACAATTCTATCCTACTGCTATTAGTAAACCTCCTCAAGAATTAAGAGCAATTTTTACAACAGAACAATTTTTCTTCTTGGAAGTGACACTAATTAACAGCAGTGGAGGGAAAATCATTGGTTGCTTCAAGCTCTCAAAAAATGAATCAGTTATTGCACAGTAAATACCTCATAGAGGTCAGTGTTTTAAGAAGCTAGTCTGAAGAAATATGTTATTTATAAGTTGGTTAAGTCTGGACGTTTTCAAGTTTTAAAATTAATTCTATGTAGGGAATGAATTGGAAAATATTGACATACAAATAAATATTAGGCTTTTCAAATGGCTACAGTTTTGGTAGTTTAGAAAAGAAATACAGTCAGCAAAGTGCCTAAGTTTCTATGTATGTTTTTTAAAAAGATATGCATAGAAGAAATAAACATTGTACACGGTATACAGTAGCCCAGCTCAGCAGCAAGTATCTTCTGAAGCACAAATAACACCTCCACCAGTGTATGTCATTGGTAACTCCAACACCGCATAGCCAATAAGATCCATACCAACCTTAAAAAAGAAAGAGAAATCTTTAAACATCTTTCAAATATCAGTATTAAAAGATTCTTTAAAAGGATGACAATATTTTCTAAATATATGTATATATATGCGTGTGTGTGTATATATGTATGTGTGTGTATATATATATATATAAATAGCATCCTTCTTTATAAATTATGATATGATTAGATATGGGCCTATGGGATACTTTTCTTTAAAAGACAAAAAATTAAGAAAGATAAGAATTTGTGATTAAGTCTCAAAATCTTGGTCCATAAATCACACATTTGAAATACCATTATAGCGAATGGTACCAAAATAATGCTCAAGTCTGAAAGTTCTGATTTCTTCAATTCTAGTATGTTATTTACTATAATGTAACTTCAGTAAAATAACACACTATCAATAGTCCCTTGGAGGTGGATATTATGCAATTTACTTGCTTGCACTTCCAATGGGGCTGAATGAGTATTTCACACTGCAGGACTACCTATAATATACATATAATATACATTTTAAAATTAAAAATTAGCCAGAGAAACAGTCCTGGGAACTAAGAAGGCAAAGCATTCAAAACTAAGTAGTTATTTAGCTAAGCAAAAAATTTCAGAAAAATTTACCTAGAAATCCCATTTAATGACTGTCTTGCTTAGAATTAGATGCTTTACTTGAAGATACTGCTGCCAAAAGTCCACTTACAATTTCCCGTCTGATTTCGCCAACAATAGACTCCTTAATCTAGAATAGAAAAAGAGAAAAATAAGAATTTAACAATATGACCATAATCTACTTTTTCTGTTTTCGGAAAAATACACAAAGAGCATTTAATTCCTGTAATCAGCCAAGCCAGAGAGAAACCCTCATGTAAACCCTCATGAAATACAGAGAGGTAGTGAGGAATCCTGTCCATCTGTCCTCAAACCCAGGTCAGTGTGTGGTCCGGCATTAACTCCGATACTCCATTATAAAATTAACATCACAATTCTTAAGGTGAGAACATTAAAAATGTTATTTTATGGACTAAAAAACTTCATTTGCTTCATGACACAAAGTAACGTAGGAGAACTGATTAAATGTTAGATCCACTTTTATGTTTTTATTAAGGTCTATTTTGGAATGGTAATCAACAGTATACTTCGTGTTCTCATTATTTAAGAAAACTCGTGGCAAACTAACTATCAGTCTATTGCCTGTTTATAACAACTGAAGACCAAGTATGTGAAAGTTACATATCGTTTGAACCTAACTTGCACATTTTAAGTGGAATGAAGAAATAATTTAGTACAATTTATTTTAAACCATGAAAAACATCCTCTGAACAACCACAAAGAAATAAATTCTTCTGGTAGAGGTTTGTTATCTCTCTGAAAATTTTTCTTCAGACAAGGATATACAATCTCATCTTATTGGTGGAAAAGGTCAATGGACGTAAGGGCGATGATAATTCCATCCGGATTCTCTCTTCCAGATGCCCACACATTACCCACGCCTGTCCGTGCCTTTCTCTCTGGAATGATACAGCATCACCTCCAAATAGCTCTTTGTGAAAGCTTTAAATGTGGATTTCCTGGAATAAACTGATAATGTCTTCCCAAATTAGAACTTGAGACACTTTCAACCAGCTTTTAAAAATTCTACATTTCCACAGTTTCCTGTCAGCCTGATCTATTTCCTAAAATGTTCCTAAGTACATCCTGAACACATCTCAGTTGAAGTCTTTCCAAAAATGGCTCTGTATTAACCTGTCATGCAAAACTGGTACACGATACATAGATTTATACGGAGGTACTCATGGAAACAAATGCTCCTTAGCTACCAACTATCTGTATTGGAATATATTTAACTAAATATAAACCTCTCCTTTTACCTTCTACCAATATTGCTAAGCTTTAAACATCATGAGAAGTTACTGACTTTCATAGTACTTTGGATTTACTTTTAATTGAAAATTTAATTTACTTTAAATTTAATTTAATAAATTTAATTTAAAGTAAATTTTTTTATTTAATTTGTTGGATACAAATATTATGAAAACCAGAATCTCTGAGCCACAATGTATTATAAGCACAAACACAACGTGTTGAATCAGAACCTCTGCAAATCTGTATTTACAGAAGACAATGAGTAGTACAATCTTTCCAGTGCTGTTATTCCATGCAATATGGCAATTTTATTAACTTTCGTCATCATCATTCAAAAAATAAAACAGAAGCCAGAAAGTATCCTCTACAAACCAAAAATGTGTGCCAGCCTTTTTTGAGGGTACAGATATTACTGGAATAAGGAGTTAAAGAAGCACGACCAAGGAGGATGCTATAATCTAGGCGGGCACAAAATGAATATTCATTCATAAAACATTAAGAGGGAAAAAATAATGTATTAATTCACTAAAACACAAGAACAGAAAATGAGAGGCCAGCATGGGCTACAAGAGGAAAAAGTACAAAGTTCTTGGAGAATGGCAGACTTTAAAGTAGTAGGTCAACGAAAACTCAGGGCAACTTGAGGTCACAGTGAGGACAGAAAACTGGAGCAAGAGCACCTTGGATGAGGGGGAAGAGCAGGAAGGTGTGCTGCTCACAGATGGTCCCCACCAGGGAGGAGAAGGGCCTGGGGCAGCAAGGGGGGGTCAGACGGGGGGTGCTGTGCGGCGAGCTACTCAGGGAGAGAACTGGGTCTCACTCATCAACGTCTCCTGGCATAAAGTGCGTGCTCCGTAGATGTCCGAATGAATGAGAGACAGAGAAGCCACACGGAGCGAAGGCGTGAGAGTGACAGAGACACCACCTCTGACACGGAAAGTAGAAGAACAAAGAACGGCAGACAGACGAACACTGAAAACAACAAAATGCCTTTAGTAATGTATGGAAGGACTAAATGTATGGATAAACGAATTAGCTCCCAAGTCCTGCATGCTGCATAGGGAGGGGGTAAGGATGAGGAGCAAACTCCACTGGGATGGATGGGAAACTGCCCTTACGGCCACAATTTCCAAAAAGTGGTACAGGCCAAACACAGACTTGAGTGACATTAAGGAAAGGATGCTCACTCGACATAAGCAGACCGACTGCAGGCCCGAAGGCCGGGCCACAGGCATCTGCCAAAACACATGTACAATATGAAGCAGGTCAGGTGGACTGTAGTGAAGATACTAAAAGGCATGAACCAAGCCTAGGAGCTTCATTCAACAAAAAAGAAGACCTCCCTCAAGAGAAAAGCAGTCTACGTTTATTCTTTGAGGCTTAATTCTGTTGATTTGCTCCTATGGCACATGCTCATTTATTCTATTAAGTAATCGTTTAAATTTTTTTTTTTACGTAATCCTAAACCGTTTCAGGCCACTGATTACATCTACCACAGACCACCTGGGCAAATTCTAGGAGTGTGATTTTCCCCCACCACAACATAGACGATCTGTACCTTTAATCTGACAAAAGCTTTGTTACTGAATGAATGAGTGTATTAAACATTTGTCTGAAAGGACTTTCAGAGTTCTCCTTCCAAAGAATTCTACTGTATTAACACATTATAATGAGAGCATACTTTTTCACTTCACATATGGTGAAATGATGAGAACAAAGACCCGACAGACATCATTGTTTTCACGCACCCATGAGCGCAGTAAGAAAACTTCCCTGAACGTGTGTCTGCCAAACACGCTTAATCTTCACCTGCAAAACTGCTCAACCCAAGCTTAAATCCTGCCGTCCTGAAGAGTGGCTTTGTTAATGGTGTCAGGGGCACAGAATCGACTGGAAAGGCAGCGTCTAATTTAGTTTTCTTGGTAGCTGATATGTTAGCTTTAACAAAAACAGGAATTCAGTACCATATGTATTAAAAGATTATGGATTTGGAAGGAATGGCATCAAGACTAATCTGGATTTTACATATTCTGTAAACAAAGTTCAACAGAACACTGCTATCACTGAGCTAAGACAGTATCAACACAAATTACTTTTTAAAATTATAAATGGCATTGGACTAACTTATCTAATAACATATGTTTTTTAAGTGCTTCAGATCGTTTATTTTCTTAAGTACATCAAAATTCCTCTTAACAACACCTTGTTTCACCTACGTTTTGCTTGGTAAGTCCTCATCTGTAAACAGCAAAAGGGCAAATGTTAAGCCCAACCTCCTCCAAACTATGCCAAATGTTGGTTAAGGAGTTTCTAATGAATGGGTTTAGTAACAAATTTTGAAAACTTCCTCAAACATTTGCCTTGCATATCAGTTTAAATGCCTTTAGAATTTTAAAATCTTTCCCATTTTATGGGAGGGAGGTTCCATATAAATGATCAAATACTTCCCTAGGATCAAAGAACATATACTATGTTCTATCAGCCAAAGAATCAATGTTCGGTCTAGGAATGCTTCATTCCTCGGAAATTACTCACAGCACTTACCAGGCCACCTACTAACAACTTTAGAAATGAGGTCTTAAGTGTGCATTCAGGGAATATTTATGCCAAACAAGCGAAATTAAGTCTTTTTCAAGGAAAACTTTCAAATTAAAGCAAGCTAAAGGCAACAAAAATATCCCATTTCTAGGGGAAGAAAAAAAGTACCTTAAAACTTACTTCTTCAATAAATATAATGTGGAGAAGAATAATTACTTAATTTCATGGAACAATTAATCTTTGATGTGAAACATATAAATAAGAATGGATTATAATCATTTGCATCTAACTGAGCAAGGTGGATTTACAGCACTTGCTAAACATTAACTGTCTACACACAATCAACTTACAAAAATTACTTTTGTAGAACAAATCCATTTATAGAATTAAGACCTTTTAAACTTTAAGCTGGTAATTCATGTCATGAAAAATTGTAAGCAGGCAGTCTCTTCTACTACAATGCTGGTTTTGAAAATGTAAATTTGTCTCCATCTGATTGAAATATTAGGAAAACGACTTGAGTATAATATAAATTTCGTGTCTGTGTGCAGCTTCCTCCATAAGAAACACTGGGTGAAGGCAGATAATTGCGTTCAGCAGAACCCAGGGACGCAGCACAATACACAGACACTCACTATCTACCAGCCAGCTCCGTTCACTGTGTCATGAGCCACACCTGCCCACATCTGGTATTAAAACTGTCTGCTGGATTTCATCTCACTCTCTGCTACCTTGCAATACCTCACCAGCTGCAACCCTTCCCAAGCCCAGTTCCACAAGCAAATTTCAGGTATTTTTTTTCAAGGTCAAGTACCATATTTATTGCAGTATTTACGTATTTCTTAAGCATTTAATATGTATAAAGTTGTGCTACGATTTTTGCTAGGTTTCTGTCTTCTTTTAAATAGCTCACTGCTAGAAACAGAAAAAAAAAAAATAGCTCACTGCTAAAGTTTGGGTTATGCTTCTCATCCTATTTTCTCCATAAGCTCTGTGGTTATTACTGCACCCATGTACACAGCACAAATGTGTAGGAATGTGTATATATCATACTATAGTAAAAACGGCTGTATTTATTTTTAATGTACTTTTCAAGCTACTATTATGCAGCTATGAATGATGGCACCTAATTAATACACATAAACTAATCTCTGGACCCAGAGGATCAAAGGTCCATTTGAGGGGAAGATTCTGGTCTGTTGCCACCATTCTTGACCTATAACCAAACTCGTTCTATGTTACTCACACATTAATTCCAAAAACACATTAGGTTCACACTGCTGAATTTACTGGAAATATGTAGATTTAAAACAGGGAGCCACTGACCCTAATTTCTCTGGCCCGTTTTGACCTTTTCCATTTCTAAATTCTTGAATACATTAGACTACATGTTTCTCTCTGTAATTTTTTTATTGTTTCCTGAATTAGTCCTACTAATTACCTTCCTACTAGTCTTTAAGCTTCAGGATCTCACATCTGATATGTAGTTTTCTTTTATCCCTTACAGAGCAACATATTCATTAAGACTCTTGTTTTTCTTTTTAAAGATTTTATTTATTTATTTTTATTTTTTTAAGATTTTATTTATTCATTTTATTCTCTAAGGAGCAAAAAGGGAAGCAGACTTGCTGCCAGATAGGGAACCCAATGTGGGGCTTGATCCCAGGACTGTGGGATGATGACCTGAGCTGATGGCAGACAATTAACCAACTGTGGCACCCAGGCGCCCCTCATTAAGACTTTTATGAAATGATTATTTTTTAAGATGTATAGGATATCCCTCTGCTTTTAATAATGAAAAGATCCTTTTTCATCATGGGTTTTAGTATCAGTGGGAAGAACTATGGATAATTATGGTTCTTCCTAGAGTTACTCTTAAAAGAATAGATTGAAAAATATATATTCAACATGTGTAATTTTTATCCTGTGCACTCTATTACATTTTGTACCAGACACAGTGTGATTTGGGGAAAAAAGGAAAAAATTAAAAGCCATCAAATATTTTGATCTGGACTCTCACTTTTTAAATTATATATATATATATATACACACACACACACACACACACACATATATATATACACACACTACTCCTTCTTATTGCCTGATCCTAGCGTCCAAAACAGCTGTTTTAAAATTTTCTCTATTAACTTTTGACCTGTGACTAGTCTTCTTAATTTTTTGCAGTCCTTTTGGTAACCTTGAACTATGGTTTACATAATGCTATCACTCAGAGTAAACCTTCTTTTCATTCTGTATCTGTATCTTCCATATATCATCATCCATTAAGCCAAATAGATCATATTCTTTATACTTATTATTTCATACTGGAGTATAAAATTTGCAGAGATGCCATTTAAAACATATCTTAATAGACGTGAGCAAGGTCAATGGGAAAGCTCTCTGAAAATTAGCGAATACAGTAAATCAAAGGAATACTTTATAAAGTTCAAATAAAACCTCCTCCAACATATACTGCCAAATAGATTAAGCATAGATTTTACTCACCTCCCGTATGACTTGCTGCAACTCATCTTGCTCCACATTTTTATGCATTTCCTCAGCAGCTGTCATTAATGGGACTTTTCCATTCCCTTCTTCCACTTCAGATTTGGGTCCTACAAATTCCGAGGCTTCTTCAGCTGCTCCAACTTCCTCAGAGCTTTCCACATCTGGAGGTGTCTGCACAGAGCCCGTTCTAGAAGGAGCAGTGGGTGTCAGGGCCACTGATGCTCGGAATACTTTCTTGCTTGGTACCAAATGAGTCTTAGGTTTGCCCACTAAATCACTAGAAGGTACTCCAGTTCTTCTATTAGCATGGGAGGGACCAGAACATACTGAAGAGGACTCTGATGTCGCTTGGGAGAAAACCGATTCTGAGCTTTCTCCAGGAGGAATTTCAAATCCCATTTCTCCAAGTCCCATGCCCAATTCGGACTTCAGATAGGACTGTTCCCGCATGAGTTCAGTGACCTGGAAATCAGAAAAACTGCAATTCTTCTCCCTTGAAATTACGACTGGTAGTTAAAAGATTAAAATTCTAGCAGTGATTACTGCCAAAAATCACTTAAAAATCTTTAGCTTGTGAAGACTTTCTAATTCATTCATTTAGGAACTACCGAGTTTTTCATGTAGGAAAATGCAAATTCACGGTGAGAGAAGGCCATAAAATACATAAACAGACTATACAGTTGGATGAAATTTTACTTGTTACTGCATGGGTGTCCAAATTACTTGTTAAGGATTAGTAACTAGTGAAAAAAAATAGCCACTTATATGCTTTTGCTCAAATTAACCAATTTCTTTAAAATATAATAAAAAATCAGACTTTCGTTCAAAAAGTAGTCATCTTACAAATCCAACTACCGAAAGGACCTGGAATCAGACTGTGAAGGCACACGTCCTCTGGAGCATAAATTAAATACTTCTTATAATGCATTACCTACTTTATACCATAAAGATAAATCACCATTGCAATTAACTGCTTTCTAAGTGGCCTAAGATGGCAAAAGACTTTCAGAAGTGCCAAAGTCACTTCCAGTCAATTTAGCTCAGGTCAAATTCTGCATTTAATAACCAAAACATTTCATCTACACCAGGAAAATTGTGTGTTTATGAAATGTCATATCATTCCCTTCCCCAGTGATTTGAAAGGAGAGAGGCTTACTGGTTCCATTACATTCAATGGAGAAGGGCATGACAAGTTATCAGCGCTCCTACTGCCACACATTCCCTGAAAAAATAAGAACAATATATATACATATGTATGTATGTATGTATAAAATATTTCTTCAAAATGCAAATGTTTCATAATAAAATGAATTGGCTAATTATTGCCCTGCAACATTCTTTTATGTCACAAAGGTTACTATCTACTGTCATGGGATCCATATAAAATATGTTATTGTGCCTGAAGGTACATAGAAGATGTTCTCATTCTCTGCTGTCACCAACACACATTTCTCAGAATAATGGATTGAGACCTTTTATGGAAAAAGACATTCATCAATGATAAATGACAGTCTTATTCCCTACCACACACACACGTATGTGTGTACACATTCCTATTCTACTGATTCTACTCCATATGTGTACACACGTGCACAGATTTATTGTTAACAAAATCAAGGATAAAAAAGTTGACCGTTTCAACATGTCAAAACAATGTATTTTACAACTGCAAAGATAATAGCAAAAATAATCAACTGAAGTTTACATTTCCTGCAAAGAAACAGAAGTTTGAAAAATGATACAAAACAAAGTATTTTATTCTCTTGGCTGTATACCTGTTGTCTGCCTTTAAAACAGATCTCATTTGATTCCTTAAAAAACATTAAGACTGGCAAAGAGTCCAGAATAAGGAAAAAAAATTATAAAGGAATAGTTATTTGGAGGCAAAAAAGGGAACAAAAGACTGAGCGAAATATAGATTTATGTTCTTGGCAGTTAGTTACAGGCAGTGATTAAAATCTAAGTTAGTCATATATTAACCCACTATCATTTTTCCTTTAAAACCCCTAAATTTTGTATTTCTCCTTATTCTTTATTAAAACATGTGATTAACATTTTTCAGCATGTTTCTAACTAGACTAATGAATCTCAACTTGCACATTCAACTGATTTGTGGGAAAGTTTCCTGAAACATTCTGCTTGCCTCAAAGCCATTACAGTAAGTGTTTTAAAATCAAGGCATTTGTCCTAAATTATGTGGAACATTGTAAATAAATCCTAAGCGAAAACTGCTGACAACCCCCAAGGTACCGTACCATAAGAGCTGAGGAACGGAAGGGAGAAGGCATGCGCACGACACGGAACTGCTCCTCCAGGGCCAGCAGGCGCTCCTCCAGCTGCAGTTCCAGGTCTTGAAGTTCCATTCGCACAGAATTTCTCAAACTCTGAAGCTGATCCACTTCATACCTATTGGTATGATGACAGGCGCAAGGTTGAAAAAAGCAGTTTGGAGATTCATATTCATCACTCTCTCACAAGCCAGTGGAAGGCACTGAGAGCGCAAGTTCTAAAAATTAGCACAACAGCGAAAACCATAGGTGTGACCAGTAGAACAAACAGTCTTTCTTCCTCTACCTTCTCTCCCAAATATTCCGAACTAAAAAACAGATTACAACCACTGGCTTCCTTAATACATTGAAAGCAGCTTAATTAGTAAAACACGAGGCCCTAATTTACAGTGGTTCACAAAATAAACAGTACACACCAGCAGACATAAAATGAAGCTTTAAAAATAAAAAAGTTGGCAATGCTTTTTTTAGCATGAAGAATATTTTGAGTTACATTAAGACAAAATGAACTTTTACCTTTCCTCCTCGGTCATATGATGATAAACCATGGTTTGCTGACGCAGCATTGCCAACTCTAAATCCATCATTTGCGTTCTAAATAAATTCAGGCTCCGCCTCATTACCTGGAGCTCCTGAAAAGTATTCTAAAATACAGTATGACAAAATTATACTTCTAAATCATATAAATTACTCTGTAACACACAAAAGATCTAAATAAGCACTTACTTCATATAGAGGTAGAACAGATGATTTCTGGGTACTATATGGAGCAGCAGCAAGATCAGATCCTCTCGTCATAGGGTACTTCAAAAAAAGCGAAAGTATGATTACAAATCAATGTTAAAGCGGCTACGTCCAAATTATCTAAGGTGTTAAAAAAAGGCGGAATTTAGGGCCTACGTAATTTTCTCTTTGAGGCAAAACAAAAACAAAAACAAAACGCTACCAAAAAAAACCCCACTTCATTTTGTGAGCAGGAGCCAAGTCAGCCCCCACTGCCACCTCTGGTACTCCTAACTGTTTTGGGGGTAAGTCGGTCTATTTGGAACAAAGGAGGGAAAAAGAAACA
This sequence comes from Canis lupus baileyi, assembly GCF_048164855.1. Lineage (NCBI taxonomy): Eukaryota > Metazoa > Chordata > Mammalia > Carnivora > Canidae > Canis > Canis lupus. The sequence continues at coordinate 5,776,970 of NC_132871.1, forward strand.
TGTATCATTCAAATCTATGTCTTGTACGACTTCCCTCCTGCCTCAAGAAAGTCGAAAAGAGAAACAAAACTAAAAAATGTAGAAGTGATAGTAAATTCTCAGATGACTGAGTTATCTGAGAATTACTGAGTTGCCGGAAATTACTGAGTTGCCGGAGAGAGGAGCAAGCCATCCTCACACTTATTTGTAGACAGTTAAGCATCTACCACATGTCACTACTTTAGTTGGTGAAGAAAAAAAGACAAAAGGAAGGCAAAAGGCTTTCCCAGCCTCCACGTGTTCTGATGGTGTTAAGGAAAAAAAAAAAAAAGAGAGAGAGAGAAGTGAGACAAAACTTACAACGTTGGGGTGTGGAAGGGGAGCACTTGATGGAAACAAACAAAAACCTAGAGGAGGTGAGTAAAGGATCCCAGCTCTGGTGGGTGACACCTGAGCTGAGCCTCAGCAGTAAACAGCACAAAGAAAGGCCAGGGTGGGGCATTCCAGGTTAAAGACCAAGAAACAGGGGCATCCGTAAAACCAGATGCCACGGAACGCACACCTGCTTAGGGGCCTGCATGCAGCGCGGCCCCTGGCACACCCACAAGGAATGAGAGTGGGGGGACAGGCGGAGACCAGGCCAGAGAGAGTATCTGTCTCTCGGGGGCTGGGGGGCAGTGAGAAGACTAATTAGCTGAGTTACTGACGGGACATCCAGGAGGAGAAGGCCACATCCAGAGCAGAATGACAAGCTGGTCTAGAGAGAAAGGTGCACCATTAGGGCATAGGCAACAGAGCCCCGGAAACCCCACGTTTCACGTAATAACGGTTGAAAGGCTGGATGTCCCGCTCACAGAGAAACCAAACTGCGATTTGTAAGGAGGAAGAAGAAATACCCACATCTGGTTAGGGCAAAAATCATCAGGGGACAACTGTCATGAGGATAAAATCTCTATTTAAAAGAAGGTATCCCTGGGGCGCCCAGCGCCCAGGTGGCTCAAGTGTCAGGCTCAGGTCATGATCCAGGGTCCCGTGATCGAGCCCCACCTTGGGCTCTGTGCTCACCGCAGTCTGCCTGAGAGTCTTTCCGCCTCCCTCCCTGGCCCTCTCCTTCTCCCTCTCTGCCCCCTCCCACTCTCTTTCTCTCTAAAAAGTAAATAAATAAATACAATCTTTAAAAGAAAATATACTTTACTACATAACTTAAGAAGCTGCGACTTTCGGGGACCCTGGGTGGCTCCGTCGGTTAAGCATCTGACTCCTGAACTCAGCTCAGGTTGTGATCTTAGGGTCATGAGATCGAGCCCGGTGTCAGGCTCTGTGCTGACGTGGAGCCTAATATTCTCTCTCTCCTCCTCCCTCGGCCCTACTCCTCCCCTCCCTCTCTAAAAACAAAACAAAACAAAAAACAGTAATAAATTAAAAAAATATAGGTCTCTCTCCCTCTCTTAAAAAGAGAACTTGCAACTTTCATTTTTACTTTCCTAGTGGCTTCCTGTCTATTATGTCATCGTAAGGATCTATTACACGCATTCTGAACCCCGACTCCTGGCTGAATGCTCTGATCATTACACCACGCTACCATTCTTATTTCCTCAACTGCCTAAACACAAGTAGCCTGGGGAGAGATTCAGAAAGGAAATGGGAAATGCAAACCTAAAGACAATTTGTAGTTATTGTCAAACCCTTTTTGGGGAATTACTTCCAGCCCACGTAACGTATCTGAGAGCAATTAATTTTCACCGTGACAAGACAGACTATTTTTTAGGCAAATGCACACTTTACCTGATTTTTTTTTCCTTCCTGGGGTAGTTCCAGTCTCTGAGCCCAGTGGAAGCAGACTCATCCTGTGCCAGGAGACCAGCACCAGGAGTCGGGAGATGGAGGGGAAAGCTTAGAGAGCTATGAGCAGAACCAGGAGAGCGCGCGGCCACACAGAAGCCCAGGGGGAGGGAGGCTTAGAGAGGAAAGAGGCGGTAAACACAGTCAAATGGCAGAGAAAAGGAGAGAAAGTACTGACAGGGAAGACTTTTTTAATAACAGGGACGACCTAAGAACAGACCGTGGAGAAGAGGCTAAAGAAGGGGGGCTACCTCATGAGCAGCCTCTCCTCTAGGAGGGGGGGCGACCCCGAGCCCGGGCGGAGAGGTCAGCCGTGCTCGGACCGGGACAGCTGCCCCCTGGAGACGGGAGGGACGAGCGTGGGAGGAGGGCAGGGACACGTATGCCTAGACTCGTAAGAAAACGAAGCCGAGGTGGATCGTGCCTGATGGGCCCCAGCCTCTCGGGGAGCTAAGAGGTGCTCGGATCAGTAAAAGAAACGAGAGCATCTTCTTCCCGTACCTGTGAAAGATTCTGCAGCGAGTTTCTAATATCGTGCAGTACTCTTCGCAGCTGCATTTCGACGGCGGAAGGGGGGTTCACGGGGCACGCCCGGTAGGGGTAGGCAGCGGGTCTGTGCGAGTGAGGACACCCGAAAGGGGCGGCGAAGGCACTGCAGGCGGCGCCGGACACGCTGGGAACACTGTGAGTGCTCAGAGTCCGCGTGTGCTCGCACAGGGGCCTCTCCGGCCACTCGGAGCGCACGGAGTGCAGGGAACAGGTGGACTGGGACGCGGGGGCCGGAGTCCTTCGGGGACGGCACTCCTCCAAGCGGGTCAGCTCGCTCGGACACGCTGCCTCCTTCCTCGCAGATGACGGGGAGATGAAAATAGTGGATTTGACTAAGGACTGGCCATCAGGCTCGGCCACCTCCTTTCCTAACTCCTGCTCCTCTTCAGGTGTGTACTTGTAGGTGAAGGAGGGGGGACTGCACCTGGTCTCCTTTCCTGGGGACAGCCGGACGTTGACAGAGGATACAACTCTTACTGGGCTCAACAGAGTGGTTGGTAAAGACTGAGACCTCCTCAGAGGGTAGCCGGCTTTCGCAAAGAAGTACCTCTGCTTCAACAGATCCTTGGACTTTATCAGGCTGCGCCCCACTCTTTGATGAGACAGACTGCAGACCTTCATCTGAGCTCGCTGCAAAGCTGTGTTCACTCTGTCTGCGGACGAGGGGGGCCCGGGTGCACTTTCAGAGCCCTTCTCCCCGTGCCCAGCCTCAATCGAAGCCAGTGACTTCAGAATGTGGTGTGTGGTGTAGTGGGCAAATTCACATTCACTGCTTTTATCCACATCGCTTTCGGCACTGGCTTCCCGTGGCAGGTCCGCTGGCTGTGCCGGAGGCAAACCCTGTCCCGCTTCAGTGACTTCAGAAGTGTGGTCGCCTGCGCCACAGGTGGACTGCGTGCTCCCTGCCTGGGCCGCAGGCTCGCGCCGCGGGGAATCCTGGCTGTCTGACCTCTTGGCAGCAGCCGGTGCCGCCTGCTCCCTGCCCTTGTCCCTGCCCTTTGGAAGAGGGCTAAGAGACTCCTCCTCGGATTCATTAAAATAAGGCTGGTCTTGTGCTGTCGGTGTGACAAGCTCTTCACCAAAAGATGTGACGGTGGTCTCGCTGTCACAGCTGTCAGCACTACTCCCCATGGCTTGCAAGGACTCAGGAACCTGGGAATGGGACACAGGTGGGAAGACGGAGAATTCAAATACGAAGTTTCATCAGCAAAAATACCAAAGTGATGCGATGCTTGTATACTTCCGGGGAGTACAGGGCCTCAGTTAGGGCCCTCGTACCGCTCGAAACTGCCCCTGATCGGCAACCCCGTTCCCAGAGAGATTATTCCAGACCTTTACTATTTTCCTCAGTCCCCTTTTCAGCACCCATTTCCTTTCCTCCCAGCACAGGACACTGAATCGCTGAGAAGATGGACAAACGTTTAACTTTCTCCTCCAGCACCTCTCCCCATAGGTTCAACATCCCCATACCCCTCCCCACCATTCCTGTCTCTCTGTTCTGAGAGGAAACTGCCCTTTTTATTCACAGCTAACTCTCCAATCTGTACATCTGATCACATCCTCTCCAGGACTAGGTTTCTCTTCACAAATTCATCCCAGATTTTCCTGCATCAATCCCACTGTCCTCTTAGAGCCCTCGTCCTCAGCCAGACAACTTCCCTGAGTCATTCCCATATGAGAAAAACACAGAGACCTATTACCCTTATTTGGAAAAGGAGTCAACACTCATATCTTCTCTTCCTTATCATCGATTTACTCTCCACTCCTGCTTCTGCCTCATTTACTTCCTCAGAAGGACTCAGTCACTCGCTTTCCAAAAAGCTGAATTCTTATCTTTCCACGCTCATGTCCACAGATTTCCTTTTATAAAAGGCTCTCCACCTCCCAGTTCTGCCCACTGGATTATTTGTTCTGAGTCTCCTCTTGTCTGTATACCCATCAAGGACAAGATTCCTAAAGGCCGTTTTGGGTTTTTTTCTCTTACACTAACACTTTTCTTTGAAATTTGCTTATAAATATTTTAAACACTTTCTAGATATTTCTGTACCTGTGCATACAAGGGTTCCACGTACTACACACAGACCGTAAACTCTGTAAGGGTAAAGATGTGCCTGCTATTGGCTTACCTGACACACTCTAGCATAAAAGTCATATAATATTCAGCAAGCTATGAACACACTTATTGTTAGTTACTAAATAAATAAAACAATTATGGTAAAATATGCAAACAATGATAAGAAAAAAGAAGAAAAATACCAGAGAGAATAGATTAGCGATCAAAATAACCTGTGTTTACTGAAAGCTCAAAAATAAAGACAAGTCTCTTTGTTTTTAAAAGTCCAGTCAGAGAAAGATGTATAATTAGTGAAAACTAAAACGTGTAGTCAAATGCTTAGAGAGTATCTACATCCTGGCATTCTTATCCTGTCATTTGAGAAGTAAAGATTAGAAAGATTCAGTCTTGAAATATATAGCTACTGAAAAATCACCTAAATATGAAGAAGTTAATCACAGTACCTACTACAATAAACATTTTTACCTGAAGATGATTAAGGGAGAGGCAATCTGTCGAATCTTCAGCAAAACCACTGCTATCAGAGTGCTGACTTGCAGTACGTAACAGGTGATCTACCAAAAGAAACGTAGTTAGGCAAAACTGCTAAATATGACTTCACTGAAAAGAAAATATTACAGATACATGATTCCTAATGGATATTTGTGTTGATACCTTTTATTTTTTTAAAAGATTTGTTTATTCATGAGAGACACACACAGAGAGAGGCAGAGGCAGCGGCAGCGGCAGAGGGAGAAGCAGGCTCCTTGCGGGGACCCTGATGAGGGACTCAATCCCGGGACCCCCAGGATCATGACCTGAGATGAAGGCAGATGCTCAACCACTGAACCACCCAGGTGTCCCCGTAATTGAGTCCCTCTTAGAAAATATGCATCACTTATGCAAAATGTGGTTTCAAAGCACAGGAGGTTACTCAAATTCATCCTAAAATGGAATCAGGTCCATCAGAAATTCTCTGCATTCAGTTGCTAATTAAGTTCCAGTGTTAATATATTTTGGTAAATCCAATTAACGTCTTATCTTAGAAAGACAATTGGCTGACATAAAGAATCACACTAATAAAAACAGAAATCCCAAGGTAAGCTACTTCCATCACCTAAATATGTAAAGATATTTAGCAGATAAAATTAGAAGTTTACATGCAGTGTATAAAAAGTTCTATTATTTTCCTACTAAGAAAATAAGACTATAGCAATAAATTAACCAATCTGCATGCCAGAGTACTTAAATGTTTCTGATATTTCAAACGATGCAAACATTTGTAAGTCATGAAACAACGATTTCCTAACAACTGCATGAAACGCAAACATAGTCAATCGGTACATAATATTGTTAATCTTATAAAAACCCTGTTCTGGTTTTTCGCCTGAAAACTCTAATTCCTGGTTAGTATAACCTAAAAAACACTTTTTAAAGTAAAAAGGCCACCGAGGCACAAGAGTGATCGCATGCCCATCCACACTGTAAGTACAGGAAGACTTTACAGCTCTTACATTTATCAGGGGAGAAGTTTCAGGAGATGGTCAGGTTCTGCAAAACTTCAAAAGCAGTTGGCTAAATAAAGTGTGTTTACCAAATCCACATTCAAGATCTGAATGACAGAACCTGGTAATATGTTTGAATAAAATCCCAAATCAATTAAAATTCACTTGATTTTGAAAAAGATCCCACTGCAGCCTCGGGTTCTAAATGTAGAGCATCACAGAATGGCATAATTTCTTCTCATTAAAATTTAGAATAATTCTGTAACATTCTTTTGAAGTTAACAAAACTGCATAATGAGAAAAGAAATTGATCCACATCTTTGATAACTCTAGGTAAACTGGGACAATTGTGAAACTGAACTGGAGTAAGCTGTTAGCCATGGGTACTAATTATGCATTATATCAGCTGAGAAGATGATTAACATCTTACATCAGAGCAGTTATCACCATAATTATGTGTTTGCATGTCCTTTTTTTTTTAGACTATCAGTCTCCTGAAAACAGAAACCTAATTTATTCTATTTTGTATCCCAGTACCTAGAACAATAAAAAATGTTTGCTGAATGAATCAATGATAACTTTCTTCTTAAAGCAACAATAAAATTAAACAGTCACTTAAAGGATTTAGAAGTGAAACTGCCTATGTGGTTGGGCAAAGGGCAACTGCTGGAGAGCCTGGGGGAGCCAGAGTGACCAGCTCCGCTCACGTCCTCTCTGCTGAGATCTGTTTTATCTGCGGTGGAGGCCAGTCTCTGCTGAGTTCACCTCCATACGTGGCCTTGAGTTCATACAGATCGTTGACTACTCAGGCTTCAGGGCAGGTGTGGGGCAGTGGAAAGATCAAGGGGGCCTGGGTTCAAGTTCCTACTTTATCACAATAATCAGTAACTTCTCTTCTCCACAAAACAGAATAATTCTTCTTTCTCACAGGGTTACTTCGGGAACTAAATAGGGTATAAGCAAAACTGTATTCTGTAAAGTGTAAGTCACAATCATGTTTAGTCGGGCATTTAGCAAAAAAAAATAGTTCTCTGCAGAAAAAGCTGGGATTAAAAACAATTAGATCTCTGACCTAGCTGAAGAGATATAACATTATTTCTAATTAAAAACGAGGAAGTTGGGGCGCCTGGGGGGCTCAGTCAGTTAAGTGTCTGCCTTTGGCTCAGGTCATGATTCCGGGATCCTGAGATGGAGCCCCAATTCGGTTTCCCTGTTCAGCCTGCTTCTCTCTCCCTCACCCCCTCCCACTGCCTGTGTTCTCTTATCTCCGTCTCTCAAATAAGTAAAATTTAAAAAAAAATTTTTTAAGTAAAAAAAAAACAAAAAACAAAAAACCAGGAAGTTAGAGCAAAACATTAAAGTGAGAACAAAACAAAACCTAGAATTTGTATTTATCCAATATCGTGAAGAAACAAACAGAACACCTGTATACGCTATGAGACTAAAGGAAATTTATACATCTTCTATAATAAGGAAAATGTTTGCTCTCAATATAGTTTACTGAATGTTAGTAGACAAAAGCTGAGTCACTAAACCTCTCTAGGCTTCAGTATGTTTTTTAAGAGGGACAGAGAGAGCAGGGGTCAAGGGGTGGAGAGAGGAGCAGAGGGAGAGGGAGAGAGAATCTTAAGCAGACTCCACACCTAGCACAGAGCCCGATATGAGGCTCAGTCTCACCATCCTGAGAGATCGTGACCTGAGCCAAAATCCAGAGATGGATGCTTTAACCAACTGAGCCACTCAGGTGCCCGCAGGCTTCAGTATTAAATTGTAGGACTGGATATGAGACTAAGATCACTGTAACTTCAAAAGTCCTATTACTAAAGTGCAAAGTATTTCTATAAATGTATTATATGCATTTTTTACTAAACCTGTAAAATGAATATCTTACCAGTGATTCTAATTCTGTAATTATAGTTAACTAAGATACTTTCATATCACATTATCAGAATTTGATAGGCTATGTTCAAAAATGATGAAAATACCCTCTCATGCACATACAAAACCATTTTACTGTTAATTTTTAAAAAGTGAAAAAAAAAGTGTTATTCATAAAAATGTTAACATTTTTACTTATGGGGCACCTGGGTGACTCAGTGATTGAGCGTCTGCCTTTGGTTTGGGGCAAGATCCCGGGGTCCTGGATCAAGTCCCACATCAGGCTCCCTGCATGGAGCCTGCTTCTCCCTCTGCCTGTGTCTCTGCCTATCTCTCTCTGGGTCCCTCATGAATAGATGGGTAAAATCTTTAATTTTTTTTTTTTTTTTTTTTTTTTTTACTTATGCCACCAGAAATAAGAGACATCTTATTGGTAAGAGGAAGAAACTCAGATGTAAATACAAAACCACATTTTGTCTTTTCTACCACAGAGAGCTTGCTCTTGAAAGACCTTAAGATACTTATGCATTGTTTTAAATCCCCCGCCCCTTTTTTTACACAGGGTAAGATGCTTTTTCCAATGTATCCCATGTCAACCTATCTAAAGGAAAAATTTCTTAATGTCTGGGAACCCTGCCTGATAACTCAGAAACACACACAAATATTTATGGACTTTAAAAGGGGAAGAAAATTAAATAGGAAAGTTCTTTTTCTGTCTGACCAGAACTATAGTGACCTAGTGAAAGCGGACTTGTTTCTTAGCACCACGATGCAATAAAAGAAAAATTATATGCAAATTGTCTCTTATGAAGTCATTTCAGAGATCAAAAGAGAACAAACATGCAATTTCCTATTCTAGGAACATACATATGAATCTTTGTTTAAAAAAAACCAGGGTGGTTCAGCATGTGTAAAGCTTTAAAAATAAACCATCCTACCTTCAGTGGTCACTTTAACATCTTTACTTCCTCTCTCCTTTTCTCTAAATCTCAAAAGCTTTGGGATTTTAAACATCAGACATGCTTTTCTTGTTGCAAATTAAAAGTGAAAGAAATGGATTCGAAGGTTCTTTGGTCAATAATTAATAACTCAAGAAAAGAACAGTTATCTACAGCCACTCACCTTTGATCCACAGTTTGAATTTAACTTAACTAGCTTTAACCATTACTGAGAGATGGGTATCTTTGCTAGAGGCATATGCATGTATATACTTAGGAGCCATGTTTAATTAATGAAAAGCAAACGTGAATAAGACAAGTGTGTATTTTGAGGCCCCTGGGTGGCTCAGTTGGTTAAGTGCCTGACTCTTGATTTCAGCTCAGATCATGATCTCGGGGTCCTGAGATCGAGCCCTGCCTCAGGTTCTGCCCTAGGCGTGGAGCCTGCTGAATGTTCTCGTTCTCCCCCTCATCCCCTCCTCACCTCACTTGCACATGCACTCCCAATAACTAAATAAAATCTTTTTTAAAAAAATGTTATTTATTTGAGAGAGAGACAGCAGAGTAGGGAGGCAGGGGTAGAGGAACAAGCAGAATCCCTGCAGGGCAGGAAGCCAAACATGGGGCTCGATCCCAAGTCCCTGAGATCAAGACCTGAGCTCAAGGCAAATGCTCTACTGACTGAGCCACCCAGGTGCCCCCTAAATAAAATCTTAAAAAAAAACCCACAAGTATGTATCTCAATCATCACCATGTAAAAAGTAGGCCTCAATGTGTGGCTCTATCACTTCCCATTTGGCTCTTATGCAGAGTTGAAAAGTAATTAAGAGTACAAAGAACTGCATTTCAGGATAAGCAAGCTAAAATTACTTTATGAACACAAAAGTCTTCAAGAGAGTATAAAAAATTCTATCACCAAAGTATAATGAAACATGCATACCTGTGTACTTAACCTTCTTTTACAGTTATAGGTGCTCAAATACTGATAGATAAACCCAAATCCATTGATGACACTTTGGTAAGGTGCTTGGGAACTAGTAGGTATTAGTCTACTCACCTCTTTTTGACTTGGTAAGACCTAGCTGGTATGCCGCTGGAACGTGAGGAGCTTCTCCCTCTGTACTTTGAACCTAAAAAAGTTTTAAGTAGTAAGAACTTGATAAATCTATGGCAAAGAAGAATACCACTTCATAATTATTTATTAAACCACTCAACATAACTAAAAGGGTACTAAAGCTTTTTATTTAAAAAATGCAAAACATCTTATCTTGAAATCATGAGAGCATCCCACATTTTAATTTTATGACCTATTTTCCAGTTAAAGATGGGACTGCAAGTTCGTAGCAGGCAATGAAAAGTGACTAAGTGTATAAACCACTTCATTAAAAAAAGTTGGTATTAAACGAAAAATAAATCCTGAAGAATAAGTTTTGTAAATGTTAAAATTCAAAGTGTAAGGCCAATCTCCAGATAAATGCTGACTTTGCAACAGATCGTGACTGACACACAGTTAAGGTAACTACAAGTCTTACATCTTTAAAAAAATTGCTATCATGCTCCCAATACAAAATTTTATAAAATCTCACAAATTTTGAGTGTCTCAAAAACCACGCTTGTATGAAGACTGCTTTGTTCTAATGTAAGTGGTCTTTTAAGATATAACTTGCAAGTTGTAAACAGAAAATCATGTTTCATCACAGAACTAAATGTTGAAAGATCTTAACCATAAATCCTTCTGAAAACTATATTCAGAGAAGTTATTGAACCCAAAAAAGTTTTTTAATGATATTTCCCCCCACCTACACAAGTGCATAATGTAGGAATTTTCAGATTCTTTATTTACCATACCCATCCCATTCCCCAAATACTCTAACATAACTAAGTCTATATTGAGATTAAACACTTAAGGAGGAGGGAGAGACATTAATTCCTAACACTACTAGGTCAGTAGTGATTAGTACTTAAAATAACAAATAGCATCCTAGTGAAATAGGCAAACTAGCCAAAGAGGGCTTTCAACCTTGAACAAATGAGAAAGCAATTAACAAAACAGGTTTTAGGTAGAACCCTGGTAGTTTTGAGGTAGGAATCCACCCAAGAATAAGAAATATTCTATAGGAATAAGAAGGGAATGACAAACAAGAAAAAAAAAATCTCAAAGGTTAAAGATACTATTATGAAATTTAAAAACTGCTTTGATTTGTGGGATCTTTGTTCTACACAGTTCCACAAATCCAAGGTTTATGAATCCTTTGAGAACCAAAACACACTGGTCATTTAAAATCATCACCTATAGGGCAGCCCGGGTGGCTCAGCGGTTTAGCACCACCTTCGGCCTAGGGTATAATCCTGGAGTCCTGGGTTCGGGATCGGGTCCCACATCAGGCTCCCTGCATGGAGCCTGCTTCTCCTCCTGCCTGTGTCTCTGCCCCTCTCTCTCTCTCTCTCTCTCTCTCTCATAAATAAATAAAATCTTTAAAAACAAAATTATCACCTATAAATTATTATATAAAATAGTTTCTAACCTCTGTTATTACTAAAAAATTATATATATACATATATTCTTCAAAGAAGCAAACATAAGTTCAACAGGAAAACCATTGTTATGTGTGCAAGGAAACAAAATGCATTTTCTTTTTATATTCAACAAAAGGTCTATTATTAGTCAGGCCTACCATACTTCAAAGAGTTTTCTGTTAAAGTAAATATCAAACAGACCAAAGAAGTATAACAGAAATCCAAATGCCTCTTTAATTATATTCTAGGAATCTCAGCTTAGGCAGGACAGTATGATACACCAAACTATACTCTCTCATATTTTTAAATGTAGAATAATCATATATTCTATTCCTTAGATTTATAATAGACGCAAAATATGACCTTAACGAATAAGTATTTTTAATATACTATCTTTCAATATGTAACTCTATGGCAAAACAAAACAAAAAACTACAAAAACTACAAACTCTGTAGTTAATTTAAAGAAAAGGGGGCCCTTTATAAAAAAGCTGAGAGGATCATATTTTACTAATAAAACTACTAACATCAAGATTCTTCTTCCCACTTAGTAAAATCATTAACCACTTGTTGAACACAGAACATAAGCTGGTGATAACAATTAAATTTCATAGCTTAGAATGTGTTATTGCTGCTCACAGTTGTGCAAAGGAAAGCAGTCAAATTCGAGATGGAGTACAGCACAGAAAATTATGAAGCAAATAAAACTTGGGACTTCAAGTCCTCAGTGGTGTGCTTGTCATTTGCTACAGATTGACTTTCATTAAATTAACTACAGCTAGATATTGATAACTGAATTGAGTAACGGAAAATGAGTGTTCAGTATACAATTTTCTTTGATCTCTGGGTAAGTCTGAAACTTTTCATAACAAGAATTACAAAACCCCACCCTAAACCAAAATGATAAAATCACTTGGGTCTTAGTGCTTTGAGATTTAAAACTGTATGAAAATAGCTTTAGGGTAACCCTGTATTTATTTCATTAAAAAAAAATGTTTTAACAAAACACTTATTAAAACTGTATCTTTTTGAATCAATGTCCTGCTGCCACAGCAGGCACCTACTTTGGTGGTGTTTTTTTTTTTTTAACATGTGCCGCATTTATCCTAAAATATATCTTCCGGGCACAACACTATTGTGCTGTGTTCCATAGAGCAGCAATACATGAATGTTCTAACTCAATTCTTCCTTTAAGGTTTAAAGACATATGGACAGTTAAAAAAAAAGAAAAGAAAATCAAAAGTGGAGCTTCAGAAATTTTTTTTTTTTTTAATTTTTATTTACTTATGATAGGCACACAGTGAGAGAGAGAGAGGCAGAGACACAGGCAGAGGGAGAAGCAGGCTCCATGCACCAGGAGCCCGACGTGGGATTCGATCCTGGGTCTCCAGGATCGCGCCCTGGGCCAAAGGCAGGCGCTAAACCGCTGTGCCACCCAGGGATCCCGGAGCTTCAGAAATTCTGATTTTTAATGAGACCTCAAAAAATTCAAATGAAAGCATTATTTTTCTCACAAAGTAGCATGGGGCTGTGTACCAGACGACTTGAGTTCTCGTCCAAAGTCTGACACTATCAGCACGTCTGACCTTTACCAAGAGCTATGGTGTAGTCAAAAGTAGCAAGTTTGTGCAAAGACCTGAATTCAAGCTTTATTCATGCCACTTACTGGCCTAAATGGCTTCAGACAGTTATCAGATTTATCTATGACAATCATGTCAGTTTTTCAAACTGAAAAATAAATACTCAAACTCCTACTTCACAAGTCCTTTGGATGATCAAATATTTTGCAACAGTAAAGTGGTAAGAGTTTACAACAGATCTCTCCTTGCTACCATGTAGGGACTCCCTACACTGACATCCCCTTAGCACTCCCCCGAGTAAGGCAGGGGTACCAAAGGGAACATTACATCCCTCGACACATGATAGAGAACCATTGCTGTCAAGTAATAGCAAATGTTGGAGGAGGAAAAATGCTTCCTCCTCTGTAAAAGGAGGAAACTGGAGTAAGAATTCAAAGATCTCTTTCTGTGCTAGTTTATCATTCTATATTTGTTGCAAATATTTATTAAAAAAAATCAGGTTTTACTTACAAGGTTTGCTTTCTACTGTCAGGTTAATGCTTGTAACAAAAGTTAGTTTAAGCCTTTTAGATAAATGTCAAATAAAATTTAGTGGCTAACTGGACTTCAAACTAGCAGTCGTGGGTGCACGCATGTATCATGTGTTCGGACCCTACTGCATTCTATTCTAAGACACAGGGCTTGTCTTCAAAACACAGTCAAATTTGAAAGGCCAAAGGAAGAATTTAACTATGTGTCAAGTGTCTGAATGATTTCAGATTATTTTAACTCAGGCAAATAAATAAAACAAAAAAAAATTCTGAAACTCAATGACTAAAAATAAGGAGAAATAGTAGTTAAATAAACAATCAGTGTAGACACAGATTTAGAAACACTAAGACTTCAGTAGCTTAAAAAATTATGTACACTTCCAGTAATGCCTCTATTTGAATATAAACTCCTTTGTAGAGTAAGCCACAGAGCAACCCCTTTACAGAAATACACAGCTAAGAGGTCTCCTTCCTCTAACATTTAAGTATGAGGAATTTTTCCTTGACGCCTCAAAGATGAACAACTGCTTACTGAGTAGGATCATTTTGGTTTAACCGTACATCCTTCATACTACAAATCCACGGCTCTAGACTGTTACCATCCTGTATTTAGTAAAAGCAAGCCATTCTGAGAAGAAGACAAGAAGTATCTAAGACGGTCATTAAGAATTAGAAAAACTCAAGAGTAGAGTTTTACAACTTTCAGACATACTGGAACATTTTAAATAGTCTATAAAACTTTTTTTATAAGGCACACTGACTTTTAGTTGAAAATACTCTCTGGCCTTTTATTCATTTTTCTTAATGTGCAGAATAGTCACACTCACTCTCCAAGGCCTGAGTCAGTCTTGTCATCTATTAGACTCCCCTTATGTTTAACTATTTCCTCTCCTGGCTCCTGGTGAGGGTCAGAGCTTACCTTTGCCTCAGAGGGATTAGCCAGCTTCCTGCACAGAGTCAGGTCTGCAACATTTTCTCCTACCTAGCTTCCCCAAAGCAGCTGGCATTCAGTTCATCTGTCTGAGAACTGGTTTACTGGGAGAGAAAGGGAGTGTCCTCCAACTTACATTTATGTTCTCTTTTTACAGGAAGAAAGTTCCCAATAGGAATCAAACCTCAAGGGAAAGAAGTCTAAAAGAAAAACAGCAACAACCTACTTTGAATGGGATCTAAAAGTTTGCTTCAGTAAGATTGTTCTCTTCATTTGTCAATATAATTCAAGTCACACTTGGGAGAAGAGGAAATTAAAGAAACACATTATTTCCTTTCTTTATCCATTGTTCTACAAGCTCTCTTTAAAGTTCCCAAAAGGATAAAAACACAGTTCTAGGTTTCTATCCATGTTTTAAATACATCTGAAGAATAAGATTCATTATCCTTAAAATTCCCCATATTTACAGTGCAGCTATTGTTGACCATATCCATATATGTTTTTTTTTGAAAACAAAAATGTTCTATTATCCTTCAACCACCAATGCATGTAATTTTGTACTTAAAAAAAAAAAAGTTCACTTACATGTGGCATTACTTTCTTCATTAATTGCTTTTGCCAGCAGAGGGAGCAAAAAAAAAAAAAAAAAAACAAAAAAAACCCACACACATTAAATCATTAAATGTTAACTAAATGTTAACTTGCCACCAAAGCACATCTATCTAGTACTTTACAAATGTTTTAAAGGTCTTTTGTGCATGATAGCAATAATCTAAAATATATATAGTTTAAGGGGCGCACGGGTGGCTCCATTGGTTAATCGTCTGCCTTTGGCTCAGGTCTTGATCCCAAGGCCCTGTCTGCTCCCTGCTCTGTGGGGAGGCTGCTGCTCCCTCTCCCTCTGCCTGCTGCTCCCCCTGCTTGTGCATGCGCGCACGCTCTCTCTCTCTCTCTCTCTCTCTCCCTCTCTCTCTGTTAAATAAATATAATCATACACACACACACAGTTTAAAATTTAGGAACTCTAGGAATTAAAAAGCAACATATAAGAGTGCCTTCTCATTGGAGTCACCAGTATCAGATTGGCAAATATCTCAGAATTTGTTTGAATTTTCATACTCTGCTATTAAATTAAAACAAGGAAACCAACTGTCATATCTGACTGTCAAAGAAGAGGGGCTCTAATGAAAGGCAAGAATTTACACGTTGATTATTAATGGTAGGACAAGTTCAGACCAAAACAAAGTAAAGGAATCAAATAGTAAAATAGGACAAATGAGGCTTTAATTTATGAAGTAGTCATCTTATGATATTAGGAATTAAATAAGAAAAATATAAAGAATACACAAAGAAATAAGAGAAATAGAAGCTTAAAAATAATGTAAACTATTTCAAAGGCCTGTTCCTCTCCCTTTTAATTTCACTTTTTAGTTAGAATTAAAGTGCTAAAAGATAAATTCAAAGACCACAAAAAAAGGTAAATATATCAGCAATAGAAGTTTTGTAATAAATGAAACATCTTCAGTAATGTGAGAGATACATACTCCCCAGAAGGACATTTATGGGCAGAATCAATTATCCCATTTTCCAATTCCCTAAAATAGTGGCCTGTGATTCTAAAATCCTTGGAAGTTATTACTATACTACTAACACTATTCTGTAATAAATTTTAAAAAGAAAATTGCACATTATGCAACTTAGAGACACAACTCTTCAGCGGTATACGTATGCCTCAGTTTCCTCATGCGTAAAATAAGACCAGCACTGCCTGCCTCACAGACTTAAAGAGAAAAGTACTTCAAGGGCCTGGTACAGTGCCTGCCACAAGGTAGGCGCTTGATAAACTTCAGTTTCCTGTCTCAAACTATACAGTGCCAATCCTAGTATCAGCTCTGGCCATTCAAAAGTCGTTTTAGTTGACCTCATCGAAAAGAGTCTCTTTATGTCACCCAATTTGACATTTATGTAAATGAAGGAATATCTCTCCTAGAAGTAGAAATAAAAAGTAACCAAACGTTGGTTTTCTGGGCTTGCAGAAATCATATTTGGGGGTGTTTCAAACCTTCTTCCTTGAGGCTCCATAGCCTCCCCTTCAGATACATAATATCTTCAGGTTCCTTCCAGTCTCTTGCCAAAACCTATCCTTCCCAAAACCTTATTCACATTTAGCTTATCCTTTCCACTAAGATACTTTGAGAAAAGTTTGCACAAAGGCACATAGCATTTAGTGGCAAAAGAAAGAACTCAAATTGGGTGTCTGGGTGGCTCAGTTGGTTAAGGGTCTGCCTTTGGCTCAGGTCCTGACCCCAGGGTCCTGGTCCCCATCAGGCTCCCTGCCCAGCGGGGAGTCTGCTGCTCCCTCTGCCCCTCCCCCATCTGTGCTCACTGGCTCTCACATGCTCTCTAATAAGTAAAATCTTTAAAAAAGAAAGAAAGAAAGAAAGAAAGAAAGAAAGAAAGAAAGAAAGAAAGAAAGAAAGAAAGAAAGAACCCAAACTTCTGTTTGATTTCAGAGCCTGTGTTTTTAACTATTATGCAACATTGATTTTAATTTAAATATACTCTTCTCAGGGCATTCTCAGGGTATCAAAATCTTAAACTGAGAAAGGAAGGGGTTAAAATTCAAGTATCAGCAGTGAACAACAGAGGATCTAGAGAAGAACTAATTGTCACGTTACCCTGGCAATGCATAGTCCTGTGACCAATTCTTGGTTTGTGAAACACAGAACTAAAACTTGAAAAGTCAAAATTTGGATTTTCTTCTAGTATAAATCTACTAGCCATCTTTCACTTTATATTTGTTGGCATTTTTTTTCCTGAATCCTTATTTGAAACAGGTCTCAGTAATATTTTACCTACCTCTTCCATTTCGAAGGAGTCCTTCTGCTGCGCCATTATATTTCTTATGGATGGGATTGTCAGCGGTGCACACGGCTCTTTTTCAGGTGTGGACACATGGATACTTTTCATCACATTGCCGTTTTCTGGCTCACTGTGACTAGGAGTGTTAAAATCGTTACCTAAATCAGATTCTAGAATACCAGATTCCTCACCCAGTTTCATCTCATGATTTTGAGTTTCTTTACTTTGCTCACTTTCAGTTTTTTGGTTAAAATCACTATTTGCTTCATCACAAAGTCCAGCACTCTCCATAACAGTTGCTGAACTCCCTGATACTTCTTCTTTAACTGTAGCCAACATAGAAGAGGAGTCTTTCTTCTTTACAATTTTTTGAGACTTTTGATCATTTTTACTGCCGCTTTCTTCCATCACTGAAACATTTGGAATCTTTCCTTTTTCAATTGCTGAGGAAGGAGAACTACCTTCTCCTCTCTCTGTTTTATCAACGCATAAATTTAGTTTTGATAGTGTTTTCATTAAACGGTTTGCAGTGTTACTTCGGGTTAAAGGCGGAGGTGAGTCTGTTTCCTTGTTGGAAGTCACTGAGGACATACTTCCGATTCTCTGGAGGGGAGTTCCAGAGACTTGAGAATATAAAGAAGAAAATGCATTGGCCACAGTAGTAAGCACTTCAATTTGACGAAAACGGCCTACAAAAAAGGAAATTACATTAATTTTATATCGATCTGTCTACATATGTATACACATATTAAACAAATCACTATTTTTCAGAATTCCAGTAAACTGAACTTAGATCACAAAGATCACAAAACCAGAACCTTTTTCTTTATCCAATGTTTAAAAAAGTTCCCTGTATTTACCGGGGAGAGGGAGAAAGATTTTTCATTCTAAGCACTAGAATTTATGTTTTAAGAATTTATTTAAGAATTTGTTTTATGATTTAAAACCAGAAAGAAGCACAAAGCAGGACAACACTGAATAAAACAGAAAGGACTAGCTATTGATCTACAGTTCTGATTCTATTTTTATGCCTTTGACTCCATTAAAACTCTTGCAGATGTTCTCCCAAGAAAATGCACTGAAGTCTCTATTTTATACGTAATTGTGAGGGGGGTCAGGAGGGAGAAGAAGGGTTGTTAGATTTATAGATTCTTAAAGCTGCTCAAAGGACCACCTAAAGACCCCATTTTTGGAACTCTTGTTCAACAGAGAAAAATAAGATATAAATAAAAATTATCAAGTTAGCCATGCTATTATAAATTTACAGAAAAGCACCTAAAACTGACTGACTTTAATAGTAACAAGCCACCCCCTCTTTCCTTTTTGAACATCAGCAATCTGGAGATAAACTTAAGTACAAGGTTCTGCATGTCAGTTATAGTAACACTAAAGTCAAGGATGAGGAGGGGAAAGTTAGCTTCTATAAATAAAAAATTCAGAATCAGTAAAATGGCTACTGTGTTAACCTCAATAATTAAGTTGCTAGTACTATTCCTAAAAATTAGTAAGGCTTCAAAAAAATAAGAACATCTCACTGTGGATGCTAATATTTAAAAACCTTACTTGTTAAAGCATAATTTGGGTTTTCTACTTCCATCCGTTGCATCTGAGCACTCAAAAATACTTTAATATCTATCCCTCTAGCAAATGATGATGAGTTAAAAAATCTGGAGGGAATTTTAGAAGCAATATCTGGTTCATCTCGTCCAAATCCAAGATTATAAAGGATTTCTTCAGGATCTTCCTCATAAAGTTCCAACAATTCTGAAACACTACAAAAAAAGAAAAAAAGAAAAGAAAGAAAAAACATCAAGATATAAGTTTAGAGTTCACATCACATTATAAAAAAAGAGCTTCTGCTCTTAACATCACTATTTACTTCAGCATCTTTATACACTGTGTACTAAATGTGATATATGACTCTTAAAGAGTCCATTCTTTCAATCTGTTAATATTGGTAAAAAGAGCTAGTCCCTCAGCAGATACTCAGCAAGACTCCCTAAATGATTCCTCACCTTATTTTCTTTGTCATTTTAAAGGAGTCCCAGTAAAGCAGCTAAAACAGAGGACAGCTGAGGGAGAATAAGAAATAAATGGATTAGGAGAGAAATGAAAAGGGAAAACACATTAGGAAGTTGGTAGCACAGGGCATCCTGTAGAACGTGAGCTTTTCTGCTACCTTTGGCCAGCACTATAAGATGCTGTACAGGTAACAAGGTGAACTCAGAAAGGGAGGGAGGAGCTTACATTCAAATTTTCTCTAACTACTTTCACTCAGGAAGTAGGAGGAGTAAGGTATGGAGAGAATGGGTTACTCAAAGGTAAGTTCTTGTTGTGATCCTACTGGGAATTAAAGCTTTCTCATCTCTTCTTCCTCATACCAGGAATAATCCACCTTTAGAGATTCACTGAGGAAAATGTTAGAGATAAAACTTGAGCTGAAGAAAATTTCAATTTGCTTCAGAGAAGATGCTCAGATTCCAATACAATAATTTGGATAACAATTTAAACTGTTCTACAGG
The DNA here is from genome assembly GCF_048164855.1 of Canis lupus baileyi. Classification (NCBI taxonomy): domain Eukaryota; kingdom Metazoa; phylum Chordata; class Mammalia; order Carnivora; family Canidae; genus Canis; species Canis lupus. The sequence continues at coordinate 5,796,656 of NC_132871.1, forward strand.
TAGACATACTTGCCTATTTTAATATATATTTTGAATAACTTTGATTTAATATGTTGAAGATAAAGCTATCTTTAAATATCAAGCTTTACATTGTAAAGTTTATTCTGACTTTTATGTCAGAGTAACTCAAGACCCTAAAAAAAATGGAGAATTTTGGAAGAAGTCATTCCACTATGGAGTTCCTCTTTTAAGTCGATGAAAGGCCTCACTCAAAATATTCATTCTGACAGGAATTCCAGCAGCATTATAAACACATTCGCTGCTTTTTATTTAGTCTTAATTAAAAAAAAATTATTTTTTTATTTAGCTTTTTATTTAGTCTTAATTAAAAAAAACAGCAACGAAGGAAACCTTTTGGATTCTTTTTGATTTCATATTATTAAGCCAAATCCAAGACTGAAAAAGTGGTAAGAGTAGGTCATCTATAACACAATGTAACAGTAGTATAATTTCAGAATAAGTTACCTTGAAACTGTCCCACTACTTTTCCCTGATCCAGTGGAATTCATACTTCTCCCTTTCTGATGAAACTGCAGTCTTCTCTCTTTGGCCAAGATATTATTGCTATAAACAAAATTATATAAAACCTTAGTTTCATAAATGTTCTCATTTTTGAAAAAAGAACAAACAGCACAGCTACGTACCAGTTTTCAATTTGAGTATCCGTTTCATGGAGGTGGTTGGCTAAAAGAATAAATGCAGGGCAGATCTGTTAAGACAGTAACAACTGTAATATATAGTCATCAAAAAAACAGATTAGCTAAATATTACAGCTAAATGTCTAATATCCCAAATCGTTCTCTTGGTTCATTAAATCTGCATCGTTAAAAGTAATATACAGATCAATATGTGCAAACCAGTAGCTTCAGAAAGGTGGTTTTGTTTGTTAGCAGCGTAAAACTACTCCCTTCACTAATGCTTAAAAGACATGTAAATAACCAATTAAATTTCTTTAACAATTAGAAATAAATAGTAAGAAGATATACAGCACCTGTAGTAAATGTGGTCCTAATTAATAAGTTTAAAAGCTGTTACTAAAGAAGACCTTAAGAGCAAAAACATGATTTAACATTTTTACGTGTATACATAAATTTGTAGTATGGTTTTTTAAAGGCTGAAAATTCATCCCAGTTACAACCAATTTTTCATGCCTCTACTTTGAAAATTTCTACTCATTTCAAAATAAGTTTTCTTAAAAAAATTGCTTTTTAACTTTATCCTAGAATCACAAGTTTTAAACAGGTAAATTTAGAGTGAGTTAAATTGACTCCATTTAACTTTTATAGACAAATACAAAGAATGAAAATAATTATAAATGTATTTATTTCAGTGTACCAGATTTCTCTTTCCACTTCTGATCTGGAAAGTCAATGGCAATTTGTTATGTTTCTTTGTATATCCACTCAGAAAGGTGCCTAACACATAGCATTCAATAAATTATTTGCTGAATGGATGAAAAAAAGTCTTGAAATAATTTTTAGTAAGTAAAACAACATAGAATCTCCATTCTTCTGTGGAACTTCCTTTTAGGTTCTGGTTTCCAACAAATCCATTCAATATGGATGAACAGGCAAAACAGAAATGATTTTTGGAGCAGTAGAAAATATACTTAGGATATCATAATGATAGATACATGTCATTATACATTCCTGTAAACCACGAATGTACATGACCACGAGTGAACTATAATGTAAAGGTTGGGTAGTTATGATGCCTCATTACAGTTTCCTCAATTGTAACAAATGTACCAGTCCGGTGGGGGACATTGATGATGGAAGAGGCCACGTAAGTACGGAGGCAGGAAATACAGGGAAAATCTCTATGCCTTCCCCTCAATTTTCCTGCAAACCTAAACCTGCTCCAAAAAAGAAGACTTAAAAAAAAAAAATCCATATTGTGAAATTAAGACAGATATCAAAAGTGCTATTTACAGTAACACTGAAATGCATTTTAGTAAGGAGTTGACAACATGCTCAACTGTACTGATTGGGAAGCAGTAAGTTTAACTTCTTTACAGAGCTTATTCCTTGAAAACACATTAACTGAAATAATAAAACCTAATATAATCACATATTCTAGAGTTAAAAGGTTAGGAGGTTCTAAATAGCATACAAACATTTAAAACAGCAAAAGATCAAGGATACTCCCTTCAACAGATAAATTCACCATTCATCAACTTATAATTTTAAATGATTTAACAAAATTCTTAATTCTTTTTGATAAAAAAGCACACATTAAGAACCCAGCTACCATTCTTCCAATACCAGTAAAATAATAAAAATTCAATTCGATTCGATTCAATTCTACATTTACTGTAAATCCACTGGAAAAGATAATAACATCTATGAAAATTTAAACATGGCACAACACACTTTTAAAATAATGCAGTCTGGAATAGACATCAGCATAATGATTTCTAATTAAATTCTAATAACTCTTGTGTGTGTGTGTGGGTCCTTTAGTGTTCTAAAGATCTGGAAAAAGAGGAAGGGGGAAAGACAGGACACACTTGAATGAAAGAGAAAGATAAGCCGCAGCTGTAAATCTGACATAAGGCTACCTCACACTAAAAATAAGCTTCAATTTAGTCTTCCCATGTATAAATATTTAAGTTTCCTTCCTTCTGGCGGGCAAATCTTCCCTCAGTTCCATGACCATTGTTTGCCCCCAAACAGTTCCTTTAAGCAATTAAGTCCAAGGAAGAGACATGGACATTTCACAATGGTTTTCAGAGTCATTTCTACATGTATCCTACAAGCTCTGACTAGATTACTAACATATAAAACGTTCTGTAAAATGTGTCTGAGCCATTTTCAAGACCTTTGACTTTGGCTCTGAGGAATGAATACCTGAAAGCACTCAACTCTTTTTTTTTTTTTTTTTAAATGTTAAACCTGTATGAAAATAGAGTTCTTCCAAACAGATATACCTTCAGCTCCCAATGACAAATCATCTTCAAAACTGCCTCCATTTCTCACAAGTACACCTGAAAGAAACATTAGAAGACTGACTCATCCTGGTGTTCTGTTCTTTTGAACCTCTATATAAAATCATAGTTTTAACCTAAAGCAAATTGACTAAGCAAAAAATAAGACACAATAAAGTCTTTCAGACCTGAATGTACTCAGAAATTATTCCCATTATATAATTTCAAAAAGTAAGTATAAGCTTTACTTTGTCACAAACAAACCATGATCCGCAGCCAGGTAAAGTTGTTAAAAGCCCCGATAAGGACTACTTTATACTTACTTTGTCTTTGAAGACAGTCATTTAGCTCACATCTTACCCAGGAGTTTCATGGAAAGTCAGATCCCAGAGCAATCATTGCTTTTACCTCCCTTAATAGTCAGGAGCTCAAGCTAGATTTTTCTAATACTATAAATGCTTTTTATATGCCTTGCCACTACCTGCACATTCTTGTTGTACTTTGAACTTAGGATTCTGTTTTCCACAGGTGGTAAAATTTCAGGTGTGGCAATTTCAGTTAATGTAAGCAAAGAAATGCTATATTAAAGCTGATCCAGTTCACTTAGTATTTTCCTTATGTTTACATATATTTCTACATTTAATTAATCTTCAAAATATCTAACTGGACAATAAAAATAAGAGTTTCACATTGTGGAAAGGTTCAGTAATTTGCTTGCGCTATTCACTCACTGTTCTATGATTTATGACAAGGTTTCTTTCTTATGGCTTTTCTCTCAGAATGGCGTATTTTATAAAATGAACATCATTTTTATGATTTATATATGTTATACTTTCACTCAGAGGACAAATAAAGTAGGGCCCTCCTAAAGAACAAATTTAGAAAGGCGACTTTCGCTTACCCTTGAGTGTATTACTGCTTTGCTCATCCAGTGAGGCTCCCAAAGGGGTACTGAAACCACATAAACATATAAACCTTAGTATTAAAAAGCTGCTGGAGAGTTGTCACTGCACAACTTTACACTTAAAGGATCATAGCCAAGCAAGCTTCTAATCACAGTTTAACTCTCCTCCCCAAACACAAAAGGAATGCAAGCATGTTACATAAGTAATATCCTACTAAGCAAACACCTATCTTCAAGTCAGTTCACCAGGAATGGTTTAATCACACGTCTGATCTGCCAGCAATTAAGAGCAAGAATTGTAATTACAAGTGATATGGATTAGCATTTTCTTTACAAAAACAGAAAAAGAGAATGTCAGCAGACATTAAGAAAATGTCTGCTTCCCTCAATCCCTTCCCTAGAAACAGGAAACAGAGTTAAAAGAAAACAAATCTTTACCTTAATAAAATTTGACAGTCAGAATCTAGTTAGAAATAAGACTCAACAGTTTTTTTGTTAACCTACCACCAGCATTTTAAAGCATCACTCAGTGCCTCCCTTACCCCAACTACTATATCTTTTTCGGTCTAAATGGAGAAGCTTGAGGGGTTTTTTTCTGTTTTTAAACTATGAAATACGTGTATCTTCATTTAACTCTGAAAACGAAAAAGTCGGCTTGAGAATCAACCTTAAGAACCAGCCATTGCTACAGTTTTTTCACATTCTTTCTGTTCAAACACAGATAACTTAGAAATCTTTTAACGTGAAAATGTTTTTCATTTCTTTCTCAAAAGTAAATGATAAGAAGAAACACTTGTTTTCTTTTGAAAGTTCTGTTTTGTGATTTGAACCATCCACCAGTAACAGTTTATACCTGTTACAAATTCACATCAGATATGGGATCGGATCATAAAAAAAGTCTCAGAAAAATATTACTGAAATGGCAATTGAATGTGAAAACTTTCTGCAAGTATACAAGCAGTGGCAGTTCTTAGAAAATCAGTGCTTTTGAAATGTAAAAGAATCACAACTACTATAAAGACAATAAAAACTGTGAACTGAGTTTTTGCATATATTTTAATAAAACTGAAATTTATGCCTTTATAAAGTCCTTTTTCTTCCCGGATGGCTACTTTCTTAGGACAAAACACTGTTATTACTCCTTCTGCAGATGTCTCTACTGATCTGTGCACTAAAAGAAAATGGCAAAGAGAATATGACTGCCATTCTCCTTCAGAAACCAGTTTCTCATTCTTCTAACTGCTGTCTTCCAAATTCTCTCAAAAACTATCCTTTCTTAGATGCTAATTCAAGCAATTTATTTCCACTTAGTCAAAAAAAAAAAAAAAAAAAAAAAAAGATCAAAATAAAGACCCCCTCCCCTTAAAGGAATGACAAATGGTATCTTTATTCAGGATATGGACAGCAGTAAGAAAAAAAAAAAATGAGAATGTATCAAGGGAAAAAGGCCAGCTTTAGAACATTGATAAATAATGTTACAAAGAAGGTATGTGCCCAACTCTGAGAAGGATCCTAAACTGTTAGAGGAAAAAAATAAAATAAAATAAACGACAGTTGCATATATCCTAGCAGTCAAATCTGCATTAATACAGCTAGCATTACAAGACTGTTTGCTCTAGCATTCCCAGGTACAAATGAATACCCCTTTTGTACAAAATAGGTGCAACTGTAAGGAACAAGAAGGAAACCTATGAGGGAAGGAGCAGCAGACTATGTAATCTGCCTACACAAGATTAGCAACAAAACTTTTGGAATTTTCAGAGATGGTAAATCTGATGAATAACATTTGCCTACTGCATTTATCTCTCAAGATCTACTTACTTACTGTCTTCATTCCTATACATCCTAAAGTAAACACCATGTGATTTTTCTCTTGCCGTTAAACACCATTTTTGGTGCATCTTTAGAGAGAAGATCTGTATACTTCATCATATTTCAAGAAATCTATGACACCCCCAATATAGGTTAAGGAGTTCTGTAGTGAAGAGTGCTTGGTAATTCATGAAAATTACTCAAAAATCCTGGTGATTCATCAATACAGGACATTAATGGAGTAGCGGCCAATATTTTATCTGTGTCTAAGGAAGAAAAATAAGCTGGCATATAGGAAAAATCACTCCTCCCCCCCCCCAACACACACACACCACTTCCCTACCCCTGGTACTTGAACAAAAAGATTAAGAAAAGCCCAAAAGGAGATGGCAACTACGTGCAGAAGCAAACACCTTAACTGATTTAAAAAAAAAAGTAACATTCTCCATATGAGATTTTACAAGTAGGAAATAAATTGGGGGAAAAATTAAAATATAAAACGAGCTCTTTTTTACTGCAGAATGATTTACTTGCGATATGATTCACATCCTCTCGTACTTCATCTAAGATTTGTACCAGTTGCCAGAGAGCATGCAATTAAACAGATTTACGCCGTCTGAATGCCTTCAAAGCCCCACTTCCCTTCGTGCATTCCAGTGCCATCTGACAATCGCATGTCCAAGGACTGAACTCCAAGAACAAAGTTAGCTGGCTTTACAGCTGTCCAAACAGAATTAAGGCACAAAAATAAAACTGAAGCCCCGGCAGTGGGTGTTCATCATTAAATCCATCTAAGACGCATTTGAAAGGGAAATCATTCCACGCCGGATATACAGATGTCAAAAGTAAAATAACCGCGTGAAACGTGAAAATCCTTTCGGATAAGGAGGAGGCAGGAGAATAGTAAGTAAGGCCACGGCCTGGTGATCCCTTGGGTCTCCGACCCCCTGACGCACCGGGGCTCAAGTCCTAACAACTGGAAAGTCACCACGGCCGCCGACGCTCAGCGGCCACAGTACTTGCATTTCTAATCTTCTGGAGGAGGAAACCGTCGGCCGGCTCGCCTTCCGGCTGCGCGCTCGCAAAGGCCCTGGGGCCACCGGGCTGCGGCCGCACGACCCCGGGCGCGGGGCGCGGGGCGCGGGGCGCGAGCCGGGACTCACCGGCAGTCCTTGAGCCATATCGCGATCTTCTCGTTGGGCACGTTCCCTGCGGGGCAGAGCGGGGGACACCCGGTTACCGGCGCGGGGGCTCCCGCGGGGTCCACCTGCCCGCCCCCCGCGAGGCTGCGCGCGCGTCCCCGGGGGGGCTCCGGGCCCCGAGCCGCCGCGCATTTCAAGGTCCGGAGGGTCCCGCGGCCCCGGCCCCGGCGCCCAGGAGGACCTTCCGGGGGGCCCTGCCGTGCCCGCCCCCGCCCCCGCGCCCCCCGCCCGCGCCCACCTCTCCCGGCGGCCGCGCGCAGCTGCGCGCCCGGGAGGTCCTCGTCGTCGTCCTCGTCCTCCTCCTGCGTCGTCGCCTCCGCCGACAGGTCCTCCGTCTCCGACGCCTGCCAGGAGCCGCGGCACTTGGCCCAGGCCTTCCTCCGCCGGCTCGCCACTTGCCACTCCAGTTCCTCCTCCGCCTCCGCCGACGCCGCCAGAGGCCGGTCCATGGCCGCGCCGCGCGCTCCGCCGCCCCGGCCCGAGCCTGCGAGACACGCGGCGGCCGCGGGGACCCCCGCCCCTGCTGTCAGCGCCCGGCCGGGCTGGGGGCCCCGGGGAGCGGCCGCGGGCGCGGGAGGGGGCGGAGGGGGCGGGGGCGGGGGCGGAGGCGCAGGCGGAGGCGGAGGGGGCGGGAGGGAGGGAGGGAGGGAGGAAGGGGAGGGAGGGGGCAGGCGGCCCGCGCTTCACATCAAGCCGGCGCGGCGCGGCGCGGGAGCGCGAGTGGCCCGGGCGGGCGCCGCGGAGGACGGGCGCCGGCCAGCCCCGGGCCCCGCCCCAAGCCCCGCCCCAAGCCCCGCCCCAAGCCCCGCCCCCGGTCCCGCCCCCGCCCGACGCGCCGCGGGCCCGGCCGGCCTCTGCGCCTCTGCGCGCCCTTCCCCGGCCCCGCCCCCAGCCCCGCCCCCAGGTCCCGCCCCCGCCCGACCCGCCGCGGGCCCGGCCGGCCTCTGCGCATCTGCGCGCCCTCCCCGGCCCCGCCCCCAGCCCCGCCCCCGGGTCCCGGCCCCGCCCCCCAGCCCCGCCCCCCAACGCGCCGCGGGCCCGGCCGGCCTCTGAGCGTCTACGCGCCCCTCCCTCCAGCCCCGCCTCCTTCCCCGGCCCCGCCCCCGCCCGACGCGCCCCGGGCCCGGCCGGCCTCTGCGAGCCTGCGCGCCCGTCCCCCGGCCCCGCCTCCCTCCCTGGCCACGCCCCCGGACCTGGCCCCGCCCCCGCCCGACGCGCCCCGGGCCCCGCCGGCCTCCGCGCGCCTGCGCGCCCCTCCCCCGGCGGCGTGCCCCGCCCCCTTCCGGCCGGGGGCGCGCGGGGCGGGGCGGGGCGGGGCGGGGCGCGGAGTGGGGCGCTGGGGGCCGCCGCCGCCGCCGCCCGCGGAGGGGCGGACGTTTGCGGGCCTGTTTGTCTGCAGGCTTTGCTGCCCGACAAGTGCGCTCGCGGGAGAGCCGCGCCAGGCCACGCGCCTCGCTCGCCCGCGGCCGGCCCGCTGTCGCCGCCGTCCTGTTCCCCGGGTCCCAGGGTCGAGGATGAAGATGCAAAGAGGCGCGTAGCTGGCATTTGCCAAAATGTCAGAACTGGGAAAGGCCGAACTTGGTGAAGCGCCACTTTCTTCCTTAAGAAAGTCATTGGTCGTGGCTTTGCTGTGTGTGAGCAGGGACCGAGGAAGAAGGCTTCGTCCGGAAATCCCGCGTGGGACGGGAGAGAGGAAGGAAAGTAGAGCAAGGGACGGCCAGGAAAATGCAGAAATATTTGCTTGGACTTTGGTGTCTGCAAGATGCGACGAGAAACGGATGACGTCGGGGTTCAGAACTAGTTTTAAAAAGGCGTCTGGGCATCTCGCCCTCCCCCCGCCCTTAAGGCTCATCTGGTTTAAAGACTATAAAATCCTATGGAGAATCACACACCCGCTTCTGGGGGTTTACCAATGTCTGCAAGGTAGTGTCGAGAATGGAGAATGCACGCTGACTGCCCAGGGCCACCTGAGCTGCAGCAGTGGAACCAGACCCAGGGCGTGAAGGTTCACTCCAGCCTTTTTTTTTTTTTTTTTTTTTTTTGAGCCTGAACAGACTTTTCAGCCCTTCAGAGCCCTGTAGCAAGATCCTGCTAAGGACTGACTGACCTTCAGAGTAGGTTAGAGCCTGACTTACTGACCCTTCACAGTAGGCTGGAGCCTGACTCACTGACCCTTCAGAGTAGGCTGGAGCCTGGACGTACCGACCCTCAGAGTAGGTTAGAGCCTGACTTACCCTCAGACGAGGTTAGAGCCTGACTTACCCTTCACAGTAGGCTGGAGCCTGGACTTACTGACCCTTCAGAGTAGGTTAGAGCGTGACTTACTGACCCTTCACAGTAGGTTAGAGCCTGACTTACTGACCCTTCAGAGTAGGATAGAGCCTGACTTACTGACCCTCAGAGTAGGCTGGAGCCTGGACTTACCTTCAGAGTAGGTTAGAGCCTGACTTACCCTCAGACGAGGTTAGAGCCTGGACTTACTGACCCTTCTTCACAGTAGCTTAGAGCCTGACTTACCCTTCAGAGTAGGTTAGAGCCTGGACTTACTGACCCTTTTTCACAGTAGCTTAGAGCCTGACTTACCCTTCAGAGTAGGCAAGAGCCTGGACTTACTGACCCTTCACAGTAGGTTAGAGCCTGACTTACTGACCTTTCACAGTAGGCTGGAGCCTGACTTACTGACCCTTCAGAGTAGGCTGGAGCCTGGACGTACTGACCCTCAGAGTAGGTTAGAGCCTGACTTACTGACCCTTCACAGTAGGCTGGAGCCTGGACTTACTGACCCTTCTTCACAGTAGCTTAGAGCCTGACTTACCCTTCAGAGTAGGTTAGAGCCTGGACTTACTGACCCTTTTTCACAGTAGCTTAGAGCCTGACTTACCCTTCAGAGTAGGTTAGAGCCTGGACTTACTGACCCTTTTTCATAGTAGCTTAGAGCCTGACTTACCCTTCAGAGTAGGCTAGAGCCTGGACTTACTGACCCTTCAGAGTAGGCTAGAGCCTGGCATTCTTTGGAAAAGTGAGCAAGTCAGAGAGTGGGAAGTGGTGGGAGAGGAGGCCCTGAAAGGGTTGGTCAGAAACCAGGCAGAGAAAAACTATGCTGTCTTCTCAGTTTCGTCCTGGGTCCTGTCCGACCCCACCCTCCTTCTCTGGGGCTCCCAGCTTCAGCGTTATCTCCACATGCTGCTGCTGACTCCATGACTCCATGTCCTTGCATCTCAATGGGCTGCTGTTCTTTCCATCCTATGCCTTCATGAATTGCAGAACCTTTCCTGGACCACATCTTTCCATCACTCTGATCTCCTCTCTCCCACGATTCCTGATACACAACTGAATGTCTAGGTCACTCATTTTGAGCCAGAAAAGTGCGGTAAGTGCTATGACTGGCCTTTGAGGGTACGTTTGGCTTCCCGGCCACACTGTGACGTTATTCTGGATTCTTCTTGTACCCCTTACACTTTCAGTACAGTTTTGTTGTTTAAATACTTTGAGACAACAGAGAATTTTTGAGAAAGGTGACGGTGTACCATATTTTATATTTAAAAGCCAAACGCCAGGATCAATCTATAAAGAAAGGGTAGGGGGACCCCAGCAGGTAATATTAGCATAGAATATAGAAATTGTTGAGTCTCCAAGAGCACAATTGTGTGTTTTCTTCTACATGATACTTTTTAATGCAAGATTTTGAGGATACAGAAATAGTAGGGGAAGGAAATCCTTGAAACAGCAAGCTGTTTTGAAGGGTTTTCATTGCATTCTCAGCCTTGAAATTTCAAAAAAAAAAAAAAATGCCCAAGGTGTTTCACTTATTGAATAATGAATGCCGTATCACACATGAGGAGAGTCTAGCTATTTGCTTCAAGGAATTTTTTCCCAAAGAGACCAACTGCGAGTCCACATTGCAGAAGCTCTGCATAAGGAATAATGTCTGATTCACCCACGCTTATATGCTGACGAGCTAGAGGAATAAACACATTCATGTTAGATGTGAATAATTCCATCCAGCAAGCTGTAGTGGAAACAGTAGGGTCTTTGGTGTTAGAGTGAAGTTTGAAATCTGTTTCTGTGTCTTTCTAGTTTTATGGCCTAAGGCAAGACAGTTCTTATCTCAAGCCATCACATTCCTCAACTGTGAAATAGCAATCCTGACAACAACCTTCCCAAACTAATGTGAGCATCACATGGAATCACAGGGAAGTAGGAGCTCAGGATAGCTGCTGGAATTGTTATCTTGCAGAAGGCAAAAATCAATTTTATACTAGGGGGATTGTTCTTATACTGGTAAGCGACATCTACATGCTTATGCAGATGAATTTTTTAAATGGCATAAATTTAGGCTAAAGCATAAACATGCTCTGATTAGATAGTTTTAAATGGAAAAGCTTGTATCAGAAATGAAACATTATGCTCAGTTCAATTACTTTAGTTACTTTTTGCTTTTCCAGACCTTAACAAATGCCTCAAAATTACTAAACAAGATTTACTTTTGGGTAAGCTAAGACATTTTGTTCTAGTTATTGCACTGTTGTTCAATAATATTTATGCAGTCAAAATTTTATTTTGTGTATCAAAATCTTAATAATACAGACTCTGATCAGAAAGTGGTGGCATTGTACAGTTAACCAAAGTTTCATCCCTTATTAAGCCAGATAGATAGATAGATAGATAGATAGATAGATAGATAGATATTGAAAGGTATAAGCTAATTGCAAATTAAATAGAGCAGCATTTTCTATTTCAATAGGATTGCCTGGGAAAAGAGCTCTATATGAAATAAGTTTGGAAAAACACTATATATTATATCCCCACTTCTCCAACCCAGGCCAGTCATGATGAACATAAAAGAGAAATAAATTTAAAGATTTATTGGGGGGGGGGGGGGAACTGGTTAACTTCATTTTACCCAATATTTCTAAAATTCATTTCAAACTGAAATCTTTGGGGCCTGCTCAATACGGCTATTACCATTTCCAGGGATACTGGTGGAAAACTTTGCAACAGGAAACAAGAGGATGAAAGGAAAATGTTATCAGTGAAAAATTCTTCAAAAACTTTCAAGGTTTATTTACAAACCATATAAATGAGCAATGGGGAAAGGTGGTTAGTCTGACTTAAGATATTTTTCTGATATATTTCTTTAAGTCATTATTTAATCTTTAAAATATTTCTAGTTGTATATATTTTAAAGTAACAAAACTCATTTTTGTGGTCTATATTTGAACCTATTACTTTTTCTTAGGGTTTTTCCACATTAGCAAAAATTCAGAGAGTGTGATACTAGTTCATTGTCCTCCTGAGTAACCATTAATATAGCATAACAACCTGCTATTTTGATTTCCCTTATTTTCTCAAGTACACACCTGTAGGAGAAGCAGGTATTAGTTAATACCAGTGGAACGTTCCTTGCAGATTAATCACATAATCTGGGTTAATTTACATACTTTCTAATTTTTGGATGTTGAAGATTCATCATTTTATCACCCATTTCCCTGTCCTCAGATCACAATTTCTTGACATTGCCACATAGGGCTAAATATACCCTTTCCATGGCAAAACCTTGTAGATACCTTGTTTTCTTTTCAGGGGCTCAATTCTTTGGTGTTTCTGAGCAACAGGTAAGAACAGCTCATCTATTCTTCATCAACAATTGAAGCAAGATTATGTAACAGAATAGGCTTTATTTGGTCTGTTTCATGAATTCATGAAAGTTTAGATCAGTCCTTTTTTTTTTTTTCCTATTGAGTTCTGCCCTAAAATATTTTTTAAACACTCTGACATTTTGAATCATAAAAGCTTTAGAAGAGGTACATCTATCGATATTAAATACTCAATCTATGCCATTTGATATCAAACATTTTTATGCAGCACACAGCAAAACAAGAGGATGCCATGATTGCATTTCCCAGTGTTAACACTGTCCTATTATATGATCAATGTATTGATACTCATTTTCTTCCTACTTTAAGATTAATTTCTAGCTCATGTCACATGTATGATTATTTCCTATATTTCACAATGCATATATATATTTAGAATTACATTTACGTGTAAATCTTCCTATCATTTTTCATGAGAATCAGAAGAGGTTGGTGACTAGATGAACCATATCTAATACTGATGTATCTTTAAAAGCTTAAAATGGAACTGACCTTATAGACAGTTCTTTAACACACACACACACACAATGTCTTTTTAAAAACTAATTCTGATGTGTGCCTGAACCTGAATAAATATAAACTGTACTGCCTCTCCCACCACATTTCCCTTCTGTAATCTCCTTTCTGCAGCTCCTTCATGCCCATCTCAGAACAAACACAATCTGCATTCAGAACAGGACCGTTTACAAGTTCAATGGAGTTATTTTGGGTGAGTCATTGAAAACACAGTACAAAACCTTTCCTCACTCACCAGAAATGCATTTTTAAAATAAAGCCAAAATGAACAAGGCTTGGCAAGTTTGAGGGTGGACAAAATGGGGAGAGAGTAGGGTTTCTGCCAGACTCAAGACAGGATTTTGCTAAACCATTTTTGTCTATTCCTTACATTCAACTCTACCAATTTTTCTTATTATCCCTGACTAAAAAGTATAAGATTGAGCAGGTGGGATATCAAAACAAGGGCACTTCATATCAACCACCTCGTGATACTGAGTAGAACCAGCAAATCCCTTATACCTTACTATCAGTTTTAAGTCCCGCTCTTGCCATTCTTTAATTCAGAAGCTGTAAGATGTATCCACTGAATAATCCCTTTATTCTAAGTAAATCAATTTTAACAAATTAATTAGATAATAAAATATTAAAGGAAATAGAGCAATAGAGACAGAAAATAATAAGCTAGTTCCTTAAAACCCTTTGAAGTTGAATTAATATAATGAAAGTCTGTACAATGGCTTGCTCCATTTTAGATATTTAACATTCAGGTATTCAATGATTCTATGAATCAGTGTAGATCATTTATCTATCTATATAACATACTACTCACCCTTTATCCTGCAAAAACTTTCTAGCAGAAATACAAGCAATCACTCTTCCACAACTTGGTACAAATCAGTTGAGGTTCACATCTCATGAGCAGAAACCTAGAATCAATAAAGAGAGATTCTTAAACATATAATGATAATTCAGAATTCCTCTGTCATAAAATTTGATGGTCCATGAAAGCCACCTTTAACACAGGTTGACCCAGCAAGTTACTTTGTAATTACCACACCTTGCAGGCAGCCCTACAGTTAGAATTGTTCATAAAGGGTCTATCTCCAAGCTTCAGGGACAAGCCAGGTTCTCCTAAATGGAACTATGCAAATGTTCTCCTTGAACTCCCTGCAAATTATCAGTTTCCACAAGTCAGGGTGACAATTGTTGGTTAAACGGAATGAAAACTCTGTGTTTGAAAGTTAATCTGGCTATGAAAGCACTAGGGTCATAATAAACAAACACATATTTCCTGCTGTAGTTTAAGAGCATAGCCAAGAACTCTGGTTTCCCACATTTGGGGAATTTTTTCCTTTTCTTTTATGGTTAGGCAATTGTTTTTGAATTATAAAATAAGTACTTATACAGGCTTCAAAGCTTATCTCAACCATCTAAGAATGATTTTATCATGTTTAGTTGTATTTAAATATAATCTACAAATGATCAAAAATTAAAGGGACTAAATATCTATTGATGAGAACCCAAAACCAAGGACTTCCCCACAATCTTGTTTCAAATTGAATAGAAAAATGAAGCAAACCTCCATTAAAATTTTTTTGGAGGGTGGCCCTGGTGGCACAGCAGCTTAGCGCCGCCTGCAGCCTGAGGTGTGATCCTGGAGACTTGGGATCGAGTCCCATGTCGAGCTCCCTGCATGGAGCCTGCTTCTCCCTCTGCCTGTGCCTCTGCCTCTCTTTCTTTCTGTGTCTCTCATGAATAAACAAATAAAACCTTTAAAAAAATAAATAAAATAAATTTTTTTTGGAGTAGGCAAGAAAGGTAGCATATTTGGCCTGAATTACGTTAGCACTAAGTCAAAACGCTGAAAGTCAGGCTTATTAATAGACTGTTATTAAATAAAAGAACTACAGGATAAAGGTCAACACAGGTTGTTTGGGTTAATTTTTTAAAAATCCCCCAAGCCTGTGTCTTTCAATTTTTTTACTAGTCAGCCAAGTTGGCACCTTAAAACCTTTAAATACTGTAATTATAATAGTGCTGATATTCGATTTGGAGAAATGCTATTAGAAGAGCAATTATTTCAGTGGACCCAAGGAAATAACAGTAATAAAAATGGATACTTTATATTGAGCATTTGTGCCAGACACAGTACTTAGGGCTGGATTTACAGTGCCTCATTTAATACCACAATTCTATAACAGCTTGTATTATCTTCACTTTATAGTTAGGGAAACTAAGCTTTAGAGAGGTTAACACTTGCCCCAGGCCATGTACTAATAAGTGGCAGAGGGGAACCTGGAGTTTCCCCCTGCAAAGCCTATGCCCTCACCTAAGATGTATAACTGTCTCCTAGTACTCCAGGCCCACTTTTTGTTGTTGTTGTTTTGGGTTTTTTGTTTTTGTTTTTGTTTTATTTTAGAGAGAGTGAGAGAGCATGGGGCAAGGGGTGCAGATGGAGAGGGAGAAGCAGATTCCTGCTAAGCAGGGAGCTTGATCCGAGGACCCTGGGATCATGACCTGAGCCAGAATGCTCTACCACTCTACCCACTGAGCCACCCAGGCATATCTCCAGGCCCACAGTTAGAGAAACATTAGTAATCACTCTCTTGCACTGAAGAGATTCTTCTTGTATAGCTGATGGGCAGTTCTGTGACTCAGAACTGGAAGGAATCCTAGGGAGCCAATTACCTACTGCAACTCTCTCATTTTACAAAGGGAGGGAAACTGAGCTCAGAAACTTTAAGTAGCCTGCTCAAGGTCAGCCATCTAGTTAGTGACAGAAGTAATTAGGGACAAGAATCCATATCTCAAAGCCCTACAAACACTGATAAAAGCAAAGGTAGAAACACTGTTTTTATCTTATCAAATGTTCTGAAAAACTTGGAGAATATGAAAACAAAGATTTTGAGTATGTAGGCTCCTAAAAAGCATGTAATATTATAATTTATCAGTAAAGGTGATACCTCTATTCCAAAATTTGTAGCTGCACCTAGCCATCTTTCTGGAGAGGACTCAAGGTTGGGGACAGTGAAAATCTCTGCAAACTTGAGTATATTATTCAACTAATTTTTGAGTCCTTCTAGAATAACATCCTATATTCTCTTAGATACAAAAACCCAAGACTGTAGCATACCTGGCCCAGCCAAAGAACTTTCTCAGGGGAATCACACTCATAATCAAGAAGAGAGAATTTTTGCTTCTTAACCTAAAATCTGGTCTTCCAAGTAAGCCCTAATTGCCCAATAGGAGACCTGAAGTTTTAAGATTTCACCTTTTACCTAAGAAATATTGAAAATTCTATTTTGAAGAGAAACAATAGTCAGAAAGTTTTTCTGAAGGGTAAAAATTCAGCCACTACTATGACTAATATATACTATATGTGAATATTCCAATATGTTAGTATTTAGCCATAATTTAAAGCAGACCAGCAAAGAGCTTGACAGTATCAAATGATTTCCAAAAAGATGGTTTTTGGAAAAAATAGATGGTTTTTACACTCTGATTTGTAAAATGGCATCTGCCTGTATTGATTCTCAATATGAGCAATGATGTATAATGAGATGCGTTATTTTTAATAAGGAGTGTTCCCAGAAATTGTTAAGTACATCAGCCTGTGCTCTCTTTAGGAGAACCTCAGAAGAAATATATTTTTACAATATTTGTTCCAAGAGGAGTTGAAATTACTGGGACATTTTATTGTAATCTCATGGGCACTGGGTCTTGGATAAGTAACAAAGTTTCTGTTTTTAACATTGGTTTCTAGAAAATTGAAAGCCAAATGTGTGGCTCACTCATGGTAGATGAGTAGGTCATCATGGTATGCATCCTAAATCTTATTCATAGCTCTATTTTGTCCCCACCCTTTTTTTCCTTCTATTTTTTTTCCTTTCTCAAAATAATATTTTTATAATTTTGATACTCCTCTTCTTCACGATGATAAGGAATAGCTAAATCTCTAAGAATATTATGCAAAATTATGTTTACGATACAATATATATATCCATAGAGGAATATTAGCAAGGAAACAAAAATGTTCCATTACAATGACAATATTATGGCTTTTTTCCTTTTTTTTCCAAACTTTTTCAAATTGTATTTATAATTTAGGGAGAAAAAGTTATTTGAACTTTGAAAACTCTATTTTTCCAGAGATAGAAGAAGTATGGGAAATATTTGCACGACCCCTCACAATGTATTTCAGTTTGATTATGTCGAGGATAGTGGGGAACTATCATAAAGTGAGGTTGGAATGGTAGGTGAGAGCCAAACTTCAAAGGCCTTGGTGTGCTATTTTAAGATTATGTCATTGTAAGTGGGAAGTTAGAAGCACCTTTCAGTTTTTAACTGAAGGGCTTTATTGAAAGACAACTAGTAACTTTAGAGCTGAAAGAGTGGGACATTGTTAGGCAAGGGAGCCGGTTAGGAGGCTTACTAGTATGGGGCCTGGAGATAGGGAGGTTAATAAAGACTCAAGTTAGTCTGGTGGAAATAGAGGCCGCAATCAGATTTGACAAATTGGAAATGGATGGGAGGAAAGAAACAAAATGATCTTCAAGTTTTGTTTTCTACTGTAGGTACATGGATAGGTATTGGTGTCATTCAGTGTGATAGAGAATTTAGAAGAATTTGGTATTTGGCGTTAATTTGTTTAGGAGTAAGGAAAACAAGAAAGAGGAAAGGAAATGGGTTCATTATAGGATATATTAGATATGAGGTGCTTATAAATCATACTGATAGGGATGTAGCCCCAAGCATTCAAAAGTACAGTACAGAGCTGAAACTCTGGATGAAAGTTTGGCTTAAATATTGTAAGGTATGTGTGTGCTTGGACTCACTAGCACTAGAGAGCCATGTTATATTTCCCAAGTAAACTATTCCAAATCCAACAAAGCAGTAGTTATCAATGACTCCTAAAATGCTAAATCCTCTGGTTCCTTTTCAACCCTTATTTTATAGTTATCCTTATAGCTTTTGCAGGACTGACTCTTCCTCTCATTTCTTTCTTGATCTTACATTTTCCTCATCTCCTTAACTGTCTTTCATTCTTTTACCAGCTTTATTGTTGCGTTCTTGAGAGTTCCCCTCTATTAAGTTTACATACTCTCCCTGACTGAGATGGAGAAGACTAAAGGTGGAGAAGTTTGGGGAGAAACAAGAGTTTGTTGAATGTATTAAGTTTGAAACATCCAAAGGGATATGTTGAGTAGGCATTTAGATACATGAATACAGAGCTCAAGGGAAAAATGTGGACTGGAATATTAATTTAAGAGTCGTCATATAAATAGTATGTACAGTTTGACTATTGTGGACATTGCTGCTATAGATAGATGAATGGATAAAGAAGATATAGCATATATATATATAATGGAATACTACTCAACCATCAAAAAATGAAATCTTGCCATTTGCAAAGACCTGGATGGAACTAGAGGTTATTATGCTATGTGAAATAAGTCAGTCAGAGAAAGACAGTTATATAATCTCACTCATATGTGGAATTTAAGACAAAACAGAGAATCATGGGGGAAGAGAGGAAAAAATAAAACAAGATGAAATTAGAGAGGAAGACAAACCACAAGAGACTCTTTATCATAGGAAACAAACTGAGGATTGCTGGAGGGGAGGTGAGTGGGGGCATGGGTAACTGGGTGATGGGCATTATGGAGGGCACATGATACAATGAGCACTGGGTATTTTTTTTTAAGATTTTATTTATTTATTCATGAGAGACACAGAGAGAGAGGCAGAGACATAGGTAGGAGAAGCAGGCTCCCTGTAGGGAGCCCGGTGTGGGACTCAATCCCAGGACCCCAGGATCACACCCGAGCCGAAGGCAGATGCACAACCGCTGAGCCACCCAGGTGTTCCAAGCACTGGGTATTATATAAGACTGGTGAATCACTGACCTCTACCTATGAAACCAATAATATATATGTTAATTAATTGGATTTAAATTAAATACAATAATGAAAAAATAAATAGACTCTATAGCTTAAAAACTAGTTGGGGGTAGCAGGGGGAATTGGTAAAAAATGGTAAGAATTCTGAGCATAGTGCTTGGAGTACTCCACATTTTAAAGGCAGATAAATGAGAAGAATCTAGCAAAAGAGGCTAAGAAAGATCGACTAGTGCAACTAGCAAAATGGGAAGATAACACAGAGAAGTAGTATGTTGAAGGCTCCTGGAAAAAAATGTTTTAAAGAGGAGGAAATGATGAACTCTACCAACTTCCTGAGAAGTTGATTAAGATGAAGACAGAGAATTGACCTCTGGGTTTGGCAGTGCAGATGTTATTGCTGCCCTTGATAATAACCGCGGTGGAAGGGCCAAAAGTGAAGTGGAAGTCTGTGGGGCTGGTTTCTTTTTAGAAGAGGGAAATGGGAAACAGCAGGGGCAGTCAAACTAAAAACAATTAATTGGTTGTTTAACAACCGATTCTTGATAGAACAAGAGAGCAAGAAAGCCATTATATAAATATATGGCCATTCAAGATCATGATTATCTATGTCTGGATAAGATTGGAGAAAAAGCAAGTTCTAAAGTTTTTCCCCTCTGGGTTTATTTCCACTTAATTTTAATATTAGACCTTCTTATAGCTAAGAAGGTCATTTGTCAAGAATAGTCATGAGAAAGGTAAAGATAGAAACAGTAAAGGTAGAGACATCTGATGAAGAGAAAGATGAAGATAGAAAATAGATAAAAGGAAATACAGAGTTGAAGGATTTCTAGCTATTTTCTGAGGACTAAGACATGTTTATTGCTTAAAGACAAGAGCAAGTAGAGAGGAAAAGGTTAAATATACACAGAAAAGGTTAGGTATTTGAAGGGATAAGATCGTGAGAAAGGGAGGAAAATTTATTTCATTTAGGTCATTTCTTTATTTTAGATTGGAAAGAGATGCAATGTACCAATGTAGTTAAATTTTCAAAGGAAGATAATTTAAAGGAGTTCACACCTACGGTCCTATATATACTGTGAGAATTAGGCCAGATTGTCTGCCGAAGTAATGGATCATGAGCTGTTTGGAGAATTTAAAAGAATAAATGTTCAGAATAGTTGTTATTAAAAATGGAAACAAAACCACAGAGGAGAAGTAAAATATTTAACTATTATATACTCTTCTAAGCACCTTATAAACATCAGCTCATTTACTCATAATATGTCTAGGAGATATGCTTGACGATTATTCCCTCTTCGCGTATGAAGAAAATGAGGCACAAAGTGGTTATGCTATTTTTCTAAGGGTGCTCAGGTAGTAAGTAGAGGATCCTAGAACTGAACTTCTGTGGTCAAGCTCCAGAGTCCATGCTCTTAACGCCTTTAACAATGCCAATTGATGGCAATGGCCTAGCTTTACTTAGCAGGTTTAGGTACGTAGGTGGTGAACTTCAAAAGACAAAATTTCACACCCATCCAGGATAGGAGCACAGAGGTTGAGCGTGATGGAAGCTGAAATTATTGATGAGATAAGCCATAGCATGCAAGGTTAGATGGAAGACATAGGGCAGGAGGGAAAGAATCTGGGTCATGTAGAGGCTCAGATTTGAATCTTTGCTATATTCTTAAGGTTGAGGTTCCTTTGAAATCCAATAGTTTGATAGAACCAAGGAAGAGGAATCACTGAAAAGAGCAGGAACTCAGATTAAGAGGGTAAAATGGCGAAGTATAATTAAGAGGGGTAAAGAGTTGCTGGGGATGGCTTGGTAGCATTGGAGAATGGCACTGGTAGTAGATCACTGAAGTCCAAAGAAGCTAAAGGCCTGTGCAGCAGCAGAAGAGGTCAAGAAATGGTGAGTCTAGGGTGTTGGGTGGGGCCCATCTATAAATATTGAAGTCACTTATGAATCACTCACGATGAGACAGGAAATGGGGTGGAGAAAACGGCTGCAGAAACCAGTGGATTGCAATGTGAATGTGATGAGGGAATGAAAGACAGCATGAGAGTGACCAGACAGGCATAATGAACATACTCCAAGCAGTGGAGTCATATAGGCCAACCCTTCCTGTAGCCACCTGCCTCTGGGAGCTTGATGAGGAAGCCAAAAGTGCCATGCACCAAGATGCCTAAACTGGCAGCGTTCCTGAAGAGCTTTTTAAAGAGGTTGAACTGTTGAAATGATTAAAGCTTTCAGTTACTGCAGTGGTCCAACACATTAGTAAAGTAAATGTTAACACAGATTAGTTTATCTAGCCCATATAAAACCATTATCATTTAAGTACAAATATGGCCCTACAGATATTGTAAGTCTTCAAAGGTGGGATGCTGGAAGGAGGAAGAGAACGTAGGAAATTGAGGTATAATTTGGCCATGCGTAATGTGAACAACTGACACAAAGGAGGAGGAAAGAACCAGCAACCATGAAGATGGAGAACCTCTTATAAGTGCCCCAAGAATAATGTGGAAAAGGGGAAATGTGCAAATGAGCCATAGTCTTCCCTTAGTTCAGAACACTCAGTAAAAATTGTTATTTTAGATGCAGTGATAGGGGCTTTCCCTGTTCCAACAAAAGGACTGAAAAACCAAAAAATACATTTTTACAGAAAAGAAATCCTATCCCTGAATCAGAAGGCATATAATTAACTACTTAATATCAGAGGAAATTATGTTTTGATCAACACAAATTCAGATTTGTCTTGGTGCTCTATATTGTTGGTTACCTACCAAACCACCACTCCTCCACCTTCTTCCTTACCAATAGAATTCCTTATTATGCCACTGGATATTGGCATCTACATACAAGAGATAAGGCAGCTATCTTGTGACCATAAGTGAAGCCAGCCTAGAAAGAAAAACCAAGATGCTAATAAATTTCCCAGATTTAGGAAACAGTAATGCAGGTTACCCAGTTAAATATGAAATTTCAGATAATGAATGATATCACAAGGGAGATATATGTGTGTATATATATATATATATATATATATATATATATGTATATATATGATTTAACTAAAATTCAAATTTAACTTGAGATCCTGTATTTAATCTGACAACCCTAGATATTCAGGATGACAAGATGGAAAGTTAGATAGATCCTGTCCATTGATGAAGTAACTGAGTTGCTAAATTGGCCAACTCTGGGACCACTTTAACTGAAAACATTTTAGTATCAGGCAAATGCTCCTTAGTGTTAAGCCAGTTCCTATTACATTTTCTGTTACTTAGAGCCAAAGGCATCCTAATGCAATTTTGTCAGCCCTCTCATTGAGCATTAGTTCAACCCTAAAGATCAATTTACAGATCCTAATTAGTATTTTCAAAAGGTTCCTTTATGAAAGTTTTTGAGTATGAAATACATCTGTTTTCAGAATTCATGGTTTCCCATCTTTGTGTAATACTCCATAAAAGTTATTTTCGTAAAATACATAATGTGAAATGTCTTTCTCTGCACAGGTCAGCTGGATTAGATGGTCTTTAAGATCTATTCTAGTTCAGAAAATATTAGTTATTATAGAACAAATGCAGATGTGAAATAACGATAGGCCCCTAACAAGAAAACCATACAAAAGAAAATATCCAGTGTTAAAATTAATTATATCACAAAAGGCTTCCTCTAGCAGTAGTTGCTTGTTTTAAGAATTAGCAGAATTACATTCCTAATACCACCACCATGAAAACCGGTAATACAACAAATTTGATGTGATGTTTCCTGAGTTATGAATAGAAATTAGAATGAATTCTTTTATCTGTATAAATATATAGCTCTTATTCTTAATATCCCAGAGGTACAAAGTAATCTTGGGCAGCAGAAAACAAGATAAACGATGAGAAATTTCTAAATGATTATATTCACAGGCAGTGTGGCTCTGGAAGCACCAAAAGTTGGCATTTGCCATCCGTTTCCAGTGGCTTATCAGAGGCCTGAATCAATTTGTACGTGGTCATAAAATTCTGTTTTTTGGCCCTAAGTATGACCACAGTGATCAGAGAACAGAGTGATCTTTACATGAACTGACCTCCCCTGGTCGATGGGGAAGTGGCTTACACTAACAGACAGCTATCTTTTTTCATGGTGATAGACATTTGTGCATTTGTGTGCATAGGACTGCAAGTATGTGCGCACTTTTACACTTGATCATTAGACCAAGAAGCCCCTGCCTTCCCCCCTAAGCCCATGCACAAGGCAGATCTAGCTGCACAGAACAGGGGCAGTGGAAGTCAGTTTTCAGGGCTGGGAAACTGAGTGAGGTTACCAAGATGTTTATAAGCGACATTATCTGGCCTATCAGTACCCTTCAAAACTATGTTCTGATCTGAAACCAGCCATCTCACTACTCTCCTCTCCTCCCTCTTCTAACAGTCTTATTTAAATGCAATTTAGCTCTCCTTCCAAGCTTGTTTTCTGAGAAAAACAAAAACACGGCAGTTATAGAAGCCATTCATTTTAGAATACTGTCTAATTACCACTATTCTTACTCAAGCATACCTCTTGACAGACTTCTCATGCACACCTCTTAACAAACATATCACAGTATTTATCCAGAAAAACCAGGTAACTCCCAAGAAGGAAAAAAAATTCCTCCTTAAAAAAAAATAATTTTCTCTGTACCAAATTTTAGAAAGGAGAACCATGGCATGGGCATGTGTGCATAGCCACAGACCCCCACAGTAAACTTGGGAAAAGAAAAAGGAGGGGAGGAAACACGTAACATTTTCCACTGGGTGGTCTGAAGATACTGGAGATTGAAAAAATATATTTACAAGTTTAAAAATCTTTTCTGTGAGATAATTTTCATCTGAGATCTATTTTATGTATATACAGGACGTATTACTTTTACAAAATGATGGTTTGTTTTCCCCTAAAAATGAACAATCATACAATAAACTCTTTTCTAAAGACCATTCATTGATTTGACCTTGGAAGAATATTCCCAGGCCATTGATTACTTTTTTGTATTATTTTTTTATACTAGGTAAAATTTTGTCTCCACATCCTGTATAGTGAAGAAACAGAAATAAAAGCTATAAATGGAAAGGAATACTTCTCTAGGGTCATTTAATTCAAATTTTCCTAAGGAACATTCCTTCCTCAATTTTGATTGTCTAATAATATCCATTATTTTTCTAATATATACAAATATTTCTACACTACCCTAAGAGAGACTATTTTATTTCAAATATTTCTCAATGGAGAACTTGCTATGAAGCAAAATTTCTCATTTTCTAAATGTTTTAAAAAGAGATGATGGGGAGCACCTGGGTGACCCAGTTGGTTAAGCTCAGGCTTAGGTTAGCCTAAAGTTAAGCCTTAGGCTTAGGTCACAATCCCGGTGTCCTGGGATTAAGCCCCACATTGGGCTCCCTGCTCAGTGAGGAGTCTACTTCTCCCTCTCCTGCCTCTCCCTGACCCTTGCTTGTGCTCACTCTTTCATCTTTTTCTCAAATAAATAAAATCTTTTTAAAAAGTGAGGGCAGAGGGATGATAGAGGCACCTGGGTAGCTCTGTCAGTTAAGCATCTGACTCTTGATTTCAGCTCAGGTCATGATCTCAGAGTCATGGGACCCAGCCCCACATAGGGCTCCACACTGGGCATAGAGCCTGCTTGGGATTCTCCCCTCCTTTCTCTGCTCCTCCTCTCCCTCCCCCACCTGCACTTGCACACTCTCTCTCTCTCTTTAAAAAAAAAAAAAAAAAGGATGATAAAAACTAAAAATGATATGTAATGCATAAATCTGACACGAAAGTGGTAGATTAGGCTATGATGTATGCCTCCTAAGTTGTTATTTTTTATTTTTTTCCCAGCACCTCTGCGAAAGTATAAAATGTCTATGTGTCCATTATTGCATGTGTTTATAAATCTATGAAAAGATGGGTACCTAGGTCCTCAGTTGGTTAAACCTTGAATCTTGGTTGGCTTGGGTCATAATCTCATAGGTCATGAGATTTGAGTCCAGCATGGAGCTCCATGCTCAGTGGTGAGTCTGCTTGAAGATTCTTTCCCCCTCCCCCTACTTGCATGTACACTCTTTCTCTCCCAAATAAATGAATCTTTATATTCATTTTTTTAAAGATCTTATTTATTTATTCATGAGAGACACACACACACACACACACAGAGAGGCAGAGACACAGGCAGAGGGAGAAGCAGGCTCCTTGCAGGGAGCCTGATGTGGGACTGGATCCCAGGACTCCAGAATCATGCCCTGGGCTGAAGGCAGGCTCTTAACTGCTGAGCCACCCAGGGATTCCCTAAATGAATCTTAAAATAATAAAACTATGAAAACAATCTAGCATCTTTTGAAGTATCTCCTAATTTTTTTTCCACCACTAGTAATTTAAGACAGTAAAAGAAAATTGCCCTGAATATTCAGAATATGGTGCCAGTTTAATAGCAATAATGTGCTTGTTGAGTGTCAAAGGTAGTACCATATTGCCCCTTTTGCATACTTTAAATTCAGTGTTCTCCTCTATTGGCTTCAAAGCACTGCTTCAAAATAACCTCATTTTACCAATTCAAGCTTACAGATCACTGACACAAGCACTCCTCTCCATTTGGACGTATCTTTATCTCCAATAAACGTGTTTTCTCCTTCCCTCCTCATCTCTGTTGTTCCCTCCACTAGGAATATCATTTTCCTTTACCTCTGCTCTTCCTTGAGTACCTCTTTTCCAGAAAGCTTTTTTTTTTTTTTTAAGATTTTGTTTATTTATTCATGAGAGACACACAGAGAGAGAGAGAGAGAGAGAGAGAGAGAGAGAGAGAGAGAGAGAGAGGCGAGACAGAGGCGAGACAGAGGCAGAGAGAGAAGCATGCCCTATGCAGGAGTCGGATGTGGGACTCTAGGATCATGCCCTGGGCTGAAGGTAGACACTCAACCATTGAGCCACCCAAGCATCTCCAGAAAGCTTTTTCTGAGTGTTTTGCCCATCTGGTGTTCTTACTGTCAATATGTCCATATAGCATTCCATTGTTCTGATTTCTCTTAGTTTATTCTTATGCTCGTCTGTAGGCTCCAC
The DNA here is from genome assembly GCF_048164855.1 of Canis lupus baileyi. NCBI lineage: Eukaryota > Metazoa > Chordata > Mammalia > Carnivora > Canidae > Canis > Canis lupus. The sequence goes on from NC_132871.1 coordinate 5,822,615, forward strand.
CTGTCTTTGTATTCTGAAACACATTGGAAGTTCCTCTACCAAACTGTTTACTCATTGTTCATTTCTGTGTGATTCAAATTTCTAGAACCACCAAGTTGATAACCAAGGTATTAAAAAAAAAGAAAAAGAATAAAGGTTTTATGTGTACAGAAACTACATTCAGAACCCCTTCCCCCCCCCCTTTTTTTTTTTAAGATTTTATTTGTTTACTCATGAGAGACATAGAGAGGCAGAGACACAGGCAGAGAGAGAAGCAGGCTCCCCGCAGGGAGCCAGGTCGGGACTGGATCCCGGAACTCAGAGATCATGCCCTGAACCCAAAGGCAGACGCTCAACCACTGAGCCACCCAGGCGTCCCCTTTTCCCTTATTTTGAAATGCAATTTCTAGGTGATCCTTGTGGTAGCTACTAACAGTGACATCATTTCATTTTGGACCCCCATAATACTCCCCCTCTTTTCTTTCCATGGTTTCAATTTTTTTTTTTTTTTTTTTAGGAACAGAATTCTTTTTTCTTTTCAAACTCATTCTTACCAGAATTTCAAATATGTCAAAGAGATGCAAGCTGAGCAACCCTTGTCAAAGAGAATGTGGTGTGTACGGGGAATGTGAGGAGAGTCCTTCCAGCCTAGCATTTCCAAAGCCCTACGAGTGGCTCCTCTGGCTCCTTGGAGGAATTCTGGAGGCCCTTTGTAGAAACTGCAGGAACTCTGGCCTTGGCTCTACTGTCTTACTGTTCAGGCTTGAGCAAGTCTGTTTCCTCAACCTTAAAAACAATGCACTTGATCTTCAGAGACCATTCATAGAAATTACAAAGCAGCACGCTCAAAACAAAAAAATTCATACCTATTTTGGCCTTCTATTGTGTTGGGTCATTACTTTTAGATACTTTCTTAGGACAAAAACTGATGTCTGATAAAAATTAGTACCAAGGGTTGATTATAGATTTAAACTTTTTGCAGGGGGAGGGGAGATTTATCTAGGTTCTGCATTGTGGGTACCTTTTATTATCAGTAAATTTCAGTTGTGAAAATTCTAGTTTGAGGTAACATTTCAAAAAACGAACCCAAAGTTTGTATTCCACATTCACAATTTCTAATCTTTTGCATTCCTTCAAGAAAGCAAGCAGTGTGACACAGTGTTCCTACATGGAAACAATCTGGTATAAATATCATAGATATTTGTTTTGGCAGATGTTCATTTATAGAATGTGTGAAGAAATAAACTCAATATCAGGCAAATACCATTAAAGAGTGATATCATTCTAGTTAATAAAATATATTGGAAAACTTGGTTTTCCAATGAAACAACTTAGGATGTTTCATTTTAACTGTATTTTAAAACTATTTCTATGGGGGCATTGATTTCATTTGTAAATGGAAAAAGGCAAAATACCAAAACAGTAAGTACTACTTGATTACAAGCAACCTGTTAAATAAACTGTTGCTGCTTTTAACTGCAGAGTATTTAAATCTAACTGCTTTCTATATATTTTTTTAGATTTCTTGACTTCCCGGCAGATAAACTTGACTCAGCTGTCAATATAAAAGTCCCTTACCTGTCAATTTGGCTTAATCAAAACAATTTTTGATGCTACTAATCTTTCTACCCAAAATTTTCATTTTACAAAATAGATTTATAACATGAAAATCTCAACTAAAAAAACCCACTTAACCTATGTGTATATGTGTAGGTATATATGTACGTATATAGACATAATTTTAGAAACATTTATTGTTAAATAAAGTCACTTCTAGTGAATTAAACTTTGCAAATAAAAGTAGTATATTTAGGCAAGTTGTTGAAAATTTGTTTTTACCATAGTACCCTCATTACTAAAAAGTTACATAAAATTTTATTAAAGACACTTAAATTAAGAATCATTCAGTCCATGCACATTTTTATTCGTTGAATAGTTATGTTTAACCCAGATAGGAATGGAGTACTAAGATTTTGTTTCTGGTACCCAGGAAATTGCAAACTAATGAGGATCACAATGTGGAACTACAGTATAATTATCATTTTAGTGATACAGGCAAGTGCCTTAACATACCACTTAAATGTCAAAAAGCAAATGAAGTCTTAAATGAATCAAAGGAGAACTTTTTTTCTGGAGAAGCAGCGAGAGATTCCTAGTCAGACTAGTGACACTTTCTTTTCCTCCTCCTGAAGAATCAACATCAACCAGTTTTAAAAGCACTATTTTGGGTGGCGGGGGTGGAGGGGTGGGGAATAGTCTGGCTAGGGTGAGAATAGTGATTTAGCTTTGAGAAAGCCTGAAGTAGGAGGGAAGGATAAAGAAGTAAGATAAGAACAACAACAACAAAAGAACATTTATGGAATACTTTAGCAATTGAGCTTTTTATGTTTATTATGACATTGTGTTTCTTCTTAAAAGGAACTTGCTAGAAAGCTATTGAAACCACGGAGGTAGAAGAAGAAACAAACAGACTAGGATCTATTCAAACTTGTCACTATTGACCAGTCTTTGAGTGAAAAGTATCTAGCACCAAACTAATAGAGAATATCAGGTAAGATTTTCTTTCAAATTCTATTCATGCCTTGAATTTAATAGATCATCAATGTATTTGGTTTAATTAAGCTGTAAAGTTACAAGGAAAAATGACAAAGCTAATGCGAAGAAAAAAAAAAAAAAGAAAAAAGGTAATGCTCAGAAGACGGAGAATGAGTTTTTGGACTAGAAGCCACCCATTAGACCTCTTACTATTGATAAGGACTGCAAGAATTATAGTAAGGCCATAAACAGACACTTGGGTTCATTGCATATTCCTTTTTAGAAAAATGTTGAGTTTGGGGCCTTTAAGGAAAATATCTTATTATTTTTCAGTAGTTAAATACATCAAAATAAAAACCAAAAGCAAAGCATTCTGACAGTTAAATAAAAAAGATTTTTAACTTTACTGTACATTTGTGTTTTATTTATCTATATCAGTTCTTTATTTTATTCTCCAAATTAAATTTCCCTGAAATTTCTAGCAATAATAAAGGGGAGTCTGGGTTTTATAGCTTCTCTGAAGTTAAATATCTTAAGAGTAGAAAATCAAGGGGCAGACAACAGTATGAAGTTATATATCTTCTAGAAAATCTATATTTAATTCATCTGTATGTTCAAATGGTAAGAACTTATTATCATTGTTACAATTTTATATTACATATAATAGAATTATAGCACATCTTGTCTGAAGCGGGTATTTCTAAAGAGAGGAGCAAGATATTTGTACTCAAGTGTAAACTTCCTGAATAGGAAATAATGTTCAAAAGTAAAGCTCAATAAGCCCAAGTGCATATTTTAAGGCTGTAAGAATTATTTAGCATTTGCTTCTATTAAGAGTTAGCTAACTAGGGGCACCTGAGTGAGTCAGTGGTTGAGCCTTTGGCTCAGGTCCTGGGATCAAGTCTCACATCAGGCTCCCTGGACCTCTGCCTATCTCTGCCTCTCTCTCTGTGTCTCTCATGAATAAATATATAAAATATTTTTTAAAAAAAGCTAACTAAATACAAGCTAATCTTGAATGCTATACTAAATTACTAGTATATTGATAATTAGTATTAGTTCCACTTTAAAGAGGAGACTTTTTGTACCTCTCTGAATTCATGCTAGTAACATTATTATCAATAAATCAAGACTTCCCTATTTTTATTATAGGCAGAAATATTTTGATATGCTTCTTCCTATATTGTAAAATAAAATATTAATACTAAATCCTGGGAAATTCTATATTTTATCTCTCATGGTATTCAGATTTCTCATGGAAAATGTATATAGAGTGTATTACATACTATTAAATTTTATGTCATAAAGTGAGAAAAGCAGTTTTAAATTAGTTATTTAAAAAATATATGGTCTTAAAAAAATAAAAAATATATGGTCTTTAAGGACAAATTGCTGCACATCAGAGTCAGATTTTTTGTTACAACAAAAAAATCTTAAAAGGCCAGATTAGTAAATATTTTAGGCTTTTTGAGCCTAAATGGTCTCTGTCTCTACTAAATTCTGCCATGGATCACAAAAGCAGCCATAGCAATACGTAAATGAATGAGTAGTGCTATCTTTCAATGAAACTTTATTTTCAAAGACAGGTGGTAGATCAGGTTGGCCTCTGGGCCATAGTTTACTGATTAGTTGTACTTAGTACTTTTTACATTTCCTCTATTTAAGAAAGATGATTTTGACCCACATTTCCCACTCTCTCTAGATATTATAGATTTGTATATATGTATATATAATTGTATTATAATTGAGTATATGATTGTTATGTAATATAATATATAACAAAATATAACATGTTTGTACATTGAGATTTTTAAGGATCAAATACATGAGAAAGTACTTTAAAAATGAAATATTGGTCAAAGGGTACAAACTTCCAGCTAAAGATGGATAAGTTCTGGAAATTATTGATAGCAAGGTGATTACAGCTTATAATTCTGTATTAATACTTGCAAGCTGCTAAGTAAGTAGATCTCAAATGTTCTCACCACAAAAAATAAATGGTAATTGTGTGATGTGATAGAGGTGGTAGCGACACTACTGGTGGTAATCATTTTGCAATATATAAATGTTTCAACTCAACATGTCTTACACCTTAAACTTATACTGTGTTATATGCCAACCCTATCTCAATAAAGCTTGGGGAAAAACTAGAAGTATTTCTATTTATAAATAAAAGGCGGTAGGACTGTAAAATGAGATGTTCAGCTATTCATGGCTAAAATGTATATCAGGATGTCTTTCTAACATTATAGTGGGTTAAAATTATTTCATGCTTCTAATGTGAAGAGACATGGAGATACCTTAATATCATATTATACATAATAAATGTAATAAATATATAATAATATAAAATATATAATGTAAAGTGTTATTTATGATCCTCTGTATAGTTAATTCTATCATAAATAGGAAATTTGTTTGAAACTAATTTGGTGTGCTTTAACATTATATTTAAAATACATGGAACCAGTATCATTTCAACACATGAAAAATAGGAAGTTGTTAATTTTATAAATATCCAACAATCTCACTGATTTGCTATAAAATCAGTGTCACTACCATGTGATACTTGGGGTCAAGGATGTTAAGAAAGAAATGAGCTAAAGAAACAACATGGCTGACAATGGAAGCTTTTGTTACCTTCACATGGAAAAGTTGAGAAAATACTAAACCTGAAATTCTCCACGTAAATTAGGAAATGTGAGTTCTCTCTTTTTTTAAGATTTTATTTATTTATTCATGAGAGACACAGAGAGGCAGAGACACAGGCTGAGGGAGAAGCAGGTTCCCTGTGGGCAGCTTGACGTAAGACTCAATCCAGGACCTGGGGTCATGACCTGAGCCAAAGGCGTAAGCTCAACCACTGAGCCACCCAGGCACCCTGGGAAATGTGAGTTCTAACATTAGGTAGGCAAAGGACAGTCCTTTAAATTATTTTAATGTGAAGGCTATTCAGATTAAGAATTGATTTATTGATAATTATCCATAATAGATTATTGATTTATTGATAATAAATTATCCATAATTAAATTCAAAGTACAGTAACAAATAGCTCAGATTCACCTTAAAACTTTTCTGCTGAATTCAAAGATAACAAAAATTTGCTTCAGTTTTTTTTGTATCTTTCAGGGTCTCAAAAGTATCTTAATTTATATAGATTGTGATAGGAGATTAAATGTTCTTAGAAACACTATCACCTTTAGGTAGTGACTTGACTTTAAAAACATTTTATGATGTTTACATAATATAGGGAAATAATTCTAGTTAAGCAGGTACATGCTACATAATTTACATTTTTAGAACACTTACATGGGAGACCGGGGGTTTTAAAAGATAAGGGATTCCAGTAACATTACCACTCATTTGAATGATGAACAATAGACAAGTTAGTGCTAATCAGATGTTTTTCTGACCTATTTAAAATGATTCAACCCTCCCACATCCAGGTTCCAGAGAAAAAAATATATTACAAATTGGTTCATTCTTTTCTCTCCACATCTGGGGATATTCCCTCTTGATTCTCAAGTCTGATATGGATATGATACATACTTCTAAATTAGTACTTACTGTATTACATCATGGAAACTCTATATTTTTATACATATAAAATGAGTTTTTTAAGGACAGAGCTGTATCTTACAGTATTCCTAGTGCTTCACACAGTACTTGGCATTTCCTCATATTTACTGGTTAAATTGAATTAAAGACTACACTACAAGGAGTTCCACTGTCACTGACATTAACCTTGTTAAGATATATGGTTTCTCAACATAATGGCACCATACAAAAAAACTTTTCTGGAAACTATCTAGGGAGACATGAGAAGGACAAAGTTGTGTTTCAGAGGAAGGAAGGTACTGTGCTAACATTTCCTGGGGTGGTCAACAAGCTTATATTTTATTTGCTTCTTAATAAATGGTTTTAAATAATAAGTTTGCACTATTGAAACCCACTATTACCTTGAGAAAGTCTAGTTAGGAATAGAGTATAAGGAGGCCCTTAAACGAACACTTTTCTCTATAGCTTACTCATAGGGCATTGAGTGCAACCTATTCTACAGATGATCTACTGTCATGAAAATGGTTAGAACACTAAAAATATTATATTTTAAGCAGGATGTTGGAGAGATGGTTTCCCATTAGAAACAAAGGAATTTGAAAGGAATTTGAACATATAATTCATATATATATAAATAAGTTTTCTTAAGAAAGAATAACTGGAAGAAGGAAGTAGGGGTGATTTCTCTCAATAGTTAATGAGGTTATTTTCCTTAAAAATATACACTACCTATAGGCATACCTGACCTTCCCCAGGCCTACGGCATACATTATATTGAAAAGGATTTGGACCTATGCCTCACAGCTTGTACATCGAAGGGTACTGATGGTTTGGGGCCCGTGTGTACATCACTGTGTACAAGCATTTGTGCAGCCAATTCTTGACTTGTATTTTCACGGCTGGTAGAAGAGAACTGCTTCAACTTTATTCCCTCAAAACGCGGCACCTGCCCTACCCCAAGTTCTACATTCTGGTCTAGCTAACCAGTTGTAAATACGGAACGTTCTGTGTCCTCTCACACAGCCTTGTACTCCTTTGCATGCAGAACATCCTCTCCAAATGTTTCTTTTGCTTAGGACGCTCTCCGCCACACCCAAGCTCTGATCTAATTCCCACCCACACTTCCAGGCCTGGCTTAGCTGTAAACGTTTATGGAAGGCATCCTCAGCCCTTTTACTCATACTTCCAGATCACCTTTGCAGAACTGTCCGTTCACCTCTTGTTTTTCTATTTGAAGTATTGTCTTGAAGACAAGGCCAGTACCCATTATCATATCTTCAGCAATACAAAAACAAGGAGGCAGTCTGCAGATAGAGTGAAGATTTCCAGCTTGCTAACGCTGTAGGGCTTGATAGCAGCATTACTTTGGGCAGATATCAATCTCTCTATGGTTCAGTTTCATCATCTATAAAATACATGTAATACTTTGGAGGGTTGTAAATAAGTACTCAAATACGTAATTGTGCTTTTGTAAGCACTTTACATGTATTATCATTTATTCCTCTGTACAACTCTAGGAGGCAAGTAATGTTATCATTTATATTTTATAGTTATACTGAAACATAGAAATATTAAGTAACTGGCCCAACAAGTATTCAGAATAAGACCATAACCAGAATTTGAACCTGGGCTGTCTGACTCCAGAGTACACATTCATTCTATAATGCATTTCATTTTGTTTCCAGTTCCACTACTTATAAGGATATTATATTTTGATGATCTTCATGTTCATGTATTTTCACCTTTCAGCAAGTCTCATGAGGCAGTTACTTTTCCTTTCTCTTTAAAGAAAACTGTGTAAATTCAGAAAGATTGTAATTAGAAGAATTTCTTCTTAAGATGTATATTTTATTCCAATTTGAAGAGCAATACCAAATATATGGAATAATTGCAGTTTTCTTATCTTAACCCCTTAGTCCTTATCTAGGCTTTAATATGTAAATGCATTAAATTCTTGCTTCACTTCTAGTCAGACCTTGATACCAAATATTCTCATTTAAATTATTAACTCCCTAGGCTCCTAAATTATCCTAGTGTGTCTAGGGGGCCCCAGGCTCATTCAGGCAGGAAACCAAATCCCTCCACTTTCTGCCCCTATTATTCTTTTTGTCAATGTATTTGTTCTAAAAATCTATTTCCATAGTTGCTGATTCTTATTTCTGTTTTGCAGAGAAAGATTATCTCCCAACAGACCTGCAGATAGGAGATTATACAGCTTTGCTAAGAATAAAAACTTTGCTTGACTTAAAATTCTCAGTTCTAAACAACCCCTCTTCCTTTCAAAACAGCAATTTAACTTTTCTTAAAGAGATCAGATAGTGCTGGTGGTCTTGGATGCAAAGTGTTTAGACTTGATGCTATAGTCATTGGAGAGCTACTGATGATATGAACGTATCTTGTAAAACACGTCACAAAGATTTGGTTGGCAGGGGTCAGCGGGGACTTAGGAGGGACTTAGGAAAAGAGACTGAATCAAGACTGTTGCAGCATTGCAGATGTGGGTGTTCTCACTTGGGGAGGGACAGAGAGAATACAGAGGGGTGCTTTTGAAAGATAGGGTGAAGCAAGAGTCTATATACTGCTTGACAAGATACAGGAGGCCAGGGAAGAGAGGAAGGGAAAAACCACGTTTTCTCTGCTTTAAGGCTGAGTGACCAAAAGATGATATAAACAGAGATGGAGAGAGCTGATTTGGGCAGCAGGCATGGAAAGTGGTGCAGGGTGCTGGACAAGAAAAGAAGAGTAAAGTGAGTAATCTGACTACAAACACATTTCATATAACAGCACTGAATCTATATCTTCTATTTTCTAGACAAAAGATTGAGTTGAAAATTAATAGTCTATAAATGTATTATTAAAATTCTCTTTCTCCTAAGTAATTCCTAAATCATCAAAAACATGAGCCATTAACTCTTTTAAAAATAGGACATCTAATTTAGTCCTATAAAAAACTGAGAATGCTTTTAAAAATATCCAGCAAGTATTGAGACATCACATAACACTTCTTTCTAGAAACAACATATTTAGAAAATGATTTCTCAGATACTTCAGTGGCCCTAAAATAGTCCTCTCATTGTATGTACTCTGTTTCGGGAATGAATGACTGAGAATATAGTCAGTGGGCAGTTAGTTTAAAACTGTACAAGAATGATTTAAAAAAATAAAGACGTTAATTTCAGAGCTGTCTACACATTAGTGACAATTAGTCAAGAAAATTCTAAGGGAGCAAGATCCAATGCAGGAGAGCCCAGAGGGTTTGGGACTAGATCTTGTATTACACCTAAAATTAATTGTGTACCCAGGGTACAAGGCTGAATAATGCCACGGGAATAAAAGAATATAAAGAATAAAGGGTGGACTGTGGTGGTAAATGTAATACAAGACTGGGAGGGGGGAGGGCTAGAAAACGTTGCTAAGTGTGTGCGTTCTAGCGGAAAAGCCAATGAGTAGGAGAATGGAAGCTGCTAAAATAAAAAACTGAATATATGCATAAGAAAACCATGTTATGTGGGGCTTTTGGCATATGTCCCACACCCACAATTTACGACATCGGTTTGGTTCACAAATGAAGGTAATTACACATCAGCCCTTACCTGCAATCGGCACCCTGACAATACCTATAGTTTGCTTAAATCCTCTGAGCAGCTAGCCATGTAGCATTGTGCCAATCACAATTCAAGAACCTTTCTTTATTTGCCAGGTATTGTTTGAACGTTAAAAAATAAAATCAAGTGACGCAAGTAGCTTTTCTGTGGCTATATTGTTTGCCAAAGCTGTGACTGGATAAGGTCCAGTAGTACCTTTAGGATGGGCCCAGAAATAAGTAAGAAAGCAAGGCGTATTTTGATAGAAACTTCTAGAAAAATGACACGATTTCAGGGCTTTAATTAACCTTCGGAATCATAATGCAGCTCCTCGTTTACAGTGAAAAATATTTAGGTCCAAAGGAGGTCAAGTGACCTGTGACCTGCCCAAGCTCACCAAACTAATTACTAGCAAAGCTAGCACCAGAAGTCAGGTGTAATTCTCCTTCTCTGCCCTGCTCATAGCAGAAGTCATGCTGCCTTCACCTGAATTCACAAAACTCCCAAATGCCATTTTAGCTAAATGACATATTCTAAAACTATTTTTTTCTATGTAAATCAATCTAGTTACAGCATGCTAGTATCTGAGACATTCTTTTTTTAAAAAAAAAATTTTTTTTAAGATTTTATTTATTTATTTATGAGAGATACAGAGAGAAAGGCAGAGACACTGGCAGAGGGAGAAACAGGCTCCATGCAGGGACCCCTATGTGGGACTCCATCCCGGGTCTCCAGGATCATGTCCTGGGCTGAAGGCAGTGCTAAACCACTGAGCCACCTGGGCTGCCCCCCCCAAAAAATGTTTTTAAGACCTTATTTACTATTTGAGAGCAAGTAAGTGCATAAGTTGAGGGGGAGAGGGGCAGAGAGAGAGGGAGAAGCAGACTCTCCACAATGAGCCTGACCTTGGGCTCAATCCCAGGACCCCAAGATCAGGACCTGTGCCAAAGGCAGACACTTAACTGACCTGGATGGCCCATATAGAAGATATTCTGAAATTAGCATTTTCTACCATTCCAAACTAAGTCTTGCTAAGCAAAATTTTAAACAAGTATTTACTATCAGGTTTTTAAAACAAATTAAAACAACTGGTGAACAACTTCTGGTGAACAACTTCTCTGATTTTATCTGCCTGATGTTTGGTTTCACAGGTTAAAAACTAGAAAATATTTTATCTTTCCCATAAGGCCCCTGACATGATTTTGGTGATTAATACAATTCACATTTATGAATTTTTTTTTTTTTTTTTTTTTTTTTTTAGTATACAGCCTTTTACAGTGAGACCGTCTAGATAACATATTAGCTCAAGTTTTTGTTAGGGAAAGCCTTTTAATGTTTTTCTCCCTCTCTGTCTCTGTCCTTGACAAGTAAAACAGGTCCTTAAAGACTTTAAAAATGTGGCTTAAAAGACAAAACAGGTGTGTGCTCTTTAATCTGTGGGCATCACTACCTCATCCCATGTAAAGATGCTTGTTGCTAATAGTAGAAATAGTATCTGACATAGGTTTGTTTGGTTTTCATCAGTATTTACAGTTCAGATTTCATTTTGTTTTTCACAAGACCATTTGGTATCAGTTCAAGCTAACATTTAACAACACCTTAGCAAAACAACCCAAAGTTGATCCGATATACATTACACACGTATACACACACACACACACACACACACACACACACTTTGCAAATGTCAGATACCTGTAGATAAAAGAAAATGGTCACCTGATACTCTTCTTGAAGGTTCATCTCTCAGGCCTATCTAAATGAGGGGAAGACCCACCTAAGTATTATAATACAATAGCAGAAGACCATTTAAAATAAGAACTAATTTACTTTCTAATTATTTTTTAGAACTCCTAAGTTTTCTGCAGTTCAGTGCTTAGGTGGTTATGAGGTTATGCAGAAGAGTCTAACAGGTAGATTTTGGCAGATACCATGGTTTGAGAGCTTCAGGAAGGCCATGGGAGGTAGACACAAGGCTGGGAGGGGCACAGAGTTGTTATATTTTAGGCTGGAGTCCAGGGAAGTCAAGTAAGGCCAAGCACAGCTGGCAAAGGCCATCGTTCTAGGTAATGAAGGCCCAGAGTCCAGGAAGTCAGAGCAAATTGGAAAGACAGATTCTGGAGAACAGGTAACACTTTGTTCTTTCTGCTCTCTGTGGCCATGACAGGCCCCGTTGTTGATTGTTACCAGAAAGAGGTCAGAAGTCAGCCTGGGTATTCTGCTTCTCACTGAAGCAGAGGCACCAGGATCACTTGGTATGGATTTTTGCCATTTTAGATCATTAGATGACTGACTTCTCTATTTCAGACTATGCTGGTAACCTTTGAAGGGGGCTACTGAGTATATATATCCATCACATTCTTGATATGTATTAAGGCCGACAAGATTTAAATTTATGATACATACAAATATTATGAGGGAATAGAAATAATAAAATGTCAGTTGGTGGTAGATGAGTCCATCATTTCACAAGCTGTGTTATCTTGTGTCGGTCATATAACCTTGTTGATTTGCATTTTATTCACCTGGAGCAGATTTAATGCCCTACGATATACAAAGCACTAATCCTTGGGCTTGATATAAATTACTTCCATTAATTCACTTACTCTTTTGTCAGCCAACAAAAACTTACTGAGAGCACTACCATGGACGATTCTGGATTCTAGGTCTGGAAACGGGGTGGTGAGCCAGCTGAGATGTTCTTGTCCCCAAGGAGCTGGCACTCCTGCTTGCTTCGTTTGTTTGTTTACATATGCCAATTACCTACTTTCTACTTCACAGAGTAATAAAATGTTGGAGAACATGGTTGGGTAATAAGGAAACCCACAAATAGTTACAGTGATCACGATCCAGGGTGTGGATCACTTAAAATATCAGTAAAATATCTTGACTCATCCCAGATTGTGGCAAATCAGATCACAACAAATTAAATTTACCACTTCAAGTTATCCAAGACTATTAAATGTAGTGTAAAACCTGAGTAGTTCACATACATGAATTTGAAATATCTGTTCAAATACCTGATTCATTTTACTAATCCTTAACTGCATCTTGTATTCCTTGATGTCTTCTATTACCTACACTCAAGTCTTTGGCTTCTCTACTTCCCAAATACAGACACTAGCTGGAACATAACCTTTTTTTAAAAAAAGTTAAAAGTCACAATCACATGTAAAGAGTAATTTTTTTTCTTATTTGTAGGCTACATTTTCTTAACTATCTCTTTTCAAATATCACTGTATAGCACAAAAATAAATATAGGGCTTCAGTACTTTATGTTCAAAAGACTAAAGATTGAGCTTCAACTCATTATTACCAAAGATAATTGGCAGTCCACAGGTTAAAGGGTTATAAACTTTTAAGAAAAACCCCTCCTAAAATGCATACAAGAGGAGGAAAGGCACTCAAGGGAAGAGCTGTGAAACCAACAATGAGGGTAGGAAACACTTAACTGAAGGAGGAACCCCCCACGTCAGCCCCCTGCTAAGTCTACTCAGCAGGAAATAACATTCTTCATTATTCCACAGTGTAGAACATCATAATGAGGAGCAAAATGAAGTCGATCCTTCAATATATGGATGAAGGAAACTTGACAGCTTCCCAGGACTTTCTGAGATGTACTGCAATCTCATTAATTTATAATTGGAATTATTTATTTGAGGTATGTAGATATCCACAGTCTACTAATCATTGAAGTGCACCCAGTGGCAAATGTGATATATTGCTCGCCCTTTTATTATTTATTTTTATTATGTTTTTAAGATTTTATTTATTTATTCATGAGAGACACAGAGGGAGATGGGGGGGGAGAGAGAGAGAGAGAGAGAGAGAGAGAGAGAGAGAGAGATTGGCATAGACCCAGGCAGAGGGGGAAGCAGGCTCCATGCAGGGAGCCTGACGTGGGACTCGATGCTGGGTCTCCAGGATCAGGCCCTGGGCTGAAGGCAGCGCTAAACTGCTGAGCCACCCGGGCTGCCCTGCTCACCCTTTTAGATCACCCAAAAGTGATCTATAAGGTTATACCTCTCTCTTAGATAATGGATATATGATTATATGTTAAATTTTCTGTATCTTCAAAAAACATATAGACAACAGTGCTTGGCACACACACACACACCAAGGCAAGAGGGGCTTCTGTCCTCTGGGCCTGGGCTTCAGAGAATCTCTCTGCACATCTCTAACTATAGATCTTTGCACAAGATAAAGAATTGAGGAACTGAAGGACTGTGCCCATCCAGAGCCTGAGCCATGCCTCCTTTTATGCCTTCTCTGGTTACTTGGTATCCCAGAATTCCCACCCAAATGGCCATGAGCCTGCTTCAGCTTCTAACCCTAAGACTGTTTTCAAGCCTGGATTGTTCCATCTATATGAAACACTCCAAGGCTTGAGGGATGCCCAAGCAGCAGCTGTTTGCAGCAGATCAGATATGGATATGTGGGTTGGTCCGGCCATGTGCATAACCTTGACATCTCTCACCTTGCCTTTGGACCTCTCACCTTGTGGGTTGGAGATAAGAATGGAAAAGAAGGGAGGCTGGTGCATGAACTTTCAAGCAGACCCTCCATGGATTTGTACTTTTTAAACATGAAACTCCAAGGTTTCAAACAATTTTAATTTTGAACTTCACCTGAAGATATATTTTTCAAGGTGGGATGATAGAATATGCTTCATTTACAGATACCACAATTTATAATTTGATGTTTTATGTGGGCCTCTATTTGTACTCTTTTATAAATCCTACAAATGTTAGGGAAGGGACTATATGTATATATTAAATACAATTAATTTTCCCTAGCATTTCTGGTATATGAATTTCCAAGAGGATGGCAAAAGATCTCTAAATTTTTAAGGTGTGCTTCAGACTGTGATTTCATATTAAGTCCACATCACCTTGGATTGCTTTTCCCAACATGTCTCAGCAAAACATTATACAACCTGATTAAACAAAGCCTCTTTCCCACACAGCTCCACCTTCCTTACTTGGCAGATTTAATTTGGTAACACCCTTTAAAGGCCATCATTCCAGCCACATTTAAAAGAAATAGCCCTTAGATCAATATATTAACTTTTTTTTAAAGATTGTATTCTATTTCTGACCACAAGGCAGGTAAAACCAAAGAAAAACTATCCCTCAAGGAATAATACACTTTATACTTTTCTTCCCACTCTTCCTCTCTTAATTTTTTAAACCAAAGTCACACAAATTAGACAAACAAGACTAAAAAAACCAAAATAGAAACAAAGTTGAACACCATGGGATCATTCTGAATATTTATCTCCGTAATTCCTCTAAGCCATAATAATGTAATAATACCCTAGTAAATACTAAGAATCCTCTACAACCCAAGGATATGCTCCTAGGTGATGGCAGTCTAGGGATGTATGTATAATTCAGTGCAAAATAAGACATAAGAAATGCTAGGCAAGAGAGAAAAGGTTTTAATGTGAGTTCAGGGGCAAAAAAGATTATTTTACCTTAGGCAATGAGTAGGAATTGAATATATTTTGTGAAAAGACAAAAGGGCATTTCCTGATTGCTTTTTAAATTTAATTTAGAGCCTTCTAGAATATCCCAAGTTTAAATATTGAAGGTATTAAAGCATCTTGCTTTCATATTTCCAGGCCACTTAAGATTTGCCAAATGCCTAAGGTAATCTGAAACAGAGATCACAAAAATGGGCAAGGAGGAATAGAGTAAAGTTGGGGCATTGATTTTCAGAGCTTTACTCTGAAAAGTGATGACTTATTAAGAAAACTAATGGCTGTCAAGTGCACTGAAATTTTTGTAGCAAATCTATCTTCTTTGGATATCGATATTTAGTGGGAACTTAATATATAGGCAACAACAGATTTTCTAACAATAACTCCAATGAGTCATTGAATTACCCTAGTTATATGTAAGTGATGAACCGACCCACAGTACACACCCGGTGTGTCATAGCCGATGATGCTCAAGGTGGGCTGTTCATAAGCCACACAGATTCCTCAACATACAGCTCCTTGGACTTGAGTCATCCCAGTGGCATTCATTACATTCTGAATTGTCAGAATGCAAACATGTCACCATAAATTACTAAGGCCTGACTAACTATCTTCAACTGCTCAAACCATTGTCAAGTCCCTAGTGAAAGCTCTGAACCACAAATATGGCCCAACAAATTATGATTTGGGAAACATCACCACAGGCATTCAGTTAAGTTTGTTGAATTGAAATGAAGTTGCAACACCAGAAATAGTGCTTCAGCATGATTCAAAATTAACGTAGGAAAATGTTTTGTTTCCTTTGTTGTTTTTTTCTTGTCAAATTTATCTAATTTTGAAACATTATCCAAACTGACTCTCATCAAATTTAGCTAATTTTGAAACATCCAAACATTATATCTACAATATGATATAATGTGCAATCCTTGGTGGCAGATTATTTTTAGAAAAGAAAATATGGTAAAAGTGGATTTTATACAGAAATAATGCTGTTTGCACTAGAAATACAAGGGAGAGGGAGAACATGAGCTCAGCCAAGCATGTTCCCCCTCAGGTCACTTGCACTTGCTATTCCTACTGCATGGAACCCTCTTGCTTAGTAATCTGCATAGATAGTTCCTTGGAACCTTCCAGTTTCTGACTACATATTGCTTTAATCAGAGAGACCTCTGACCACTCTTTATAAACCAGCAACCCCTTTATACATCGTGCTCTCCCTCTTATTCTGCTTATATTTTTAATTTTTAATATGCTTTTAATGTTCTCCTAAACATGTATCAATAGCGCACATGTTATATATCTACCTGTGTCCTTTTTTTCTTCTTCTCCTTAAAATATGTTCCTTGAGGATAAGGACTATATTTTGTTCATTACTATATTCCCAGCATTATGTCTATGGCACATAGTATAGTAGGTACTCAATAAATTTTTCTTGAGGAAATGAATGGATAATTGCTAGCTCTTTGTAGGTCACAATTCTCACTCACTTTAACCTTAAATATAGTAAATGATATAATTACTTTGAGGAAGAGAAATACCATCCAGACACCTGAAATATACAACAGAACAAAACTCAAATTATTCAGAAGCAAGAAGAGACATACAGTGTATACAAATCTATAGAACCAAATACCGGTAACTTAAGCCTCTCAGAGTTGAATTTGCTTACCTGATGCTTAGTGACAGATAGCTAATGTAACTGCTAACTTAAAAACTTCCTAGGTATCATTTAAATAAGTATATGCAATTTCAACAAATAGTTGGGATAACTGGATATCTACATGAAAAAGGATGAAGTTAGATACCTACCTCACACCATATACAGAAATTAATTCAAAATGGATCCCAGACCTACAGCTAAAAGGGAAAATTATAGGGGATCCCTGGGTGGCTCAGCGGTTCAGCACTGCCTTTGCCCTGGGGCATGATCCTGGAGTCCCGGGATCCAGTCCCATATCAGGCTCCCTGTGGAGCCTGCTTCTCCCTCTGCCTGTGTCTCTGCCTCTCTCCCTCCCTCTCTCTCTCTTTCTGTGCCTCTCATGAATAAATAAATAAAATCTTTTTTTAAAAAAAGGGAAAATTATAAAACCCTTTGAAGAAAACATAAAAGTAAAACCTTTGTCACTTGGGTTAGGCAATATTATCTTGGATACAACTTTAAAGCAATAAGCAAATTGGATTTCCTCAAACTTAAAAAAAACTGGGCTTCAAAAAAAAAAACCAACAAAAAAGTAAACAGACAACCACTAGAATGGGAGAAAATATGTGTAAGTCATATATCTGACAAACAACTTATATCCAGAATATATAAAGAACTCTTACAACTGAATAATAAAAAGACAACACAATTAAAAATGGACAAAAGATATGAATAGACATATCTCCGAAGAAGATATAGAATAACCACATGAAAAGGTGATCAATAGCATTAGTAGATTAGGGAAAGGGAAATCAAACCCAAAGTGAGAGACTACTTCACACATCCACTAGGATGGCAATACCAAGTGTTAGTGAAGAATGTAAAGAAATTGGAAACCTAATACACTACTGATGGAAACATAAACTGGTATAGCCACTTTTGAAACAGTTTGGCAATTACTCAAAATGTTATGCATAGAACTGCCATATAACCCAGCAATGCCACAACCAGATATAGGCCCAAGAAAACTGAAAACTGAAAACTGAATATGCCAATATTCCTAGCAGCATTATTCATGATAGACAGAAAGTGGAAATAACCCAAATGTTCATCAACTGATGAGTAAACAGTGGTGGTAAATACATATAACGGAAAACTATTCAGAAGGAAAAAGGAATGAAGTAGTACAAGATTCATACTACAACATTCATGAATCTTGAAAACATAGCACTAGATGAAAGAAGCCAGTCACAACTCATTTAGTGTATGAAAAATCCAAAATACACAAATGCACAGAGCCAGAAAATAGATTATATATTATCCGATGCTGGGTTGGAGTAGTGGGAATGGGAGTGGAGAATGACCACTAATGTGGATAGGGTTTGTTTTGGGATGATGAGAATGTTTGGAAATGAGATAGAGCTGATAGTTGCACAACTGAGAATAGATAAAAATTACTCAACCGTACACTTTAAACGGGTGAATTTAATGGTATGCAAATTATATTTAAATAAAACTATTAAAAAACCAACAACATAAGTATGAAGCACAGCTGTAGAGCAAAATATCACCTTCCATTGTGCTGCACAACAGGGATACTCAGAGTAGCAGGAATCCCACTCCTGGGAGGTGCAGGTCATACAAAGCAATGGAATTCTTCCCTTCAGGGCCACTTCTATTTCAGAGGGAGAGTAAGAGCCTGGAGTTAAGTGGTGTTCAAAAGCCCATTTGCTCAAGCTTTCTGCTCAGCTTGTTGCTTCAGGATCTGAAATGCCTTTTATAGGTCATCTTGTGGAATAAGTCATGAAGGACCTTATTAAAATAGAAACACTGTATGTGGAAATGCATAGTACATTAACTTATTAACACTCCTAAGAATTAGCTTATGAACTTACTTAGCCAAGCATTTCAGTCGGGCCCTAAAGGAATGAAATGTTAATTAAAATTGAAGGAGAAAAAGATTTGGTACTGGCACACTGCCTGAAGCACTGATCTTAGAAATAAAATCTGAAAAACATAGATCTGAAATGTGGGATGGCACTAAAGATTAATATTTTTGTCTATCACCATTTACCCACCTGGCTTTACCTTTCCTACCATGTAAATAAATTCTGGTCGTATAGGCTAGACTTACACCATTTTCTTCTTTTGTTCTTTAAGCTTTAGTAAGCAAGTGCTAAATCTAGGATTATAAATCATAATCCTTGGCAGTGAAAAGCCACTCAAGTGTTTTTGAAGAAAGGGAGTGTCATGATTAGGTGTTTTAGAAATATTCTAGCTGCAGTGTGGAGAACAGATTTGTGGGAACAAGACTGAATGTAGTGAGATGGTGTAGGGACCAACAACCCACCAAGATGGCATGAAGATTACTTCAAAGGGAAAACATCTGCAGAAAGAAATCTTAT
Source organism: Canis lupus baileyi (assembly GCF_048164855.1). NCBI lineage: Eukaryota > Metazoa > Chordata > Mammalia > Carnivora > Canidae > Canis > Canis lupus. Next base: position 5,841,797 of record NC_132871.1, read on the forward strand.
CTGCACTCCCCTTCCATGACTAAAGCAGGACTTTATTGAGTCACTTACTACAAACCTCATCTCCAGGGAAGTCTTGCGTCAGGAAAACAACTGGCCTAGGGCACTGGGACATTCCAAAAAATCATGTAAACAAGTCTCATCAGAACCTTCCATCTTTTGAAGCCCTCAACTCACTCTCCTTTATTAAGCTGATAGATAAACCCTTAGTCCTACCTGTTCAGGGAACCACTTCTTATGGGATGTCCCCACATGCACATGAAAATAAATTTTTCTCCTGTTACTCTATTACCAATTATTTCATGGGCCCCCAATCACATGGACCTAAATTGGTAGAGGATAATGTTTCCTGCCAACAATAGGTTAGGAGGCTATTACACTAATCTGGTTTAAAAAAAAAAAAAAAAAAGACAATGCTGGTTTGAATTAGGGTGGCAGCTGAGGGACGAGAAGTGTTTTAAATAAAATCAGCAGATTTGAGGATTTGGATATGGTCAGGAGGGAATAGGGAAAATATGGCAATGAATCCCAGGTCCCTTCCCAAAGCCCTTCAAAACTTCATACTCTGCTGGCTGAATAGCTTTCAAAATGTAGAATGTGCTATAGAAACGGTATGCGGGTGGGTGGGCAGATAATTCAAAAGCAGGTGGTACAATTCCTCATAGAAAAACTGCTTTGTTAAGCAAAAACATCTTGGTAAGTCATCATTGGCTCTGCATTTGGAGCTTGTCTAAAATGAGCTTAAAATTGGACAAAGGAAATACTGCCTGCACAGAAAAAGTGAGAGGAATGCTTTGCTTCAGCAAGAGATGAATGAATCAAATGTTTGAAGACCAGGAAAAGCCATGCGGGATAATAAGAAGTAGGGAAGATGGCCCAGGAAGCCATCAGGAGCTAGGTCCTGAGCAAAAGTCTTGACTAGTTGGCTAGTGATGTGTGGCCGATGAACGGGATGTCTGTTGTTCAATGCGACATTATCTACTGTGCTATGATGTCCTGGCATCTTAGGATATAACCCAAATCTTTAATCCGACTCCTGGTATAAAAACACATGTACTTCACATTTGGGTCCATGCAGAATGGATAGAAGAGGATAGCTAGGGGGCGCCTGAGTGACTCAGTTGGTTAAGCATCTTACTCTAGATTTGGGCTCAGGTCATGATCTTAGGGTCATGGGATCCAGTCCCATGCTGGGCTCTGTGGTCAGTGGGGAGTCTGCTTGAGATTCTCTCTCTCCTCCTCCCTCTGCTTCTCCCCCCATCTGTGCACTTGTGCACTCTTTCTCTCAAATAAATAAATGTTGAAGAAGAAGGAGGAGGAGGAGCAAGAGAAGAAAAAGAAGAAAGCTAGGAGAGGAAGGATGTAAAAGGCATACTTAAAGTAGGAACTGAAAACAAGGAGTAAAGTAGGGAGGATGTACCACCTGACATTCACCACATCTACTGTGACGTCGGATGGGAGGGGAGGTTGGCAACAGGGGAAGCAAGAAAATTATATGTAAGACCCAGAGTAGGGGCAAAAGCAGGGCCATTTCCAGTCAACTATTGTAGGACAAGACAGCTCTGAGCAAACTGGATGACTGGGGCTACCAGGCCCCTAATACATGGGTAAATACCTGAGAATCTTTTAAATTGTCTTTTCAGAAATCTAACTTCTGAATATCCTCATCCTTCATTTCTGTGCAAAACTGAAAGTACCCCTCTATTTGTGAATGTAGGTTACGTTGGACATACATCTAGTGGTTCAAAATATTAAAAGACTTATTATCTGTATTATATACCAATCAGATGGAAGAGCTGGGTGTTGAAACACACAAAATAATATTGTCTGGAATAGAAAATAATACTGGACAATTTTTAATCTTACAATTTTTCTTAGTACTTCAGAAGGTATAAGTTTTTCTTAACTAGGACTCCTGAACTAATGAAAATGTCTAAATTACAAGTATAAAACGAATGCCTTCTTACTTGGAATATATACTGTCAGTGAAATGTATTTTGAAGAAAATATAGTGAATGTTTTATCTAATGCTTTAAAGTCTGTCTTAGTATTGCCTGAAGTATTCTCCAGAGAGGCCTCCTTGAAGCAGGACAATTTAGAAAATAAATGATGTACCTGGAAATTATCATCAGGGTTAATCTTGTAAAAAATAGGTTCTTAATTCATGATTTCCACAGAGACATTATTGTACTTACCAAGTTGCAGCTCTTACTGTGGTTACCACTGGGAATTCTAATGAAAAATAGATTGTTTTCTCTTCCTATTGAGATTGGTGTAATCCTAAGTATATTCAGATAAGAGCTAATAGAATATATCATGAAAACAAACTGGAAGATTGAGGGGTTTTTAAAAGTTAAAAGCCACAGATATGGTTTTGGAATGTCCTCTGAATTTGTATATTCTACCCATAAAAGGTGTAAAACTGTATTATTTTGTTTCTATAACATGGATAAATTTGTTTAACTTTGCATAATCAGGTTTTACAGATTATGTGGAAAATTATAAATTTATCTATCTTCAGCAGTGATTAAAAAAATACAAACATGAGCATTGTAACTGGTTACTAGCTATTCTTGGAGCTATTATCTGTCCATGTATAATTTTTTAAAGATTTTATTTATTAATTCATGAGAGACACAGAGAGAGAGAGAGGCAGAGACACAGGCAGAGGGAGAAGCAGGCTCCATGCAGGGAGCCTGATGTGGGACTCGATCCCAGGATCCCGGGGTCACGACTTGAGCCGAAGGTAGATGCTCAACCACTGAGCCCCCCAGGCATCCCTGTCCATGTACAGTTATTTGCAATAGTTAATAATGCTCAGTTGTGTCACTGGGCTAACCTAAACGTCATCAGCCTGACATACTAAGTAGATGACAGTTAAAGTATTATCTGTGAAAGATTTATTGTGTCACCAAGGCTGATTCCTAGCATCATCTAGTAGAAGAGATGTGTTCCCAGATCATTCACATGAAATCAAGTTTACATTAGCATGAATTTACTATGCTTTCCACAGACAACTTTTAAGTAAACTCACTATCTCTAAGATTTGTGATGACAGGAAATTTCTGCAATAGCTTCACAAAATGGGAAGTGGACAAAAATGTTTCCGTTTTTAAACATAAAAATTCAGGAAATGAAACATAACTAGTTATTTTATATTAGCTTCTTTCCTCAGTCTGTTAATTACACAATCTAACCAAAATTGGGTATTTTATTATTATTAGAACTTTCCACTAGTTTTCTCATAGCCATAGTTCATCTACCATTTGAGGAAATGGCAGGACATCTCAAAAATAACAGGAGGTTTATCAATAAAATATTCTCTTCCCTAAATTCAAAGCCATTGATAAAAGATTGCACTCTAAAAGAAAAAATTCTATTTGTATATATGGAAGGAAATTTTTTTTTTTTGAAGGAAATCTTTAAAAGTAAATTTTTAGCAATATTTTCTTCCTGGAGTATATTTTGAACTTTTTTTTTTTTTTTTTTTTTTTGGAGGATTTTATCAAAGCTGTGTTAGAAAACACTATTGGTCATTTGCAGGAATAAACACAATTTACCACAAAAAATATGAGGAAAAGTAAAAAGTTATATTTTATCAATTAGAAGGAAGAAGTCAATACTAATGTTAACTATTACCTTAGCGGTTATTTCCTAAGAAACCAACACATGATATGTTATTCAGTATTGTATTTTCTAATAGAACAAGTTTCAAGTCTTGACACTGGTCAAAAGTAGGAAAAATAAAAGATCATAGCTTAGAATTTCTCTCCCCTTCATCTTTAATAACAAGCTTTGGGTGAAACTTTACCCAAATTAATGTACCTACTAAAGTCTGAATCACTGACTTCAGCCATTTGCAGCATTTGTGGAGTGGGAGAAATGAGAAAGAATTCCTGACATGTTTCCCTCCCACTGTCCTTTCTTCATGCTAAAGGTCACAATTTTGCTTTAGGATAGATTGCATTATAGAGTGTTGGAGCTAAAAGAGACTCTTCCAATAATCTCGACTCACATTCTCATTTAATACAGAAAAAGAAACTGAGGCCCAGAGAATTTAAATGACTTGCCCAATGATGTAAAGGTAAAAGTTAATGGGACAGGAACTGGAAAATATAGAGCAGGAGAGAGTTTTCTCTGTTAATTATTTTTTGTGGTTGTTAGTTCAAATAGGTTAGCCCAATAAGAGATTAATTCAGGTAAGCCAGCTAAAAATACTCGTACTTGTTTCTCAATATAACAAGGATGGTGGGGGAGGGGGGAATCACAGGAATGAAAGCATAGGAGTGAAAAGAGAAATGGCCCACAGAACAAGTGAGACACAGCATATGTGCTTTGGTTTTTAAGCCTCTGGGCCAAAATTACACTTACGATCTTGGTAACCAAAAAGAATCTTGTTCCTGGAATGCTTGTGGAGACCTGAATTAGTCATAAGCTTCTTAGAAAAGAATTTAGCCTTTGTTTGATATTGCAATGATTCTTGATCAGAAAGGCAAGCAAGCCTCTTTTATTGTTACAGGCCTAGTCATACTCTAGTTGCTGGTGTAACAAATCCCTGGAAACCTTTCACTAAGGAACCATGTATTTGAATGATTTTAGTATGGATTAGATGATCTCATGAGGTTGCTCCCTGCTCTATCATTCTTTCCCTATTGGTGCCAGCACAACAAACCTCATATGCTTGTTTCAAGAAATTTGACTAGCCAGGAATGATAGGATTTCTAATTACAGACTTATTCAACTGGAGAGATAACTACAGAATGTTTATTTCAGAGCATTGGTAGAATCATTATTTGGAAACACTAAAATGAGGACTCAAATGCCCATATCCAGGACAAAACAACTCAATGAAGTCATTGGCTCTGGACCAAAGATTTGGACCACTTGATAATTTACGTGATAAATCTAGCTTCTGGTTTTCCTTCTACTCAATTCCTTCCCCCCCTCCGGACAGGTAAATCTGTTACTGCCTGTGGCCAAAGGATAAAAATTCCTTTCTAATCTACTTTCACAGGTAGGGGACTGATCAAAAGTTCTATTTGGTCATTGATTAAACTTTACACTTTGCTAAAAGATAAGAAAGAAGCACCCTACCTTTATTTCTGAAGTCTCTAGGAACAACTTTAGCTTCATATTATATTAAAATACAGCATTCAAAATAACATCTGGCATCTTCTTGACATTCCAGAGGCATACTTGAAATAAATGATGCCAACTTGAAATAAATGATGCCAACAGTAGCTAAAAATGGTGAAGGAAATTACAGAAGTATTTGACTATCATCCAAAAGATTCTAACAGAGGAAAATTTCCCTCCACCCCACAAGCATCTTAAGGCTGTGTACCAAAGAATGCTAAAGATTTTAACTGGCTGGCAAAATACATAGCAGGTGGCAAAATATTTTTGACTTGGTAGCTAAACAGTTTCTTTCTTTCTTTTTCTCATAATTGACTGCATTGTAAGCAAAAAGAGTAATTAGAAAACAAAAAAAGGAATAATTTATATATGATAGAATCTATTGTATTTGAAAATAGCAAGTTTCTTCAATCTTTCATATTGAAATACATGAATAACCCTTCATGCATATTCTTATGAAACAACATGAAATTTGACAACACTTTCTCTTCCTTGTTTCAGATATGACTCATTACTCTTGGTGTAATCCCCAAGGACCAGAGAAGCTCTGCTTTAAAGTAAGGAAACAAAAGAAGCACCTTTAATTCAAGCTGGTTTATCCAGAGAACTCCAATAGTTATTATTCACTGACTTCTTAAGTACAACATTATAAAGCTGAGAGAGTTTGAAGTGTCCTCTCTTCATCTTTCCCTGGGGAAACCACTGTAGAAAAGCAGGAGAGGTAACCTGACTGATAAGTCTTAGACTTGAAGTTTATCAGCAGTTCTACTTAAACCATCCATTATCTTTAGGATGCTATTGGATTTTAGCTTTGGGAGCATTTTATTTTACTTCCAAGATTTTGGATCGTCTTCCCACCAGATCCTTCTGACTTTGTATACAAAAAATAATAGATCTGAGCTATTTCTTAAAAGTCTTTCTAATTTAAAACTTAACCCTTCCTCTGCTGAGGGATAACCATTACCCCACCTCCCAGTCTCTCTCAGAAAGAGCTGCAGAGCTCAATTCACTTCAGAAATTTTAGATCATCTAGAAAACCTGTGGTCTTTCAAACAATGTTTAAACAAGAAGAAAACAAGAATGTCACTCTAAGTAAATTTCTACTTACCCTTACTTGAAAATAGGAAAAAGTAAATAAAAAGCTGAGGTCTCTTCACTTTTCCAAATCTTAGAAACATCTAGTCCCAAGAGAAACCGTTTCTTGGTTTAGAAGATGAGAAGAGTTGAAGTTAAACAATGATTTTTTTTCCCATTTCTTAAAAAAAAAAAAAAAAAAAAAAAAAGGGCCAGCAAAGGCAAATGCTCTGTTGGACAAATTGTTTCAGCAGATGTTCATTGTCCCAGGGAGAAAACAGCCTCTACTTTGCAGCTTAGCACTTGCAAATTTAGAAACTTAAATATTTTTAACTTGAAATGGTCCATGTGGTATGAGTGAGGTGTAAATATTAAAATCATTTATATGAGTAAGTGGTTCCATTCTAACATGAACATCTACTGAATGCTGAGGTCTGTTATGTCACGATATGGTGATGCAGTGGTTATCGCCCATCTGTGCTTCCCAAGCTTCTCTAAGTTGTTATTCCTCTTCCCATTTACAATGGTGCCCTGGGAGAGTATTAATACTCTATCATTTATAGAGTACTTGTGATGTACCAGGCACTCGTAATTATCCTATGAGGTAAATACTATTAGTGTGCCTATTTTAAAATGTGTAAGCTGAGGCTGACAAAAGTTAAGTAACTTACTTAAATCCTAAGAAGTGGTGGCGCTGGCATGCCAATGTAGGTAGTCTGACTCTGGGACAAGTTCGTCAAACCTTTTCTGTAAAGGGCCAGGTAATAAATAAAGGTTTTAGGTTTTAAGAGCCCTAAAGGCCATTGCAACAACTCAACTTTATCTTTGCAGAACAAAAGCAGTCTGAGACAATATGTAAACAAGTGCGCATGGTTTGTTCCATAAAACCTTTATTTATGGTCCTTGAAATTTGAGCTTCATATAATTTTTATGCGTCACAAAATATTATCCTTCTTTTGATTTTTATCAACTATTTAAAAATGTTACAACAGTTCTTATCCCATGAGCTGTACCAAAAAAACACATAGCGGCCTGGATTTGGACCACAGATTAGTTTGTCAACCCCCGCTCAAGGCTTTTACTGATTATAAAAAGGCACTATTAGAAAAACAGTATAATTTTTTTTTAATAGCTAATGGAACTGCATTTACATTCTAACACTATCAAATTATGGAAGACTTTTATCATATAAAATTTTGGGGGGAAATAAGATTTTTTGTATTATATATTTTATATACATATAAAGTTGAATCATATGAAATTTGCCAATATTTAACTGTTTGACCTATAAAAGTGGCAATTTCATGTTTCAATATAATATTTATAATTGTCTATTGCTGTCAGAGGTTAACACTTATTAGCATTATGAAAGCACAGGCTAGTGATTAGGGGAATATTATATAAATAAGATGTGTAGCACACTAGATGATCTTTAAAGTTCCTTTAGAATCTTTTCTATGAAATGAATTAGGATAGCCTGGGACTGACTGAAGTGATAAAGAAAGGGGAACACTTACTGTTACATAATTGCTCTGTGACAAGTACTAAACTATGTTATCTCATTTGGTGTCCATACTGACACTGTTAACTTGGTATTTTTACTCAATTCACAGTTGAGTCTTAGAAACTCAGTAACTTGCCTGCATCAGAACACTGATAGATGGCAAAGCCGGTCCTTGAACAAAGAAGAAAGGATTCCTCTTTGTTTTGCTCACAAAGGCAATTTCATTGCCATCTGTCAGTACCACTAAGAATCTTAAGATAAAATTCAATTTTTTCTTCAAATTCATTGCTAGAAAACTAGTTATGAGCCATAGTATTGGAATTTCTCTCATTTTTCAGTAAACTCCAGAAAATACGTAATTTAAAAACACTTTTTTGTAGCCACATCTATATTGTTTCTTCAGGATTTCTTATGCAAATAACCCCCTTGTTGGGTAAGATTTCAATTTATATTTAAATTAAAGAGAAGAAGATGGAGAAATCACAGCTTTTGGTAAACATAATTTTTTAAAAGATTTTTTATTTGAAAGAGAGACTGTGAGCAGAGGAGGGGCAGAGGCAGAGGGAGAGAGAGAGAGTCCTCCAGCAGACTTCTCCCTGAACCCTGGGGGAGACCTGAGGACCTTAGAATCATGAACTGAGCCATAATCCAGAGTTAGATGCTTAAAGGACTGAGCTACCCAGGCTCCAGAGTAAACATCTTAATAAGTTAAATGATTACTTAAAAACTGATAGGTTTACAAAGTCTGAGAATTTTAGAGCCATTAAATCCTTTTTTTTTTTAATATTTTCACATATTAGTATAACATTTTAACTCCTGCATACCCTAAGAAAATAATTTTGCATATACTAAGAGAACAAGCATTCGGGAGGAAAGGAAGCTATAAAGTAAAATGAAAAGAAATATTGAGATCAGAATATTAACACTGTATTACATTGCTTCATGTAGGCTTCTCATTTCCTATCTAACGTAGAAACCAATAATCTTATCAATGACTGCTGAGGAATCAACTATGTAACAGGTAAGGAATTCTAAAGGATTCACCAGAAGGAAGTGATTACTCCAAGTCACACTTATGCTGCAAAGGTGTATCACTGCTCTTTTCCTTTTCTCCTGTTTTTCTTTTTTTATTCTTTTCTTTCCTTTATCCATTTTTCTTGGCATAGCAAATAAAATAAACTTCAGGCATGACTGGCCTCTTTCCTCTCACAATTTTCCATCTTTATTTTTATGTCTTTTTCCCCCCTAAGTGCCAGATTGACTATTCTCATTAACATTATTTCAACTCATCAAATATTCTATTTCCTTTCATTCAAAATTTACTTCAAAGTCAGTGTTCTCTGGAATGCACACCAAGCAAGTTAAAAATAGAGATATTTGCCAGAAAGTGAAGTTCAGAAATTAACAAAAAGGTTCTTGGCAGTTTCCAAGAAACAGAAGTTTTACATGCAAAAAAAAAAAAAAAAAAAAAAAAAGAATGAGCAAACTTTTGCAAACATCATTATGCACCAGATTCTGCTGCTGTTTTGTTTTTTAATATACAATAGGCCAAGATAAAAAGATGGTTGAAGGAAAAGGTTGAAGAATTTGAGATCCTCTGATCCTCTGTAACAAAATCACTACAAAAGTAGGGTTGGTGTCTTATTCACTGCTGAATTTCTAACATAATACGGTTTCTGGAACATGATAGGTGCTCAATAAATATCTGTGGAATGAATGGATATTTGTTGAAGAGTGACTTTGGACGTTAAATCAGGAACACAGCAATTAAGTTTGGATATTAAATAACACAGAAGGTATTATTGTCTTGCCTTAATGAATCCTTACTTATCCATGAGTAGAAGCTATGAGGGAAATACTCTACAAGTCATTAAAACGCAGCCCTGTTTAGTAATGTGGATATAATATGGGCTTAAAGATAATGTGACCATTGTCATTTTGGTACTGGTAATAAGTAAGAGAAAAGTGGGCACTCTAGTCAGATCATGATTCCTAGGCTTTACACAGGCAGAGATCAGAAAATTAAAAACTAGGTGTCATCCTCTAGGTCAATATTATAAGGAAAAGGAATGGAGAAGGTACATGGGATTTCAGGATGTTATGAAAACAAAAATTCTAACCTGTAATCATGCATTTAACCACAATAAGGTATGTGAGACCTGTAGAGCAGGGTTTCTCAATCTCAGTATTATTGACATTTGGATTCCCAGACTTATTTGTTGTAGGGAGTGCCCTGTGCATTGTAGGATCTTTAGCAGCATCCTTGTCTTCTATCCACCAGATGCTGAGTACCCCACCCCCTTTGTTGCAGTGACCAAAAAATATCTTCAGACAAGGCCAAATTGAGAACTGCTCAAAAGAAAGGAAAAGAGGGGCAGCATTCTTAGGTTTTAGAAATACTTCCAAGCAAAAAAAAAAAAAGGAACTTGTAAGAGTGGTTCCAAAATTTATTATTATTTATTATTACAGTCGAAGAGTTAAAAATCTCAGTTTAAGAAAAAATTTAAGGACAAAAGCCAGGAATATTCCTAGTGCCTTATGAGAGCAAGATAATAATGGCTCATTATGTATAAATCACAGGACAATTAAAATCACCAAAATATTTTGCATGTGTCTTCTCCATTTTGAAAACAATTTTCTAATAAAGAGACCATTTTTAGATAAGAAGAGAATAAAAAAGCACTTTACTACTTTATATATTATTCTGAATTCCTGAAGTTAGGCAAATTTCATACCAAAAATGTATGGGAAAATTAGTAATCAAAAGCACAATGTATTTAGAAATTCTTGAAGTGATGTTGAACAGTAATACCATGAAACAAATAATCCCAGTTAAAAAAATAATATTAAATAAAAATATTAAAAATTGATATGCTGATTAATAAAGATCCCTGAAATACTTCTAGAACATGAAAGAAATGCTAAGTGCCTACGATAGAAGAAATGACTGTCAAAAGCCTTCTTGAGTTCACTATAAATGAGATATGTTAAATTAATCTCACATTTGACTGGGTTTCTTGAATTGTACATCAGCATTATGCTATAAATACAGTGTTTCTTGATTATCATGAAGGGTTTATTGAATAGTCTTAGGCTGTATATATTCTTGTGGATAAACAGGAAGAACGTGGCTGGTTGCTAATATGATTTATTTTCCCCTACCATTCTCCCCACCTTCACACCTTCACCCAATGCTTTTGGGAATCTCTAGGAGTCCGTAAAATAAAGTTTCAAAGCCATTAGATTCACTAATCAATAAGTGCCCTTAAATGCCTATCATTTTGTGGTATTTCAGTCACTGTGATCTATAAACTACCAATGAATTCAGTGTCTTCTCAACCTAAGGTTGAACAAAATTTTATACTGATTTCCATCCCAACCTGAATAAATCTCTCTCTCTTTTTTTCTTTTTTGGCAAAACCCTGAATCCACAGAGGTCAATATCAGTTAATATTGGTTTAATTTTAAAATACCACTCATAAATAAAGTCAAGATTGTTATGCTGTTAAGTATTTTCTTTACAGTTACTTTATTCCTATCACAGTTGTTCTGTTATACTGACAAAGATACGGTGTGCTAGATGTGAGAAGAAATCTGCCCGTAAGCTACTGTATCAGTCTCACTTTCGCTCCACTCCACCCGTCTCACATAGTCACCTGTCACCTGCCTGCAGTAATTACAAAAAAGACTGAGCAAAAACTTTACCAGTACAGATATTTTAAGCACTGTGTACCAATAATATCAAAAGTATATTTTCAGGGCACAGAGCACTATTTGACAAGGCGAAGAAAGGAATGTAAACTAGAACAGAACTGTTTAATTACATCTCACCTGAAAACAAATGCGGTTCCAACAAAAAATGGTAATAAATTACACCAAGTATATGTAACTGCAAACCATGCATTTATTTAAAGGGCTGATTCAATTCCACTAACTACATAAATTAAAAAAAAGAGCATAATGAAAATTTGTGATAGTTGATGATACTGTGACTCTCTATTTTAGTTAATTAAAAAATGCATAGGAATTCAAGGAAGGAGACTCCATTTTGGCAAGTTAAAAATAAATGCATGGATTGCATGTTATACTTAATGATCACTTCACAGACCTTATTCCACATCATGGTTTCATTGCCAGAGTATTGGTTCACTTTTGGAAAACCCAAATAATATTACCAGGTAAAGGCATGCTGCAAGGATTTCTTTCCAGCATCAACTAGGGTTCAAATTACACGGGTCATATTTATACTCAGGTGTCTTCAAACTCTGAACAAATGGAAACTTTCTTAATGAGACAACAAATATTTGACCTGACTTGTATCCATGTTGATGAGCTTCCTTGTAAAGGAACTATATTCCCGGGAAACACAGAACCTTGGGAGAGAGAAGGTAAAATATGACTCTGAAAGAAAGGATTAATAACAGCACTTTGCAGATTTGCCAATCAACTTGTTTTCAATGTGGAGTCCACATGCACTCTGTGAAGTTTTAAGTGTAAGTTCACAGGATTACAGAGTTCAACCTGAATCTATGAAAAGTATGAATTCGTCAAGAATGGGAGAATGATTTGACCCAAGAAACTCGACTCCCAGAGTTATTTTCCAGCGCTTATCCCAAATTATTACCCACTGTGAGCACTGTATTGGTGAGCCTGGGAGCAAGTGACTTTGAATCAAAAAATGCCATTTTCCTTCCTGAGAAAGAAGGGTGACTTGTTTGTTTGTATCAAGCCTATTAGCAGTAGTATTAAGTACAAGGACTCTGGTTTTATCTTCATCTTTAGGACAAAATTATGAGGAAAACAGCCAAAAGGGATAATTAAAATATATTTGGTTTTAAGATATAAGTAATCAATTTATAAATAAAATCAAGCATTTCTTTTTAAAGTTAACAAATATGAAGACCATTTCTCAGTTGGAACAAGTCAAACACAGTTTGAGATCTTTTCTTCAAACAGAAATAAAGATATTTGCTTCCATAGCAATGATTTTATATTTCAACCCAAACACACTCACAACTTTTTGCTTTACATGGATTTACTACTCTGAAATCAAGAAGAAACCAACTTGAAAGCCAGTCTTACAACTGACTATTATTATCTCTACCTCTTGTTTTTTTTTCTCAGAAGCTTCAGCTGGAAGAAAATCAACTTCGCATGATTTTACATGAAACTATCCCACGTATCAAAAACCATCGTTTTAGATCCACTCATTCACTCAACATAAAAGCATTTAAATGATTTAGGAAAACTGAAGCATTAGGAAGAAGGTAGCACTTTCAAATCCAAATCTTACCTGGTCAGTTGAAACGGAACAACACCCCTGAAAGCCTTCTTGATTTGTGCTCCTCTCCTCAAGGGACAACTAAATCACAGCAGCCTATATTCTTAAACCCTCAAAGAAAAATCAGGAAGCTTGATCTGTGCACATAATGGCCTGCATAATGTAAGAAAGCACCGTTTCTTGGCAACTAGAAAACAATCCTTTTCAATTAACTCAGCAATTGGCCCACATTTGTTGTTAAACACAGAGTAAAGAAAATGCTTTAAGAACTTGAAAGAACTTGGTAATAGCTCACCAAGAAAGTCAGGTCAGTTTGTTCATTTTTGAAAAACGTTTTTAGTTGATTGACTGCCCATTCCAATTGTCTAACCCTCTCCTAGGACCTTCCATTGACATACCTGTCTCACTTACTTGTTGCATAGTATTTACTTTAAACCTCAATCCTGAATAGTTGCATCTGTTGCAGAAACACAGGGAAAACCTGAAAGGTGGTTCCAACAAAACGGTGGCATGTAATGTTTTCCTGCTCTTTTTCATTTTGCATACCATATTTCCCTTTCTAAAATGCCAGCTTCAGTGTAGGTCCGGATGCTTATTAGGGTACATAATTCAGAGCAGTTGTATGTTATAGTCTCTTGGCTGTTAAAGACCACCTCCAGCAGGCACAAATTTTAGGTGATATAGAAGAAGTACAGCTGGGCTAGATTGATTTTGTGCTACAGTAACTGTTTTGAAGGGGTTTGTGTATACTTATGAGAATTTGGACAATCTCCTTAGGGCACTGTGCATTCTTACACGCATAATGGAAATCTCACATATCAGAAGGACTCCATCTATGGGGCCCCTATTTAAAAATGTCTGTTTAAAAAGGCAAGTGGTTAGGGTGCCTCGGTGGCTCAGTTAAGCATCTGACTCTTGATTCCCACTCAGCTCATGATCTCAGGGTCATGAGGTGAGTCCCGTGTTGGGTTCCACACTGGGCGTGGAGTCTGTTTAAGATTCTCTCTCTCCCTCACCCTCTGCCCCTCCTTCCCTTAAAAAAAAAGAAAAGGACTGTGGTGAGAAAAATACAAGTTATACACAGGTAATTCTTGCTGTTAAACTTTACCATTACCAATAGCAAAGGTTTAACTATCTGTATGGTTATACTTCCCAAATGGGAAAATAGCTTAAGGCGGATAATTTCCATAATCAATCAAAGCCAAATTGCTTGAATTTTGTCTTTATAACCCCTTCACTTTGCCAGGATTGACCAAGAGTGTACATTATAGTGTTTAACTTCAACATCCCTTTTATTCTTTCTCCTTTTATCATCCAAATCTCTCTAAATGTGCGTACCTTGTCTTGCTATCATTATCATTTTAAACTATATCCTTCTGGAGGCATTATCTTTGCATGAAGCACTTTCTCTGTTAGTGGGAATTTGAGACAGTGTTGTACACTGTTGAAGGCGATGTATTTAGGCAGACCTTCTGGCATCTTCAAATCATACTCTTGACAGCTGTGTATACTTCCCAGGGATAGAATGGGCTGGGATAATTTTACTAGTGTTTCTTCAGCTTTAGTACTAATGATTCCCCTTGCTAGCTCCATGACCTTAGGCAGATTGGTTAAACATTTTGTGACTCAGCTCCCTTTTCTGTCAAATGAATTTAATAATATTTACATTGCAGGATTGTTGTGAGGATTGACCGAGATTACATATGTAAAGCTTCTTAAAACAGTGGCCAGGAAGATGGTAGGTGCTCAAAGGTTATGTTATTAACATCCTTGTTGTTGTTATTAGTGTTCCTGAACTAAATAATTTCCAGGTCCTTTCCAGAGTTCGGATTTCAAAGATCCTATATTATTCTTATGTAAAAATCTGAAGTAATATAAAAAAAGGTTCTTGAGGCATTTAATATAAAATTATTTTTTTCCTTTTCAATAGATTAATCCTCATTTACCATTTAATATGTCTAATATCTAGAACTTTTGTATGCCTTTTTACTAATAAAAGAAAATGCACATTTATTTAAAAAGTGGGATGTTTCTTTATCTTCATGAAAAATGCACTCATATTAAATACCTTGACTTTAACCAAAGGCATTGAGAAACAGAATTTCTGCAAGAGATTTTCAAGACATTTTATTACATACAATACAATTATTAAAAGATTCACAAGCCTTTCTTATACTCCTAAAATGTATGGAGCATTTGCTTTAGCATTTGGCATTCCTTTGGACGTCAGCAGTTGTAAATATTAATATTTGAGAGGAAATGTATGCTTTTGAGTATTTGCTATAAACAGTCCTGCCAGAGTGGGCTATCAAGACTCCACATGATCCTCTCCAGTTTGAAAGGCAAGTTTAACCTGAGGTAAATCCATTATGCAGCTCCCTCAATCAAAATATCATGCCCTCTCTCTGCTGGGAAAACAAAAATCAAATTTAGTAAGGGGCCAACTGAACCAACCTTCCTAAGAGGGAGTAGATTCAGCTATTCAGGTAGGTAATTACTATTATCTGCTCAGTACATGACAGTGCATCCTTGTTCTTTATTCCTGACAGTCTTGTTTGCCTCAGTGTCTTGAAATAGCAAATTTTGGCACAGGGGAAATGAAATCTGAAAAAAAAAAAAAGAAAGAAAGAAAGAACAAGAAACCTGAAAGGATAATATTTGTTTAAAAGGCTGAACTCCGGAGATTGTAACAGAAATACTCTGTTAAATATCAATCTGGTATCTCTCTTCACAGAAGATTACATATAATACGAAAGCAGTGCTGCATACGGTACTGGGAAATGTGAATTCCTCATCACAAATTCTATGACAGAACAGTCTAAATCACAGAGTGTTTCCTTCCATAACTCTGAAAAAGTCCGCAAAGTTTAGTGCTACCAGCTTGAACAGCATAAAAACCTAACAAGATATATGGCATTTATTAGTAACTTTTGGGTACCCCTACTTCTAATTCAAGTATAATGTTGAAAAATGATCCACGTGGGAAATACCACCATTTAAATAAAAATAAGGTCAGTGCTGATCCACAGAAATATGTAGGAGTCATAGATAATCCTTCTACAAATTATCAATTTTCAAACAAGACATCAAGTCTCATACAACAGAAATTGAGGACTGTGCAAAACAATTCTTATAGATGGTATTTAATGATAAAATATTTTACAAAATAATATTTTATAAACAGTGACTAAAAATAGGAATAAAGTTTCAGCAGGTTACAGTCAGTCATAATATAATAGAGCAAAACCAAATTTTTCCGAGGCCTCATCATTGGAGTAAGGAAGAAAATCAGGTATAAGGAATTGCTTGGGGGGCACCTGGGTGGCTCAGTTGATTAAGTGGCTGTCTTTGGCTCAGGTCAGGATCTCACAGTCCTAGGACTGAGCAGGTGTTGAGCTCCCTGCGCAGTGGGGAGTCTGCTCCTCTCCCTCTGCCCCTCCCTGACTCCTGTGTGTGCTCTCTCTCTCTCTCCCTCTCTCAAATAAATAAATAAATAAATAAAATCTTAATAAAAAGAAATTGCTTGGGTGCCCATTGGAAGGGTGCTGTTTCTATAATCTAGAATTTTAATATGCAGGCCTCACAGTAAGAAACAGCTGACCTTGGGAAACTTATTAAACATGGATTCTTTGACCCCAAAGCCAGAGATACTGATTGAATGTCTTCAGTAAGACCAAGGAATCTGTGTTTCAGTAGGTTACCATCCCCACCCCCACCCGGCACTGAAGCAGGTGAGTTTGAAGGCCACTGGTGGGAACTACCCATCCAGAGAAACACAGGTTGGTTAGGTCTCTGCTTCTCTGATACAGGGAACATTTGGATAACCGAAAGATAAGGAAGGTGGCCCAAAGGAAGAAATGTGATTAGTCATGAAGACGACTAGGGAAATACAGCTCAGCTTCCCGGGAGCCAGAGAAAAGGATGGAGAAGGGTGGGGAATGAATCTTGAGAGACAAAGATGTGGAGATGCCTGTAATAGTGTCCTACTTCAGACTTGTAATACCATTTAATGTAATGACATAAAAGTCAGAATCCTTAAAACAGGCTATCAGACTGACTCTCCTTAGTTCTCATGTCTTACTATTCCCTCAGTTGACTTCACTTGGCCTGCTATTTCTTTAAACATGGTGCCTTCCTTCACATCTTTCCTTAAATGTCATCTCAAGAGTCCATCTCTAACCATGCTACCTAAAACCGCACCCACTGCCAACCTCACTGATGCTTTTTCTCCCTTGCTGTCTTAATTTTCCCTTTATCATTTATGACTGAGTTTCTATTGTTCATTTTCTGTCTCCACCTCCCACTAGGCTGTATACTCTACAATGGCAGGGATTTTGACCTCTTTTGTTTACTGGTATATCTCCAGCATCTAGAATGGTCCCTGGCAGATTATAAGTACTACTCCACAGGATTAAAGAGGTTCCCCAGTAAAAGGAAAAGGATTTTATTAAGCGCTAGTAGAGAAAACGTTTATGTAAAATATTTGATTTTTTTAAAAATTCCTCTGTGTTCTTCTAGGAAGAAGAAAAGATAAGAAAGAACTGAAGTATGGGAATCTTTTCAACTGTTTCACTGGTTGAAGGTATATTTGTTTTCCATTCTTTCACAAAAATAACCATGGGTAGTTACTGTTTAACCCTATTGAAAGCTAATAATTGTGTCACTTTGGCCTTGGGGAAATGAAAAACAGGAAACACTGTATTGAGGTACATAGATTCATAAGTAATATTTTAAAAGGTTATTTGAAGGTTGTTACAGAATTTTTTTTGAACAGAATTATGTTAAGGTAAAGTAAAAATATATATTTTTTTGAAAAAGCATTAAAAAACTAAAAATTAGTCATTGGTACTCTGTTTCTTAACATAATCGGCTAAACCTGAATATTATTTTTTGAGCAAAAGCATTAAAGACATAAGCTTAAGCAATGAAAATTATTATTTTAATTAGTAATGGCAATATTACTGCACTTTATTTCAGAATGTTTCTTCTGAATTGTCTGACCTATAGAGATTAAGGATAGAAATGACTTCAGCAGTTCATCTGAAAAGGGAGAAAAGGCCTTTTGTCTACCTAACATCTTTCCTTCACTCCTTTCCCAACTCTCATTCCTTAGAAAATTCCACTTTTATTTGTATATCACACTGGACTTTCTTCCCATAATAACATGAAAATACCTCTAAGTTGTTTGCAGGGCCACCGTAATGGCCTGGTGGCTTTTCAACTGTCATATCTACTGGACGGCTGAGTCCTGTTCATAGGACAGGCTTCTGACATTGGGTACACAGAAGTGCAAGGGCAGGTGCAAAAGTATGATTGAAATGGAAATAGAAGGGGGAACAGGAAGTGGGAAATGTTTTTGACTTTCTGCTTTATCATATGTACAGAAGACTAGTGACTCTCAAAGCAACATAAATCTCTGTATGTTTCCTGACATTTCATTCCTGTCCCATTTCCATATCTTCAATATTCAAAATCTCTTCCTCAGATAAGTTAACATTAACAAATAACCATCACATCCATACTGTGTCCCCAATAGTGTTCTCTCTATGCCTCTTTCAAAATAGTCTCTCCATCTGTCTCTCTTCCTCATTCTTCCTTTCCCCCATGTCTCCTTGCCTCCTTCCCTGCTCTCCTATACACACACACGATACCTACCGAAGTGTGTGTTTACTCTTCTCTGACTTGTTAACAGTGCACCTACTCTGTGCCAAGCACTGGTGAGCAAATTACATATGTTATCTCATTTAACCATTAAGCCAACCCTAGAAGGGGAATACTTCTATCTCCAATGTTCCAGATATGGAAAATGAGCCACAGGGAGGGTGAGTCAATTTCTCAGTCCCATTTATTAGTCAGAGAAGCTAAAACCAGAGCTGATTGATACCCAAATCTACGCATTTAACCATTACACTCAATGGCCTCTCCCCAGCCTCCTCCCATGTCCAAAGTGAGTGTACTTGAAAAGCTTCTGACCTTTGTGTGTTGAATAAATAATAACATAAAATGGAATGCCTGGCAGATCTACTGCTTGTGGACCTCAGAATGGATTTCTTTAGTGTAATTAATTTTTTTTTTTGCTATTTATAAAACACCATGAAGTACTTTTAAGGACAAAAGAAGCAAACATTTTCATGCAGTCTTATGTAATAATGTGCAATTTAGACCTAATCCTTTTAGCCCAGAGATGGAAGACTGACACTCTAAACAAAACTCATTGTGTTCTTTTGTGCTGCCATAACAAGGTATTTAAAGGATGAAATTCTGGCTGGCAGATGGATTTCTTGGCATCACTATACATGCATCACAGAAATTGTTTTGTTTCAGAGGATTCAAACAAGATGCCTGACATTTCTCAGAAGATATTTCTACTTATAAATATGGTTACTTGTTAGGTGGTGGTGTTAATGAACAATAACAAAGGTTTTTAAGGCTTGTGTCCTGTTTATAATTTTGTGTGATGCGTCAAAAGTGCATTTACTGAAACTCATCCTAACTCAGAGTCCAAGTATTTGGTCTTGGTATATAATGTTTGTATAGATCCCCTCATCCACACATGGGATTTCTCTGTATCTGTATTATCTCATGTATGTGGCACAATACATGGAAACACTCTACTATATACCTTAACTAACATGGAATAGAGAAGACCATTCAGCTGTATATCTGTGTGGCCAGAGTTGCTGTCTAGGATAGAGTACTTGAAGACCATCCACAGTTCCTTCAGATCACTTCTTGCCATATGTTACTTGAGGATGCTACAAGGTTGTCATAATGTCACATATTCTTGGAGTATGGGAACTTGACTGTCATTCAAAAATGCAAATAAAAGCTCTGGTCATGTAGGAATCTCCTTTGGGCCTAGAATCATCAGAAAATGAAAAGGGCCAAAAGAAGAACATAAGGGCCAGCCTTTTGCTTTTAAACAAATGACTACTTATATCATCCAAGGAAGCCAATAGTGGTGTCCCTTCTTGAAGATCAAAGGGTAGAGCCTTTCTATGGTGCCTCGGTCGTTTTGGCATAAACCACAGAATTTCTTTTCTTTTCCTTCCAAAATACATTATTTCAACAAACACTCAAGGAGTATCTCCTATGTATCTGGCATTATCATAAGGACTGGTGATGCAAGAGAAAGCAAGACAGCAAGGCCCCTTTGGTGGATTTTTTAAAAATGGCTGTAAAATTCATAGACACCCCTCACACTGAGAAATGAGTATGCATTCCCTCACTGTGAATATGGGTAGATTCATAACTACTTTGACTGTAGAGTAAGGAGAAATGATGCTATGTGATTTCTGAGACCAGGTCATAAAAGGTGAGACAGTTTTTACCCTGTTCACGAGAACACTTATACTTGGGGTCCTGAATTACCACTTAAGAAATCCAAATACTCAAAGCTGCCAAAGTGTGAGGAAGCTAAGCCATATGTATGTACATGCCCCAGGTGACAATCTAGCTCAGATCCCAGCTGACAGCTGGCTTCAACTGCCAGACATGACAATGAGCTCTCTTGGACATGCAGCCCAATTGAGCTCCATAGGATTAATGTAGTTCTGGACCACATTTGACAATGACTACATGAAGGACCCCAGGTAGGATCTGCCTAGCTGAGCTCTTCCCAAAATTACTGTCAGACAAAATCATGAGCAAAAACAAAATGATGTAGGTTTTATATGGATTTGCTATCTAGCAAGAGCAATAGATTTTGATACCTGGACATGGGTGTTACCGGGACCAGTGAGCCTTAAAGTGGCTGACAGTGAAGGTCTGAAGGAGCATGAGTGGAATGGCATTAGGGACTAGAAAATAGAAGATCTTTGATATATAGTGATAGAAAGTTTGGGAAAATGGTCACTTGCAGATAAAGAGAAGTGTATCTAGTGAACTAATTGATCTGGCCAGGGATATTTATTTCTAAGCTGAATGTTGAAAGTGACAACTAATTTCTTTTAGCTGAATATCATAAGATAAAGAGATGTGAGCTAAAAAAGAAATTATCCCATTTTTAAGCAGAATGTAGGGCAAATAAAAATGACCCCTGATTTGCTAGTTTCAAAAATAAAAATATTTCTCATCTCTAGTTTTTCTCCAAAGAGGACTCTCAAAAGTAAGAAAGAGCCTCCAGGGAAAGATCAAATCCCGGGTGCTTTCAGGAATGTGCTCTTAGGGCAAGCATGAAGCAAAATGTGTGGCTGTAAAAACCTTTCTTAAGAATTGAAGTATTTAAGGTGATTTCTCATAGATTGTTTCAAAAAGTCTTTTACTGATTTTCAGGACATGGTTTCCAATCCCTCTATTTTCAATTAACAAGAGCTGTTCTGAGAATCTTAAAGGAATAGGTCCCAAATACCCTCATAAGGAATCCAAAGTAGACATCTACTCTGAGGCCAACTTTCCAGTTTTTGTATAGGGATGCACTGTTTGAGATTGAATATTTTAAGCAAAAATCAAGAATTTGTATCATTATATAAGCTAAAATCATTCCAAGTTACAGGTGAGAGGCTTTTTTTTGTTTTGTTTTTGAGATTTACCTCAACAGTCTCTAAAATATAACCCTTTTTTTCCCAATGGGAAGTGTATATGTGGCCACTGTGCTTTTGCTTTTACCAAGCTCTATCTGTCAAGTCCATCAAATGTAGGACATCTACTGTTGAAGCAGGTATCAAGCATACATTGGAATCCCCACTAGAGGTTGCTAACCTGTTAACCATATACTAGATACATTCTCAGGCAGCTCAATTTCAGGGAACGGACAGAAGGATTTTAAGTTTGAAGAGAGCATGCTGTGTTGCAGTAGTGGCAGGTTTCAGAGGCAGAGATGTGAAGATTAAAAGGAAGTTTACAGACTTGGCATTAGGAGGTACACATGATCTCAGCCCTGCCAGAGCTTCACATCGGTGACGAAATACTTGACAGCATCAAATAGTACACTTGATAATGGGGAGAGTTGCTGGGACTCGTACATCCATTTCCCCACCATGCACTAACAGGAAGGAGAAGAGTTCTCTGGAATTGTGTTAATAATAGAGTCTTTTGCAATGAGCCATATGACAAGGTGTTATTGAACAGTTTGGAAAATCGGATTCAGTTAAAGCATGTTATTACAAGAGCAACATACAACAGGGCATTATTAGAGAAGCTTCAGAATTCATGGGAGATCTAAATTCTTCTTGTTAGCAAAGCTTTTTTTCAAGGAAAGAAAAAAGAGGGGTAAGAGATGTGTGTTTATGGAACCCAACCAAATGGCAGAGATGAACTGGAAGCCTTAGTTGAGACTTGGGGAGTTGCAGTTGATGGTGCTGGTTTAATAGCCCTCTTAGTAAATCGACTTCCCTGAAAGTAAGGCCCCACAGAGAGGTTTCCAATCTCCAGCTCTGGTCTGAAATTTCAGGTAAAAAAAAAAAAAAAAAAAAAACCAGGAACCCCGGTGAGAGACTGTGTACATTAATTTAGTTTTAGTGTATGACGTCTAAGTTCAGAGAGAACGGCTGGGACCATCCAAGTACAAATCACCTTTAACTTAGAAGCTACCCATTTATATGGGACTTTTTCAACATTGGTTGCTGGGTGAAAGGAAAGTATCTTCCTGCCCGTTTTGGAAAAATTGGTTATAGAAAATATGGGTAGTTTTTAGCAAACAAGAGTTGCCACGGAAGCCTTCTTTAGCCATATAGAAATTAAGATCAGAAAACAAGGAAGAACCAAGGAGACGAGTCATCCTTGCAAGCAAAATTGCCCAGTAGATATTCTGGCTCCTTCTTGTAGGAGGCAGGGATCATGCTTGTAGGGACTGTAAAGAATAGAAGGCCGATGCTTTTCCCTGCATGTAGGAGTCGTTAACCTATAAGTAATCCTTGATCCTGAGTGGGACAGATGATAGAAGACACTGGTGAGAATTTCATTTTTTTTAGGTCCATATTTTATAATGCTATGATCTGCTAACTAGGAACAACTGTATAGCTCCCCAGAAAGCCACATACCACAGAGATGTCTGCTGACACAGGGAGACTCTGTTTTATTAGGCTGGGCCAGTGACAGTACTGTCTTGGATGACTAGCATTGTGGAGGTGAGTGTGAGAAACTTTCCTATTACCCCAGTGACAGAGAAGATCAAAAAATAAATACCCTGAGTGCCAGTTCAAATCCTCAAAGAGAAAAGGAAGTTGTTTGGGCTCAAAGGAGGAGTTGGAGACTCAGACGCTAAAAGTAAATTCAGTCTTATTTTCTTTCCCATACTGTAAGAAGATTTTTTTATGGAAGGTGAACAGGAGGCTACCTTTTCCCTCTCAGGGACGTCCTATACGATGCTGCCGTCCGTGCACTATTGAGATGCCCCTGTTGTCTGGAATCTGGATGCTGGATCTCACAGCTGTGTCCTCCTCCAGGCATTGTCCTTGGCTCAAGGAAGCTGCGTCACCCAAGGTTATGCCCTCTTCCTATGACACAACACACATCTAATGCCTGGGCAATGCAGGATACAAAGGTTTCTTCCCCCTTGTCTTGATTCATGATACATCTAAAGGGCCACTCCACCTTCAGAGATCCTCATGGGATTCACTGAGGCTGTGAGGTTGTTCTTATAATTACATCACAGGTCAGCTTCTCTTCTCATGTATCTAGCTAGGATTAGCACTAATTCCCTTAAGAAATTAATTTAATTATTTTGGTCCTAGCTTGATGTTAAAACACTTCACTGGATTCTGTTGGAAATCAAAATTATGATCTGGTCTCTGCCTTCAAGGAGATTTTTAACTTAACAGAAAAGATAAATGGCTACAAAACAGAATGCAAAGCTGTGCGGCCTGAGTATAAGGTGCTAAGGCCTTCATTCATCAAAGCGTCAGCACCTACTGCGTGCTTTGTGCAGCAGTATGAAGACAGGCAAAAGAGGCCCTGCTGTTAAGGAATTCAGTGTGTTCTGGGAAGGGAAAAATCTATTCCTGACAGGAGTTTCTTCACAGAGGCTCAATTTGTTTGTTTATTTAAGTCCCCACTGACGTCCAGAAAGAATTTGAGTTGGATCATAAAAAGTAATTAAGTATTTCATGGAAGGTTGGGGTGTGATGGAGTGGGAGGAAATTCCAGGTTGAAGTAATAACATGAAGGCAGTAAATGGAAAACCATTTTCTCACAGCTGTTTCTGGTAGGGTCTTTCAAAGTATAGCGGTTAAGAGAATGTTTACCAGGCATATGGAGTCCGAAGTTGGAAAAGGCCTAAAGACAAAAGTGAGGAATTTTGGCTTTGTTTAGTATAAAGCATAAAGATTTTTTCTATCTTATCTCCTATATTTATTTATAACTTCATTGTTATCTCACAGGCTCTCTGACATCCTTTCATTATTTGTTGATAATGATATCACAATCCCTATTCTTCACGTCCTCATTTTATGACTTTCACTCACTTCCATTTGTCTTTATCCTTGGCCATTGTCTTTAAGAAACAATACGCTGTTGTTTTAAACCACTTAGCTAAAAAAAAAAAAAAAAAAAAAAAAAAAAAAAAAAAAAAAAAAAAAAAATAAACCACTTAGCTTTGGGATGGTGTGATGCACAGCAGTAGACAACTGATAGAGCCTTGGGACTCTTGCACAACAGCCTCACTCAGGTGTGGCCTGGAAAGACAGCAGTGGGGGCAGTCTTCCCCATTGGCAGAGTTTTGGTGGTGTGCATTGTCATCTATTTGGGGTCAAGACGAGTATGTTGATGTAAGGTTGTATAGAGACTCCATAGCAGTGAAAAATGTTCAGACTTGTTGGTCAGGGGATTGAAAAGAGAAAAGTTAGAAAGATGAGACAGAGAAGTCTGGAGAAGAAACATGTGAAATGGCATGTCAACATGGGCATGACATGTAAATAACTTCGATTCACATAATCATGTGGACCAGAGAGAATCTACTATTGAAGGGGCTCCAAACTATCTTACAGAGTAACTTAGTTGATAATAGCCAGTCTTTGTCAAAAGCCACCCCAGTGTTGTACAAAGGGCTTATAAGGAGAAGCCATGGAGGCAGGCATGTAGGGTATGTATGGGCCCAACAACATGGACTACCATTCACCAAAGTGGAGTTAGTACTGCTGCTGCCAGCTATCTAAAGTGACAGCAGTAACACTAATGCTGACCCTCTATAGAGCCCCATCCCTTGAGGGGACCAGCTAGCCACAGTTGATTGTGTCCATTCTTCCATGTTAGAAGGCAGAAATTTATTTTGAATAGAGTTCTCTATGTGGTTGCCTTTCCTGCCCATGAGGCTCATAGGCGACACCATTACTCAAGGTCAAACAGAATGTTTAATCCTACCAACATGTGATCCTACATAAATTGCATTGGACTAACCAATGCACTTTATAGCAATTGAGATGTCACAGTAGGCGCTGACAATGAGATTCACTGGTCTTATCACATATCCTATCACTTGATTCTGCTAGCCTGGAGGAATAATGGAATGGCTTTTTAGAGGTATACCTAAGGTGGCAACTTGGAAATTATACTCTACAAGGATATGGTGCACATCTTTTTTCTCCAGGATGAAGAGCATTCCTTAAATCATCAACTATTGTATAATGCTATGTTCTGTAAAAGGAAGAATACATGCATCTGGGAACTAAGGGTTGCAAAGAGAAGGGACTCTACTTATCACATTCAGTGACCCACTTGGGAAATCTATACTTCCTATCCCCACAACTCTCGGTCCTATAGGTTAATAGTTGTGATTATCAGAGGGAGGATGCTTCTACAGAAGCGCCATTAAATTTTAGCTATGACTGCCATATGATTACTTTAGGTTCTTTGTGTCAGGAGTTCAGTAGGCCAAGAAAAAAATCTACATCCTGGTAGGAATAATTGTCTCTGATCATCAGGAGAAGGTAGGGCTGCCGCCAATAATAGGAGCAGACAAAAATACATTTGTCACCCAAGTGATCTGCTGGAGAAAGGGTAGAGTGGAAGAGGGCTCTTGGTATCCCCCACACCAATTTTTATGGTTAACAGACATGAAAATGTACAGAAGCCACATCTTGGGAAGGTCACAGTAACTAGGGGCTCAGACCTCTCCTCTGAGGGGAGCCTGGATCAACCCATCAAGTAAGTGAGGGAGACCAGCTGAATGACAGTCAAAGGTGAGCAGAATCTAGTAGTTAATAGATGAGGGAGACTATAAATGTCAGATTCATCCTAGAGAAGAGCTGCAGGGGACACTGTAATTTGTCCCACTAAACTCCTCATAAAGCTTTCTTAGGAAAAGGTACCAATTATAACCCTCAAGTTGTTAAGTGAAACAACAGTGAAGCAAGTGGAACAAAGTGGTACAGGGATGGATTATAGTGGATGCATTTGAACACTTCCCAGATTTGCCTTTATGAGTCAAGGCTTCATGATCTCAGATTCTGGTAGTGTTTGCTGATGATTTACAGTTGCATGCAACCCTGGGAATTGACCTCATCTGAAGGAAGCTGCCTTGCCCAACCTATCCCTGGCTATAGCAATATCCAATGATGGATCGATTGTTGTGGGCTACCTCCCCCAATGTGGGACATCTTTGTAGGATCATGTCAGCCTAGAAGATCTCTGTGGCATTGACTGAGGCTACTGTTTTGACTGTATCTCATTTTAACTTCTCCCTCTGCCTGGTCTTGTCTCCTTTGCTCTTTCACAGATATTGACTGTTAAGAGCACTCCCAGAAAATCTCCTGTATGCAAATTCTGGGGGAACTTTACCCACAACAGTAGGGTAAATTCACAAACCTAAATGGCTCGGAAGGGGAGATCCTGAGCCCTTCTTTATTCTAATAACCTCCTTAAGTGGTTTTGTTTATATAATGCTGAGTGTAGGAGATAGTTAAACTCTAAAATAATAAGAGTTCAGAATTCACAGGGAGCAATTTCATAAGGAGGGAACACAAATGAAGGAGTAAAAAAAAAAGGGGGGGGGGAGAGGAAACCTGATGAACATGAGAGGGAAAGAGAGGAAAGGACTTCTTTTTGAAACCAGTGAAGGGACTGAGTTTTGCATCCAGGTTAATGAGAGGAGGTAGGTACATGTAGATATAGGAGTCACATAGGATCTATGTCCCCAGCCCCAGCCTAGAGATTTCTATGGGTCTTTGAAATCAGGACTTTGAGGGGCAGAAAAAATCTATGGCAGATAGGTAAATCACAAAATACAATTGGTGTATCAAGTCATATTTTCCTTTTAAGGTTGATTTTTTTTTAACACTAGTATCTCTTCCTTCCTAAATGTATTATTTTCTATTTAATTATTTGCTGCTGTCATTGTGATTTATTGGCAGTTCTATTATAAACTTCGTGGTCATCTTTGATTTTACTTTCTCTCAAAGGCTACATAAAATACAACTGGAAACTTCATTGGCTCTACCTCAAAATATATACAGAATTTAGGAAATTCTTCAGGCAAAAAGCATAGGAGACCAACCATAAACTTGGATCTACATCAAGGAATGAAGAGCATTGGAAGTGGAAGCAAGGTAACATAAAATTAATGTTTCATATTTTAATTGCTTCAAAAAGTAACTGTCTAAAGCAAAGATAGTAATGTATTATATATTTATCACAAATGTAAATATAATATATGTGACAACAATAGTAGATGGAAGGGAGGCATGGGGTGTATAATACTTTAAGGTCTTTATAGTGCATATGAAGGTATACATTATTTTAAGTTAGATCCTGACGAAATTGCATACTTAAAAACCTACAGTAATCATTACAAGTTGTATAGAAAGTTGTATAAAAAGTTTACTCTATAGTAGAAGTAAGCTAAAATAAAAAAATACTCATAAACTCAAAAGTAGGGGGGAAAAGAGGACAAAAGGAACAAAGAACAGAACATTAGAGAAAAATAGCAAGATGATAGAGTTTCCCCTAACCAGAGACTATTTTCATTAAATATAAATAGTATAAATACACTAAAAGGCTCAGATTGTCAAACTGGATAAGAAAACAAGATGAGGGATCCCTGGGTGGCGCAGCGGTTTGGCGCCTGCCTTTGGCCCAGGGCACGATCCTGGAGACCCGGGATTGAATCCCACGTCGGGCTCCTGGTGCATGGAGCCTGCTTCTCCCTCTGCCTGTGTCTCTGCGCCTCTCTCTCTCTCTCTGTGACTATCATAAATAAATAAAAATTAAAAAAAAATTAAAAAAAAAGAAAACAAGATGAAACTATATGCTTCTATAAGAAAACGATTTTAAATGTAGGACATAGATAAGTTTAAAGTAGAGATGGAAAAAGATATACTATGAAAATACTTATTTAAAAAAAAAGGCTAGAGTAGCTCTATTATACTGGATAAAGTAGACTTAAGGGTAAGTAATATTACCAGGGACAAAGAGGGACATTACATAATGATAAAGAGGTTAGCTCTACAAGAAAACAGTATTATCCTACATGTGTATGCATCAAACAACAGAGTTTCAAAGTACAAAGAGCAAAAATTGATACAAATAAAAGACAAATTCACAATTATGATTGGAGATGTCAATACTCCTCTCAGTCATTGATAGGACTAATAGAAAATTAGTAAGGATATAAAAGTCTTGAACATTATTTTTTTCCAAGACTTGAACATTATTGACAAGTTGAGCTAATTAATATTTATGGAACACTCCACCCAACAACTGTAAAATACACATTCTTTCCAGTTCAAATGGACCATTTACTAAAATAGACCCTCTTCTAGGTCATACAAGCAATCCTTAATATGTTAATACATTTAAACAAATTATAAAGTGTGTTTCAGACTTTAACAGAATTAGACTAGGAATCAATACCAGAAAGATACATACCGTCCCCAAATATTAGAGAATAAAACTAGTTATTTCTAAATAACGCATGGGTCAAAAGAGGAAATCACAAGAGAAGTTAGAAAATATTTTGAATTGAATGCAAATAAAACAGAGCACAATCAACTTGTGGGATAGCAGTAAAGCAGCGCTTAGAGGCAAACATATACATCATTAGATGCTTATAGTACAAAATGCAATCAGAATTCAGATCCTCCTCAGTTCTGCTTATGATCTATCACTCTTATTCACTCAGGTTGTTGCAAAGCCCCAACTCATTTCCTTGCGTCTTTCTACTATTGTCCATTACAGTTTATTCTCCACGCAGCAGCCAAAGCAATTCATTTGAATCCTGTGTCAGATCATGTCACTCTCCAAATCCTACATTAGCTATTCATTTTCCTCAGTGTAAACATGAAAGGCTTTATGAAACTAACTTGACCTTCAATGATTTGGCCCCATTACCTCTCTGACCTCATTCTTGGTTCTCCCCCCTCACTTAACTCCGTTCGTCCACACCACTTCCTTGCTTGCCCCAAGCCTATCAGGCACACATCTGCCTTGGGCCTACATACTGGCTGTGCTGTCTAGAAACAATCTTCCCTCCAAAAACCACATGGTTAACTCCTTCACTTCCTTCAGTTCTTTGTTTAAGTATGTTCCTCTCAATGAGGACTCTCTCGAGTCCTATTTTAAACTGTAGCCTTCCTCTCTCATTCCCATGGCACCAATCCTGCCCTATTTTTTTTTCCATGGTATATATCCCTTTCTAGAATACTATGTATTGTCCTTTGTTGGCTTATTTTTTACATCTGTGCCCCCCACTAGAATATAAACTCCCTGAGGACAACAATTTTTGTGTATTATAAACATCCAAAATAGTGCCTAGCATATAATATGCACTAAATTAATGATCTGAGGGATTAAGGGAAGGAAGGAGACAAGGGAGGAGGGAAGGTAAGGGGCGGGGGAGAAGAAAAAATCAAGAGGAAAATAAATCTTCTATAATTTCAGTTTGCTAATATTTAAGGATAGATTTATGTTTAAAGTTTTGGTAAACTCCAAACTACTTGTTATAGAACATATAACTACTCCAAAATATTCAAATTTTCTCTTTCTTTTTTTTCTTTAACCAAGTAAATTTTATTCACAGGTGAGCCATAAGGTACAAACCTTTTTTTTCTCTTAATATTTGTTTATTTCTGTGGTAAGCCCTTTAGAAATCTACTTATTGCAACTTTCATATTTCTTCCCATTTCTCTACATGACTTTGTAGATTTTTCTGGTTTTTAAGTATGACGTTTGAGTAAATATGGGATTCATAATGGGGGCTGAAACTGGCTGCGCACATGTCCACATGCCCTGGAAATTACATTTCAATATAGATATGTGTATTTAGTCCCAGGGGAATCTACATTCATTTTTTCTGTCTTAAAAAAAATTGAAATATTCATTGATTGTGCTTATAAGGCAATTTAGAGGTTAAGAGTGTGCCTTGCAATCAGACTCCCTGAGTGTGATTCCTGGCTCTGTTCCTTACTAGTTGTGCAATGTGAGCATATGACTTACCATTCTGAGTGTCTGTTTCCTGTATAAAATGAGGATACTAATACTGACTTCACTGGTTCTTTGTACAAAAAGAAAGAATACGTATACAAGGCTTAGCAGCATATATAAAACTTACTATTCAAATGACAATTATCATAATCATTAATATTTGTAAAATCCTATTTTTAAGTAAGTTACTTAAAACTTGAAAGTTTCCCTTTATAATGTTATCTATACTGGATGAATCCCCAGACTATATGAGATAGCATGCAGAAATTCAAGAAAAACATATAAAGTGCATTGTACACCTGGATTAGCCATATAAAACTGCCCTATAGTAAGAACTGAACAAGGAGAAAGGAGAAAGAAAGGTCTGCATTCATTCACTTACTCATTCAGTAACTAACAATTATCAGCACCTTTGTTTTGCTAGATGTGTATCAGTGGTAATTTTCTTCAGAAAAATAGACTCTGAGTTATGAAATCCTCTTGCACAGAGCTCTATGGGTGAGACCAAGACATCCTCCTGCACAGGGCTCACCCTCTAACCTGTGGCTCACCCTCTAACCTGTCAGGACCTCCTCTGAAAGTAGTTCAGTGACTTTAGCAGAGCCTATTCTCAGAGTTATTTTTCAGATTCAGACTGGTTAACCCTATTTGTTTCCTATCAACAATATTTTTACCACTACGAACTTTCTCCCTACCTCCATCTCGATCCACATAAGATAATTCAGTTTCATTTCTCTCCAAAGTTAAAAGTCCCCAAAGAAAATGCTACATCTTTTTTTATTAGCAGCAACGGGGTGTGAGGCCAGGGCCAGTAACAAGAGAGATTATGGCTCAAAATACTCCCTCTCCTCCAAAAAACCTCAAAAATAAATTATACTCCTAGTATAAAGTAAATCTAGGTCCTGAAGCTTACAGTTTTCCTTGATTTTTAACTAAAACTGCATTTGTGTTCTTGAAACTCCTCTGCTGTGTAAATGACAGATTCCATTTCTTAAAGTTTGCCCACAAATTGGTTTTAGTTGTTAAAATTAGTTGTCAAACTTACCAAAAATTATTGACTTTGAGACAAGATTAGGTTTTGATTTCTTTAAAAGGGCCAAATTGGCAGTTTTTCATTGGCATCACTTTCCAGACAATAATAAACTCACATACTATTTAAGTCTGCTTCAAAAATGGAATGCTATATACAAGTATGTGTTTATCAGTGTGGGAAGGGATTTTGCTTATTCTGAGAGTCTAGAGCCAGTTGAAACTACACTAGAATGTTGTTGGGATGCCCATCAGCATTTCATAATCTCTCAATCACCCTGTGTTTTTCTGTCTAAAGTATAGTATAATTTCAGCTTTCACATCTTGAAAATTTAACTCCGAATCACTTCACTGGCTCTGTGAAGAAGGGAAACAAAGGTGTATTCAGCCTTTCATTAGGTTTCAATTAATTATGATTCCCCCAGAACAATTCGGGCACAAGAATTTAAACTGTCAAATTTGCCTTCTGGGATGCTTTTCTTCCACAAATTAGTGTTTCTCCAAAGCATCCCATAAAAATAATGACCCTGACATTCTAGACAAACAAAGCGTCTGCTTTTCTTTCAACAGTTCTTTTTGAGCTAGGAGATACAGTTTTACATCTATAATTACATAGCAAACTGTATTTCAAAAACACTTTTAAAAACTGGCATTCTGTGTCCTTCAGATGATGAAATCCAGGCTCTGTGGTTGAGGCACATATACTTTGTGAATGATTAAAAAACGAATTCGCAGAAACTTGGTCGATGGCCAGATATAAGTGATGAATTTTTAGGCAATTATAAAAATGTTTGCCTTTCAAAGCACTTCTTTGGAAAGGGAAGCCATGTCCTTTGGAACCACTTATCAAATGTCTTTTATTATCTGCTGCCACAGCTATCATTGATAACATGTGAACAGAGCTTCATCTCTATATAACAGCTGGAAAATCAACAGATCGTATTCATTCACTAGACTTTTTTTGAATATCCGTGTGCGCAAAGCTCTGTCCTGTGTCTTATATAGGTAGGAAAATATGAGACACTCCTTCCTCAAGGAGTTTGTAAGTAAATAAAGGAGAAGAGACATTGATATAATTAATTATGTCATAAGGATGAAAGATTGCTTTAAAGATCCATTTTGTTTTAATATAGAAAACAGAGGTACAATCCAAAGTAATGTTTAAGAGACTCACATAAGAAGAATCCTTGGTCCTCTTCATTGTCATTTCACTGGTTCCCTTTCCCATATCCCGCACTTCTCCATAACTTCCCTGCACCTCCTGCAAATGAATCCAGGCATAAGCCCTTAAAATGTACTTTTCTCATGGTATATGCTTCAGAATTTACACACAGCTACCTTGGCTGAGGCTTTTTCCATACTAAGCATAAAATAAATTCTACAGCTCAAACACAAATCTTGTGCCTCATTCCTCTCGAAGTGTTGCATCTATTTGGTGTCATTTAATCTCAACAGCAGGGCATCCATAGGGATTGATTTATTAAAGGAGTCTGCTCAGATGTGCTCCGGCTGTTATCCAGTATTTCACATATCCTGTGAGTTATGAGGCTGGCATTAGAAGGTGGTTTTCCAAAAGCTCTGCCCAAAGAAATTCTTTATTAGGCTTTATTGATAATTTATAACAATAATTATCCATCCCCAGTTATCCTAGAACAGCTAACCTTACGACAGAAGTGGCCCCTCCACTCCTCCAGGGATCATAAAAAACAAAGTGAGCAAAGAGTTTAGAGCTACATTGTACCAGGAGACAGTCACCGCTTCACGTCCTCAGACTTCTAGCTACCCCACAGTGAGTCATGATTGGATGCCCTCAGGACCCTCTTCCTATCCATAAACTGGGAGCACAGAGCTGATATTGAAGATGCCAGCAGTGTGTATAATTTGAATGCATAGTCCTATATTTCAGTTCTATTTTTCTGGTTGGTTTTTTTTTTTTTTTTTTTTTTGTCCCATGGATTGTACCACTTTCCCCAAGCAGTTAACTGACAGAGCACACTTTTGCTTCCAACTCTGAGCCCCACCCTCTTTTCAGATCTCATCTTTCTTTTCTCTTTTCTTATGTTCAGATGTCCATTATTTCCTTCTCCTGATGCTTCACCATACTATAGGCATTTATAAAACAGGCTAGGGTGGGGAGTGGTTTTGACAGAGAAAGAATATTAAATGCTCTAGCACAAGTGCTCTTTCAGACTTTATTTACTTTTCACATCCTATGTTCATTTCTGACTGTGAAGGGCAACCATGTCCTTGATATATCCATCAACCAAAAACAATACATCAAAGCTCTAGTCGTGTTCCAGGAACTGTCTAGCACATCATCTCTTTATGTCTAGAGAAAACATTTACTGACTCTCTTCCCACACTTTAACATTTAGACATCCTTCTCCTTTGATATGTTGTTCTGATTTTCGTAGTCTTACACTTTTCAATACAGAAATATCTACTTAAAAATGGAAAAAATTAATTTTAAGCAGACTTGCCTTTTCACAAGATGTAAGTATTCATAAAATACCCAAGATATATTAGCTATGGCAGTACCTTTCACGGATTCACACAACAATGTTTTCTTCAACATATACTGAAGAACAGTAGTGAACAAGATCTCAAATTCTCAAGTAAGCATTAAATAATACATTTTCAAAGGAAGAACTGCTACAAGGATATTTGTTTTCAAAAAAGTCCAAGTCCCAGCAAATTATGTTAATAATACCAAAGCATTCATAATAAAAAAATTATTATTCAACATGTTTTCATTAAGGGAAAAACCTAGATAACAAATAATAGCATCATGCCTCATTTACCTCCAAAGATAAAATTGTAGATGACTTCTTATGAGGCAGTAATTTATTTCCAAGGCAAGTCTGTTCCTGTTGTAGACTTCATTACCCCAGGTGATTCTTCACTGCACTGAATCCAGATGTTTTCCAAAATTCTACATTAAACAGAAAAATAAAAGCCAAAAATTGAGAGGAGCTGGATTTTATTCTTGATATTTTCACTCCATTTTTTCAGGCTAATTTTGTTTTTAATTAAGTAAGAGTAGATTTCTTCTAATGACAATGTTGGTAGTGACTTCTCCAAGAGAAAAAATAAGACTGTTTGAGGTATTGAGAACAGGTCTAAGTTCTCTAAATCCTTTAGTTCTTATTCTTTTGAAATATTGCTTCTAACAGATTGAGTTATTTCACATTGAAAACTCAAGTCCTGTTGTAACATAATTGCCACCGGCAGTTATCTGTGAAATGTTTTGAAGACTAGAGTTGGCCTTCACTCCTTAAAGCAATGTCTCTTCAGGATTCAAAAAAGCCAAACTCAAGATTTCCCACATCTTTTTTTTTTTTTTTAAGACTTTATTTATTTATTCATGAGAGATAAACAGAGAGAGAGAGACAGAGACATAGGCAGAGGGAGAAGCAGGCTTCATGCAGGGAGCCTGATGTGGGACTCGATCCCAGAGTCCTGGGATTATGCCTTGAGCCAAAGGCAGATGCTCAACCACTGAGCCACCCAAGCGTCCCAATTTCCCACATCTTTAAATGCTACTTTTACCACCTCATAGATTTGGCTCACTAAACTTTCTGCTAGGACTCGTTCAGGAGGTTTGAGGAAAGAAGGGTGAAGAACAAAGAAAAAGTCACTGAAAACACAGGTGTTTTGGCACAGGCCAGTCCTTTTCTGTCATCTTACAAAGAGTGTGCTCATGGTATTTCTACTATCAATATTTCCTTAGGTTACAATATTATAATTATCTGTAGGGCAAGAACGAGGTGTATGGGGTTCTATTAATTCAATCCTTAGTACCATGCCAACACTGGCACTTAATAGATGCTTTTAAGTAATGTGAAAGTATAGTATAGTAATACTATAAGTGTAGTAATATCTGCTATAACTCAATGGAGCCAAACATGATGGATTAGGAGAGTAACAAGCAAATTCCATTTTTTGTTGTTGTCTTTTTTTTTTATTTTATAGAAACAGAAATTGTATTCCAATGTATCGTATGACACATGGCCTAACATGCATTCCATGTCCCCCATGCTAAGATGCCCCTATCTTAAAACCAAATGTGCTAAAAAATATTTTTTTCTAAGCTTTTGGTAACGGCTTCCAAACAACCCCTCTGTCCGTGGAATGTGCCACCAACTCATTGCTATCTCCTTCTTTAACCATTCTTCCTCTTCTCTTTAATTCATTATTTTGTAGAGAATGCTCTTAATAATCCTAATGTATTCAATGTTTTTGACCTCTTTAATAGTCTTGCCCATGCGACATAATAATTACATACAGCCTTCTACTCAGGTGGTGTGGGCTTGATCTCCATTGCTAGATGGGAAGTGCTTTAAAGGCAGAGCCTATGTCTCATCATTTTATCATCCCCTCAGTGTTTGCCCCATTGTTGAACACACAGCGAGGCAAATAATGTCTCCTGAGTTTCCTAGATCCTGCAGAACTCCAGGCCTCTCTAACATGATGCCCTCCTATATCCTCCCACTGTAGAGATTTCACCCCTGAGATGTTCTTTACTTACTCATTTCCCTTGCTGCACGGTGATATGCCCTGTCCTCAGTCCCCAGGTTGATAAGCAGTTTTTCTAACCATAATTACTTATGATTGTGGTTTTTTACCAGCAGCCAACTAAAGATAAGGCCCCACCTCTTTAAACTGATGATGAACAGGGATCATGCCAAATCAGTATTCAAAAATCTGGAGGCATGTGGGGTTTTGAAATCCCTAAAATTATATAAAGTAGGTGGCCAATTACTCCAGCTGGGCATCAGGCTAGGTTCAGACCCCACATCCTGATCATTCAGCATGTTGCTTGTTCTAGTTATTTCCTTTCGGCTTCAGGGGAAGAAGCTGTTATAGCAAATGTTGATCACAAATGAAAAAGGTCATGCTGATTTTCAAAAGTATAAAGTATGCTGTACAAAAGAAAAAGAACAGGTGAAATGTTGTTTTTGAAAAATGGAGCTACTATGTTTGACAGATTTAAAGATAGAAAACAGAAGTCTGGAAATAGCATAGGAGACATAGGGGAAAAAGGCCCCGGTGTTTTTAAAGAGCTGATGAACTAAGCAAAAAAGAAAGAGAAATAATTAGAAATGAGTTGACAGTAATGGCGAAAACTTGAGTTTTTTAGAAACATTGTAGCTCAAACATTAGTCCCACTACAAATTGATCTTAACCTCATGATCGAAAACATGACGTCGAGTGTGTGAGTAGCAAAGCAGGGAGAGCTAGAGTGAGGGAAATAAATTGTAAAAGCTGATTATCCTCTTGTAATGCTTGTATTTACAGTAAAAGTACAATCTTTAAGGGTCTCTGGAGGAAGACTGATTGAGTTTTACAAATTTATTTCCTTTACTATTGAATTAAATAAGTGTATTTCTTGAAAACTTTTACATTCCATCTGAGAGAATAGAGTTAAAATCCAGGCTGTTTGTGAACAGCTTATGGAAAGGTTGGGACTGATTTGTGATTTGCAATTATTGGCCTATTGAATTGTCTTTATGGTTTTGTGAAAACCATCTAGTTTCTTGATTTTAACATTTAATCTCACCATATGCATTTCCTTCATAAATTCAACTAAAGATTTATGGCAGTATAATTAGAATATTATGAAACAGGATCACTAGTCATCAGACTTTAGTTCACTATGGTCCATTAGATCTTCCAAGCTGCATAAACTTGGGTAAATTACTTTTCTATGAATAATTTTCTCATCAGTAAATTAAGTTACTAATAATTTATATCCCATATGATTGTCATTAGGATTTAATAAAAGAAAACATGTAAAACACCAGGCATGGATCAGCTATAAAGCAAGTATTTGATTAATATTATTTTTCAGTGGTAATTCAGGTACCAAATCTTAAGCCATGACTCATAGAAAATGTCTTAGGGAATATTTCAAAATCTAGAAATTAGTACTAGGGAGCCATTACTTTCAGAGATTGTGTCTATGGCATATACATTTTAAAAATTTATTTTGAGCCCTTAACAAAAAGTAGTATATTTTCATAAATAAAAATATACATATTAAAATGTTGATTGTAAAAAAAAAAGAAAAAAAAATAAATAAAATGTTGATTGTCGTTAGGGAATTTTCAAACTTTATAATATTTTGCTTATCATGTATTTCTGGACAACTTAGTTTTTTATGTGTATTCACATAAAAAACTTATCATGGTTTTGGCCTTTTTTCTTTTAACATAATACTTTAATGTTCTGATGTCTTTGATCACCAGATTTGTTGTTTCTTTCATACTAATTTTAACATGTTCACCAAATAATTTGGTTTAAATTCTTAATTCTTCCTCTTAAACTACATTATTTTTAACATTAATCGTAAGTTAAATATGCAGAAAATATAATGTTGGTGTGGAAGGGATTGGTAGAAAGAGGTAAAAATAATGTTAGACCGAATTTTGTTTTGTTTTAAGTAGGCTCCACACCCAGTGTGGAGCCCAACATGGGGCTTGAAATCACAACTGAGAGATCAAGACCTGAGCTGAGATCAAGAATCAGACACCAACTGAGCCATCCAGGTGCCCCTGGACTGAGTACTTACAGATCTGGATTCTAGTCTTGGCTTTGCCCAGGAAGAAACCATGTGCATTTGGCAAGTATAACTGTATAATGACATTAACAACCAGCATCCATTCAGTCCTTTGTCTTTATGTGCCAGATACTCTTCTGGCTCTTTATGTTTATTTGCTTTACTCAGCTCTTACAGACCTCTATTGTCAAGAACTGTGAAGGGTCTAAGATGTCGCTCCACTTGGAAGCTACTATGTTAGCCTGTCACAATCACATGGATGTTGGCAGAAGATGTGAGACCCGTGAGTCACAGACGAAGGTCTTTATTACCTACATAGATGTTAACAGCCAGAATATCAGCATTTACATCAGTTCTCTGAGGTCCAGGTGATTTCTACACACAGAGAGAGTCATAGTGCAGGAGAAGAATGCTGAAATAAGGGAACCCAAATCTTTTAAAATGGAAAGAAAGCATATCTCCAGAGGGAGACATCTTTATTTTGCTGAGTTGTAAGCAAACCTGCTCTTTGCCCTGAGGCAGACACTATAACCTTCGAGGCTGTCATCTATACAAACATCTTTGAAAAGGTAGTCCGTGTGACTGCTCAAAAGACAGGCAAAGAAACCTATGGAGAATTGTCTACCAACACCTGTGAAAAGATACTGTAAAACTTGATATCACAGATGGAGGAACAAAAGATCTGAGAGGCTAAGTAATTTGCCCAAGGCTTGTGTGATTGTCTGACCCAGATAACGGATTCCAAGAGCCTGGAATCTTCAACAGTGTAATCACTAATATTACTTTGAATGTAAACATTATTATTTAAATATATATTTGCAAATATCTTCTCCCATTCTGTAGGTTGTCTTTTAGTTTTGTTGACTGTTTCTTTTGCTGTGCAGAAGCTATTTATCTTGATTAAGTCCCAATAATTCATTTTTGCTTTTGTTTCCCTTGCCTTCATAGATGTATCTTGCAAGAAGTTGCTGTGGCCAAGTTCAAAAAGGGTGTTGTCTGTGTTCTCTCCTAGGATTTTGATGGGTTCTTTTCTCACATTTAGATCTGTCATCCATTTTGAGTTTATCTTTGTGTATGGTGAAAGAGAGTGGTCCAGTTTCATTCTTCTGCATGTGAATGTCCAATTTTCCCAGCACCATTTATTGAAGAGTCCTTTTTCCAGTGGATATGCTTTCCTGCTTTGTCGAATATATAGCAACATGTAAATGTAAGTTCTAGGTGCCATTACCCCTGCACCTCAATTTCCTCATCTATAAGTGGGCACAGGGACAGGGCAGAGAGGGCTGAGTGAGAGGCTCTCTTGGAATTCCTTTCAAATTTAATATGCTATGATTCTAAGATTTGTCTCTTAGAATGAAGAGACAGCGTAAGTGGATGTGATGCAGACTAGAAACACAGGGAAGAAAATAAGAGCATCTATTTCATTGTCAGTGTACATTTTAAAATTTTTATCTGAACCTTTGCATTCCTTAATTAAGTTTTATGAGATTCTTGAGAAAAATGAGTGTTGAATGACTACTACTTATGGTATTTTGGGCCTTTCTAATTATAGTTCATGGCTAGAGTAAGCAGATACTTTGTTTTCCAACTACCCCTATCATAAAACTTCCTTTTTCTATAATATGAGTGAGAATATTATCTAAGGATAAAATGAGGGTAGTCTTCAAGCTGCTTATGCCTGGCATGTTATCAGGGAAGCATGTCCTGGATAGAGCATTACCAAAGAAGGGAAGGAAAAGCAAAGAAACTGTAATAACATTAGTGAGATAGGCTGTGAGTCTTCCTCACATCCAGAGGAGCTCAAAAGATATTTTCTTGAGTTGGAATCTGGCTTTAAAACTATATTTAGATATGGACTGACACTCTAACCCAGAACATAATATCAGACATTTTATCTTATCATCACTTGTGGGTCATATGCTGCCTGTTTCCTGGAGCCTTTTGAAACCTCATTTTCTTGCCAGAGAAATGCAAAAGCAGTCCTCTTCCTCTTTTACAAGTTGATATAATGAAAGGAGTCTCTTTTTGAGCCTCCTCTTCTTTCATTCTACCCACTTTCTCCATGATGTCTCATCTACTCCCAGAGCTTCAAAGGCCATTTGTATGCTAATAAACCCCAAATCTCGAAATATAGTTCAACATGCTCTCTGAGCTCCTAACTTACGAGATCAACTTTGTGTTTGACATCTCTACTTGAATATGTCAAGGATATTTCAAACTCAACTTGTCCAAAATGGAATGTACTATCACCACCCTGCAAACCTGCTTCTCCTTAAATATTCTTTGTACATACATTTAAGGGCATCACTATCCAGTCAGGTTTCTAAGCCAAAACCTGGGCATTTTTTACTTCACTGTCCATGTCCAGTAAATCACCAAATCTTGTTAATATTCCTTCCTAAATGTCTCCATTTCCACTGACACCATCTTTGTAGAAATTGCTGTTAATTTTGATCTCGACCATTGTATAATTCTCTAAATGGTCTCTTGTAGTCAGAATTATTTATATAAAATCCATATCTGATCATGTTAGCCTTCTGCATAAAACCTCTCAATGGCTTCCCATTTACCTACTGGATAAAGTTTGAACTCCTAATATAATATACAAAGCCTCTATAATTTGGCCTCTCCTCACCTCTCCAGCATATTGATCGCGTATCTTTATTCTAGACCTAATAGCCTATTATTAGATCCTTACACCAAGCTCTCTCTTCCCATCTCTCACATATTATCCCTTCTGCCTTGGACATTATTTCCATTATAAAATGGCTATTCATACTCATCCTACTCAGCTTAACAAATCACATACTCAGAGACACTTCTCTGTTCCCTGGAGCACTATCGTTTCCCACAGTGCCTTGAGCTTCCCTTTATCATTAGTACTGGGTTTCATTTTATAGTAATTATTGATAGCAATACTGTCTGCCTCGCTGGACTTCAAGGCTGGGATAACATCATGCTTGAATCTCCAGCATCTGGCCTTGAGCAAGGTACTTACAAAGAACATGATAAATTCTTATGAATAAATAAGTGAACAAACAAAAGATCTTCCCAGGTGCACTTTTGTGAACAGGAAATTTGCCAGTCTGAAGTTAACCTCTTCCATACCTCCTTCCCAATATATAGTTGGTAGAGTCTAGAAAATTTCTTGAATCAGGGCTCGAAGTACCTGCCTTAGTTGATTAGTCAAGATTTCACAGCCAAGTTGAGATAGTTCAGGATTAGTCTTCAAAATAAAAAAAAATAGGCAATGTCAGATTTTTCATACATGTACTTTACACACTCTATGTCTTCTATGTTTAAGAATTGAAATTTTATAAACTGTAGAAGTATTTAAAATTTTCATTTCTCCTTTTTATCCTCAGTTTAAAAAGTCTTTCCTTAGGTGAATAGTAAGGTTATTTGTTCCCTATCAAATAGGAATTTAAAGCAGGATGTATAACCACATTCCCTAGCCATCAAATTTAGTCAGTGTCTTGAATGCCATCAAATAGATCATCAAAATGTATTTTAGATTAAATAGAGACAGAAAGGAGGAGGAGGAGATGCTTTCCAGATTATGACATTTAAATTGTAGGATTCCAAGACAAAATTTTGAAAAGTCTCCTTTCTACTTTTCACTCACCAATTCCAGGGATATTTCTGTGTTGGGGTGGGTGAGTTCTATTCTTGTGGGTTTTAAGCATTTCAGTGGCTACTTGGGCAAGAAGCAGATCTAGGTTTTCTTCAGTTGAGGGGGGAGAGTGGATAAAACAGGGGAAGAAGAAAACTGGGTCATACACTTTCTTTTTTCTTCTGTATCACTTACTACAAACTAGGTTGTTTTTGTGAACCAATGATAAATAACCATGAAGTATCCGTGAGGAACCTTGGGCCTTTCGTGCCAACAACAATAAAATTCGTAAATGATTGCAAAGTTATATCAGAGATAAGGAGATCTGACTCCTCCCTTTAGCTCTATCAATAAAGTAACATGATTATAATTAAAGTGATTATACCTTCAGATTTGCTCAGGACAGTCTTTGTTTGCCCTGATATCCTGGGCTAATTATTAATAATGACCCCTTCACTCTGAAAAAAGGTCCTTAGAGTATAAAGTATATGATTATCTTGAATATGGACAGTTAGTATAATACCAACTCAATAGGGTTTCTTTGTTTCTTTTTTTTTTTTTTGAGAGACTGCTACTCTCAAAATGACTCTCTTTTGCATTTGCAATCTAATTTATTCTTTTTTGTAATAAATCCACTAGGTAGACAATATTACTCTTTTAAAAGACAGGAAATTTATGATGGAGAAATATTAAGGCATTGCTCTAGGCCACACCACAAATACATGACAGCCACAACTTAAATCCTTTCTGGGCAATTGGAAAACCCTCTTCTTTCATTTACATTATTGCAGGATGAAAGTTAAGCCTTAAAAATACACTACCTCCTTACCCCCATAAATAAATAAAACACACAGACAGAAGCAGCAAGCACTCCAAAGTGACTAGATGCTGGACAGTCGAGTTTACATCTGGGCAATGAGGTGTGATTGACTTAATCACAGACTTGATTACAAATTCTAGCAGTTCCATTGTCCTGAGTATGTTTTTAGACCACTGTCTACACATCCTGGGGGTCAAATAAGAAAAAAGCTACAGCAGGAGAACTTTCACTATGTGCTTCTCACTGGCTTTGTGGCACTGGAAACAGAACGGAACTCCTCCCCTGCGTGCTGCCCACTGCTACCAGTCTTTCCCACACCCCAGATATGAAGAGAGATAACAAGGCCCTCAAATAGAAGTTTCCTGATTGTGAGTCATGGCTTACTCAGCCTTTGTTACAGAGAACCTGGAAGCCTTTGAAATACACTGTTGATTTTGGCAGTCTTAACTCCCTGTGCTGTTATCAAGAAACAAGCTACATGACTAATTTGCTTGAGAAATTGCCTCTGTAATGAGTATATTAAGAACAGCCTATGCTAAAGGGGCTAGTGTTTAATATACGGTGTTCAATGTTTGTATTTATGAATATGTACTCATTTCCTTGAACAGTGCTTCACACGTATAGTTCCTAATAAATATGTTATATTGAATTAAATAAAAATACCAATAACAGCTAACATTATTATGGGGACATTTAAGATAAGCAGGAGCCAGGCATTATATTAAGAGCTTTATGGATATTATCTCTTCTCCCTTCTTCCTTCTCTCTTTTATGGATATACTATGTGTATTTTTTTATACATAATGTCTTATGCATAACAAACACTTAAATATGCGACTAAATTTAACTAAACAAATTTGGTATGCAAACAACTGCATAAATCAGCATATCTCCCTTAACTTTAGTTATTGTTCTTGATAGCACTTCAGAGAGGTAATTTTTAAAACAAATGAGAAATATATATTATACAGGGATATGTATTATATAGTTATCAAGAAAAATGCATCATTATATTCATTTAAGTTAGAGTAGATAATGTGTATTATTATATAATGCTATAGCATAAGTACTGTATAACCCTTATCTGCAAAACATAGATAATAGTGTTACCTAATTATTAGGGTTGCCAAGTAGATAAAATTAGATAATATATGCAAAATATAGTTTTGGGCATAT
Source organism: Canis lupus baileyi (assembly GCF_048164855.1). Taxonomy (NCBI): domain Eukaryota; kingdom Metazoa; phylum Chordata; class Mammalia; order Carnivora; family Canidae; genus Canis; species Canis lupus. Next base: position 5,885,338 of record NC_132871.1, read on the forward strand.
CTCACATACCCTATAAATTAATGACACCCTCTTCATAACTACAATGAGTCTTTGGATATAGACAGCTACCAATTTTATTTAGGAAAACTTGTTCCATATTGTGTTAAAGGTGCTGTTTAGAAATATATACACTTGTTCTATAATTTTAAATATTGTTATATTGCTATAAATATGTAAACTTAAAATATTGGCTTTGAAGTTAACCTAGGAAGGCAAAATTTTATGGTCTACAATTTTCCAAAGATAGATTCTGAAGATTTTTCTTGAAAGCAAACTTTTCTTTGTCTTTTTTTGAAAATGCATTTTGAACTAAAACAATAGAAACGGTAAAATAGCAAAGTTTTCTTCCTCTATTTAAAGACTACAATTCTTGCTGGTCCAGGGTAGTTACTGACTGATCTTAGAGGCAGGCCATGGTTCTTGACTGTGATTGGTTCAGGAACACAATCCTAAGCCAATCAGCAAATAGTGCTCTCTGACCAGTAAAATTTGTTCAAGAATAAAGAAGTGATCTAATTTAGGTGAAGACCCAATGACATTTCCTGTGGACTTTGGTAAAGGAATTTCCTTGTTCTTATAAAAATCGCTCAAAGCGTAGAATTCTTTTTTCTTGGATATTATTACATGCAGATTCAAGGATTAAAATGGTTGCAGTCACCTTGTTACTGTTTGAAGATTAGGTGAAAATTAGGCAGGGACCCAGAGGAGTTAACACCTAAGAAAGATGCAGAGAAATGGAGTTGGAGAAATTGGGTTAAGCCAACCTAAGACCTGAATCTTGACTTCTACAGTCAATGAATTTTCTCAAAGTATGGTCCTAACCCAGAAGTAGCAGCCTCACCTGGGATCTTATTAGAAATGCAAATTCTAGAGCCCCATGTCAGACCCCTGCAACCAGAAACTTCGAGTGAAGTTCAGCAATCTGTGTTTTAAGAGGCCCCTGGGATGATTTCCAATGCAGGCTAGAGTTTGAGACTAGTGGTCTCAGCCAGTTTGAGGGACATTTTTCTGTCACCTGAAGTCAAAACTATATTAAACATTACACATAGACTTGTAAGTATATACCAATCTACTTTGCTTGGAAGTATACTGAGTTGACTAATGATAAATTAAAAGGAAAAATTCAGAAAAGGAAATCATAGTATAATAGGAATGTAAGATTGCCTTCTCTAAGACTAATAGTAAAACTTAACAACTTTGAACCCAGACTGGCTGGGTCTATATCCTGATTCCAGTACTTATTGACTGTTTGATCAAAGGAAAATTACTCTAATTTCCTCCTCTGTAACATGTAGAGAATTGTATTCTTTTGAGTGTTAAATGAGTTAATAAAGGAAGAGCAATATAGAGTCTTTTCCTAACAGAACTAAGCACTCAGTAAATGTCAGCAGTTAGTATTGTTTTTACCATCAACAGGCAAAATACCACATCAGAGAAGCGCTAAGGAACAAACCACACCTGACTAAACTGACCACATCAGTATTCTTTCGGTAATGTGGAGTTGGTGCCAAATTACTCTTATGGTGGCATTTAGAACCACAGTCAATAATGTTATTATGAAATCTATATCTCATTATGAGGATAACACTGTAATTGTTCATCCAAAAATTCCCCTTAGAAATAACTCTCAGAACTTAATTGAATGTTATTTTTAATTTATTAACCATATATTTTGTTATGTGAAATACACACATGCACCCTTCTCTAGTAAAGCTAGAAAAAAATTAGATGATAATAGACCTGTTTCAGTGTTTGTCTTTGGGTAATGGAATGCAGTTTATATTTTTATTTTCATTTATATTTATATATACTTATGCTACTATTTAATGAAAGATGCAAAGCACTGCTGAAAAGCACATATAAAAATTACTTTAGAGGGGATGCCTAGGTGGCTCAGTGGTTGAGTGTCTGCCTTAGGCTCAGGTAGTGATCCTGGGGTCCTGGGATCGAGTCCCACATGGGGTTCCCTGTGGGGAGCCTGCTTCTCCCTCTGCCTGTGTCTCTGCCTTTCTCTGTGTCTCTCATAAATAAACAAATAAATCTTTAAAAAGAAAATTACTGTAGGGGCACCTGGGTGGCTCAGTGGCTAAGTGTGTTGGACTTTTGATTTTGGTTCAGGTCATGATCTCAGGGTCATGGGATGGAGCCCCACATGGGGCTCTGCACTGAATGTGGAGCCTGCTTAAGATTCTCTCTCTAACCTCTTCCTCTTTCTCCCTTCCCCCTCTCTCTCCCTCTTTAAAAATAATAAATAAATAAATAAGCAAACAAACAAATATTTTAAAAATTATTTTTAAGGGAATACAGAGGTCTAATTTCAGGGTACCCAAGTTTCATTTTCTACTTATGATATAGTGGCCAATCAGCATTTAGTTCCCAAATTGTAGTTTCGTTGTTGTTCCTATAGCCATATTGTATCAGAGTTCACTGCCTGATTTCAGTACCAACTCATGTTTTCATGATCTCAGACTTCAGGATAGAAATTTATGGCAGGGCATAAGAACCAAACCTACAGCCAGTGAGCAGATGTTAATCAAACAGTCCATTCTGTGTAAGAATCCTGGGGCCGTCAGATGGGAAATACACAGTAAGGAAGTTGACCAATGGGTTGAGGTTACATATTTCAAGGTGAGTCTTGAGCCAGAAACCAGCGTAAGGTCTTTCTCCCACACTTTGATTTAGCGAAAGCCAATTTTCCCGGCTTGATTTAGCAATGTTAGTAATTAGTGAGCTGTCACGTCACAACCTAGGACTCTAGAAAATAGCAATTTACAGCCAAAGTAACAGTATACACATTCTAATCGCTTTTTAGTTTTGTTGATTTGTAACCATCCATTTTCCTCCCATGCTTCTGTCTCCATTGTAAACTGAACAGAGGAGGCAAAGCATGGCAGCCAATATGGCGCAGTTGTTAAGAACTGGACTCTGTAATCAGACAGTTCTAGGTCTGAATCCCATTCCACCACTAAAGAATTGGGACCTAGCAGATACCTCAACCTCTCCAAATTACTTCCTCAGGCTATTGTAAACGCTAACTAAAATAATGCATGCACAGTGCTTTAGTCAATGTGTAGTGTAGAGGAAACACTCAGTAAAGGCTAATATCTAATAATATCAATTGTTCTCTTTCTTGATATTTTCTTCTTCTGTCTATGTTCTTTGCTGTTACAACAGATGGGGGTCTAAGCAACAAATGCTATTGAGATAAAACCCTCCAAACATATGTGCTTTCTTATTCCCATAATGTGAAGAGAAACAAAAATAAAAATACATATAATAGTTTCCAGTGTGTGAAATTTTAGTGACTTCAGAAATCCCAGGTTCTGAGAGGACAAATAGCTGAAAGGAAATTAGTATTTTTGGCCAACTGTTTTCTGGTGGCCTACAACTCAGGCCTTCCTGAGCAATTTGGGAACGTGAGGAAAGAGTACTCACACTGATCACCAAATGTGAGGGCCCAGAGCTTGGCAGCTCCCCTGGTATAACAGTGAAACTCCTAGGAGCTACCAAATCCTTGCTTTCCTTCTGATATGCATGATTCAAGTTGACTTGGAGCTCCAGTTGTCTCATCTAAAATGTAAAGGGTACACTCTGGGAAAATGCTCTGGCAAAATTCAGGCTCTCGTCTCTCTGTCTTTGAAGACTATACCTAAAGCAGGCCAATGCCAGTGCTCCCTTGGACCTCAATGGAGCAGATCACCTAAGTAAGGTCCCTCCAGGCTTTGGGCAGCTAGGGTCAGACCAGACATCATATGCCCTCTCCAGACCTTACTATTCCTCATTTCTCTCTTCTCTTTGTATGACCCTCGGCCTCTCAATGGTGCAAAACCCAGAAAAGGGGAAGTCTTGGCCACATTGTCAAAAACCACCTCCTTTCACACAGCTGTCCCATGTTCAGAACTGCCAACGGGAAATGTAGCATCGATGGGCAATGCTTCGGTGTATATTATTGAAAGGGAAACCTTAAATACTAAGTCGTTTCTTATGAAAAAGGAGACAGAAGAGATTTTCAGAGAACAAAATACTTTCCACAATGTTGTGTTTCTTCTCCACTAGGCTCATTTGGGGGGTAAGTAAGTAAGGCCTGGAAGCCAGTGTTGGAAATACATCAAGTCGAAGAACTAAAATGATGTAAACAAATGATGTGCATCTATTAAAAAATCTCATGGGATACAAAGGACAGTACTTTAAAGTTTAACAAGGATACTTTGCTAATTAGGGTCTTCTTTCTCCTGCCAGAATGCCTTGTCATAAAACCTCAACTATGCCAAATGTCTAAGGCTCAGAATTAGCGCTGCATCTGTTCTGTGATCTGGAAAATATCAAGGTTCTCGGATTCTTTTTGTCAGTGAGGTAAAACGTAGAATTCTGGATTTCTTGGGAGGTTAAAAAAAATTAAAAAGCATATTCACTTCCTATTCAGGTTGTATTTTCTTAAAAAAGTAACAGTTGCCCTTTTGCCCAGCCCTCACTTTTCCTTTATTGTGTGCTACATTCTATTGTTAATTAACAATAAAATGTTCACTAGGGAAACATTTGATGAATTCATTTTTCAGAATAAAAATAACTTGGTACTACTAGGACTTGTATATAATCAGAGATTTGGAGAATGTTAGATGTGGTAGGAGCTCTTGAACCTCTCATTCAATGCAGGATTAATTCTGAAATATTCTTACACCAAGCAACTGAAATTATTTTTACACAAGTTTTAAGAAATGCAGAGATTCAGCAAGGATTAAAGCATCAAAGAAAAATAAGAATAATCAATTCAAAACACATTCGCTGGTTATAAAATTACCATATGCCTAGTCTCTTCCAGTGAACCCTTCTCAAAGATTCACCAGGTTAGAGGGAAAATCATGATGGAGAATTATTCAGGAAGCAATTTGGAAGTACACACAAAAAACACACATTGAAGTAAGAAGATGGGCATTTTGATAAATAAAGGAGTTATTTCTAAAAAGGCAATTTGCTTATTAAAATATTCACAACTGGGGCGCTTGGGTGGCTCAGTGGTTGAGCATCTATCTGCCTTTGGCTCAGGGCATGATTCTGGAGTCCCAGGATTGGGTCCTGTGTCAGGTTCTCTGCAGGGAGCCTGCTTCTTCCTCTACCTGTGTCTCTGCCTCTCCCTCTCTCTCTCTCTTTGTGTGTCTCTCATGAATAAATAAGTAAAATCTTTAAAAATAATAATAAATAAAAATATTTACAATTAACGCAGTCCAAATCCATGGCATTATTATGATTTCAGCATATCCTGGGCCAGAAGGTCATATCAAAGAGGGAAGGCTCTTAGCACAGAGACCCATCAACTGTAAGAACAGCCATCTTTTAATTGTCAGGCCCCTCCCTGTGTACAGTTTCATGTTGTTATGAATTGGATTGTGCCCCCTTCCGATTCATATATTGGAATCCTAATCCCTAATACCCAGAAGGTGACCTTATTTGGAACTCAAGTTTTGCAGATTAATTCACTGAGATGAGATCATCCTAGATTAGGGTGAGCCCCCAATCTGATATGACTGGTGCCCTTATACAAGGGGGAAATCTGGACACACACACACAAGGGAAAAGCATATGAAGGTCGGAGTTCATAAGCCAAGGAACTACCAGAAGCTAGGAGGGAGGCTGAGACCAGATCCTTCCCTAAGGTCTTCAGAGGGAAGCATGGCCATGTTGACACCTTGATTTCAGCCTTCTGGCTGCCACAATTGTGAGACAATAACTTTCTTTTATTCTAAGCCATCTTGTTTGTTATGGCAGCCCCAGCAAACTAATCTAGGTATCCTGTTTTATTTCTTACTCTTCCAAATTTTCCTCTCCCTTTCAAATAACACAGCAACGTCAAACCAAGAATCATAAAGCAGAGGCATGACTATGCACACTTTGTATTCCCCCCACTTCTCTTACTCTCTCACATCCAGATCTCCAGCCATCATGGAGATGATTTCCACAAGTAAAACCACTTGCTGCCTTTCTCAGCTCAGGCTCTTGATAGATGGGAAGTAGTCAGTCTTCTCTGTGGGCCCCATTGGGTATCTGGCTATACAAAGTCCTCTTCACAATAACTTTTTCTGTCTTATTAGGTCTGTCATTTCAGATGGAAATAGGCTCCTTCCCCTAGCAACTACCCCTGCCTTTAACCCAAAAGTCTGAAATTCTGTCAACAAAATGGTAAGAGTCTTTATTTTTTATTGATGCATAAAATAAACTGTTCCCCCTCAACCCACAACACACGTGCGCACGTAGACTTGCCAATGGCATCAGAGTGTGATTAGTAGCCTAATAGGATGTTGAAAAAGTGATATGTGAACAGGCTAGCACAATTTTTTGAAAAATAGTGTATTTGGAAGACTGACATATGGGATAGGCATGCAAAAATACAGAGAGAAAACAGAAAATAAAAGATAATTGTGTTGTGTTGTACCTTTAGCGGGAATTCTGTTGCTTGTTGATTGAGAATATTGAAACTTGAGGATAATCAGCATGTGTGCCATCTAGTTGAGGTCTCCTGGACTTTGACCAGAACTGCTGCTACAGATTGGCCAACTTTTGTAAAAACCTCTTTGTTTCTCCTGCTCTCAAAGGCATTGTAAATTCATTAAATGGCCCAAGGCTTTGCCACTGATCCTCACTCTCTTGTAAGATCTTATAAATGGGGTGTTTGGGGCCAAAGCCTCTAAGCAAGATCTAGGTTTGTGAGGAAATGTATTGGTGATTCATCCTCTTCTAAGATGATAAAGTATATTATTAGATACCAGCAATCTCCTGACCAGGTCACAGTAGAAGTCAGCCTCAGTTCTGAGCACACAGTGAAGGCCGATCTTCGGAGATGCCTTCAAACCCAAGGCCACAAGCAGATCTGTGACTCAGTCAGAATGAAACACAGGACAGGAGACCCCTGGCCATGCTGTCTACTTGCCAGGACTGCTTTCTGCCATGATCTTTATTTTTCTCCATTCTGGACATCTGGAAATATATAATATGGCTGAGTTGATACTGCAGTAAGTAGGAGACAATATAACATTCAGAAATCAAGTCTACAGATAATCCAAAAAAGCACATCTGGACAACATTTTCATATTCTGTATTTTTTTCTTTTCCCCCTGTAAAAATAATCCTTTTCCATCTAATGAGAGACTGGCTGAAAGGATGAGGGGAAGAGAAACATAAAGAATGAAGAATTTAAAAACTGGATTACCTGACTGTGAACAACTAAATATATTAAAAACGTATGCATTTCAGAAAGTTTTAGTTTGGAAAAAGACTAAAGATAGAATTTCTCTCCTATCTTTAGTATTTAGCATTTTAGAAAGCATCAAGATTTCTCTGCTTTAAACTGCTCCCTGGTTGCAAGCTCGTTATCAATGTGAAGTGGAAACCTGGAACAATTTAAGGTGTGCATTAAAAAATAGAATGCATTTTAATAAATATCTTCTAAAAGTTAAAGTAAAATAGTATTTCACAATTCCATTCTAAAAAGAAAAAGTAGTGTGTTTCTACTTAAACAATGTCTACCCTTCTACCTCTAAAAAATTACTTAAAAACCTTTGGCACGATCAAGATGGTCAGTCCTATGATTCTGGGCATTGTGGAGCATATACCCCATTATCTCTACTGAAAAACATATGAAATTCACTCCATTCTGAAACTCTGCTCAACACATTTTTATATTTTTTATTTTTATTTTTTTTAAAGATTGATTGATTGATTGATTGATTCATGATAGACATAGAGAGAGAGAGAGAGGCAGAGACACAGGCAGAGGGAGAAGCAGGCTCCATGCAGGGAGCCCAACATGGGAATCGATCCCGGGACTCCAGGATCGTGCCCTGGGCCGAAGGCAGGAGCTAAACCGCTGAGCCACCCAGGGATCCCCTCAATACATTTTTAACATAAACTTTTGAATTTCTTTTACAACAATTTTAAAGAAATATTGCAAAGATGATACAGGGAGTTTCCGTAAGCCACTTTCCCCTGCTATTGACATCTAACATTAGTATGGCTCATTTGTTACAATTAATGGACCAATATTAACACATTTTTATTAACTTTTATTAAGTTCATACATTATTCCAGATTTCTTTGGTTTTTACCTAATGCCTTTTTTTCTGTTTCGGGAATCTGTTACACAAGATACAGTATTTCAGTCATTCCATCTCTTTAGCCTCATCTTGACTATGATAGTTTCTCAGACTTGTTTTTGATAACATGTACAGTTTTGAGGGGTACTGGTCAGGAATTTTATAGAATGTCCCTCAATTGGAAATTGATTTTTTTTCATGATTAGACTGAGTTTCTGTTTTTTTGGAAAGAAGACTATTGAGGCAAAATGCTATTTTCATCACATATATCAAGAGCGAATGCTATTGGGGCGCCCGGGGGGCTCAGTCAGTGAAGCATCTGACTCTGGCTTTGGCTCAGGTCATGATCTCAGAGTCCTGGGATGGAGCCCCACAAAGGACTCTGAGGTCCACAGGGAGTCTGCTGGAGACTCTTTCCCTCTGCCCCACCCTTCACTTCACTTTGTCTCCATCTCAAATAAATAAGTAAATCTTAAAAAAAAAAAGAGAGAGAGAGAGTATATGCTGTCAACATGACAGTATGTTGAAATCACTGTTGTTAACATCACCTCGCTGAGATGGCATTTGTCAGGTGTCTCCACTGTGAAGCTACTCTCCTCTGCCCTACCTTTCTATCACATACGCTGGAAGGAGGTCCCTCTGCATAGCCCACATAAGGGGAGTTTTGCTCTATCTTTTTTGCTCTATCTCCTTCATTTGTTTATTTATTCAACCATTTATTTGTATCAGTATGAATTTGTGGATATTTCTTTTATAGTTAGGATTATAATCCAACACTTATTTATTTATTTATTTATTTATTTATTTATTTATTTATTTATTTTGCTTAAATTGTTCTAATTTTTACCACTGGGAACTTTTTCAACCGGCTCTCATGTCCCTTTGATGTACCTATATCATTGTGCTTTGTTTTGTTTTCTGGGCACTTCCTTACTTTCTGGCACTGCAAGATGTCCTAGCCTTATCTTGTATATTTTTAGTCCTGGAATCAGACATTTCTCCAAGAAGCTCTCATTCCTTTTATTGGTGAATGGTATGAGAAACCAAGGTCTGGGTACTTGATGTCCAGCCTGGAGTGTCTTTGCTTCTAGGCCCGCTCAGCTCATTGAGTAAGGAGACATCTCTCAGTAAATAATAGCCCATGTATCTCTATAAATATTTGTATATAAGGCCATCTGCAGCTCTATTACACTAAATGTGAGTTCATACTGATATCTCTAAGCTATTACTACACAGATTATTCTAGCCCCTTCCTCTTGCTTGTCTGTAATCTCTTCTTTCAACAGTGAGAAATCTGGGTTCAATTATTCATTATCCACTTACTCCATTGTTCAATTATAATGGTATCAAAATTTTTAATATGTACCCCCGTGAGAAATAACTTCATCAACCAGCGTATAGTGCTTATATACAAGTTTCTTTGCTTTTTGAAAGTCTTATAGACCTCACTCATTTCCAAAGCACATAGGACAGTAACTTTTTCCCTCACCCCCCTATAGTGAGATTGTCGCAATTGTTGGGTTTTACACATTTGTAATCCGATTACATTCTTTTGTCACATTGCACATTCCATCCTGGGATCCTCTGACCCCCTAAATGATTTTCTTTAATTGGCATACATTAGGATTCGCTTTCTATACTGTACATTTTTGTGATTTTGACAATTGTATGGTGATATGAACCTATTATAGTATCATACAGAAGAGTTTCATCATCCTAAAATATCCCTGTGCATCACCTGTTCAGTGGTCTCCTTCTCCCCCCTTAACCTCTGGCAACCACTGATCTTTTTAACTGTCTCTATGGGTCTGCCTTTTCCAAAATGTCATAATTGGAATCTTAAAGTAGTTAGCCTTTCATACTGACTTCTTTGACATGACAATAAGTATTTAAGATTAATCCCTGTCTTATTGTTTCTTTATAGATCATTTCTTTTTATTATTGAATAGCATTCTATTGTATGGATGTATCACAATTTGTTTATGCATTTGCCTATTAAAGAATATCTTGGTTTCTTCCAGTTTTGGGTGGTCATGAATAAAGCTGTTCTACATATTCACATGCATTTTTTTGGTGGATGTACATTTTTTAATCAATAGGCTAAATAGGAGCAAAATTGCTGGATCCTATGGTAAGATTATGTTTAGCTTTGTGAGAAACTGCCTTCTGAAATGGCTAAACCATTCTGCACTTCTACCAGCACTCAATAAGAGCTTGTTTTTCTACATCTTCAGCAGCAATACATTGTCACGTTTTGTGTCTTTGGACAAGTCACTCTGATATATGAGGCCTTTTTCCTCATCTGTGTATAATGGGATGATTGTAGATACCAAAGAGTTTCTTCTAACACTCAGGTTTTATTCTTTGCTTCCTTTTACAGTCTCAGATGCTGACCCAGAGGCTCATTAACACAGTATTCTTTTCTTTGGCCACCTTTCCTCCTACCATTACCACACCAAATTTCCTTTGTTTAGTTATTAGTACTCTTTCCAGACCACTCCTTTAAGTACATGTAATTTTCCTGGCTTTTATTATCTGGAGATCACTTTCCTTTGTTAATTTGCTGTTTTAATTTTTTTTCACATCAGATCTAATTAGAAAGAACTTGCTTTGTCTAAGAGTAATTAAGTTTTTTCAGGTCAAATTAAATTCAAGTCGATGGCCTTATAGTTTATCTAAAAATTATCCTAGATTGCTTACTAAAATCTACATTAAATTCCTTTTCATCCCTTCACCAAGAAGACATCATGAACAGAATTTAAGCTGTTGATCAGTTTCAGCTTTTGGACTACTCTTTCTAAGGGACAGATCTTAGATACTAAGAAATTGAGTCTGAAAAACAACTAACCACCAAAGGATCTCAGGATATATTTGACAAACCCTTTTCTTTGCTACTACATGTATCCTGTTGCCTTGAAAGAAATGAACAAACCTACCTTATACAGTGAGCAATTTTCTCTCCAGGGAGTATTTTACTCATTCAAGTTCACCATAGGTCAGACTAAGAGCAGTCCTAGTGTAATTCATTTTTCTTCCCACAGACATCCTTAACTGCTGCAGGATGTATGACTAATCAGAAAAAATATACAGAACAGGCACAGTATGTGACACACGGTAACCACCTACACAGGTTACCATTGTGTTTAAGTCACACAGATTGCCCTATGAGTCATTAACCTTTATAAAAAAGTCTTCAAAATCAGTGTACTAGCAGAGAATGTATATGAATGCTTTCAAAAGTTCAGGTGAGTCAAGTAATAGCACACAGGAAAGCAGTGTTTCCTTCTTAAAGGGAGTGACTACAAACTTAAGGATTATACATTCAATATTCAAAAAGTAAAATTGTCTCTAATGGGCAACTGTAATGATTTTTCAATCTCACGCAGATCTCAAACCAGAGGTCTTAGTTCAGAGGCCTGAAGGCATTCCATTGCTCTCCACAACACATTTGCCATTTCATTAATGAGTATAAAGTTACTCTGCTGGGCACACATGTATTCTTGGCCTTGAAGGTATTTGAAGTTCAATAAATGTTTATTGTTGAATTAGAAAAAAGAACTAGATGGGCTTTGAATAAGGGCTTAGAAGATCTTTGAGTGAAATATATGACTGTACTATTAGCATGCCCTAACAAGCTTCTTAAGGCAGGTTTATGTGAGGTGGCATGCTTACCCCATCTGCCCACTCTGGGTGGGCCCTAGGAACTTGAACGGTTAGAGTATGTCCAGATATCATCAGGTGTAATAATACCTAGAAGGGTTTTATATTGAAACTTTATGAAATGACAAATTAGATTACCAGAGAGTTTACTTAAACATAAGATCAACTACAAAAGGTCTTCAAAAACAAAAACAAAACTACAAATCCTTCAATAGGATTGAGTTCCTTTATCTACTAAGGAATTGATTCTTTTAAATAAACAAAACATCCTTAGATGCTCCTTGGATCTAAATTCTAGGTTTCTAAATTGTTCCACACATTCTTTAAACTGTCTATGTTCCATGGATATTCTTTTGTGAGTTTAAGTCCTTTTCCTGGAATGATAATAAATACATAACAAAAGCTAACTTTCATTAAAGACGTACCACATTTGCAGAATTGTTCTAAGCTCCTTATGCATATTGGCTCACATTTCTTCCTTCTTTCAAGACCTCTATTTCTGTTTTCCAGGACATTCTCTATCAGTCTACAACTGCTCAATTTTAGACTTTAAAAGCTGTCTTATCAGGAAGGAGTTTATTTTCCTTCAGTGTTCTCTACTGACATGGGTAGGGAGTCAGTGATTGTCGGAATGGCTGCTGCGCCTGTGTGGTCTTGAAATCTGTATCTGTGTGTGTGTGTGTGTGTGTGTGTCCCCACATGCTGACTGCAGGAGTGAACTTCTAGAACATAACTTCTAAAGTAGGACCAAGTTGGAGTAGTTTTGCCCATTGTACATGAACATGGATAATATAACCCTCCCTGTGAAAGATCAATACTAGACCTACAGGAGAAAAATCATGACTACCATCGTAGAATATTATTATAATAGTCTGCTGTCAATTGCTCATGATCTGTCTTGTGCCCATTTTTTGTACAGGGTATATACATACTTTGTGACACCTAATTTAGCCACACTGCTTCATTTTCCACTTACTTTCCCTATCCCAGATACATTCTTATATAGATGGGATTCTAGATAACAGAACTCCTCCCTGTCTCTTACTGTAAACCATATTACCAATGTATAGTTTACTCCTTTTAGAAGAATTCTATACTTGGCATTAGGGGTCTTAATTTACAATCTGTATCCTCTTTAGTTCAGAAACAATATAATTACTATTCTTGAATGGTTACCATTTGAGTCTACTATGCTGAAGGCTTCCTATTCATTATCCCCCTTAATCCTCACAGCACTCCTATGAGATAGGTACTGTTAGTCTGATTGAAAGCAGATCCACTGATGCTGCAAAAGACTTTGAAAGCAGATCCACTAATTCTGCAATCAGGTTTTTACCATTATGGTTGTGTCTTACACCTAGTGTTCATGCTGAGAAAACAAAGTGACTCACTTGTTAAAAGAAGGCAGATCTTAACATTTTCCCTGGTCATGTAAAATAATGAAAGAGGAAAATGGAGAAGAAAAAAAGAAATCCTTGGTCTTTGGCAGCAACAGCAACGGCAGAGCTCCTACAGGTTTGCTTGGGTGGGTACAAATACAGCCAAGCAGTTGAACTGAAAATGTTGCTCTGAGCCAAGGTAGTGTAATCTGAGTTTCAAAGCCTATCATACTGGCTTGTGTATAGAAGACGCTGAATAAAACATTGAATTGAATTCAAATATGTTCCCCAGGACAGCTAGCCTCAGTAGGAAAGGAAAGGTAATAGAATTACCTAACCTTTGGATTATCATTTTATGGTTTGCAATCCACCTTTGAAACCAACAAATACAGCTTGTGAAGTAGCTAACAGTAATGTCACTGAGCTGCTCCTACTTCCTGGTGTTTAGAGACGCCACCATGTTACCCTAACATACAATACTTTTTCCTTTCAATCGTCTCAACAGTCCCTGATATAGATAGGCCAGATCTTATTATTCATTTTAGTAATAAATACCAATATGTTTAGTAGCAAACACAATAATGTGAGTCAGAGATTTGATTCTAATAATTTTGAAAGTTGAAAATTGCCAAGCAGGGAGAAGTAGCACGTAGTTTATACCTCATACGTCATTTTGTTCTGAGAGAATTCACTTTGGTGAGCCTTTTAAATTTCAGATTACAGATAGAGATATAGATGAAGACCCATATTTTCAGAAAGTCCTGGATTATAAAAATTTGACCCAAGTGCTGCTACTTCAAACTGATACATTGAATTTTTTTAGAATTCTACAATTGGAAATATCAGCAGGACTTTGCACCTGGAGGGTAGAGGAATCCCCTCCCCCCAGTCTTGATTTAGACTGCCTTAAAAACAAGGATATCTTGTTCTTGGGAAATTTGTATGTATATATATTTGTCTAGATAGTTATTCACAGGATTCTGGGACTGAGGCCAGGCTGTGACAGGAGGGACTTGCAAGTCTCACACTTTCTCTACCCCCTCCTCCTCCTATTACAGGTGAGGCTATGATGGAGAATTGACTTGAGGCTTATACTCTGTTGCCTAGGCTGATCTATTAGTAGCACAAATATGTGCTAGTTAAGGCAGAGCAATTAGGGTTTTGAGAAATAGAACAATTGTGATGATCTCTTCCAGGTCACTGTGGTCAAATTACACATAAGTGGGGGTGGGATAGGTAGGTGGGATCTTATCTCAAGGAAGCAGATAGTATTACTATCAATCATTCTGGTTTCAATAAAGCAAGTCTGGCTTAATTTAAAACAAGAACAAGAATAACAACAATAAACAGTTGAGCTTAGGCTAGAGTTTGGAGATATTGAGAGAGTCTCATTGGTGGAATTAAGCTGGTCTCCACAACACCAGACACTATGGGAGGTTAGTCAGGGACTCTGCAGTGCAGCTGGGTTTGCAGTTCCTAAAAGTAATCATTGCTAAGTATAACTGTTGGTTACTCTGCATTAGACTTCAGTCATTTCCAGTTCTTCAGTGAAATCTTACTAAAATCATAGACTTGTATCACTGGTGCTAAGAGGAATTAGCAAGGACAGAGCCTTCCCTAGAGCTGAAGAGAAGTTATCAGTGGTGATCACCTCCCTCAGACAGGCCTACCACAGCATCCACAGGCCTGGGTAGGAGTACAGAGGAGACATTTACATGCATGTCCAAATATTTAAACTTAATGGATCAAAGTACCCAATTGTCTAGAATATGTCTCATCCTCTTACCTTGTCAAATTTATCTTCTTCATGGCCTGAAAGGCCAGTTCAAATTTAAAATTCTCTTCCCCCTTTTCTGTCATTTGCCCACAAACCTTCCTTTTCTTCCCATGCTGGCTCTGTCCCATATGAGGAGGGGCCTTATTCACCCAGGCATGGATATCCCAAGCCACATACACATTCACACAGCAAATGGCTACCTTAACTACCCATTGAGCCTGTAGGATATAGACGTTCACATGCTGTAGCTTCAGAATTAAGGGCCCAAGTTTGAAGCCTAAAGTCTCTCTGGACAGATGAATCTGGAGTACTGGGTACCCAGAGCATAAACTAGAAGGGTGCAGGTATGCCCAGGGGAAGCCTTACCGCATAGAGTGGAACATGGCTGGAAGAAAGTCAGAGCAGACCCCTTGCCTAGTTTTAAGAGCAAGAATATCAGTAGAGGGTAGTTTTCCCAAATGATTATCTCCTAAGATTAAGCCAAATCAACAGTGGATGGAAAAAATAAAATTAAGCCAAATAAACAGTAAACTGGAAAAAATATATATCTATATATTATATCTAATCTATATATATATATATATCTCAGAACAGAAACTCAAAGGATTGCGCCAGAGGTCATAAGATCTCTGAGTAACTCTTAGAAATAGCCAGGGTAGACACTGAGAGGGTCTCACTTCAAGCGGATCTGACATTGGAAGGTTCAACCATAAAGTTATAATTTAGAAATAAGAGGGTGTATTCTTTGAGTTAGATGACAAAGGGGCAGGTCACACTGCATAATTCTTCATTACAGTGCATTCCCCGGGTAGGGAAAACCAGACCCTAAGGGGCCAAGCGGCTCATTCACGATCACATCTCCTATGGTACACCAGAGTGAGCAGTTGGATTACAAGTTCAGTGCTCTTCTGTGTGAAAATATATTAAGGAAAACAAGGGAGAATTCTGGCTTCATTGATTTTCCTCCATTGGTCTCCCCCTTCTCTGGTTTTGGCCATTGAGTGAATTGACTTCCTGGCTTTAGGAGTTGTTTTTATTTCTTTCTGATTCTTTTTACCTAATTTTCTAAAGCGATGAATTTTTTTAAATGCTGACCACAATGGATTTCTACTTTGAGTCAACATCAGCCCACTTCCCCAGTGTGGAATTACTGACCTTACCAAGAAACTCCGTGTCTCTTTCTCGTGATTTGGGAATTTTCCTGGCCATCTTTAATGCTTCTTTTCTCATGCCGTGTAACTAGTTTTATGCCTCTAGACTTCTGTTTATATTAAAGAATAGGTGCTACCTATTGAGCACCCAAATTGTATAGGATGCCTTTTTGCTCATAGCAGTCCTCTGTGACAGAAACAACACAAATAATGACTAGGCTGTGTTGAGTACTTCCTGTGCCTGTCACTATGCTAAGCTCTGTACATCTACTTGGTTATTCACTGTCATCACCACGTCAGGGAGGAATGGTCAGTCCCATTTTTTAAGTCATGAAACTTCTCAGAAAACCTTCCATGAACTGCTTAGAGACATTAGTGGGGAAGCTAAGATCTGGACGCCAGTCTGATTCACTCCATGTCCTCTTCATCATACTCTGCTCCTTCCTTACTTTGTAATATATTAATTTAGTGGGCATTTTTTTTTCTGAAAGAAACAAATCACTATTTATAGTTATTATTCCTTCATCCATAAAGTGTGGTTGTCCTGGGAACATCAGAGCTAGAGAAGCCACTAGAAGGAACATCTGGTCCGATATTCTCATTGTATAGTCAGGAAGACAGAAGCTCAGAGGCATTTGGTGACTTGGCAAAGTTCTTGCAGTGAGTTGTATGGAACCCTAAACCCTTGTTTTCTAAATTCTTATTTTTGTCTTTGGGGGTTTTGTTTGTTTCCACAACTATTTTAAGGGCCTATAAGAAGCCAATTTGTCAATCCTCAAAATTTATAATGTTTTCTGCATCACCATTTTTTAAGCTCCATGATTTTTTTCTTTTTTAATATTTTATTTATTTATTCGTGAGAGACACGGAGAGAGAGGCATAGAGAGACACAGGCAGAGGGAGAAGCATGCTCCCTGCAGGGAGCCCAATGTGGGACTCAATCCCAGGACCCTGGGGTCATGACCTGAGCCAAAGGCAGATGCTCAACCACTGAGCCACCCAGGTGCCCCTTAATTTCCATGTTTCAAGAGTGCAACCCAACATTCTCTAAATGACAATGTAGAAACTGAATTATAAGTCCTTAGCTAAAAATTCAGGAACTAAAAAAATATCTATATACAGATGGAGTATTACTTTTCAAAAGGTAAGTGAAAGTAATTTTGTCATCATCAGAAGACTGATGAAATCTAGAATATTTTTAAGTGAATGGTACTTGAATTTTAGCAGAAAATCTTTATTACCATTACACATAGAGAAATATAATTGCCCTATAAATACATTACTGAAATGAATTATGCTACTTGCTGTGATTTATAAAACAAGAAATAAAATATGGCAAAATTTACTTAACTTCATTGATGTAACCCATTCTCCTATCTCCAGCAGTAAGAAGCTTGAATAGAATGGCTTATTAACCATAGATCGGAAGGCTAATACATATGGCAACAAAACAAATGTACTAGATTAAATAATGAATGAACAATAATTAGTAGCTCAGTCTTGATTCCCAAGTATGCTGCTATTTGTACCACATCATTATCAGGCAATAATTGCCATGTCAAAGAAAATGGGGGGTGGTGCTCTCTACTTTGTGCCATTCCTGAGGGTGACTATGCCATAAGGAATTTAATAAGGCACTAAAAGGATTAGTTCAGAAGAAAAATAGCTCATTAAAAAGAAAAAGAATATGCACAGACCACACACATTTTTAAAGTAGTATGTGGTTTACTCTTCAGTGTTGCTCAAGCATGATATCAGAATTCTCACATGCCAGGGGGCAGAAAACTCAAAGAGTAAATTGGTAGCCAGTTGATAAATTCAGCTTATCGTGTGCCTGGTAACAGGAATAGTAGAAAGATATTAAGTTGTATCACGACCTACCCTGCTACCAACTCACTTCTCCACACTTATCTACTTGATGTATACTGTGTAATTTTATGTGCAACCCACCTTCCAAGATTTACTCAATTTACTTTGAGGATAATCATAAAATAGCAGTCATGACTGCTTACATTTCTACAAGTTCACTTCCATTAGGATGTCCCCAAAGCAATTGTTTTTTTCATGAATATGCCATAGTTTTTCTTTAAGAAAGTATGATAATTTGTTTCTCTCAGTAAAGTAGCAAAATATATTTCTATAGATACATGTACTATTTTTCTGGAGATACTAATAATCACAAATAACTACAAGACTTTTCATTATTTTAAAGATTTTATTTATTTATTCATGAGAGACACAGAGAGAGAGGCAGAGACAGAGGCAGAGGGAGAAGCAGGCTCCCTGCAGGGAGCCCGATGTGGGACTCGGACCCGGGAATCTGGGATCATGTCCTGAGCCAAAGGAAGATGCTCATCCATTGAGCCACCCAGGCATCCCAAGACTTTTTTGTAAGAACAGTACAATGTGCTGACATTTTAGTCAAATACAGAGCTATGCGGTCTGAAGTTTTAGAGAAACCATAATCCTAAAATATCACCTATTTAGGTTAATTGTAGGCATTGAAGAAGACCTCAGTATGGAGTAGTTTGGATATGAACTAGAGAAAATCTAAGGCATGGCCTTTTAACTTTCTGGAAAAAGACATGCATTAGATGGGAACTCATGGCCTGAACTTCCCTTCACAAAATCTCTACCTGACAGGTACTCCCACCACGAAGAGGTCCCTCTTCCTATCTGAGGCCACCTCCTTCCTTGTGTCCTATGAATCCCACCTGCAGTCACCTTCTGTGGAACTTTGTGCTATTGATGATTTCACCTCTCTCCCTACTACTGTATCCTCAAACTCATTCCCTTCAGATGATTCTCCCCCTCATATTTCCCTTTCAACAGGATTTTAAACATGCCCAACTCCTTTACATCTACACACACACACACGTACACACACACACACACACAGCATTCCCTTACCTACTCTCCTTCACAACCAAGCTGTGTGAACCTTGCTTCCTTGATCTCCTTGTTTCCCATTCACTTTCTTCCTTTTAGAAAATAGATTAAATATTTAAATGTGTATATATTTCTCAAGCTTCTCCGATCTGAATCCCAGTCTGCTGGAACCACTCTTTGCTGTGACCACCAGGGACCTTCGTGTTGCTAATGCCAATGGCCATGTTCAGTCTGTGTCATGTTTGACATCTCAGCATTCAACATGAGCAGGTCATCTCATCTCCTCCCTCCTTCCACCTTCCTCTCTTCTTTTTTTTTTTCCTCTCTTCTTTTTAAAAAAGATTTTTTTTATTTATTCATGAGAGACACACAGAGAGAGGCAGAGAGAGGCAGAGGGAGATGCTGGCTCCCTGCAGAAACCCAATGTAGGACCCGATCCCCAGACCCCGGGGTCATGCTCTGAGCTAAAGGCAGATGCTCAACTGTTGAGCCACCCAGGCATCCCCCCACCTTTCTCTCTTGACTTTTCTCTCTCTTCCCTACTGTTCCCTCTCAGTCTCCTTTAGTATCTCTTCATCTTCTACCCATGTTGCAATGATAGACCTTCTTGGGGAACTGTTTAAAGTGTTCCTCCTTTCTCTTTTACAACACTTCCTTCCTACACAACTAGAACCACTCTATGGGTTATTTACCACTCATGCACAGACAACTCCTGACATACAACTCTCCTGGACCAAGGTGCTGCAGTCCAGAACAACATATCCAATTGACAGTTGAACGCCTCTACTTAGATAAGGCACAGACAATTGAAACTCAACATGTCTAATTCTGAATTCATGTTCCCATGCAAATCTCTCTACCAGTGTTTTCTACTGAAAAGTGTATCATATAGGCCTTGTTGCTTCTGCCAGAAACCAGGGAACAGGCTTGGACCAAAACACAGACAATAGCAAAACATTTGTTCAACATTTATTTACTGGGTGTATTAGTTTCCTGGGTCTGCCATAACAAATGACCACAAACTTGGTGACTTAAAACAATAGAAATTTATTCTCCTTGGATTCTAGAGGTTCAGACACCTGAAACCAAGGTGTCAGCGGAACCATACTCCCTTTGAAGGCTTTAGGGTGGAAACCTTTCTTGCTTCTTCCAGTTTCTGGGGGCCACAGGCATTCTTTGGCTTGTGGCTGAGTAATGAATCTCTGCCTCTGTCTTCACATGGTCTTCTCCTTGTCTCTGTAGTGTCTACCTTCATAAGAATACTAGTCATTGGATTAAAATCCACGTTAAATCCACAACGATTTTATCTTCAGATTCTTATTAATTACATCTAGAAAGACCCTGTTTACAAATAAGATTGAATTCTGAGGGGAGTGGGAATGAATCTTTGGGGATGTTATTCAGCTTACTATAAGGGGATAGGAGAGGGATAAATTTCAAAATTAAAAAAGTATAGATAGAAACATATTCACTCCTTAATTCACTTCTACTGGCCAAAGTAAGAAAATGTTTTCAGTGAAGATGACAAAACATTTTTTGCTTGTCTACAGTTTTTGTTCTCCCAACTGTTTTATTTTTTTTTCCTCCCAACTTAATAATTTATTGTTTGGTAAATGGCAGGATATTGAAATTCTGATAATTAAAAAAATACGTAATTTATTCCCCGTAAATAACTCTAGGCCTAGTTAGTTTCAAGATCTTAACTGGTCCTAAGGGCTAACTTTCAGCTTACTCCTTTGAAAATAGGTTCAGAGAAAGACCTGCACTAGTGGAGAAAGCATTTTTTGTTTTTCAGTTTCCACTTGTGGACATTGTATACTTTAGCACTGTATACAGTGGGCTGTATTTATAGTTTACTAAGTTACCCAGTGGAGTTGTTATGCCTTTGAAAGATCATCATTGTAATAGCTGTCTTGCTGGCCCTCTCAGAAACCTTGTGTGTTTGAGGTCATCCTTGACATCTGCTTCCCCCTCACTCCCCACATCCAATTAAGTCTACTCTACCTTTTAAATATCTCTCCAATCCACCCACTTCTCTCCACCTTCGCTGCCACAAGCCTAGTCCAAGCCACCGTCTTCGCCTGCTTGAACAACTTCAAGAAATTCCAAATTGACCTCCCCAGATAAACCTTTCACGAAGCATCAGCAGAAACTTTTCTGAGTGCAAGTCTGATAATTCTATTCATCTGCTTCACTATCATCCCATTCCCCAATTTTAGAGGTCAAAGTCTTGAACAAGGCCTTCATGGCACGCTGCTTTCTAGATCCCACAAAGCTCTATAGCTTCATCCGTCACCATATTCTACTGATCTGTTTGTTCATTGGGATGTTAAGCTCTCTCTAGCGTACCCCAAGGCCTTTCCACAAGTTCTTCCCTTTGTCTGGTATGTTGCTTAAGAATTTAAGAGTGCAGGCATTGAAGTCAAGCCAGTCTACATTTGAGGTCCTACTCTATTATTGTTTATGAGTTGTGTGGCCTTTTGCCAGTTAATGAACTTTTCACTTACTGCATCAGCAAAATGTGACTAAACGTAGCATTCTCAAGATTGGTGTAAATTCCAAAAAAGTGGATTTAAATTTTCTTCCAAGTTGTGTAACACTATACAAATCCTGGCTATAATCATTATAGTCATTCTAATAGAACTACTTGGTCAAAGACGTTGAATCTCACTTTAAAGTACAACTTGAGGACAGTGTTAGATTGGTAGACCTGCATCAATATAGAAGTGCTTATGGAGAACATTTTATTTCTTACATTGATTGTATTCTCCCTACGTGGCTGTTATATAATTGGTCAAGCATGAGTTTATCAGCATCTATTTGAGTTAAAACTTCAAGTTCCAAATTAAAGTTTTACTGGATATATGGAAAATGTGGTGATTCCCTACACAGTTTTACATGCAACAGGGTGACCAGTTCATCTTGGTTCACCCAGGGCTTTCCCAGTTTGGGCACTAAAAGTCTACATGCTGAGGGTCTCCTCAGTTAATCGCCCCTGTGTACAACTGATGTCCTCAATGTGCCTTCCACCTGCAAGTTTTTTCTGTGCCTAAGACTCCCATCTCTTCCTGACTGTATATTCAAGGATTCCTTATTATTTATGGGAATTGTGGAATCAGGGGAAGGGGAATGTTGCCTGGCTTGGTCTCTCTCAAAGTCCTGATAATCAGGAGTGATCCAAGGCTTAGGAATCTAGCCTTGGAGAGCTGTGAGTAAAGATCCAATCTGAGAGCAAATCCATAGCTTCTGAGAACCCACAGGGGCTGACATGTATCCTACTCCATGCAAGCAAGTATTCAGGATGAGGAACAGGAAGTACTTTCACCCCCCTAATGATATGTGGTGATATCCCAGTAGAGTCCTCCAGCTGAGCAAGCTAGGCCTGTGAATTACAGCTCTTTCAAGTCTTGGTCACCTCACAGGTGTTAAGCAGCACAAATTAAGATTGTATTGTACCAGTTCTGCTGGACACGGCTTTTCTGCATACGAGCGATGAGATGTCTTATAAATGCTAGGTGCCGGGCATCTCACTAGGGGGTACATGGACTTAAGAAATAGAAAGTGCTTCCCATGCCACAGAATCACTATCCTTAAAATCTGACCCCAAACAGGACAGAGATATGGTCTATTGTTCCAATGACCACCACTAGAACCAGAGCAGAGACTTGCCGTGGAGGCTCATGGGGAAAGGCAGCCCTTCCATATGTGTCCTGGGTTTTCATGCCCTGCCTGGCCAAAGAACAAAAGATCTATGGCTTGGGGTTCAGCCTCCTGAGTTCACACCTACAGCCATCTGTTGGGTACTTACTATCGTCTCATAGAGCCAGAGTTACCATCTATAGTCCTTCCTTCTTTCCTTCCTTCCTTCCTTTTTTAAATATTTATTTATTTGATGGGGGAGAGCAGACGATGAACAAGAGAGACAACCTCAAGCCGACTCTCCACTGGGCGTGGGGCCCTATATAGGGCTTGATCCCATGGCCCTGAGATCATGAACTGAGCTAAAATCAAGAGTCAGACACTTAACTGACTGAGCCACCAGGGTTCCCTTTCTAACTCCTTCTGTCTTCCCAATGTCATCCTTCTCCTGGGTGGCATCTCCCCTTTGAAAAATGAGGTATCTTCCCTGACATTTGCTCTTTTAAAGGAAGCCACCTTAGTGATTGGCTGGTGATTTCCTGTCTCTATTTAGATTATGATTTATAGTTCATTCATTTCCTAAAGAAAAGAAAGCAAGCCTTCAGTTTAGTATCTGGCTACGTGCCCCCTTTGCTAGAGCTCACATTGTATCTTAAGCAAATTATTGCTAGAAAAACTAGAAGCATGGCTACAAGGAAAATATCAAGCAGAGTCTCAGGCTTTTATAACAGAAGGCCCATTCTGTTGTCATGGTATTTTTGTAGTGAAGATGTAGGATTCTTCTACTCCTTCTGGTCATAAACACTATGGGTTGGGGCCCAAGTACTGATTTCTTTTACACTGAAATACCTTAAGATTGAGCAGTGTCTTAGCGGGGCTGTAGGGTGGTTGACTTAAAAAGTACTATGCCGTCGTCTTAGTTTTTTCCATTTTATCAGAAATGAGCAGCAATTAATCCGATGCTATCTGTGGCTGTTGGTTGCTTGTTTGTCTTAGTCCATAGTTTGAGTGATCCCTTTGTTTATTTTGTTTCTTTTTAAAAGGCCCTCTTTGTGGTCTTAGGCAGTGTAAGTAGATGGAGTGGAACCAGGAGTTAATGTGTAAAGGTTTTCATGTCTGGAGAGTTTCATTTCAAGCTAACTTTGGGTCACATGTGCACCAAGTTCAGTTTTTGTTTGGATAGAATGCTTCAGCTTGGAGAGAAAGAACAGGAAGTAGTACATTCCAGCCCCCAGGCAGCAGCTTCTGCTTGTCAAGACTTTCTTGACAATAAGGTCACAGACATTTAGTCAGGGCGGCTCTGGGAAGTAATTTACAAATTGTGCTAAGAGCAACAACAAAAAAAGTTTATTATTAAACTAGGAACTGTATGAGCAGACTAGCAGAAACCAGTTGTAAAATGAGTTTACCTCCAAGCCAAGTATCAGGAGACTGTGCCAGTTAGAAAGACACTTCAGGTGGGAGGGAAACCAAGGCCCGAAATGGAATCATCCCCCCCCGCCAAACCAACTCCTCGAGCAGAAACATGGAGGAGGAGAAAGAACAACTACTGCCCAGGCTGTGAAGGTTGGCAACCGGGAGATAGAAAGAAGAGTTGCTTGTAGTCACACAGTAAAGCACATTCACATTTCAGCCATGAAGCAACCGTGGAGGGCAAGGGCAGCTATCAACACCAGGTTGGCACTTTTGGAATAAGGAACCAATGAAAGAGGCCAAAGAGCCTGGCTACAGCTCAGCTGTTGTAGATATATCCTGATAAATATATACATTCAGGTCAGAGAAAAATGACTGATCACTTCTGGTCTTTCCTCAAGTCTAGGTTTAACAATTTCTTAGAATTAAGGAACTAGTGCCTCTTTCTCTCATTCCATCTCTGAGGAGGTCCCAGCATACAGTGTGTATCATTGCTGTCCTGGAGAAGGGACCCGCTCTAGGCCTGGGGGAACCACAGATTGCCACTCTCAGGATCATTGACCCCTATCCTGAATTCAGAAGAAGCCATGCCAGCATTGGGAAGGAGATGCAAATACCATCTAGTGTCACGATGATGAGTTTGTGGTTAATTTTGCATGGCCCAGTTCCTCTGTTATGCCAGATGAGAGCCAGACTGTCAACATCTTCAGAGAAAAAAGATGGTGGGTAATGTAAGCATACTTCATCATCCTAAGACTCCACAAAGAATCTGCTTGTACCTGAATCATACATTCTAACCAGGACAAGAAATCATTCACAGGGTAAAAATGGAAACTGTCAAGTTCAACAAAGCACAGCTGCCTGGGAAGTTAATGAAGTCTTATTGATGTTCTTTTTTTTTTTTTTTTTTTTAAGACAAGAGGGGATAGTCCGTCAAATGAGATCATTTATAGTCTGATCCCAGGTCACCCTTGAGTTATTATGCTCAAAAGATGGTAGCCCTATTCTTAAAGGCCACAATCTCCATCTAGCCTCCTAGCATGTTGCTTTGTTATTAGTAATGCCATTTGTGTTTGAACTAGGAGGAAATCCAATGTCAAATGAAAGGGGTTTCTCCTTTCATGAATTAGCCTTTCTTTCGCCATGCCATCAGAAAAGTGAGGACACTGCTAATTTCCCAAATCTTTTCCAGGCTGGCAATGAATGATTCAAGTAAATCACTGGATGCCTTTATCTCTGAGTGACTCATGCTATTGAGAGCCAGCTTTATGGGTTTGAAACCCAGCTAAGTTCTCAGTGCCTCCTTTGTCTTTTTATATAGCACAACTAGGTTGAAGACAACTCAAAAGTTGTTCTTGAATTATACAACTTGCTATTAGATATATCCCCTCCCAAATTTTATCTACTTCTTTGATTGAATCTAAGCATTATACCAGTATGATATTCTTTTTGCGATCTGAAATATAACCTTGACATAATTCTGCAAAGTTATGAGTCTATCGTATGGCCTCATAATAAAAACATCTGTTTTATTTTTTTATATGTTAACAAAAAATGAATTTGAATAAATGCATTATTTTTGCTATCTATGTATTTCTTCCCTTAGTCATTGACTTGTGGAACATCTGTTTTGTTTTTAAAAAGAAAAACATGTAAGTTCATTTCTCGTCTTCTCTAACTGTAATTTTTAAAGATTATAATATGCAGGAAAGTATAATTAATCACATTTTAATCTAATATTTTATTTATTTATTTTAAAAGATTATTTATTTATTCATGAAAAACACAGAGAGAGAGAGAGAGAGGCAGAGACACAGGCAGAGGGAGAAGCAGGCTCGATGCAGGGAGCCTGATGTGGGACTCGATCCCGGGACCCCAGGATCACACCCTGGGCCAAAGGTAGATGCTCAACCCCTGAGCCACTCAGGCATCCCTAATCTATTATTTTAGATGATAAGCGTCTATACATTGACAAGCTTGATAAAATGGCAAAGATGAGATTTAGCCAGATATTTTTAGTAAAATAAAATGACTAAGAGTCAAAACATTTTCTCAACCATGGTAAAACCATCTCTGCCCTTATTTGAAAAGAACAAAAAATCAACTTTATATTAAGCGTGTGTTCTCCTATATTAGAATGGTTGAAGGATTCGAAACCTTCACATTAGGGTTCACAGTTAACAATATTTGTCTCCTAATTTAAGACACGGTTCCTCTGAGTGAGTTTCTGAAGAGATCCTGCAGATTTGAAATCAGAATTTTCAAATGACCTTAAGGATCAGTGTCATCTTTTCTTGAAGTAATATTCTTCATGTATTTGATAAAATCATGTTTCATGAGTAAACAAGCAATATGAAGTTAGTACCCCTCCAGTCCTTTCATTTCATAGATCAATATCAAGTTCAACTGAAGAGCCATAAAGATAAGTGCTATCAACTCGGTAAGCTGTTGTCACAAACATAAGGACTAACTTACACAAACAGGCTTTATGATCCATGAAAGCAAAAGGTATTTCTTATCCTTCCTTGTGAATAAAAATAGTGTTGTTGCTTCTTATCTTAAGACAAATACCAGATATTAACATTTAATTATTGCTGACATTGGTCAAGTTCTTACATTTGAGACTCTGTTAGTAACGAATGTGCTGTTCGTTCCAGAATTTGAAATGACACATCCAGCACTTTAAATATATAGCTTATTAAGGCTAAAAATGTACAAAAAGCCCATAAGAGTCAAATTAAACAAGCTTTATCTTGGCAAGAAAAAGGACAAGGAATTTTAGAGTACTTAAGCTTAGACAAAAACAGATTTCTGTTTCATCTGAGTTTGGGTACTTACAACTGCATAACCTTAAGCAAGTAATTTATGCCCTCTGAACCTCGTTTTCCTATTATTAAAAATGGGATGATGGACCTTACTTTGGAGTCTTACTTCACAGCTTAAGTAAAAGAACATTTATAAAAGAATTGCTACATGCTTAATACATAGTAGACATTTAAGTTGCTAGGAGAGCTTTCTTTCTGCAGAATGTCAGTGTTGTTGCTAAGGAAAACCTACCTGGTTCTGCTGGTTGATGTTTTCAAACTAAGTATCTTTCTAAAAATAGAAATAAGTCGCCCCTGGTAAGGCAGAAATTCAGACAAGAGGGCTACTGAAGAGTCAGCAGGAGTAGCATCCCACCATTCATTCCAAAGTCTCCAGGAACCGGAAGATGGAGCTTGGGAGACCTAGGGCTTTGCTCTATGCTGCTGTTACCTCTCAGGCTGTGAGGCCAGGAATTCACTTAAAGTGCCTTGCTTTTCTTATGCTCTAGCTTCTTTGCATAAAATGGACTTTAGGACCGATGTCAACTATGCAGTATGGGGGGTAGCATAAGATGAGAGAGATGCACAAATAAGAAAAAGAATAACGTGAGATGACAGCACTTTGGTCTCTGACGTTCTGCAAAACAGGATGTTCTTTCCACACCACCTCTTCCTCTCATTCACTGGGGATGACGAGTTAGAGTACTTTGGTGCTTGGCAACTTATCATCCCAGAAGAAACTTGGCGTGTCCATGAACCAGAGGTGTGTGTGTTGAGCTTGCTCTCCTTTTTTTAAAAAAACAAAAAACAACAAAAAACAAAGAGTTTCCAGGGTGCCCGCAAAGAATATATCTTTCTATAAAAGTATAACATAAAGTCTTGAAAGAACTAAATAAGTGAGAAGGAAAACAAAACTTATAAGAACTATTACTATAAAGTTTCTTTTTAAGAGCTGTAATTGTTGAGGAATCTTAAATAGATAGTGCTTGGGAAGAAATCATAAAGAACTAAGAGATCTAGCAATGATAAATCAAAAGATATTGGTATTCAAGAGTTTTGGGTAACGCCTACTTCAATATCCAGTCAGCATTTGACCATGCAGTCAACAAACATTTGCTAAGTGGCTATTATGTATAAGGCACTATGGAAGCCATACGACATGCACTAAGATGAAGCAGTCTGACTTTAGAGTCAGTCTGTACTTTAGAGGTGGAGACAAACACATTTAAAGTTAATAATTTTGTAAAACAGCAAAGCACAGTAACATCTGTGGACATAGCATGATAGCACCATGAAGGAAGGGTACATAATCTTGCTTGGGAGGTATCAGTGGAGGATTCCTGGCAGATATAACATGAGATTCAAGCTCTAAAGTTTGAGTAGGAGATAGCCATTGGTAATGAAGGGAAGAAAAGCTATTCCAAGAATAGGGGACCACATGAAAAGAGTCTTAAAGGTGAGAAACAGCATGTACAGGGAACAATAAACAGATTGATATGGAAGCTTAGAGTATGGCGGAGAGCGCTAAGAAAGAACAGTGGCACGCAGTTTGCAGAGATCTTATTTTCATGTTAAGAATCTTAAATGCTAGGAGCACCTGGGGGCACAGTCGGTGAAGCATCTGACTCTTGGTTTCAGCTTGGGTCCTTATCTTAGGGCTGTGATCTTGGGGTCATGAGATCCAGCTCTGTATCAGACTCCACATTCAGTGCAGATTCTGCTTGAGATTTGCTCCCTTCTCCCTTCATTCCTTTCCAACAGGCTTGCATTCTCTTTATCTCTCTCTCTCTCTCTCTAAAATAAATGAGACTTATCAAAAGAAGAAGAATCTTATATGCTATCCTGTGAAGGGTTGACAAGATTCATGCATAGAACATAAGTCAAATTTCCATTTTATTTTATTTTATTTTATTGTATTAGGTTTTTATTTTAATTCCAGTGTAGTTAACATACAGTATTATGCTAGTTTCAGATGTACAATACAGCGATTCAATGATTTCATACATCACCCAGTGCTCATCACAAGTGCATTTCCTTAATCCCCATCGCGTATTTTACTCATCCCCCTCCACGCTCCTTCCCCTCGTAACCATCAGATAGATCCTCCAGATAGTATTGTGGAGAGTGGATTTGAGAGGGAGAGGAAACAATTAGAAAGCTCTTGCATCAGTTCAAGTAAAAGATGAAAAGGACTAGAACTAAGGTCAGGATAGTAGGAATGAATAAAGGGGATTTATTCAAGACACATTTGGGGACAAATCTAGTCTAGACAAGGGATGCAAAGTAAACTTCTTGATTTTTAATTTGGGTATTTGGCAGTTTGGTGCAGACACCGAAGGAAAGAGAATATTCTAAGAGGAGCCAAGGAAGAGGAAAGACAAAAAGTCAACATGGTCAGTTCTGTTCAAGAGGCCAGTAAACTATGTAGGTGACAGTGGGCAGCAGGAACCCGGATGTGGAAATCTGCAACTTGAGAACCGAGACTGGATATACACACATAGCTCATTAGCAAACAGATATCAGTTTAACCAAAATGGGCAGTTTTACTCAGGTGAAGTATCTAGTATGAGAAGAGCAGCCTCTGAAGGACATAAGCCATGGCTGTGGCAATATTGGTGTGGGAGGAAGAGGATGGCAGAATGTTGCAGGTTGCTGGATGGATATAGTTTCATGGCTATTGTACAAAAAGAGAGCTTCGAGAAGTAAAGAATGAACCACAGAATCAAATGTAGCAGAGGCTTAGCAAGGTAGGACTGAAAGCTTCCGCTGGATTCAGCAAATCGTGAGACTTGGTGACCCTGGGGAGGGCTGAGAAATGAGTGGGAAGGAAACAGGCAGAGAAGGTCTCCCTTGGAGATGTGCAAATCAGTGATGGTGCTATAGGAAAACAGGGGAAAGTGGGTATTTGCCTCCTGGTTGTAAAAAAAAAAAAAAAAGTTTCACTGGAGCACTTTCATAGGTTGAGAGGAACATGGAACGATGTACTTTCTCTCATAAACAAGATTCAAAGATACTACAGATTAATAAAATCTGAAAGCATTTTGAGAACTCATTTAAATCCATAATTTCTTTTCCCCCCCAAATCTTTCATGTATATGCCTAGCGGCCTTCAATTTGGACTGATTGTGCCTTTCCTGACTTTTCAGCCAACATTTCTGCTGGCACCACTAATAAGCAATGAATGCAAGCAACATAATGGAGAAGGAAATAGGAGGAGGATAACAAGGCCCTGAAAAATTCAGACTGGAAAATCACCTTCTGAAGGGGTCCTGGTTGGCTGGTCAGGCCCTGAGTGATGATGCCAAGTTGGCTGTGCCTCTTTGAAATGTATCCAAACTACAGTCTCACAGGCTAAACACTGCAGAATCCTAAAAGTCATATGCTATAAAGTATGGGCTTGGTCCACTTAAAGGGTTATTATTTTCCAGAGAGAGGCCCTAGTCTCTGTAAGTGGTAGCTTGAAAGCGATTATTTAATTATCTTATTTCCCAGCAGAAGATGACATCTAACAATTACTGTTTGGCTGCATACCTTGGAGTGTCATCCCTTCTCTGTGAACACCCAGGGGTGGTGAAATCCAGGGCGTTGTGACAACACCCTGGGTGTGTTGTACTGACTTTGGCTAGCCCAGTAACTCTGCCCAGTTTCAGGTGGCACACTCGTCTCGATCATCAACCGTGATGGTAATACGAGTGCAAAATCAGCATGGAAAATAAAATTTAATTTTGCTCCTAATCTGCTGCTTTGGGTTATCTCATACGTTTTCCACAATTACTTAAAAATAAATCTAAAGACTCCTTGCACTTGGGACACAGCCTGGAAGTAGAAAGATTTTACTGGATATATTTTTATAAGCTGCCCTAATTTTTTTGGGGGGGGGTGGGTGGAGGGAAGGTAAAACATCCAGAAGCTTGAAAAATCCCCATAGTGTTCAGCTATGGATTCAGATTCATTCCATGACGAAACGCAATGAGCAATATTCTCTGATGAGACCGTAGTGTAACATAAGGCTGGAAATGTTGCATTCCTGGTGATTTCTAGAAAAAGTGGCAGAACTTGGATCTTTCCTTGGGTTTTGAAAGATCTAAGATTTGAGGATCCTCTCCAGAGCAGTGGAGATAGGTTCAGATCAAGGGAAGACCCAGACTAAATGCGCACTTGTACGTATCAACACATCAACAAGGAACCTGTTTGTAGTTCCCTTATCTGCCTAAACTATCCAGTTATATTAGGGGATTTCACCATGTGTCCTGTCTCCTTCCTAATGCTCCCACTGCCAAGTCCTCTCTCAACTACCGTCCAGACATCCAATCCAACCATAACCTGATATTAAGTAGGATGTCCAGGACATCACAATTTACATATAAATCAACAAATTCTCTTTACTCAAAGTCCCCAAGGTGACCGAAGAAGGCTTCCGGGTGAACCTGTTGAGAAACATTCGAGTTGCTTCCTAAACTCTGATAGTAAAGCTAGGTTGAGCTGGAGGCCGGCTACTCCCTTCTTGCCGTCATGAGCCCCTAGTTTCAGAGCTGGTCGTGGTAGCTGTGGTCCTGGACACTGCAGCGAAATATTGGACACTTGTTAAAGGTTTCAAAAGCTCATTCATTCCTGAGGATTTCATCTTCACTGCTCCCAAGTCCTGGAAGGATGCTGCAGCATCTCGTGCCTAGTTTTGGAGCTACGCTGTTTCAAACCACAGGTATGAAAAAACCGAGTTTCATAACAAGCCTCATTTGTTTTTGTTCATAGCCCGGAAAAAAAACTAATCAATAAATAATAACTATGAAGAGATAATTATACAAAAACTGTCTTTGTCTATTGACAAAATAAGAAACTGGAGCAGTGGATTCTTCAGACCTCACATAACTCTTTTCCAGGAAACCATAAACTATGTCCGAGATAACAAAAGATTTAACTGTGACATTTATAACACTTAAGATTAAGTTTTAAGTATGATCAACAATATTAGGAACAAACTACCTTTTCCAATACTGAGGACGAGAAGTTTTTGGAAATCAGGGGACATTTTTCTCTGTTTCCAGAATCTAATTATAAAATGTTTGGTACATCGTAGATGCTAAAGTAAAACATTTTTAAATCACAAAATTGAAATAGGTACGTTCTTGCCTAAAGTCAGAGAGAATTAGAAAACAAAGGACTATTATTCTTAAAAGTTTTCTTTGAGAAGATAAGAGTTGAACATTTTCTTGACAGTCCTTTTCTTTTCTTTTCTTTTTCCTGACAGTCGTTTCTTTGACATGGAGGAAAGAATAAATCTTCCACTGACTACCTGAAAAAAAACAAACAACCAACTTTATGCTTTAAAAAAAATCTGAAGTTGGGATTCCTAACTTTCATTACTACCTCTATTGTACTAAATGCATTGTCCATACAAACCTACCAGTGCCTACAGCCTGTGTGCTAAAAAATAGGCCATATGACACGTGCACACACGCACACACACACACACAACTAGCTACAGCATGCTACCGTAGAACGACTTGCCAGATCGTTCTAATCAGTTCTCTGCTCCCACTTTGATGAACACCCATGTCCTTTCTCTTCTCCAGCCACTGGCCCATCCTTATTCCCCCATTATTTCAGCGACACCTCTCCTCCCACCCCAAAGTCCTCAAATCTAAGTCATGAATACAATGTCAAAAGATTGAACTAGATTGAAATAGTATAGGAGAGAATATGTAATTGGTGGGATATATAGCAGTTGTTTTTCTTAAGCACTCAGAGCCACTTGAATAACATAACAGAAACTTCTGGTCTTTAAAAAAAAAAAAAAAAGAAAGAAACTTCTGGTCTTTGTTCACACTATTATTTCTAAAAAGGTGAAATTTCACTATGGTGCCAAACCATGCAATGACTAACCAATGAGAAGCCAATAAAACATGACAGATGCTATGGGATTAGGAAGCAGGGAAAGCCTGAGGCCTTGTTAGGGATGATCCTGATGGCTTCTCGCTGTCAACCACCTATGGCTGCTAGAGGAGACCAGCAAGATTTCTTTTCAAAGAATTTATTATTTGAGAGATATTACTATATCCTTCCACACTGAAACAAAAGGAGCTGCAAGAATAAAAACCGAGACTTTCAGGAGACTTTCAGTTGTTCCCCTCAACACGCCAATTATTTAATATTTGTGTAATGCAATTTTTCATACAAGAGGCCTGTTGATGCCTTGAAGAAACACAGCCTTCTAATTGTTTGAACTATGAGACTTTAATTTTGAGCATAAAAACTTCACTATATCTAGAGGGGTAAGAAAACCTACTGGTTTCAAAAATCAGGCAGGAAGGCATTTTTATGTTGCTGCCTAGAAACTAATGATAGAGGGGAAGCTGTAGGGTATAGATAATGACATTCTGTTTTTTTGTGTTTTTTTTTTTTGTTTGTTTTTTTTGCCTTCTCATAGAACTTAAGAGAAGCTATTCAACTCTATTAGTTCTTAATTATCTCACCCCCTGAATACAAATATTTAGGTCTCTTCCCTCTGCTAAAAGCCTAGTGATCAATGAGATAGCCAACTGTAAAGGCGCCATGATAGCTCTTACAGACGTAAAGCCCACGGTCCATTTCTAAGAGGTGTCTCTTCTTCCTCCTTCTGGTGGGCCTGGCTTCATTTGAAATATCAGGAGAGGAATTAGTTGTGAGGACAACAAAAAAGCACTTTCATTCTTGCCCTTCCCCATTAAGTGGTGACTCATTCTCCAAGTGTGGTATATAGTTGCTTCCTCTGAAAGTCTAGTGTCACGTGCAGATTGGTCCCTTAGGTAGCAGATCCAGTATCTTGGACAATCTGATTGTATGAATAGTATAATTATAACATTCTTTGTGCCACACCAAAAGGTGCAGTAACATTATTCACACAAGGTCTGACCATAGTGTTAGCTATGATTGGAAGAATAAGACTAATTCTGGTTTAAAATATTTTGTGGTGAATCTGAACCTTTTTAAAATTATTATTATTAAGGGAAAGAGATGAAAAATGGGTTGAGTTTGAAAAGAAAATGAACAAATTTGTCACCTATGAAACCCTTTGGAAGGGACATTTTCTAAAGTCATAACTAACTCAAATACCTAG
The DNA here is from genome assembly GCF_048164855.1 of Canis lupus baileyi. Taxonomy (NCBI): domain Eukaryota; kingdom Metazoa; phylum Chordata; class Mammalia; order Carnivora; family Canidae; genus Canis; species Canis lupus. The sequence continues at coordinate 5,919,230 of NC_132871.1, forward strand.
ACCTGGCTAAATTCAGATATTAACTCCCTCCCCACCCCTTATCATCCGTGACCTTAATTCTTTCTTCCATTCCCCCCCTGTAAAGTGGAATAATAATAGCATCCAACCTCAGAGTTGAAAGAAATGAGAAAACACTGGACACTTTAGCCATTAGCAGTAACTAAGGGCACTTAATAAAGGAGATTTCATTTTATGTTTATGGTGCTGTGTTTAATGAGCACATAGTAAGGGCTCCTTAGTTATTGTAGATGAAAGCACCAATGTGTTTTTTGGAAGTACGGTACTGTGTTTTGTAACTTCCACAATGGTTATTTTAGTCTCACCTTGGATATGAAGTGCTAGGGCACTCAGGCCAGGGAAGAGGAAGTACAAAGATGCGAAAGGAAAAATAAGATTAAAAATGATAAATAGGTACAGAGTAATCCTCAGCCTTAAGGGAATCTCATAGCTCTTGTGAATTAACTCTTCTCTTCACCCTGTTGCTAAGCCGTAGGCTACACTTACCTAGAGATCAAGGAAAGTGCTAGGCCTTCGACTCTCCAATGGCTGTCCTCCCAAGTCCAAACTTGTGAGCGTGCACTTCTCATCGATGTTGGCCTCAGATTGCTCACGGCCAACAAAGCACTTGCAATAAATGCAGCAGATGAAATCGCCTTCACTATGGCCTTTAGTGCTCGTGGTTGAATGGCAGGCCGCCCTTCTGTGGGGCAGGAGCATCCTAACCCTTTCAGACACAGTCCCTGTTATCTACCACCCATTCGGTCCCAACTGATGTCCATTAGGCAAGTGTCCCACTCATGCATAACTCCTCCCAAGAAGGTTTTAAGGAACCATTTGCTGCCTTATGCCCTACATGACACAGCGACAAGGCCTCAGCCCCGGCTTCATGTGGGTGTCGTCGAGCCCGAGGTCACTGTCATCTCTAGTAGCCCCCAGGACCTGGCTCTAAGGAGCACCTCGGGCTGGAGGGGATGATACTGTGACGAGGTGGGACCAGGCCCTGAGCTGAAGGCAGCCGCTGAGCCACTCAGACGCCCCTGCTCATGGTTTTCTTAGGCAATTCCATCACTTTAACAAATGACATCCTCCCTCCCCGCCACCCAGTCCCACCCTTTTATCAGCTGTCACCATCCAGCTTAGGAAGCTCCCTGTCCGAAGCCAGATTTCCGAGGTGAAGTTGTTTAAGACTTTGATTCACTTACAAGAAAAATAGTTGAGGAAAGATGAAAGAATCTTCTGAAAATGGCATTCTTTCAGTTTCCTTTATGGTCTTTCCCCCTGCAAACTTGCCCTATGTCAGCTTATAAATACCAGGCTAAATCCTTGGTTGCCTGAAAAAGCTTTCATCCACTTGGTGATCTTGAAAGGCCATACTGAGACCCTATTCCCTGAGGGCTCTCAACATTGTTCTTCACTCCAGCTGGCCACTCTTCGGGAACAGAAAATAGGGAAAGAGGGTAAAATTGCTCTACCTAAATTAGGCAAACAAGGTCTTGTGGTAGCTCTTTTTTTTTTTTTTTTCTTTTCTCAATCGTTTGCATAATTGCAGTACTCCTCTGATTCACTTTGCCAGTAGAGACTTGGCTGCTAGCCCTGTAAATTGCTTTCATATAAATCTGGAAGTCAAGAGGTAAAGCATGTTGCTCCAATTAGCCCAGAACTCAGCCTAATTCACTGTTGGCCCCAAAGAGGACCTTGTAAAGACAAATAAAATGTGTGCCTATCACTTTAGTGTCCGATTCCAGAAGAAAAATTTGGTTTCCTGTCCTCCCAGTTGATACAGAAACGAAGCCTTAACATTCTCACTCAAGGTCATGGCTGTGTTGTCCTCTTGTGGGAGTTGCAAAATAGACTGGAGTGGGGGCAGGTGGTGAAAGATGAGGGAACAAAGCTTCGTTACTGTTACCTAGTCGGTCCCTGCCCACCCACTGGGGGTCAAGAGAGTACAGGGAAGCAAACCTCGCCTCCAGCAGGGAAAGGCCGGAGGTGGGGGAGAGAGGTCCACCATAACAGAGTGGCGTCTGGATTGGCTCAGGGACACACACTGTGCTGTCTGTCAGTGGTTGCTCAATTTGTTTACAGGGTAACTCATTTTTGCTGCTGTTCTTTGTTCTTTCCTGAAGATAAACTACCCAGCAGAGCAAATCTTTGTTCCTCATGAGCTCATCTGCCCTTGCAGTCGGCGCCACACCTGTAATTATAATTATGGCCTACTGCTTGGGATGCTGTAATCCTTTCTCGTGAAACCAATTGTGAGTTCACCAACAGAGTCACTGAGAAAAGAGAGAATGCCTGGCTTGATCGAATCAGTTTCATTAGTCCCTTCCATGGGTTATTCTGGCTGCCTTTAGCCGTCTATTAAGATTCAGGTGATTAACATTTTTCAGTAGGATGGGGGCATCCTTGCATTTTTAACAAAACTGTGATATTAATCAATGTAAGTGGGCCACTCTGGACAGACATAATGAGACAAGACTTTCTGGGAAAAACAAAACAAAACAAAGCAGCTGATATTGAGAAATAAAAGAATTAGTGATATTGCACCTCAGGTATTAAGTCAATGAAAGAAAGAGAATTCACATAGAATGGTGTCGGCTAATCAGTATGTAGGCGGCTTCGAACGTATCTTCCTTATGAGATGGGTAGACATTTCAACTCTGACAAACTCAATGTGCAGCCAAACTATTTCTGCAGGATGAACAGTCCACCATTAAGTAGGAGAGGCCTGGTGGTTTTACAAATTCATTGTCTTTTAGATGAAAAAATTTAACACAGAACTTTTTTTGTTTCAATTACACTGAGGCTTAGGGACATGCAGGCCTTGTTCTAAAGTAACAGAGTTCCTTTTTTAATTTTTTTTTAATTTTTTCTTCTGAAGAGGCATTGTTTCTCTATGGTATAGTGTTTTTTTTTCCCCCAGATACTTGATAAGAAAAGGAATTTGTGATTATGAGTGTGTGTGCAGTTTGTAGTTGTAAAATTTTCTGCTCCGAGCTTTAAAATAGGAGGGGTGGGTTTTTTAAACCATGTAATGCAGATAAGACCTTTTTTTCTTCCACAAGGTTTCATTTCTAAAATCCGAGCCCAAATATTACAGCCTTCAATTGGTCTATTGTATTTCAGACAGACAAAGACTTTAGTCAACTGCGGTGGCATTTCAGCTTTTTAATCCTGTTGCAAATTACTGGATGTACCATGGGACTTTTCTCTGGTGTATCAAATAGAATTCAACTTGAGAAAATAGAAGGAACAAAATGGAAACAAATAAGGACAATGATGATGAATTTGATTTATCAGTGGGCCCATAGGCATCCCAGGAAAAGCGCTTTTGAATACAAATGCGTGTGTTTCGCAAAATCTCCACTCGTGAAAGAAAAAACTTCTTTTCAGCAAGGAAGAACCTCAGAATTTTACAATTAGCAATGACTATTGCCGCAAACAGCGGTTCCCAAAGTGTGGTCTTTGGACGGGCAGCATCAACGTCACTTGGGAACTTGCTAGAAATGCACAGTCTCAAGTCATACTCAAGACCTCCTAGCTCAGAAACCCTGGGGCCGAGGCCCCACAGTCTGTATTTTAACAGGCCCTTGCGGAGATTCGATTGCCCACAGGCTTAGATCAGGGCAGAAGCCTCCTATCCAACCTGCTCGAGGGTTTGCTGCCCTAACTATTCTCCACACTGTCTCCAGAATGTGACTGGAGTGTGTGACTGTGTGTGTTCCCCCGGCTGCTGGGTCAGGATGTTCAGGGTTCTTCACCCCCCGCAGCTCCCTGGCTAGCTCTGCAGTTCATCTCCCCGCCCCCCCCCCACTTCCCTTGAGCCACTCCAGCGTCCCCCTCCCCGGCCAGCCCACACGCACACGCAGGCCATCATTCACGACTTGCACACCTGCAAAGCTCCAGCCATTCTGAGGCTCTCTGAGCTCTGCACATACCCTTTTCATTCCCAGGCTCTGTACGCTGTTCCTCCCAAAAAACCCTTCCACCTTCTTTCCCACCCACTCCTTCCCACCTCTCTGTATCTCGATGACTTGTGCTCAATCTGCCAGGACCCCTGTTGGTTCTCACTCATCTCCCCTAGTGTGTTTTGCTGGAACATTCCCACCCACCCATGCCTGGGCTAGATTTCTTGCCTAGTATTGCCAAAAAACACTCTCTAGGCTTCCATTGCTGCACTTGCCACCCAGAATTATAGCCTTATGATCACTTGTCTTCCCCCCCTGACTAACCTGTATGCTCCTGGACGGCAATGGCTGTCTTTTAAGGTCTTGATATCCCAACATCCAGCACAGGGTTTGGCTCATAATAAGCCTTTGATAAATTCGTGTTGCTGGAGTGAATGAATGAGAGCCTTGCTGCCGCAGATGAATGGGATTGGGTCCAGAGAGGAAAAGTGGCTTGACCAATCTGCTTCGTGGGGATTAACGGCCTGATCCACTCTTGCTCAATCCACTGTTCTGACCATTAAGTCATCCCATTTGCAGACCGAAGGGAAACGTCCAGATGTGAAAAGTCCAACTTTAACATAGTGGTACTTCCCCTGCCCCCTGCACCCCCCCCCCCAGCTTGATTGAAGTTTAACTGAAAAATAAAATGTAAAATATTCAAGAGTATATTGTGGTGATTGGATACACACACACGTTGTGACAGGACCCCCCCCCCCATCTCAGGTACAGATCTTTCACTTCAGCATCTGTCTTTCTGCGTGTGTCAGTGAATTTAAGTTCTTAGCGAATTTCAGTTATACAATCGTGTGCTACCGACGCTAGTCACTGTGTTTTACATTAGATTCTCAGAACGTATCCATCTTAGGGCTGGAAGTTTCTACTCTTGTACCAAGCTGCCCTTTCTTTCCCCACCCCCTGCCTTTCCTCCCCTCCGCCCCCTGGCAGCCAGTTTCTACCCCCCCTTGCCATGAGTTTGACTTCTTAGAAATTCCACAAATTAGTGACGGCAGCCCTGGTCTGTGCGTGGTTGGCTTACGTCACTTAGCATACTGCCCTCACCGTGGCCCTGCGACGTTAGTCGTCTGTTAAGGCCGAACACCGGGACACGTAAAAATCCCCTCTCTCTGTTTCCTCTGCAAAGATTAAACACGCTGTTTCGATCGTAGATTCAAAACACCCACAGGATTTTTTTCAGGGTGTTGAGCGCTATGCCTAGGCTTGGGTGTGAGGGACCACGGCAGATTTTTGCCAAACAGGATTCAAACACTTCCCGCCTGGGGAATCATGGTCAGCTCATAATCGGCCTCTGCGCTCTGTCGCATGAGCTCAGCAGTAAGCGCGTCTGGAGCTCAATGGGGCACTGTGCCCGCCAGGCTGCATGGAGCACAGGGAGGAGAAGGACGGCCCTACAATGAAGAATGGAGTTTTCAATTGTCCTCGGATGATGACATTAGAGACGTTATTAAAAGGAGGGATTCAGTAAACTGGGCCTGTAAGTATGGCTCTCAATTGGCCCTTTTAGACGGAGGCCCTTGTGAGGGGCGACACTGCTTCTTTGATTCTCCAGGGACTTCCAGGAGACCCTGCATACTCTGCTTGAGAAGGGTCAGGAAATTCACTGGTTTCATTAAGAGGTTAATGCGTCAGTAAACATGGTCACCAAGTAATTAAGAAGAACCCCAAACCCTTCCTAACAATGAACAGATGGCCACTTTGATTATAAAATTGTCAAACATTCATTAACTATACACCTTGATGCTGTACTAGGGCCTCGACAGAAATCAATCAAGTGCTTACTCTTTACTGCGTCTGCATTTCAATATACAGAAATCTGGTTCCAGAACTTACCAGCTGGGAAATGTTACCGCACTTCCCTGAGCCTCAGTTTCCCGGTCTGTAGGACGGAGGTCGGTCAATATCTGTGTCTTACGTAGGGTCTGAAGCCGGGACGAGGTCACCTCTGTGAGGAGGGGAACACGGAACCTGGCTCATTGGGCTCAGCAACTGTGATCTATTAAAGTCCAGGCCCAGGATATTTTGTGGGAGAAGCTGATGGTTCCCACTCCATTGTATGGCCCTCAGGCAGTTAAAAATGTGTCTACCACCCACACACCCACACATATCCTCACCTATTAAAACTACAGTGGGGGGCACCCGGGGGGCTCAGTCGATAAGCATCTGCTTTGGGCTCAGGTCATGATCCCCGGGTCCCTGGATCGAGTCCTGCGTCGGGCTCCCTGCGTGGAGCCTGCTTCTCCCTCTGCTGTGTCTCTGCCTCTCTCTGTGTCTCTCATGAATGTAAGTAAATAAATAAAATATTTTTAAAAATTAAAAAAAAAAAACCCTCCTGTGGAAGCTCAGAGCAAGAGGTTGTCATAACGGAGGTTGTGGTTCTTCATCTCACTGCAGGAAGTTCTGGGACACATCTGGGTGACAAATACATCTGAACACACCCGAGATGAGGCAAAATCAGTACTGAGCAAAAATACTCAGCTTGTGAGAAAAACAGGACTGAAAAGATTGGTGTTTTTTTGTCTCTTTTCACCCACAGCTGTAAGGCATGCAACGTGGTCCCTACCTGCCCACCTGCCCCCCTGCCCACCTGCCCCCATGCCCACGTGACCCCCCAGCCCCCCATCGACCCCCCTACCCCCTGCTCCTCTGCCCCCCTGCCCCCCTGCCCCGGGTTGCCATCCTGCACTCTCTCGGCAGCCCCCTGCTCCCCTGCCCCCCTGCCCACCCGTCCACCTGCCCCCCCTGCCCCCTGCCCCCCTGCCCAGGGTTGCCATCCTGCACTCTCTCAGCTGCCCCCTGCCCCCCTGCCCACCCGTCCACCTGCTCACCTGACCCCCCGCCCACCCATCCACCTGCCTCCCTGCCCACCTACCCCCTTGCCCCCTGCCCCCTGCCCCCTGCCCCCTGCCCTCCTGCCCACCTGCCCTCCCGCCCCCCTGCCTGGGGTTGCCGTCCTGCACTGTCTCGGCCAGCCCTGCTGCCGCTCTTGCCGGACCCGAGTCCCCCCCCAGCTTTTCCCTTCCCTCTCCCTCCCACGCGCCCTCAGCACCCCTTCTCCGGGCGAGATCTGTGGTACTTTTGAAGCAAGCTCGGCCCGGCACGTCCTGTCTGGCTGCGCTGGATGATGGGGTGACCTGGGGCTGCGGAGGAGGGGGGTGTTGGTCCTCGGGGTCTTGGGGTCTCGGTGGCCTAGGGGCGCTCGGGTAACTGCCTGGGACAAGACTATGACCTTCAGGGCGAGGTTGTTGAAGTCTCTGACATAGTGAGGGATGGCAGTGGGTTGGAAGAGGCCTGCCCACCCTACCCTGGACTTGGGGAATTCATGAGTCTCCCCTGGTTCATGGGGGGGGGGGGTGGGTAGTGACATTGAGAGGGGCAGAGATGGCCCCTGGGACAGCAGCTCCCCGCGGGCTCCTAAGACCCTTGAGAACGGACCAGGTGTGCTCTGAGTCGAAGGTGGCGGTAAGTGGCCCTTCCCTGACCAAGCTCCCCGCTTATCTCAGGGTCAAATCATAAAGTTGATCATCAACTTTAAAATCACATACACAGGCTTTTGTAGAAGCTTAGAGAAAAACACTAGTCAGTGTTTAGGAAGTCAAGGTGACGGCCTGATTCTTGCTTCTATGTCCTTCAATCTTCCTCATGACACTAGACAAAAATGTTCCTGGATACACAGGAAAGCTGAATTAGGAGTCTAACAGATTAGTAACATTAGTTGCTATTTTAAATTATAAATATACATATGTATATGTGTATATATATATACTTATTAAACTTCAGGTATTTGCATTTGTTTATTTATTTATTGGTATTTGCATTTATTAATTGTGATTGTCCCCTTTAAATGATTGAATTTGACTTTTTTTTAAAAAAAAGGTTTTATTTATTTATTCATGAGAGAGGCAGAGACACAGGCAGAGAGAGAAGCAGGCTCCATGCCGAGGCCCGATGCAGGACTCGATCCCAGGACCCCAGGATCACGTCCTGGGCCAAAGGCAGGCGCTAAACTGCTGAGCCACCCCGGCGTCCCTTGACAGGTATTTTTTAACCACAAATATCTTATTTGAGTTTCTGGCTTTCCCTCCCCCAGAGTGAATTGATTATAGCTTTTTGGATTTTTTTGTTGTTGCAGGGAGGTTGATTTGATAGTGGAAAACAAAAAGACTACCAGGAGGGGCCCCTGGGTGGCTCAGCAGTTGAGCATCTGCCTTTGGCTCAGGGCATGATCCTGGGGTCCCAGGATCGAGTCCCACATCATTCTCCTTGCAGGGAGCCTGCTTCTCCCTCTGCCTGTGTCTCTGCCTCCCTCTCTCCCTGACTCTCATGAATAAGTAAATAAAATCTTCAAACAAACAAAGACTACCAGGAATATTTAAGGCTCCTTTACAAACCCTGCATAACATGGACATGCTAAGGCTCTTTAAGCTCTACTGGATTTATTTCGTAGCTTCTCTCCGAAGAGCTAGGATACAGCCGGGACTATGTATTCGAAAGAAGGAAAATTTTGAGTTACAGAGATAGGAGTCCCAGACTTAGATGTGTTGTTTTCCTTATATGTATTTAATTGAGACTGTTGTAAAACCCACTTGTAAAAGGTTAAAATAAAACAAAATGTGACAAGAAAAACAGAATCTATAGCTTTTGTCCAGGAAAAAAAAAAAAATTTAAAAAAGACTGATCTCCCTCTCCGGAAAAAGCAACCCCTTCAAACGACACATGAGCCACACTGTGCTCCACAGATTAGGCCTGTATCTAGAAAGGAGGCAGAGCAAGATAAAGAGCCCTGATGGCAACATCTCATTTTTGCCTCCACACGTTTTCCTGCCTGGGAAGCCTGTACAAAAGTATCCGTCCACCCAGAGATACGTTAAGGTCTCAGAGAGTTCCAGCAACCCACTTTATAGACATCAAATGAACTGCATTTGAATTCAGTCGTGGCGTATGGCTCACCTCCGTCGCTGGCTTGCAGGTTAGGTCACGACCTTTGAGTCAAATAGAGAGATGGGAAAAGACCGTTATCTTAAACGTAGCTGTAGCTTTGGTAACCAACAGTTTGATTAGAGCCTAAATTTTCTAAATAAGAACATTTGTTTTCCAAACGCCTGGGGCAGCGGCATCTAAAAGCTTCCTCGGAAAAATGATGAGTTTCATTGTTCCCACAACGACTCACCATCCAGCATACTAAGGCGCTTAATAGGATTTCTCCTTAGGGGCATCTTCTTCCTGACTGGTCTTCGGTGGTTAGTCTCTACAGCGCTGCCCATAGCGGGATGTCTTCAGGAAATGCCAAAATTGGGCATCCTGCTCCCAACCTCGAAGCCACGGCCAGTTCAAAGACCTCAGCCTATCTGATTACAAAGGAAAATGCGTCGTATTCTTCTTTTATCCTCTTGACTTCACCTTTGCGTGCCCCACAGAGATCATTGCTTTCAGTGAAGGGCAGAAGAATTTAAGAAACTCAACTGTCAAGTGATTGGTGCTTCTGTGGGTTCTCATTTCTGTCACCTGGCTTGGATCAACACACCCAAGGAACAAGGAGGACTGGGACCCATGAACATTCATTCCCTTGGTATCAGACCCCAGGCGTACCGTTGCTCAGGACTATGGAGTCTTAAAGGCTGATGAAGGCATCTGGTTCAGGGGCCTCTTTATCATTGATGATAAAGGTATCCTTCGGCAGACCACCGTGAATGACCCTCCTGTTGTCGCCCTGTGGATGAGACTCTGCGACTGGTTCAGGCCTTCCAGTTCACTGACAAGCATGGGGAAATGTGCCCAGCTGGCTGGAAGCCTGGCAGTGATCCCATCAAGCCTGATGTCCAGAAGAGCAAAGAATATTTCTCTAAGCAGAAGTGAGCGCCTCTCCATTTTAGGGCCGGGCTGTAGTGGGCATCCATGCAAACAGAATCTTTTTTTGTACTATTGTCATGCTTAAAACAAGACTTTAGACTCTGCAGATGTGGTATGGGACAAGACAGCCCTTTCCTGCAGGGGTTGGGGAGGCCAGCCTTGCTTCCTCTGGAGAGAATGGCCTGAGCTGTGCTATGGGGCAGGCCAACTGATGTGTACAGTAGCAGGGCATCACTTTTGATCTTTTGTTATTTCTATTAAACTTGAACTGAGAAAAAAAAAAAAGGATTTTACCCTAGGGACACCTGCGTGGCTCAGTCCCTTAAGTGTCTGACTCTTGTCATGATCTCAGGGTCGTGAGATTAAGCCCTGTGTCAGGCTTAGGATACTCTCTCCCTCTCCCTCTGCCCACCCTCCACCTCCCATTCACAAGGCTCTCTTTGTCGCTTAAAAAAAAAAAAGGGATCCCTGGGTGGCGCAGCGGTTTGGCGCCTGCCTTTGGCCCAGGGCGCGATCCTGGAAACCCGGGATCGGGTCCCACGTCAGGCTCCCGGTGCATGGAGCCTGCTTCTCCCTCTGCCTGTGTTTCTGCCTCTCTCTCTCTCTCTGTGATTGTCATAAAAAAAAAAAAAAAAAGATTCTATCTTAAAGTTAGTGGGACATAGAAGCCATTTCAGCAACAATAGAAAAAAAAAAAAAAAGCCAAAGTTAGCATTATGCCTGAGGGATTGTGCTCTCTCTGCAGATTCTTCTCCCCAAATCATCGTAGTGTCCATTTCAGCTGCCTTCTACATCTCCTCCCCAGCAACTCCATCCTCACCTGCTTCCTGTGCCAGGGTGTCCCATCTGGGGTGCCCCATTTCTTTCTCCTTCAAGACTGTTCTCAGGGTCAGTGCTGCCCCAAGGAGAAATGGACCAAGTGTCTAAGCAGTGAACGAACTCAGTCTTACCTGTTCTGTTTCTGGTTTCTTCTTCTCTGGTTTCCAAAACGCCAAGTGATGCCCATGAATTACAAATAAAGATAAAGCCAAGCCAAACCAGAGCCGGCACATTGATATGCTGATTATTAATGAGTTTGATGTGAGAGGGCTAGGCCTGAGGCCTTCTCTTTTCTATCAACATGCTCTAGGGGGAACCTCCAGTAGGAACCTTTTGGTGATTATATCTTAACCCAAACAAATGTCTCAAAAGCTGGAAACCCTAGGCTCTCTTCAGCAGGTGATAAAGGAGATATGTCAGAGCAGGTGGGTCTTGATCAGCTTCCACATGTAAACCTTCAGGTAACTCCTTATCCACCCATAATCCGTTCCCTTGTCTGGTATTTTGCAAAACTGTGGGGGAACGCCTCTCCACAAAGATTTGGTAAAGACACAAAGTGACTGATTTGTCAAAGTTGACACTCACAGGTGCCTCTGACGTCTTAAAGGATTACGATCCCTGGTCAATTTTGGAAGTTAGCCTCGTCGGTAAGTTCTATGTTCACCTTATCTTTGCAGAGCTGTACAAGAAACATTTGTTTCTTGCATTTCACTGCATCAAAGCAACCACCAAGACTCTCAGGGCTGTTTCATTCCTATCATTTCAATAGGTGTATCTGAAACTCAGTGGCCTGCCAAGATTGAGGACAATTAGTTCTCAGATATTTCTATCTGATGTAACACACCATTAAAGAGAACGTATTCCAGCATTTATCTCAACCCCAACCCCCAAAGAAGAGTAGGGCCTAGTGTTTAATAGTAGTCCTGAACTTAAGAACATAATATTTGAGGTTCTTTACATGCTATGAAAAGCATAGCATGCTTTGGGTCTTTGGGAATTCTCCGCCCAAGTACTGTACAAACTTTCTGAACAAGACGGACCTTGACCCTGTGTGGTTTTCCACAATGCTTCCATTGATAACTTAAGATGCCAACCACCAAAGTGAATGTGGTGGTGATGTCATTGCTGATACAGTTCCACCAAATCACACACTTTAGTGAAGCAAGAAAAATCAGAGTTGCAACATCCTGATGAAATAAAGCATTGCAGCAGTAATAAGGAGACCCAAGAAGGCATATAGATGCCAGCTTCTGGTCAGGAAGAAACAGAAAAATGATACAAACTACCCTAGTTGCCTGGCAGGACAAGCCAAAAAATGGCTGCCTCTTTTGGGGTAAGGAGTATAGTTTCTGCACTCCTTATAAGGCAGAAAGGCTAAAAATGAAGCTCCAAAGCCTACCGTGTAACTTGCCAGGAAAAAGAAAGCTATTATATCATAGTCATCCCATAATGCACACGATTTAAATTTGGGATAGTCTCAATTTATCAGCAATAGGGTGTGTAAGACAACATACATAACCCATGACAGTTTCCCTAATTAAGGAACAGGCCTTCCATCCTATACATCTGCCTCAAATAGGTTTCAGAGAGTCAAAGAGGTAGGGAGATTTCCAGAAGCACACGTTTCTGAATACAAGACTTTCTTCTTATTTTAACCCTTAGATCTCTGAGCATAGTCCCCCCTCCCCACCCTCCTCGTCTATGGTAACGTAATCAGAAGTTGGCAGAAAATACTGAAAGCTGCAAAGAATGACAACTGCAGAGGTGCCAGTGAGACCAGCACAGAAAGAAGGTAACTCCCAAGAGCACGAAGCACCTAGGACCCCAGGCTTCAGGACACGTCTTCTTAACTTGGCAATGGGCAGTCATCACGGAGGTACCCAGGGTGTATAAAAAGTCTGAAGACTTAAAATTCATCTATCCAAAAAATGTCAGTTGGATGTCCATAGCACCATGATAAAGAATACACAGTCTTTGCCCTCAAGTTGCTAATTCGTAGCTGGGGAGGTAGAGGCCTAGATGGACATTTACAGCATAGACTGGAACAATGACTAAAACGGGATCTCAGGAGGAGAGAAAGGGCTCCTCCCTCAGGAATGGCTTCCTGAGTAGGATGGGGCTGAAACCAGAGCTGGACTATGTGTTTAAGTTAGGTGGAGGAGGAAGAGGGCAGGACATTCCAGGCAGAGGTGGAGTAATCTGTAGAAAGGCATAGAAGCAGAAGCGACTTAGCACCTTTGGGGGAAATGAAAGCAATTCAGAAGAGCAGGAGTAGAGGGGGCATCAGGAGAGTTCAAGAGAGGTAAGACTGGAGATGTAGGGAGGGATCGTCTATGAAATCTTTTCCCATCTTCTTTTGCATCCGTAAAGGTTTGTTTGGCCTTGAAAGAACTAAATGTCTCAAACATCAAACTTTTTGTGAGGTATGTGAGTAGTTTACTTACTTCTATTTAATGTAAAAATGAAAGCAACAAAGTTGTAGAACTGATCATGAATTTCCATAAAGATCTCATCACTTCTCTATAATTGACTTATCTTTTCAATAGTTCACCACCTAAAACCCCCAAACAGTAACCAAAAATGGCAGAGCTTTAATCATGGGCCATCATCTGATCCTCTGAGCAGGTATGATTGAGGTTGAATTAGGAAGGCTCCTTGCTCAGGAATACGCCACATCCTTATGAGCTTCCCATTATTATAGATCCTGAAATCGTCACTAGAGAGCTATTCTTTTCATTCTTCTAAGAGGGATTAAAATAGTGTGCCAGGTAAAACCTTTGAAAAACATTTGGCAATATATAGCAGTGCTGCTGATATATATATATATACCTTACCACGTGGTTATTCCACTCCTAGGTGTGTACTTACAGAAATGAGTATATGTGTTCACTAAAGGGAATGCACGTAAAAACTCATAGGAACACTTATAAGCAACAGCTGGAAACTGGAAACTACTTAAATGCTTCTTGACAGTAAAATGGATATATAAAATGTGGTATCTTCATATAAAGAAATGCTGTATAGTTAGGAGGAATGAACTACAATTGCAAGCTACAATTTGGATGAATCTTACATTTTTGAGCAAAAAAAAAGGTCAGATTATAAAGAGTACATACAATATGATTTCATTTTTGTGACTTTCAAAACCAGCAAATCTAATGCATGACATTAGAAATGAGGATATTGGAATCCTTTCACAATACGTACATGAAATGAGGGTATCGGTTACTCTTAGGGTGAGTAGTGTTTGGGAGAGGATACAGGATGGGGGTGCTTCTAAGGTGTTTAGTAAATGACTTGTTTCTTGATCTGGGTGTTGATTAAACAGATGTGTTCACTTTGTAAAAATTTGTTGAGCTGTATACTTACGATTTTGCACTTTCCATCTGTAATATAGAAAAAAATAAAAAATACTTGTTTTGTACTTATATACTAGCAAGAGTTAGAAAATGCTTTCTTTTAAGAAAATCATTTACACTTTACATCATATACAAAAATTAACACAAAATGGTTCAAAGATCTAACCATTAGAACTAAAAAAATAAAACTCTTAGAAGAAAACCTTTATGGCGTTGGGTTAATTATGTACCCAAGAGAACTGAGAGCAAGGACTGAGATTTATGAACCAATGTTCATAGCAGCATTACTTACAATAGCCAAACGTTGGAAATAACCCAAATGCCCATCAACAGATGAATGGATAAAAAAAAAATTGTACTACATATATACAAGGGAATATTATTAGGAACAGATGAAGCTCGGTGCCAGAGACACTCACAGACAGAAGACTCAGGGTGAACATTAAGATTTATTATAAAGCCATAGACATTGAGACAATGTAGTATTCATGCAAGAATGAACAAAGAGGCCAACAGCTAATGGCCTATCATTGATATAATGGGTATCAACAGAGCTCATTCCCTCACCTCATCTCCTTTAGGTTTCTGTTTAAACACCATCTTAATAAGGGGGAACTCGTACACAAAATACCAATGTCTTCTCTCCCCACCCCACCACTCTCCTGATTTCCTTTTCTTTTTCAGTAGAGATCTACCCATCATGACTTAGAACCTTTTGACATACTATACAGTTTACTCTATTATCTCTTTATCATCTGTCTCCCCACTATAATATGAACTACACAAAGGCAGGGATTTCTTATTGCTGTTCACTGCTGTGTCCCCAGAGTATCGAACACTACCTGTTATATGATAAACAGTCAATATATACTTTTTAATATAAATAGATGCAAGAGTGTATAATACCCAGAAACCAACTGAGATATATAAGGACAGCTGATGGATGTATGACCAAGTTGGCAATAATACAGGTGAGTGGGGAAAGGATTCAATAAAGACATTTTATTTCCTTTACCCAGCTTCTCTGATTCCAAAATTTCCCTTGCATTGAAAGAGCTAGTCCTACAAATCAGATTTCTTTCAGTTTCTCATCCCATATATTTCCCCGATAATATCAAAAAAATACAAAGATGTAGAACAAAGTGGACTGATTAGAGATCTCCGATTAGTTAGAGAGATTTAAAAAAGGATGCCTTCCTTCCATCATACTTAAAAATCAATTCCAAATGGATTAAGGACTTAGAAGCAAAAGTGAAAACTTTAGAATTTAAAAAAATAGAATTTGCTTTAAAATTTCAGTTATGGAAAAATTTCCTAAAGATGACAGAAGAAATACAAATTATAAAGCATCTGACTGAAAATTTTGACTATTTTAAGTTAATAGCATCTATTTGTAATGTTTTCCATTTAAACCAGGAAAAATACATGTCACAAACTGGCAGAAAATATTTATAAACACATAACCCACAGAGGAATAGAATTTAGAGTGTTTAAAGAAAATCTACAATCAATAGAAAAATATGAATAATGCAGTAGGAAAGTGGGCAAAAAATAGGTAACTTTGTTAGAAATCAAAGACATGCAAATTAAAACCACAAGGAAATGCCATTTTTTTTCACTCTTTGGCCAAATTTTTTGAAAGTTGGAAAATATCATTTTGGAGCAGCAGAGTTCTTACCCATTGCTTCTGGGTGGGTAATTGCTACTACTTTGGAAAAAATACCTTCTGGCCCAGCAATTTCATTCTTAGGTGTATAACCTAGAAAAACCATTGCACATGTGCAGCTGGAAACATGTATAAGAATGCTCTACAGAAGTCTTGTCCACAACAACAAAATGCTGAAAGCAACTTAAATATGCACTAATCACAGAGTGGAAAATGAATTTCACTGGAGTTTCCATTGTAATGGAAAATTATACCAGGACGCAAAGGCAAGACTCACACTTCATGCGTCAGCATGGATGAACCTAGAAACAGAATGCTGGGTGAAGGAAGCAAATCACAGAAGAGAACATGTGAATCTATTTGTCTAAAGTTCAAATTCAGGCAAAGTGAAGTAATTTCTCTAGAAACGTGGCAAAATGAGCAAGAAAAGCAAAGAACTGTCAAAAAAGAAAAAAAAAAAAAGAGCGAATAAACAACAATATAATTGTTACCCCTGGAGGAGGGAAGCAGTATAGCTATGAAGACAAGGGTGGACCTTCATTTTGTTTGGGGATTTTTAAAAAAATTCTTAAACTCTCTTTCCTTGGCAAAGTTTCTGTCTATAAAATGCCAAATAAAACAAAACATGTTTTAATTTCTGACATTTTTAAGGCTTTTGTGAGATACCTCACTCCATGTGGAGTGCTCCAAACTCTTCAAAATTAAACTTTCCAGACATGGAAGGTGATGTTCTTCCTTCCGCATAGAAGGACTCAACGAACTCCTGGTCTTTGTGTGTTTAGAGTTTAAAATGACTTCTCTTTCCTTCAAAATGGTAATAGCTGCTTGTAAAGGAAATTGATGCGATCATGTCTGGCTGGCAGGAAATTAAGCAGATAAGTGATCAGACCATTACACAAGCTTTCATGGACAGGCCGCTGGATACCTGTTGGTGTTCGTGATCCTCCATTTTGCTGCACAGATTCTGGATTTTGTCTTTCTACCATTTCATGTCATCTTCACATATTGTTTTAATTGGTTTTGGATATTTAAGTTATTTTAAATAATTATTAAAAACACCTTAACAAGCAGGGAAAGAAATGTGGGACCTGCACACTTTTATTGGCCATAAGGCGCTGAATAACTAGAGCAAAGAATTTTCCAATAACTGCAGCAACAACCAGGGCACTTTTTAGAAATTTTATTGGGCATAATAAATCTGTAACTATAGGACAAATTTTTAGCCATTAATTCTTATAGAAGGATGTATTGTCTCCCTTTCTATATTTGAGAAGGAAAAAATTTCAGTCCATAAAAGCATTAGAGTCATCATTGAAGCTCCATAAAACCCGGGCAGCACAATTTTCATATCTTCAAGTCATATAAAATTTCACTGGATATTTGTATTGAGATAGACATTAAGGCAAACATAAATCACTATTACATTCTATTATGTTACCTCTCAGATACAAAAAAAAAATCTATCTCAGGACACACTTCTTTTATATAGTTTGTGGATTAAAATTACTCCCAGTATACAAAAGGTGATGTTTAAGAGGTCTTTGGGAAGCTGTATAGTGGGATGAACTCCAAAAAGCTGGTATTCAATTTCTTTTTTGCTACAGTCTAACTGTGAGATCTTTGATAAGTAATTTTATTTCTGAGTCTATTTTTTCTTGTCTAGATTCTCTCTTATGGTTGCTTCCATTCTAACATGCTATGCTAAGTTCTGTATTTTGTCTTTATCTTAACAAAAAGATGAGTTATTTAGGGAGATAACACAAGTATTTGGGGGAGGAATTGTAGTACTGTGAATCGTTAGTGTCCATCCTGCCAATCCTAACTTCCTAGGATGCCTAACATCTAGCATCTTTTCTAGAGTTAGGTGCTCCACAGCTATTCTAAATAAATAAGTGAATGAATGAATGAATGAATGAATGAATAGCTTAGGTCAGTAAAGCTATCAAAGCTTGCCATTTAAAAATTTGTGACTTTTCCTTCATTAAAATACTGTAGCAAATTCTATGTATGAGTTTTAAACTGTCTGATTTTCCTAATCACAGAGTGATTTTTTGTTTGTTTGTTTTAATTTCTTACCTACCCTAACCCTCTTAGCCTACTTATGGGCTAACATTGTAAAGAACTGGAGTTTAGAAACCGAATAGAGAGAAAGTATTTACTTTTCACATTAGCATTTTATTGGCCAATTGACATGCCTTCAACCCATTCACTTAACAATCTCTGGCATGTTAATTCTCCATCTTGGGTCTCTACCTCTTTGAAAAATAGAAATAGCAACAACATTGATGGGTTTTGAGGAAGAGATTGCTAACACCTCCAGTGAGCCTGGGGAAGGCTAATTTCTAATATTAATCAGTGAGAGATATTTACTTGGTTGCTTCCTTTGGGGAAAACTTCTGGAAATGAAATAGTAACCATTAGGAAGTATTTTTTTTTTCCTTCCATGTTACCAAAGTTTGTTTGTTTAGGGTAGCTGTTGTTTGCTGTGGTTTTTTGGTTTTCTTTTTTTCCTTCTCTAATTTTTGTTGTTGTTGTTGTTGTTGTGGAAGATTATCATCCTTCAAGATACCCTTGTGGGGTATCTTCTGGTAGTATATTCTTCAACGTCAAGATTTTGTTCATGATTCATCAAAGGAAAAAATGAGGAGGTGAGTAAACTTAAAGTCCAGAGGCAGGTTTTTTGGAAACATATTTAACACTGAACCTTTCTTTTTTTCTTTTTCTTTTGTCAGTAGACACAAAATATTTCTTAACAGTTACTGCAAAATTTTAGATTAGACACTTTTTAGAGGCATCACTACAAAGCTAGGAAAATATCATATCAAAAAAAGATGTAGGTATTACAAATATCCTATCTAGTTTTAATAAAAATGAGTCATAAACCCTTCCCTACAGGTTTTACTGACCATGGTAATTAATCTGAACATCTGCTAAGGTCACTTGCCTTGTGAAATAATAAATTATCAAATAGCAGGGCCATAAAAGAGTGATGATTGCCTGTATGCGATGCACCATATGGCCCAATTCAGTACCAATATAGGGAACGCCACGTGCTTGGTAAACAGTAGGTATAATATGACCTGTGTTAACAAGAGTGGGTTTCTATCAAGCAGTGGAAGTACAAAGTCATATAATGATAAATTTTGGCCTCACAAAGATGAAGCTAATATCATTAGCCATTTATTGCAAAGGAACTTAAATCTTTTCAAATTAAACTCATGACGGATTTTAATCACTTGGTTAATGTTGGTAAATGATTATGCCCCCAGCCATTACGATAATGATCATTATTAGCAAGAGTCTGTTTTTACAATGTTTCTAATGTTTAAAATTAATCTAGAAGTCAAGAGCCATTAAACCATTTCACCTGCAGCTGAATTTAAAAGATGCACATATTCAAATCTGTAATTTAAAAACAAAGCTAAGGCAATGGAAAAATACACAAGAAAAGCTGCTAGCTACAGCGCCACCATGTGACCAACCTCAAAATTCCATGCAAAAGCCAAAAGCACCGAGGAAAATAGTTTTGTGCAGAAAAGAGACCACAGTAAGAACTTCAGCTGGATGCTGGTTATGGACCTACAGGGGGTGTCAAAACTCTAAGAAGTCAACTTCAATCTCTCTGAAATTATAAGCTTCAGGCTTCTGGGAAAACTCAGCAATCAGCAGTGAGTTGCCAGAGAGTCTGCAATTTGTAGAGTTTGAGTCCCAGGTAGAGATTAGCCCATTAAACAGGAGCTACATTTCCAAATGTAAGAGAAAAATGTGTACTTGAGTGATGTGAGAAAGTTGGCCATTACACACAACATGGGGTCATCTTTCAGTACAAGAATAAAGTGTGAACAAAAGGAAAAATTATAGTACAAAGCTTTTGAATCATAACCATATCTCCTGCAATCTGAGAAGTCTGTTATCTTCTCTAGGTGTCAGGTTTCACGTCTATAAAGTGTTGGAATGAGACTAGATGATTTCCAAGTCACTTACCAGGCAAGAAATCCTATGGCAAGAATCACTTCAAGGCATGTGGCTCAAGAAACATTATGCAAAAATATGCACATAAATTCTTGTACAGGATGAAATTCTTCTCTAATAGTCTAATAACATATAAATTGAAGCAAAAACACTAGGAGATGTTAAAGGAGGAAAAACAGGAGAAAATAGAAGCAGTTTATAAATCAAGAAAAAAATTAACTCAGGAATTTCCACTGCCTTCAGAAATAATTCTTACCAGCAAGGTTTAAAACATTTATTTATTCATTTATTTGTCAAGTGTATCTTGATTTCCAGCAATGTGCCAGGCATGGCGCTAAGTTTCAGGGATAACAACAGAGCCCAGAAACTCTCCTCCCAGATAGGAAAGTATCATGGATACAAGGACCTCAAAACTAACTACGCAAGACTAAAGGAGATAATGGCTTGAAAAAGAATGAAAAATTAGATTAGTGTCCGAGGAATAAGTAGACTCTTTTTAGAGTATAGACTAAAGTATCTGATCCCACCCTTATGAGCTATCCCTGGAAATGCTGTTTTATATCTTAGGCCAATGATCTTGAAAACCAACCAACCAACCAACCAACCATCCAACCAACCAAAATGACTAAGGGAATGACGAGTTTTAGTGACTAATGGAAGCCACTTGAGAGGAGCTAAATATAAACCATCTGACTATATAGACTGACTAAACCAAGTCTAAAAATAGAAAATTAACAAGGGGGATGGTATTGTTTTCCAGTGCACAAAGTGATAACCATGGGAGTGAACAGTAAAAGGAGTTAGGAAGTGGAAAATTTAGACAGTATGGCGGGGGGGGGGGGGGGGGGGGGCGGGGGGGGGAGCCTCCTGTCAGAGAAGATCATTAGCTTAATACCATCACCCAGGGGCATGTAGAAGTTCCCCTTGTTGATCTGCTAGGAGCCCACCGTCTGGAGCTCTGGGGCTAGTCTCTCCTTAGGATCCCAGGAGAACAATGGGCGGGCATGACTTCTCTCTGCAAACGCTAAAGATAGGAGTAGAAAATCAGGAAGAGGGAGGGGCCAAGGAAAAGCAAGTGTGTTCTTAGGGTAATATGGACATGCATTAAAACCGCCCTGTTAAACCATTTTCCCTTCACCTGTTGTTTCTCTTATTGGTTTGAATCAAAGGAGTAAACAGGCCCATTAGTCTACTTCCCCGAGGAGAGAACTGGATCACCGTCCTTAATGCCACTAACTAGACATAATACAGGAAATGTTATTTAAAAGAAGTCAGCACTTGCCATGCATAACAATTCGAATTCCTGGTTGTCTTTCTCCTGTCCTGAAAATAAGGAAATCACGCAGGGAAAGTGACCCGGCCAAGGTGAGTTGGTTCAAGAGCATTCAGTCTGTCTGATTTCTTCGGACCCGCCTACAGGCTCACGTTCAGGGAATCCGAATGTCTCCAGATCTTGTTGGACAAGTGCAAACTCTCAATCAGACCATACTTGCCTCTAATTTGATCATAAGCCAAAGAGGCACAGACATTAATTATCTTCTATTGCCTTCTTAAAAGGGCAGGAGACAAGGAAGCTCTGTTGTTTCAGCAACTGCCCTTGGGTTCTGTGACCAGGCACCTCTGCTTGGCTTCCGTTCCCTGCTTGGGGGATGGCGCCCAGTTGTGTTTCTCTCCTAACTTCTGCCTTGTGGTTTGGACCTTGGCTCTTAAGCTACTTGCGTGACTTCTGACTTTAACCATCTGCCATGTTCCTAGGCTGACAACTGGCTCACTGTTTCTGGTTTCCTGGCATTTTTTTCCCCCTCCTCTAGACCTAGGCTATGACCCTGATGTTGATTCATAGAACTTCATCCTAATCTTTGCTTTGATTTATGGGGTAATTTAGAAAAATGCTTCAGGATTAATCTGCTCAGTCTTCTGGGACAGAAACTCTTTCTGGTTTTCAGACCTGTGCTTAAGTACTTGTCCTGTAAAAACAAAGCCATTTTTCTTTTTTCTTTCCAAGTATAAAGGAGTCAGTACAATAACAGTGATATATCTCCTGAACTAATAGAATATAGTTTTTTTTTTAATTTTTTATTTATTTATGATAGTCACACAGAGAGAGAGAGAGAGAGAGAGAGAGGCAGAGACATAGGCAGAAGGAGAAGCAGGCTCCATGCACCGGGAGCCCGACGTGGGATTCGATCCCGGGTCTCCAGGATCGCACCCTGGGCCAAAGGCAGGCGCCAAACCGCTGCGCCACCCAGGGATCCCGAGAATATAGTTTAAATGATCATTTAAGCTATAAGCTATTAGTGATTATTAATCACTTTTATTAAGGTTTTTTTTTTAAACTACTTATGCTTGTTTTTTTTCCCCCCAAGGAATTGAGGCAGTGGGGTTTTTTTTGGGTTTATTTGTTTTAAGTTCTAGAATAATCATATAACTGATATATCCAATTGGTTTACTAGAGCATTATCCACCATAGCTTAGTATGTGTACTCTGTAATTTTCTTGCATAGGTAAATTATTGTTATTTCTTTTAAGTACAGCTGGCATTCACATGTTTCCTCCCTCCATAATTTAGAAATTTTGATCAACAGGTAAATAGACGGTCTTTCTTGATGAGTTATAATTAAAGTACCAAACACTTACTTATGTCAGGAAATAGAGTGCCTTAAAATACACCGATGCATATGTCTCAAGTGGACCCACGTGACTTCAGTAGCAGAAAGTACTTATGTTAGAAAACTGCAATTCTAAACTATGCTGGAATGATTTAAATTTTAAACCCCAACACTTGCTAAAACTATGCTACAATTTGCAGAGATTCTCTGATTTACAGAAACATCAACGAATTCCACCCTTCTTCTCGGCTGTTTTCAGAGAGTAAGTGGACAGTAACCGCATTGGTTAACACAGTCGCCTCGTTTCTCCTCGGTGATCTGCTTTGATTCTTAGAGTATGCGGCCGGGCTATGGAAGATAAAATGACTTCTCTACTCATACTTGCTTTCCTGTCCCTAAGTGTCTGTCGGGGGCTTCCAGGTCACATGAGTTTTAGAATTCTATCTAACCTAGCAAGTTTGCACCCAAGGTGTAGGCCGTAGATCAGAGGTCGAGCTAATCATTTGGAACTGCATAAAACCAGAAAGGAGACTTCTCTAAATCACCATACTATGCGTTTGTTGTTGTGGTTGTAGCTTTATTTATCTATTCTTACTTCGTTAAGTACTAAACGATTGCTGAGTTACTGATGTTTTAGAAGTCTAGGTATTTGGCAATGTAAGATTCCCCACATTATTCTTTTTCAAGATCGTTGTTTCTGTTCTTGGTCTTTTGCCTGTCCGTATTGGATTTAAATTCCGTTTGTCAATTTCCACCAAAACTGGGATCCCGGGGTGGCTCAGGGGTTTAGAGTCACCTTCAGCCCAGGGTGTGATCCTGGGGTCCTGGGATCGAGTCCCACATCAGGCTCCCTGCTTGGAGCCTGCTTCTCCCTCTGCCTGTGTCTCTGTCTCTCTCTCTCTCTCTCTCTCTCTCTCTCTGTCTCTCTCATGAATAAATAAAATAAAATCTTAAAAAAAATTTCTACCAAAACAAAGATGTAATTTTTATTTTTATTCATGAAATGGATAGATCTATTCAAGTACATTTTGTATCATTACAATATGAAATCTTCCAGAGAGAAAAACTTCTCCATCTAAATCATCATGCTATGCTTTTTTATATACATAAAGCAATAAAGATGTTTTAATCTGTAAATATCAGAACCTAAATCTGAATCTTAGAATTTTCAGGAGTCAGGGTGTAATTCTATCTGGGTTTCTTAATAATATTAGGTTAAATCACATATATTACCATTTTTATAGATTAAAAAAGGTCAAATGTTGGCAGCTTCAGAAGGTGTGACTATATAAAATCAGAGCATAATAAAAAATTTCACTGAACACAGCCATGTCCTAGACATTTTATTTGACACATATTTTTATTATATTGGAGCTTCACAAAACCCTACAGGGTAAGTAGTTTATTATTCCTATTTATAGAGGATAAAATGATGTAATTTAACAAAGTTGACATTGCCATTAGGTTTTGGTTTAAACCTATGTCCCTCTCATTGTGCAGTGCTTTTTTACTTAGATTATTTCAGAGTTGATCTTTCTACTTCTCCCTAACTAGCACATAAATTCTACAATATTCCTAAACTTTAGTCAAGTCACCCCTAGTTAGACACATTAACATGTATCCTTCCACTGAACACTCACTACTTGTAGATACAACCCATTCTTCCAATTTTGTATAATTTTATTATAAAAGTTTTATTTCTGTTGAATCCAAATCTGCCTCCCTGTAATTTCTACTTCCTGTTTCTGCACGCTGAAACAACTCAGAACAAGTCTAATTGCACATGCATATAGTAGCCTTTGAAATATATTAAGGTAACTGTTTTATCATGCTTCAACATACCTAATTTTTTAAAAAGATTTTATTTATTTAATCGACAGAAAGAGAGTGAGTGAATACATAGGTAGAGTGGCAGGCAGAGGGAAGGGGAGAAGCAGGCTTTTCACTGAGCAGGAAGCCTGATGAGGGGCTCCATCGCAGGACCCTGAGATCATGACCTGAGCTGAAAGCATGACCCCCTGAGCCATCTAGGCACCACCAACATCCCTAATTCTTTTTTTAATTTATTTTTTAAAAGATTTTTATTTATTTATTTATTCATGAGAGACACAGAGAGGGAGAGAGAGAGGCAGAGACACAGGCAGAGGGAGAAGCAGGCTCCATGCAGGGAGCCTGACGTGGGACTCGATCCCGGGTCTCCAGAATCAGGCCCTGGACTGAAGGTGGTGCTAAACCGCTGAGCCACCTGGGCTGCCCAACATCCCTAATTCTTAAAAACATTTCTGAATCACATAAATTGTTAATTTTCCAGTCATGATTTGTTATATAATAAAAGACATGACAATGATGTCCCTTTATTAACTGGGGAATATTTCAGTTACCTGCTTTTCTGGATGGAAGCATTTTGTAGGAAAATAGTGAGAAAGATATTCATACAAGTAAGAATTGAGCTTGTATACGTTTACTTTTTTAAACATTTCATAAAAATGTAAATGTGCATGCAAATAGGATAATTCTGAATGCTGCCAAGTTGGGTATCTTGGAATAAGATATGTGTTTGTCCTGTTTATTGATTATAATATATGATTCTGGTTGTTGAGGCATCAAATTAACGTAAAAGATGAGGATAAGAACAGAAAATACATAGCCTGTATGGTGCAGCATGAGCAACATCATTTTGAAAAAGACTTTTTAAGACTTATTTCATATTTAGGGCAAATGCTGTACATAGGCCGGGGACTGAGGAAACCATTTAGCCTGAGGCCAAATTATGGCATAGTTTGATATGATGGGGCAAGCTGAAAATGGACAATGACAAGGGTCCTTAAAAGATAGTGAGGAGAAAAATTTTCCCAATGGGTAGAACTGAAACCGTGCACCTTACTCTTCTTTTAAGGTACAGGAGGAAGTGGCCCAGGGTATGGATCATTAGATTGCTGCCAATTGTCAGTGGCTTAGAAGGAAAAGGACTATAAAATTAGAGGCAAGGAGGTGTGAGGAGTGGCACATGAATGGACATATAAAAGTGGGCAAAAGCATAAAAATTCCGTATTACATGTTAATGGCCACCAGAAAATACCTACCAGGGAAGAGGCATTGAACAACCAAGTGAATAAAATAATGAGCTGTCTGGTTGGTATTAGACCATCACTTGTCATTGGTCACTCCATCAATCAACATGTGGGTCCATGAATGGAGGGGCCACCATGGCAGTGATGGGAGCTGTACGTGAGCCCACTAGCATGGACTCCCATTGGAGTCGGGCACTGTGATTATTCTCATTCTGTTTTCTATTTGTCTGAAATAGTGTTTTCTTCCATATTTTATAATCTCCCAAAGGGAAAATACCCTAAACAAATAACTACTTCAACACATCTAACCCAGTAATCTGCACAATGAAGCACATAATACAGGGTTAAAATGATAATTGTGAGAAGTCAGACTGAGGTAAAAACCAATATTCCAGGGACACCTGGGTGGCTGTGTTGAGCGTCTACCTTTGGTTCAGGTCGTGATCCCAGGGTCCTGGGATCGAGTCCCACATCGGGCTCCCTGCAGGGGGCCTGCTTCTCCCTCTGCCTGTGTCTCTGCCTCTCTCTGTGTGTCTCTCATGAATAAATAAATAAAATCTTAAAAAAAAACAAACAAACAAGAAAAAGAAAGAAAGCAAGGAAGCCAGCCAGCCAATATTCCAGATAGGGGCCTCTCCTTCGACTTGGATATTCATGTACCCATGGCGGACGTACAATGTAAGATAGAAAGAACCCTTTGTTGTTGTCAGGGAATTGTGTGCGTGATTGTTCCTGAAGCACACTGGAGCCCACCCAAGCTGGCAGGTACAATCGTGACAGCATATCTAAGTGCACGTTCAACTTCAGTATCTGTGTTATTCCACAAACTTAAGTGTGCAAGGAAGAGTGCACGTCTTCCTTTTCTGTATATTGACCTACTCCTTTCTTTGAAGCTCAAACTTTGGGAAACCAAAAGTTTAGGAAGCCTTCGGGCTATTTGTGCTTTTCACTCTCATACGTATCCACTGTCTGCTAATGACACCCAGAGCCCGCTGCTGGAGTAAATATGGGAAGGAGCAACTAGAAGACATAGGGAGAGAAATAGAGACAAACAATCTCAAATTATTATTCAGCCATTCTACCAAAGTACAGAGAAATATGAAGTGAGAAAAGAATTAGAGGTACTGAAATCAGATCAGTGTGATATTTTGTTAATCATGAACAATTCCCTTTCCTTAAAATCCTCCGAATTCTCGGTTTACTACTGCAGGCATTGAAAAGGAACCACAAAATAGTATTCTTACATTCTGCTCTGCTTTTGTATTTAAAAACTAAAGTATGCTGGTAATTTCCATTATTCTATAATTTTATATAAAATGGAACTAGAATGGAACATATGGATGAAAAGAAAGTTTCATTTGTTGCCAAATATCTTCTCTGCATAACATCTGGATATTTGGAACATCTGCACAACTGACAATCTTTCAACTTTTCATCTGGATGTTTGGCAAATATGGAGAAAACATTTCCTTTATAAATCTAATTGTTATCCTTACGCAGTGCAATTTAATGACACATTTGTTAATATTACCATCATCCTACTCTTTTATCAAATAAAATATGGATATAATTTCGGAGCAAAACAATGAATTGTTTAATGTCACGGTGCATGCCCACATGCAAGCCCTGACAGTTAAAAGGGAAAATTTTTGGTGAATTCTTTCTCCACGGCAATCAATCTATTTCAAGAGAGATTAACAATAGAACGTAGCAGAGCCCTCCTCACTCCACGTTCAGTGGTCTCTATGTGTGTGCCCTTTATGTGAGACGAGAGAGTTCTATTCTTCGGCCAGCTGCTGATATAGGCCTATAACATCTGCATGGATGTCTGCTTGGCACTTAGGGTAAGGGGCGAGATTTGATTGCACTCTTGAGGTTGTGGAACATGGAGACAAGCATCATAATCATCCTTTGCAAAAACTCCAAGGGGCTCAGTTACATGTTTTTCCCTTGTCAACATCTGTCAAGAACCACATGTCAATTACTACTCCATCTTTTCTCAGGTAATAAAGGAACAGAGAACTCCCAAATGAACAGTCTTTATCTTTCCAACAATATGCCCCAGGCCTTTGCTTTTGGATGTAACCCTCATGCATTTTTGTCATTTTTCTACTTACAGGGATCTTGGCAAAGAAAGAGGCCTGAATGGAAGAAAGAGGTGATGCTTTTAGTACAGCGAACCATCTATGAGTGTTTGTTTCAGGATCTCTAATACAAAGAAAGGCAGGGCAAATCTAACTGAACTATCTCACTTTCCCTAGAGCCATCCCTGTGTCTTACTGATAAGATCACCTAACAGCTGATTTATATTTAGTCTCATTTTTTTTTTGCTTGTACAGTTTTGTCTTATTTTATTTTTCATCTTATTTGTTGGCTGGTATAGGAGTGTGTGTTTGTGCATGCATGCATGCGCTATACCTAGCAGAAAACACTTTGAAGTAGTGAACAGCTGCAGAGTGCTGCCCCATTGAATGCCGAGGGTGAGACCTATAGCCACTTAGGCTTCGAAATGCTAGTGTGTGTGAGAGCCATGCTTTTTAATGTATATGTTAGAAAATTTCATTTTCCTCTAAGAGAAAGCCAGTGAAAATGGACAGAGTTCTTATTTTAGCAGAATCTTCTTATACAGTTGTCAATTCGTTGGGCAGTGTCTCATCATTTGGCCTAAATTCCAAATGTACCGTTTGTCATGACTTTCAGACTCGAATCAAGAGAAAGACTCCATATTTCAGCTCATATAGGTAGGTGAGCAATTAGGTGAGCAAAGAAGCAGAGCACTTATAAAGAGATGTCAGTGCATTGCCACAGTTTCTCTGGTAAAAAAGTAGTTGGAAAGAGTTCCTCCCAGATTTCACAAGTGAGGAGTCTAAGATGTACTGAGGGTCTGTGTTCTGTTGTGTATTCCAGATTTCTCTTTCTTCTGCCTAAATTGTATACGTCATGGTTTTTCTACAGTAGTTTAATTGACTTTATTGAGACCCATTAGCCTTAGGTGCTGAAAACGAATTGCAAAACCAGGAAGACCTATATCTTGCCTTTAGGAGTTCAGTTGGGGTGACGGTGCCAGATACTCACGCAAGGAATGCTGTGTGGTGGATTAAAGATGGCCACAAGTTCCTTGTTGTTCATCCTACCAACCTGTGAAGTCTCTTTCCTCACTCCTTTAATCTCGGGTGGCCTCATGGCTCCTTGGACCCACAGAATGTGGCGGAAGCGATGCTGGGCTGGTCAAGGCTAGATCTTAAGATGACTGAGAGCCTCTGCTCTCTCCCTTTTGGAAGACATCTACCATCCTGTAAGGAAGTCCAGGCCATTTCTGTAGAACGAGGCCATGTGGAGAGGTTCTGGAGGAGGGAAAGCCAGGGAGAGTGAGGCCACATGAAGGAGAACTGAGGTACAATGGCTGCCAGCACAGCACCGGGGCACCAGGCGTACAAGAGAGGCCTTCTTGGCCCTGCTGGCCAGAGCTACCACCAGCTGGGTGCAGCTTCCTGAGTGACTCCAGCTAATACCATGTGGAGCAGAAGAACCATCCAGTCACCCTACAGAATCATGAGAAATAAGTTGTTCTTGTTGTAAGCCCCTGCATATGGGGAGTGTTTGTTACTCAGAAATGATTAACTGATGCAGCTTGTAAATCAATATACACGCCAAAATGTGCAGAGAGCCGTAGGGGAGCATCAAGTGAGTATACGCAGGGAATTCTGAATTGGGGAATGGTCAGAGGTCACAGAGGGCAGTAGGGTCTGACCATTCTGGTAGTGAAACCTGTTTGAACCTTGACCCCACCACTTCCTATCCTTATAATCTTGGGCAAATCAGGACCTTTCTTGGGATTCAGTTTATTGCTCTATAAAAAAATAATAATTCCTACTTCCCAGTAATACAATAAAGGTAAATAAAATGGATAATATGTACAAAACTCTTAGCACAGTGCCTCACATGGATTAGGAACTCAATACTACCCCTTCTTCTTATAAAGCATCATGGAAGGGCTGTCTGGAAGAGATATATTTAATTTGTATAAAAATTAATCTATACATTTTTATTTTGTAGAAAGGAGATAGATTCAGTTTATTTGCCCCTGAATTTCCAGGGACCAAATGATTCTGTTTTTTTGATGTCGTTGCCAGTTAGATTATGAATTTGTATTGGTTTGTATTCAGAAAGATGGCAACAGTCCTTTTGCATTAAAGCATCTGAGGCAGGGGCTGTGATGAGGGGAGTTTCAAAAGCCACGTCCTAAAAAAACAAACAAACAAAACAAAACAAAACAAAACAAAAAAACAAAAAAAACAAAAGCCATGTCCTTTCCTTCCGAGTGTACAGTTAGAGGGAGGTATGGCCATGGCACTGAACACTGTCTAGTAGAATGTGGGCCAAAATAAGCCCCACCTCCAGGCCTGGCCCATAGAGACTTTCTACCTCCAAAGTTCCAGATGATTTCCTATATACTGGAACGTAAGTCCCCACAGAGTGACCCATCGGACCTATGTGTTGAAAGCAGTGCCACGGCTGGGAGGGGCTCGGATCCCAAAGCACAGCTAGACGAGCTGCTGTCCGAGCTGCTACCCACGAATCGCTTCACTGGACTGTGACACGAGCAAGAAATACTTGTTTTGTATTAAGCCACTGATAGTTCAGGATTTTTGCATCCTAGTGCTCGTGTTATTACAACTAACAGTGTTCTGATGGTAGCTGTTAAGCCATCTAGCTTATTATTTTTCTTCCCACGCTATCCATCTTTGTTTTCCAGAGAAGGAAACCTACTCACCTTTGGTTTCATTCATTATCTCCCTGGTCATTTGCATATTCTTCTCCCTCCACTTCATCTCAACCAAAGTAGTTATATACCTTCTCTCCTTAAGAGCTGTAGAGGTTCCTCCCAATGAGCCTCCTGCAACTAAGTGGAAATAGAAACTTGGTCTTTTTTTTCTCCTTCTTTATTGCCTTTTTCATTCATTTTTTAACATGTGACCTGATACCCATAGGAGGGTCTCTGCATATAGGTAATGTCTACTTTTCTGTAAAATGTGGATTGTTTTTAAATGGTCAAAATAAATGAAAGTTTAAAATAATTAATAGCTCTCATCTATCGAATACTTGTTATACACGAATCTTATGTTGATTGAATTCTGTAGGTCTCATAGCAAACCTGTGCTAGGTATCATTATCTCTGTGGTAGAGATGAGAAAGCCAAAAGCCAGGGCATCTGGCAACCTACTGGTTCGTGGGAGAACCAGAAAATCTGAAGCCAGAGCCTGTGCTCCTGGCTATACTGTCCACGGTCTCTCAGCATGTGGCCATAGACACCATGTCTTTTATGGTGTACTGCATGAGTGTGCACAGAAAATAGCTTATGAAAAAAAGAAAAAAATGCTTGTTCATGAGATAGACCAAAAGTCACTGGCAATATCTAGTGCATATTTGACATTAGTCTACTGCATTAATTGCATTGTTCCTTATGTTCTCTTCAGCAGAAATCCTCGCTCAGTAAAATATAACGTCCTCTTGTCTGCAAGGCCAGACACTCTGCTCCCGAGAAGAAGTTAGCCAGCAAATTTTGATCAGTTTGCCCGTGTCAGAGTACCTAGTTCTGACCCCAGTGGTGATAGCATCCTATGTTTTTTCAGCTGGGAGCTTCTTTGCACCATTAGCTATTGAACTGTCATGATTTCACTTATAATTTAGGGGAAAAAAAGCACTCAGAAAACATCATGAAGGCGGACGGGCCTCAATCACTTATTACATACCAAGCACTAAGCTGATTCCTTCACCTATACTGCATTTAGTCCTCCCAGGAACCCCATACGATATCCCTACTTCTAAAATGAGACAATTGAGGCGAAGTTACTAAGTGATGTCCCAAGGTCGCACAGCAAGGACGTAATGGAACCTGTCTTTGACCTCAGATCCTCTGGCACCAGAGTCGGCCTTCGTAGCCCCAGGCTAACACAGAGCAGAATCTCCAACACTGACCTGCAGGAGGCACGCGGGGCCATTGGCACCCAAGCCAGCGGACACTGACCTGGAAAACATTTTGCATCAGACTGTGAGTGTGTCTTGGCCTTTCCTGTCTGTGCAGGGCAGCACTCCGGAGTTACGCCGGCAGTGAGACACCCCACAGCTAAAAGTACAGAACTCAGATTAATGCACATGTATTTTCAGAGATGTAATTTATGATTGCTTTCTTTGAAAAACACTTCAGCCTTTTTAGGACCCGAAGAACACACATACCAAAAATCTCAAAGAAATGATATTTATGATTTCTAGAGGCCAGTACAGATTTCTTCACTCTAATAGAGACATAGGACGTTATCTTGGGTCTAGGTGTTCAGCTAAAATCTACACTTTCCTTTGTCTTTGGCCTCGATCTTTGGGAGATCAGGTAACTACCTTCCCTGTCATCTCTGACATCCCAGGACTGGATGGGGTCAGTGGTTGTCATGATGTTACCATCCTATATCATTGGCTTAGCAAAATCAGTAATACAAACAAAGCAACAAAGCATATTGCTTGGTATGTTGCTCATCTGTGTGAATATTCTCTCTCCAATGGGGTCGTTATTCTAGATGCAGCCTGGACTCTCTTTATGAGTTTGTGTTCTTGTTGCTCTTGCTGTCCTCTCATTCAGTTGAAGAGTCAGTGTTGTACAGGTGTTTTTGCCTTAATGCAACATGTGTGTTTCCAAAAGAAAAAGAAAAGCCGACTCAAATCTATAAAATCACATAGTAAAAATGATAGGGTTTATGGGCAAAATAGTATCAGGGTCAAGCCACTCAAATCATATTCAATTTCCCCTCAAAACATATAAAACTGTATAATGATGTGCTAACAAAAGTCATAAGATTCCTATTAAAAAAACCAGCACGTTTAAAAAAAAAAAAAACATTGTGTTTTTTAAACACAAGTATTTAAAGAAATACTACTGTGTAAATAGGATCTTGCGTTGGAAAAACACTTGCATGAAAATAAAAAATAAAAAAATCAACTAAAGCAGCTTGTGGAAGGGCCGGAGCTACTGCGTTGTGGAGACGAGGGCAAAGGGTGCCAAGTGTGGAGAGAACTGTCCACAGGCACCCCCCAGCCAGGAGGGAGCCAGGAGGGAGCCAGGAGGGGGAGCGTGGATGACCTGGTGCCGTGCAACCCAGCCCGAGATGTTCAGCCGTCGTGGTGCATTTTGCATTCAGCTGCTGTCACACAGTGGAGCAAAACAGTAACGTGCTGGGAAAAATCACATGTGAACCAGCGTGACCTCCAGGACAGAATCATTCCCTGATCTCAGTTATACATGAGCTGGGTCACGCTGCGGAAACACACGGACATGTGAACGCAGAGCAAACTGTCAGAGTGAAGTGCAGCAGTAAAAACGGATAATTATGCACAGAAGCAATGATTAAACACTTTCAAATAGTTAGAGGGGAAAATAGATCATAATTAACCTGGTTTTTAAGACAGAACGTATCTGCTAGGTTACTTTGTAAAGTATGTCATATAGGATTTGGATCCATAAGTGTTTATAGAAATTTAAATACTAAAAAAAAAAAAAGAAATTTAAATACTAACATGAGGTATAATAAGAAATGGACAAAAAGATTATAAAGAAAAATCACCTACCCCAAAATATCTTGCCCACCCCTCCACCAACCCCAATCCAATCCTCACTCCTTTGGAATCATCAATACGCCCTAGAGCGGCTCAGATAGTACAGTCACTATACTATTCAGTACTAGGAGAAATGTGACCACTAAATTTTTATGGCACTTTTTTTTAAAATAACAAATGGTAAAACTTCAGGTTCACTGTCATGGCCCCGAAGTTGCTAGGAGGCTGGTGAATATTCGGCTGTGACTCAGCTTTGGCTTAATATCGGTTTTAATTAACACTCAGCCGTATAAGATATCTGACTCACCTCTGTCCCTAATAGAGAAAATCATTAGGATGGTTTCTGAACAATTTCTTATGAATAACAAAACACAACTTAACCACTCTCTGGGTGATGCTAATACGATGGCCCCTCGCCAGCTACATGTCATCATTTATATGAACTAAAATCAAATAAAAGTCCCAGCGCGCTTCCTCGGTCACCGTGGCCACATTTCAGGGAGTCCTCAGCTCCGTGACTGGTGGCCGCAGGGCTGGGCAGCGCGGGTACTCAGTGTTGCCATCATCACAGAAAGGTCGACGGCGAGGCGATAGTTCCAGTGACCTAACAGCTTCGGCCAAATTTCCCACAGCGCGCGCTAGTTCGTGGGTCGATGCTGCCCCTGGGAAGTGTTAGCACACCTGTCCCCCGCGCGCCGTCCTCTACAGTTGCAAGTGTGCAAAGGTTCCTCCTGCTGCTGCCTTGGATGCTGTGAAGGAGTGAGCCCACCAGGCCCTTGGACACAGAGGGCCACCTCCTGCTGGGGCTGTCACTGCCCGGCCAGGACATCTGGCGCTTCAGACCTCAGTGTGCCCAGCCATCCCCCACCTGCCAGGATCTTCCCAACTTTGCCCTCCAAGGTGCTTAGGACCCCAGGGGGCCCCAGCCATCCCCTGCCTGCCAGGATCTTCCCAACTTTGCCCCACAAGGTGCTTCGGACCTCAGGGGGCCCCAGCCACCCCCACCTGCCAGGATCTTCCCAACTTTGCCCCCCAAGGTGCTTCGGACCTCAGTGTGCCCAGCCATCCCCCACCTGCCAGGATCTTCAGAACGTTGCCCTCCAAAGTGCTTAGGACCTCAGTGTGCCCCAGCTATCCCGGCCTGCCAGGATCTTCCATCTTTGCCCCCCAAGGTGCTTCGAACCTCAGGGTGCCCCAGCTATCCCCCGCCTGCCAGGATCTTCACATCTTTGCCCCCAAGGTGCTTCAGACCTCAAGGTGCCCCAACCATCCCCCGCCTGCCAGGATCTTCCATCTTCACCCCAGGCCCTCTCCTGAAGCTGCCCGAGGCTCTCCGCCTGCACCCTTGGTAGGCCGAAGCGCCAGGGAGTTAACCCCCAGGAAGAGAGACCTCCAACCAGTGATGGATGGAAGTCGGTGTCAGACTACTCCAGCTCCCCGGTCCCTCCGGTGGGAAGGGCCGAGCTGTGCGTTTTGCAGCCCTCTCCGGGTGGCCTGCGGTGGCGGCTGTCCCGGGGCCCCCTGCCACCGCCCCGCTTCTCCTAACCCGGGCCACACCGCGCCCCGTGTCTCCTCGCTCCTCCAGAGAAGCCCCCTGCGCTCAAAGCCTTGCCCCAGGCTCTGCTTCTGGGGAAGCCCAAAGTAAGGCCGCATCCAGATGGAGGGGGGAGAGGGGTGTCGGAAGGAAAGGGGGCTTCGCCTCACTAAGGACTCAGCGCTCGTGACACTTTGGAGGGTGAAGGCCTGGGGAGCAGGGGTCGCATCTGAATTTTCTGCCCCCGCTCCCCAGCCCGCACGAGCAGCTCGCGGGGTCACAGTGCCGGCCGCACCCAGCGTTGTCTCTCCACGACTCACTCCACCAGTTCCACTGGGAGCTGTTAGCACCGTGGTTTCAGCGGAGTCAGTTAAAGATCAACTCATCACACGCACCAGCCAGGGCCACACAGTAGAGTCACAGAGCTGGGCCTGGATCCCGGCTTGGGGCGCCCAGCCCAGGCTTGTCCCCGTAGCAGGTGCTGCTCACGTGTGGGCGCCCCGGGGGCTCGTGGGCCAGGCTCCTTGGGGGCCTCAGCCATGCCCACAGTGCACCCCGCCCTGACCTCGGCCCCCGGATTGGGGTGAAGCGTGTCGCTTCTGCTCCCATATCCACGTGCTGCTGAGCCCTTACAGTGGCTTCTGTTTCCGTGGACCGCGCTCCTGTCTCCAGACTTGACCCTGGAACGAGGCGGGAAGGAAGCCGGCAGTGATCGCGGGGCACCCCCACCTCTGACCCCCGAGACCTCGGGACTCCGGGCTGCCGGGTCTTCCCCGCGCAGGCCGCTCCGAGCCTGCAGCTCCAGGGAGCCAGGGCGACTCGTGCATCCCAAGGGATCCCTCCAGGTTTTGCCCCTTCCCGCGATTCTGAACCTTCTGCTCCCTGACTCGTTCGCTCTGGCTGTTAGCGTGGTCCTTGATTAGTGCTGTTGTCCTTTGGGGGATATGTTTGTCCTTTCAGGGGTCCTGTGGGGTTTTCAAGCTGGGTGGCTCTGGGGTGAGAATGCCTGGGTTAGGATGGATTTCCGTGGCTTTGCAGACAGTGGGTGTGAGCCTTGGGCAAATGATTTCAGATTCTCCATTTCCTTGCACTTCCTGCAAGTGCCCCTATTGGGAAAAAGGTGCCCCAAGGTTCCGAGGATTAAATGAGATAATCCACGTAAAGCACTCACCACGCAGCGACCCCACACTTACTGTCAGATCCTATCGTTGGCCACATGTGTGTGTCCCACCCTCCCCCTCACTCCCTCCGAGCCTATTTGGACCCCGAGAAACCCAGATCTATCATCGATGGGGTGGCCTGGGCCCCCATTTATCTAGAAATGGAGTTCAGATGAACGTGTTAGCTCTCTCGGAAATGAACAGGAACTCTGGGACTTACAATCCTTCAACCGAAAGACATGCATTTTTAATGAGAGCAGTCTAGGAAGAAAGCCCATTTGCGCGCAGGGTGCCACAAGACGGGGGAACCATTTGCCTCCACATAAAAGCCAAGCTGTTTCCCTCCCAGTTATTCACAAGCCTGCGCTAAATGATCAGTGTCGGTTAAACAGTGAGCCCCGTGCACGAAGGTGGCGGGCACATTCTGGTAAACACATAGATGCGCCTGTTGTCACATCCAAGCCCTGCAAGAAAGGAGCGGCGGAGCCTCATCGGAGGGAGCGGTGGAAGCGCGAGGGGCCTGTTGAAATGCAAGCCGTCCTGGGAGCCGTAGCCTTCCTCTCCAAGTGCTTGGCTGGTGGGTCTAATGCTGACCTCTTCTTTATGGCCTTTTGTGTTTGGAGATCGCCTAGATCTACGACACTTTGTTCCCTGAACCGAAAGCGTGGGTAACAAAATCTGACAAATCACTTTTTAAAAATTTATTTATTTATTTATGATAGAGAGAGAGAGAGAGGCAGAGACACAGGCAGAGGGAGAAGCAGGCTCCACGCAGGGAGCCCGATGCAGGACTCGATCCGGGGACTCCAGGATCGCGCCCTGGGCCAAAGGCAGGCGCCAAACCGCTGAGCCACCCAGGGATCCCCGACAAACCGTTTTGTAAAATTGCTATATTCACACTAACTGTCACTGTTACAAACGCCCGTGAGAGCTGAAGTCCGCGTGGCTACACACTTCGGGGAGCAGCTCCGAAACTCGGGAAGGCCCCCCGGGGCCAATCGGGACCCCAGCGTGGGGGTAACTCAAGTGCCAGGCCCTGATCTCCGCCCCGGGCCTTTCCCGGAGCGCAGCTCACTGTGCAGGTCACAGAGCTTCAAGCTGGGATGCGTGGCGAGGCCAGTGTCTCTCCTACGTGCAGGGGCCCTGGCGCTCCCGGGTCGCCAGGGCTCCATCACATGCATCACAGGTGGCCGCTGCAGGTGGCTGCTGCTTATTTTGACCCAGCCTCGGCCCCACGCAGAGCAAAGGGCTCTAACCTCAGGCTTGCCTCCGGCCGCTGTGTCCCCCTTCAACGAGCTGTCCTGAAGGTGGCGCCGCGTGCTCAGCTATGCTGCGACCTGCCGCCTGCCGAGAGTTCCTGCCCAACCAAACCCAACCGGCTCGGCCACACAGACTTCCAGAAAGATCTGTGGGAAAGGCCACCTTGGCATGATATCCCTGTAATCGAGAATAAAGGGCGACCTAAGTCCCCCAAGGAAGAATCGGATTAAACCCTCTCTAAATTTTCAGTTCGGAAAAGGAATCAGAGGAAACGCAAAAGTCATGCCAGGACTCCGGGTCCATTGCTGGTATATTGACCTCAGGGCCGTCTCTTCTCACCGCCTCTGCTTGTGGCCCCAGGGACAAGGGCACTCGGGCCCCCCCACCCTGAGCCGCCCCACCTCCCTCCTTCCAGAAGGCCTCAGCATACACTCCGTGTCTTCGTGGGGGAGACCCCGAGCAGCACGTTAGGACCCAGCGCCCCGTGACACCCTATGCTTTTCTATTTTTAGTGGTCACCTGCTTTTGTCATCATTCGTCATGTCATCGTTTGCCCCTTGAAAGCGGAGGCCGTGTCCTTCCTGATGGAACTCGCCCACAGCGGCCTCCAGGGCCTCCCCAGTCTGCCTCTTCTGCTCTCATTGCCTCACTTCTCCCTCACTGCTTTGCTGCAACCTCCTTGCTTGTTCCTCCCACCTGCTTTCTCCCGCTTGGCCTCTGTGCTGCTTCTCTACCTGTCCAGGTGCCGTCCTGCCTCGAGGCCTCCGCACGGCTGCCTGCCCCCGGGGCTAGATTGTGTGTCCTCCCGTTTCCTCTCTCTCTCTCTCTCACCTGCTTCAGATGGTTACTCAAAGGCCACATTCTCAGTGGAGTCTTCCCTGACCCTCCAATCGACCACCCCCACCAACCGTCCTAGGCTTCACAGCGTCTAACAGACTGCCGTGGTGCGGTGTCCGCGTCCCTACCCTGGGACGTAGGCCCCACGAGGGCCAGGACTTTTGGCTCTTTGGTTCAACCGTTGCTGTCTCCTCGGCACCCGGAGCCACGTCTGGCACCAAGGTGTCTGTTGAGCTGTTCGTGCTGGTCCTACCCTAAGTGATTTTTTGAACTAACTCGTTCACCTTTTTAGGTATTGAATTATCCTAATTTATAGGTGGAGAGAATTCCTCTGCCCCTGGAAAGTCTTTCCTCTTCCTGATTTATTTTAGCATCTTCTTTCCAGAACAAGGATATCTTGGGAGGGGATGAAGAAATCAGAACCAAAAATCAGTCTTCCCACGGAAATAGGAACGCAGAAATTTACTGAGGTCCTTTCCGTTTCAGTTGCTTCTGAACAGTAAGTATCCTGAAAACTTGGAGAACATTTGGTGTGAGACCAGAGCTACAAGTCCCATTAAAAATGTCTCCTGGACCCTTAACTCTGGGAAACGAACAAGGGGTGGTAGAAAGGGAGGTGGGCAGGGGGTGGGGGTGACCGGGTGATGGGGACTGAGGCGGGCACTTGATGGGATGAGCACTGGGTGTTATGCTATATGTTGGCAAATTGAACTCCAATAAAAAAAAAAAAATATATATATATATATATATATATATATATATATATATATATAAAATGTCTCCTCCTGGACAGCTCCTAGGACAGCCATTCCTTACTTATCTGCTAAAGGAGGGGACATTCAGAGGAAGAACTGGTTCTCTCAAGTCACTGATGCCCTTTTTATGTGGAAGCCCTTGGAGCTGCCTGGCTGTACAGTCAGCCGGACCATTTGGGTAGAAATGTGAGGTTTCTAAAGCCAAACCAGCTGTGCAGTGAGATGGAGCCCAATTTCCTGAGCAGGAAATGGCAAAGAAGACTCCGATTAAATGACTACAATATGGGCATAGCGTCATTTTGTAGAATGCCGACACCTTGCAGTGATCAACAACTCCAGGGGAAAACAGCGTTCAGTCTCACAATGCGGAAGCCTGATTCGTGGCTAATGATTTATCACAGATGTTCGACCCCACTTCCATCTTCAGAGTTAGAAGATGAGCAGACAGATGCTCACCAGCCCGTAATTTCAGGGGAATATCGTACTGCAGCTACAAACAAGCACAGTTCCTATATGAACATGTGAAAAATTGTTACAGAGAAAGTGGAGAATGCGCATTTATGACGCGACATAGAAGTGGAAGTAAATACACCTTTGAATTTTTGACTGAAGGTAAAGATCCTGGTTCATTAAAGCCAAAGGAGAGGAGAGAACTGAAGGGTGTATCTGACCGGGAGTCCATCCACAAGGTCGGAGAGCGTGGCTCATGCCATGTCATCATCCCAGAGCAACGTAGGGTTGGCCAAGGCCGAGGGCATCATGTGGGCACAGTGAGGTCAGGGAGACGAAGAGGCTGCTCTGCAGTTGGACTTTCTACCGATGCCGAGGATTTGGGGAACACTCAGGCTGCGAACGGCCAAGATGCAGCCTGAGGAGAAGAAAACAGCAGTCATCAACTGTGTGTTCTTGCAGTGAAGCTCAACAGGAGAGCAAATGAAGAAAATGAAAGCCCCCAAGGTAATTTAATCAAAATCGGTCTCCAGGCCCGGGAGTTGGAAAGAAAGGAGAGCGACGAAGCCCCAGAAAGGATGGCTTCCGGGAGAACCCCGTAACTGGAGGGGCTGGGGGGCAACAGCGGAGCGTGGGGACCGCAGAGACGCCGAAACGGTGGTGGCTGAGACCCGCAAGAAACTTGGTGGAATTATCTCCTTCGTTCCAAAAGGACTCCTCTTGGGAACTTGCTAATGGGATCATATCTTTTAAAGATTCTTCAGATTAACCAAGAGGTAAAAACCGGGCAGGAGAGAGTAGACCATTGGGAAAAAGAAAAGCACCCCTTAATCGCCGTCCCCATTGGGTTTTGGAATCGATCCCCCTACATCCTGACCAGAAAAACAAGAATATGTAAGTCTTAGACTTGGCTCCAAGGCCAACTGAGGGGAAGGAAGTAGTAGGCCCTGGAGGAGAAACCGCCTGCTTGATCTCTTAGGTTAAAGAGAGAGAAATCAAAACCCAGGAGGGGGCTGGATGGAGCACGGCCCCACTCGCACCCCCGGGGCTCCAAAAGCAGGAGCCAAGAGAAATCTGCTTTCTCCAAACGCGTTCCCCCCAATGCTGCTGTATGGTGAAGCGTGTGGGGAATTTCTGGGTGACCCCAGGCCATGCAGGTGCTTGTTAGACTTGGGAGAGGCAGTCCTGGCGGGTGCCCGAGGGTGCCCCCGCTTTCTTGCGGGTCCCGCCAACATGCAAGGCCCTGATCATCCCTGGCCTAGGCGGAGTCTGGGGGGGAGCTGCGGGGAGCAGCTTTGCAGGCCTCCTGGGGGGCCGGGGGAGTCCCTCTGGGACAGGAACAGCCCTGCGGGGAAGAGGCCCAGTCCCCAAGCTCAGGGGAAACTCCTCAGCTGCAGAAAGACCTGCCTTCCCGCTGTGCCTCGCCATTCCCACCATTTGAATTATTCCTTGGGTAAAATCCGTTCCTTCCAGAAGGCTCCTATTAAAATGCAAACACGTTACCTGGAGGTGTGAATCGAGATATGAATCTATTTATGCTTTAATGTATATTTATTTGTGCTTTCGCGCAGATTAGTCCCTTAAGGTAGAGGGGGTTTGGAGGCAGAGCTGGGCCCCAGGAAGGTGGAGCCGGGCAGGGAGGCCCAGACGTCCTGGGCCTGCATCTCCAGGCAGAGGAGGCAACACAGAAGCGCGGGGCGATGGGCTTTCCTTTTTCCTTCTGTCTTCTCTCCAAATACGGTTTGGGGGGCCAGGATTTATGTTTAAAATGGATCGTAAGGATGCGTATCTTGCCCTTCACTTCTCCCTTTTGTAAAATCTCCCCTTTTCTTCCTTTCGAACTAGGATATAAATTTGTCAGCCTCGCCACGTAGGTAAAAATCTGAATATCGGGTCTTTAAAAGGAGGCTTGAGTCGGCATCATTTTAGGGAGCGGGGGAGGAACTGACAATATCTGGCAAGTATTTTCGAAACAAATTCATTTCCTTGACATTTATGGAGGGATCCAAAGAGGACAAGCAAGGGCCTGGGCTTATGTCTCCTGACTCTGCCCAATGCCAGCCTTGTCGGTGGTCTGGCATTTATCGATGCCTTGGCTCTTTGTTTTATACGGTATTATCTTAAGCAGGAAACTGGGAGGTTTACAGTAGATATGGCTCAACAATCCTTTCAATTATGACCATTTCTGCTTGAAAATAATGCATATTCTAGTGCTCTTACTTGACTCACAACTTTCTAGAAGCTGTGGATCACAGTTCCTTAACTTGTACATGATTTTGCTATGTTCTCACCACCGTTTGGGGGAAAGTTATTCAGAGAGAATAGATTAAGAGTTTTTGTCTTTGCTCTTTACAAAAAAAAAAGTGTGTGTACT
Organism: Canis lupus baileyi; assembly: GCF_048164855.1. NCBI lineage: Eukaryota > Metazoa > Chordata > Mammalia > Carnivora > Canidae > Canis > Canis lupus. The sequence continues at coordinate 5,960,513 of NC_132871.1, forward strand.
CAGCACTCAGGGCAAAGAACTGAGATTTTTCCATAAAAAAGAAGTCTTTCCGTGCGGTGCCTACAACGTGCCCCACACATACCAGGTTTTATGCAGGAGCGAAGGCCAAGCGCCAGGCCCGCCTGCAGACACCGCCAGGCCGCATGGGCCATCGCAAGAAATGCAAAAACATCCCAAAACAGCTAATTTCTTAGTGTGTTATGACCAGACCTAGCAATGTATTCTCTCTGGAAGAAAGTATTCCTGGATCGACCAACTCTCAGACCTGGTGTCCCACTCAGGGTCGTCTTCGGGAGTCGAGGCCTTCTGCGGGATCCGCGGACAAGCTGGTGCTGGCGCTGGGCACTGCACAAAGCGCTGGGTCCTGTGGCCTCAGGAATCCTAAGTCACCAGGCCCCCACGTTAGCATCATCCTCCCCTGGATTCCTACAGGTGCCGCAAGTCCAGACACAGTGACAAAGAAATACTAGTGCGTGCGGACCCCCTGGTTCTCAAAAAAAACAAATTCACAGCAAACTGGAGGGTGAGAGCGCCTGCAGGGCGTCTTCATTTCTGATTACAGACGGGTCACCCTCTTGGCTCCTTCGAATTCACATCGCGGGGTAGTCGTCGTCCTTCCAGGGATTTAGCAGCGTGTCAGGTCGTGGGAGGATCATTTAAACCCTCAGGACCATCGACCAGTCACCCGCCGACCAACTAACACCCAAATGGATGAATTTTCATTTTACTTTCCAAAGTCTCAAGAGAATATTGAAGATCTTGCTTCCACTCAAAAAGAGGGAGCAAAATATTTTAGCAGGGGGCAGGGGTGGGGTTGGTTTTGTTTTGGGTCATTCTGTTTCACTTTCTCTCAAGTATTATTATTATTATTATTATTATTATTTTTTTTTTTTTTTTTTTTTTAGGGAGGAAAATGCAATTTCAGTCGACTCACAGGAAGGGTTAGTAGTGAAAGTGGGCGTGGCTCTCCAAATGCCACCAGTGTCGCATTTCCATGGCAGAGCGGCCCCTCCGTTTAGAGCAGGCTGCTCCTTGCTGGTGCACGAGGTTGCTAGGATGTTCCTCGTCCCTGTCCGCACCGGGTTCAGAAAGTTCCCCTGGGCCTGTCTCCTCCCTGTGCCAACCCTTCTTGAGTCTTCCTGGCGCCCCCCTTGGCATCCGCGCCGGTAGCCCCCCCGGGGCCCTGGGTGCCCGCACCCCCTGCCCCCAGCGCCTGGGCCCTCCTTGGGCCTGCAGGCACCTGCATCTCCGCCCTGGGCACGGCAGCCGCCCTCACCAGGGCCCGAGAGACACCAGATGTCTTAGGATTTTGTCATCCAGCCCTCAGTAAAGCCGGGGGTTGGGTGGGTGTGAAATGGGTGCAGCTCTGCCCCAGCTCCCTCAAGCCCCCGTGGAAGAACTGAGCACGTGCTCTCCACGGGGAATAAGCCTCAGTTTCCCGCAGTAGGGGTCGCCTGATGATGCACTCTGGATTAACTTTATTTTTTTGTGTCACATCTCCATTCCCCTCCCTACGGTTCCTAGGACAGCCTCCCGAATAACCACCACCGGGGTCTTGTGTCAGGGCCCGCCTCCAGGGAGCCTTCAGCAGGCCGCTGCCACTGGTCTCCTGCCTCCCCGTGTGCTTTCCATCTCTATTCAAGCCATGCCCCACTCCACGTCCACGTCAGGCAGAGGGAACCCCACACGTCACGGGGCAGGGCTGAGGCTTAGATGACATATTTGTATTTGAAAGGTTTGATTTCATGTGCAATATGGTTTTCTTCGATTATATCTTTCTCTGCCTAAATGCATTGATCTATTATGTCAATATGCTAATGATTCAGAAATCGGGGTCTCCAGGCCAGCTAGAGCTCTCTGTCTTGTTTTTTCAATATGCATATTGATGGCCTATGGGTCCCTTGGATATACCCACGCCCATCACACTGAGCATAGGCCGCCTTCAGCCCAACAAACTTCTGTTTTGCCTCCAGGCTTCCCTGCACCACTCACACTGTTGCTTAAGTCAGAAACCAGAAAAAAAGCCTTGACAACCCTCACTTAACCCAACATCAAAGAGGCACATGTTCAGCTACATGCAGTAGACGATGTATACATCCTTTATTAACAGCAGCTTAAAAGATATCGCTTTATTGTTCTCACATAACAAGTGGGTTCAAGGTAGGTGGCTGTGGTATTGATTTAGGAGCTTGAAAACACCCAGCATTACTTCTGCAGTTCATTTGGTGTTCCCCAATGGGATTGAGACAGAGCTGTACTATTTCTTTCTCAAGGAAAACAGAAATAGAAAGACACAGCAGCAGGCACGAGTCCCTTCCACCAGGAAACAAAGCTTTCCCTGAAGAACCTCCCAGCAGATTTCTCTTTATGGCTTATTGGGCGGAACAGGCCAGCTGACTACCCCAGCTCCAAGGGAGACCGAGAAAGTCGACAACAGGATTGCTACGATTGGATTAGCCCAATTAAGGCCCGTTGCCTCAAGATGGGCACACTGGCACTTCAGAGAACCAGGAAGAAGGATCCAATAGATATTAATTAAGTGATTCGCAGCATCTGCAACAAACTCCATCCTTCTTCCAATCAAGCACCAGGCTGGGTCTATTCAATTGCTTAAATATCTCTGAAATGTGTCTGCTCCTCCACAGCCTCCACTTGAGGGTAAACTACGTCATCCTGCTCAGGACAACAGCAACGGACTCTTGCTAATTGTTCCTGTGCTTCAAGTCACAGTTCCTTCCTCCTGACCTCTCCAACTTTATCCAGGGTGATCTCTCATGGAGAGCGTGGTACTTGCTTCACCAACCACTTCTGCTTCCTTAATTTAGCTAACTCTTCCCATCACATCCCTCATCTCCCAGCTGAGGTAGGTGTACTTTTATAGGTTCTCCAGTAGTAAGTTGGAATTGTATTGTTGTTCCAGATAACACAATATTGTGTTATCATTGTCTCATATTGTTATCATCACCATTAGACAGGCTTTCTTTAAGAGTAAGGCATTTATGGGACGCCTGGGTGCCTCAGGGGTTGAGCGCCTGCCTTCAGCTCAGGGCGTTTTCCTGGAGACCCGGGATCGAGTCCCATGCATGGAGCCTGCTTCTCCCTCTGCCTGTGTCTCTGCCTCTCTCTCTCATGCTCTGTGTCTCTCATGAATAAATAAATAAAATCTTTTTTTTTTATTAAAAAAAAGAGTAAGACATATGTTTCATTGACATCCAGGTCCCCACCAACCAGAAGTATCTGGCATATAGAGTTCAATTAATGCTTTAAAAGAAAATATATTTTATTTATTCATTTGAGAGAGAGAAAGCAGGGAAAGGAGTGGAGGGAGAGGGACAAGCAGAGCTTGGAGCCTGACTCGGGGCCTTGATCCCATGACACTGAGATCATGACCTGAGCCTAAACCAAGAGTTGTCTGCTTAACGGACTGCACCACCCAGGCGCCCCGCAATTAATGCTTCTTGATTAAACAGATTGATTAATTAAGGAAGAGTATTTGCATACTGTTGTTAATTGAAAAAGTTGGGTAGTAATTATTTCTCTATACAGCTATAATAATAAAAGAAGGAACAGGAGGCAGCAGAGCAAAGTTATTGAGTAAGGATTCTGGATCCCTACAGACTAGCTCCACGAGATCAGCTCTGTGACCTTCAGTTAGCCAAGCTAATCTCTTTGTATGAATTTCCTCATTTGTAAAATGTGGATAATGATAATACTTAAAAGGTTGTTATAAGGATTTTAAAAGTCAATGCTTGCGATTGTAAGTAATTCATAGAATAATACCTGATACATGGTGAAATTACAGAAGTTTTTTTTTTTTAAATAAGTGACTAAGAGTCATGATTCCTATCCTCATGGAACTCATAGTAGAGGTCAGTGCTGTCCAGTGGAAATATAAGGTAAGCCACAGAGTTTAAAATTTTCTAGTAGCTACATTAAAAGTAATTGGATTACAAGTAAAATTAAGTACTCAAACCAATATATCAAAATATAACCATTTTAAAGTGTAATCAATATAAAAAGTCATTTTGCATTCTTTATTTTGCGCTAAGTCTTTGAAATACAGAGAATATGTTAGACTAATAGCACATCTCAATTAAGATGCTTAATTTTCTTTCCTTTTTTTTAATTAATAGACTTTATTATTTAGAAAAAGTTGGAATAACTGAAAAAGTAACATAAGCAGTTTCCCTATATTCCTATTCCCTTACACAGAATTTCCAAAGTTATTAAACACTGCAAGATGCTTAATTTTCATCTATATTCGGACCTATATTTAGATTTAATAAACTTACAGTTGAAAAAGTAGAATCACATATCCAAGTAGTTCCAAACAGACTTAATTTTACAGTAACTGAGTTAAATATCATTTTTAAAACGGAAACTTACTAAAGCTAAATAATGTTAGGAATTCATTTTCTCAATCACACTAAGTCACATTTTAGTGTGCAAGATCCACATACTGGATAGTGCAGGACTAGAGAAAAATATTATACATAAGCAAGGAAATCATAGACTGTGGTGAAGTGCTATGTTAGGGTGAGGATGGAGTGCTCTGAGAGCATGTACTAGGGGTGTGACATAGCTTCGGTGGAGGGAATTTATCAAATAAATTTTCCTGGAGAAAAATGCTGTCTATCCTGAGACCTCGAGCAAGAGCCAGACACCTGACACAGAAGAAAAGGTGCCTAACAGAAGAAATGGTCATAAGAAATGAGGGAAAACGCATTTTCACAGACCTGAACGTATTTCAGAGTGGCCATCTCAGAGTGTACGTGTGTGTAATAAGTGGAGAGCAGGTTAGAAAGGAAGAGGTGGAAAGGGAACAGTTGACAGAGGAGCCTCGGAAAGAAAACAAGGGAAGAAGACATGCCAGGTTTCCTGAGGCACATGGAGGCCAAACTAGCCTGAAGGCAATGAGGAGCCACTAAAGGATTTGAAGAGAGTGCAGTGACATGATCATCTTGTGTTTATTAAAGGTCATTTTCACTACTGTATGAAAAACCTTTAGGTGATAAAAACTGATGGCTGGCACCTCATGCCCGTTAGAATGGATACTATCAAAAAACCAGAAAACAGCAAGTGTTGACAAGAATGTGGAAAAATCAGAACCCTTATGCTCTGTTGATGGGAATGGAAAATGATGCAGCCACTATGGAAAAGAGTATGGAGGTTCCTCAAAAAATTAAATTAGAAGTACCACATGATCCAGCAACTCCACTCCTGGGTATATATCCAAAAGGATTGAAAGCAACATCTTGAGGAGGTATTTATGTACTCCTGTTCGTAGCAGCACCATTCCCAAGAGCTAAACTGTGGGAACGACCCAAGTGTCCATTGACAGATGAGTGAATAAGCAATATGTGGTGTGTAAACAATGGGATATTATTCTGCCTTAAAAAGGAAAAAAAATGACATTTGCTACAATATAGTTGAAGCTCAAGGACATTGTGCTAAGTGAAACAGGTCAGCCACGGAAAGACAGATTCTCTTTGATTCCACTGACATGAGGTGACCAGGGTAATTGGGATCATTAAGATAGAAAGTAGAATGATGGCTGGCAGGGGCTTGGGATGGGTGGAGAATGAGGAGTTTTGTTTAATGGGTATTGAGTTGCGGTTTTGTAAGATGAAAAGAGTTCTGGAGATGGATGGTGATGATGGTTGCAAACAGTGTGAATGTCCTGATGCCAAAGGATTGTGCATTTAAAAATGGTTCAGAAGGTAAATAGTACATTATCTGTTTTTAAGCACAATAAAAAAAAGAGGTTATCACTGTGATGCAATCAAGAGGTAAAGATGAGGGCTGAAATGGGGTAAGGCAAATAGGGATGGAAAGAAATGGGTTGATTTCAAGGATATAGGAGTAAAGATGACAAGAATTTGTTGGTGACTGATGTAGTCGAGTGTGAGAGTCAGAAGTCAACCTATGCCCCAGATTTCTAGTGTGATAAACTGGAGCAGTGTTGACATTCTTTGAGGTGGGCGACAAAGAAGAGACATAGGTTTGGCTGGGAAAGTAAGGGTTCACCTTTAGACACACTTATTTTGAGGTGCTTGCAGCAAATCCAAGGGAAATTGTCTAGCAAGTAGTTGGAAATAGAAGTTATAATTTCTGGAGACAGATCCTGGAGCCACTTTCATACAGAGGGTAATTAAAGCTGTAAGAGTTGATGATTAACAATGAGCATGTCACGGACATTTATGATTTGTCTGCCAGCACCTTACCTTGGTGTCCTTTTGAGTGTTTTGCACATTCTCATCAGCAGTGCGTGATTTGGGTGGGAGATTCCTCTCTGGCCCCAATGATAGACTATGAGACCCAGGTCGAGTTCAAGTAGAAGGTCACATACAGCTTGATTAGGGTAGAGGAAGTAGCCTAAGGTAGTTATTTAAGTGGGAATTAAAGGACTCTACTGGAATTACTGATTAAAAAAAAAATAAAAAGGCCTTCTCTGCTCTATCCCTTTGGTCTAGAACCTAGAAAAAAATGAAACTAGGGGCCCCTGCATCCATCTTGCCACAGTGAGAGTGAGAATCACTTAGGGCCTGAGAAGGAAGCAAACACACAGATTCGAGATGGAAAAAAAAAAAAAAAAAAGCTTTCTTTTTTATGTCACATCAGCACTAAATCCAGCCATGCCTGAAGGAAGACCTAACTCTGGACATTTAAATTATGTGAGAGAGAAAAAGAAAAAAGCCTTTTTCTAATTAAGCCAATTTGAATTTTTTATATCTGCATTAAAACATATATAGGCAGTCCTCACTTTGCCTGGTAGTACAGGACCATAAAAATGCTCTTTCCAGCAGAAACGATGCAGTGATCTTAAAAATCAGTAAGAAAAATTACAACAGTTTGTGACCTTTAAAATATTCTTGTTGGGGTGGCTGGTGGCTCAGATGGTTAAGCCGCCGGCTCTGGATTTTGGCTCAGGTCATGATCTCAGGGTCCCAATAGTGAGGCCTTAGCAACTTGGGCTCCATACTCAGTGGGGACTCTGCTTGAAATTCCCTCTCCCTCTGCCCACCCCCTACTTATGCACATGTGTACTCTCTCTCCAAAATAAATAAATCTTTAGAGAAATGTTCTTGTCCAAACACTGAAAACTCTTTTTATTGTTGGGAAATAAAAATAATTATAAAATTAGTATTTATTTAGTACACAGAGAATTTAAACATTAGAACCATTGAGAATTAAAGTGTTTTATTTCTTTGTACAAAACTTATCAAAAACTTATCATCTTCTCATGATGTAAGATGGTACAGAGTGTCTTTTCTAGGCCCTGGTGAGCTCTCGTATTCCTAAGTTTGGATCAGCTTCTAACATTTTATCTTTTGTACTTTCAATACCATGAAATTCTCCATGATTTCCTTTCCTTTGAGGACCTTCACCAGTGTCACTTCCTCTGGGACATCATCCTCATTGTCCCAACCCCTCTCCTCATTTATGTTGGTACATTTTCCTTCATGAAGTTCTTGAGGCTGCATATCTAGAGTCTCCTGGACAGCAACAGTGTCAACACTCCCCCAGTGAGCTATGTCTTTTATAATCCATTTTACTTTCTCTTTGAATTCTGCAAAATCAAGCCAATTTGTGAAACAATGAAATCAGCCTTTACTGGAGGTGATCTTACGATTACTGTTTCCTTTCAATGTAGCACCGAACTTCAGTGTTTGGCCTAAATGCCACTCAAACTGATTCAATGAGTGTTTTCATTCCAGTCTTCAATCCAAAGTAAGCACCCCGTGTCCATCATTTAGTGGATTTCTGTTCTGAGAGCAACTTAAATAGTGTTGAAGCCACTTTACCATGTTTTTCTTCAGTCATCGAACTTTTTCCGATGACATTCACTTCGTGGCTTCATGCAGCCCAGGTTTCTTCCTATCTTCACTCTGCTGTCTCCTCTCAGATCTCCTAATCACATCCAATTTTACTTCTAGCATTATCACTTTTTAATTTCTCTGCTTCACTTCCCATCTTTTCTATTATTTGTTTTTGTAAAATATCACGTGGGTTTGTCACTGAGAGACAAGAAGGCAACCCAGCTCCAGGCTTTGCTGTCTGTGCATGAACTGAATGACTGGTATGTAATGGCCAACCATCAACAGACTTTGAAAGAGGGGGTGTGGTTGGTCACTGAGGTGTGTCTGTAATTTATGTAGGGGCCTGTGGAGCTGGCTGTGAGGTTTATATTTTATGCACCTACAGTTAATATACTGTAACTGAAATTTGAGCCATGTTATTTGGGTACTGGCATTATTTAATTAAACCATGGTAAGTAAAATTTGTACACATTAGAACTGTTCAAAACAATGACTCTCTTAAAACCAACACAGAGATTATGTAAGAAGAAAACAGAAGAAATCCTGGAAGAGAACTCTGAGAACTGAAATCCTGGAAGAGAACTCCAAGAGTTAAGGAGTATCAAAAGAAGAGAAACATGCATAATGACTTAGAAAGAGGTAGAAGGAGAGTGAGAAGCTTGTAGTATCACACAAAGTAAGAAATAAGATATTGCAATTGCATTTTCTACTTCTTTAAATTGAAATATAACTCTCATTCCATAAAATTCACCATTTTATTTTTAAGATTGATTTACTTGTACTAGAAAGAGAGTTTGGGTGGTGGGGCAAAGGGACAGGGTGAGAGAGAGAGAGAGATGGAGAATCTCTAGCAGACTCCTTGTGAAGTGTGAAGCCTGATGCGGGGCTCCATCCCAGGACCCTGAGATCATGACCTGAGCCAAAATCAAGAGTCAGAAACTTAATCAACTGAGCCATCCAGGTGCCCTTAAATTCACCATTTTAATGTGTACAGGTTTTTACCAGATCCGGAAGGTTTTAGTGTATTCACAAAGTTGTGCAACCATCATCCTTATCTAACTCGACTATCTTCATCCTTCCCAAAGGAGACTTTGTACCCATTCGCAGTCACCTCCTAGTTTTCCCTTTTCCCAAACCCTGGAAACTACTAATCAGCTTGCTTTCTCTATAGATTTGCCTATTTGTGACATTTTATATGAATAGAATTATATAGCATATACCCTTTTACATATGACATCTTTCACTCAGTATAATGTTGTCAAGGTTTATCCATGTCGTAGCATCTATCTATACTTACTATACTTTTTATGGCTGCATAGTACTTTAATGTGTGGATATACCTCATTTTTCCCCATTTATTGGATTATGGGCATTTGGGTTATTTCTATTTTTTTACAAATGTTGCAGTGAATGTTTGTGTAAAGTTTTTGTGCCAACACCCATTCTCAATTTTCTTGGGGATATACCTAGAAGTAGAATTGCTGGGACATATGGTAACTCAAACTTTTTGAGAAACCACCGGACTGTTTCTGCAGTGGCTGTACCACCTTATATTCCCATAAGCAAAGTATGAGGGTTCCTTCACTTCTTTTTAAAAAAATCCTATAGTATTTCCTCTTATTTTATTCTACTTGTCTAATTTCTCATTCTATTTCACCAAGCATATTTCCTCCTTGCATCTTTGACTTCTGTAGACAACAATTGTTAAAGTCATTTCTATCTATGCAAATAATCAATTTTCTTCATACTGCAAATTATTTATGGCTTCCTTATCCCCTACTGTATATAATTTATTTAAACTATGCAGAGCACAAGGTCTCTCTCAGGTCACTTGTGCAAGCTGGTCATAACCACCAAAATTGTTTCCAAATTTGGTTAAATATAGGTAGGAACCCTGACTTTATTTACCTTCTTTTCCTCTTTGATTAAATTTATTTAATCCAATTTAATAATTTTGGATTAAAAACCTCCATAATAATCTTAGTGGTAGGTGATGTGATGCAAAGTGAAGAAAGTTGCCTTTTACTTCAAAAGAAATATTTCAGTGTGTCCCTCACCATTGGATTCTCAGAATCTTCACCTGTTATCAGTCTCCGAAATTTTCCTTGGATTTACTTCCCATTTTCTGGCATGCATGCGATTCCTTAATGTGTCTAGAGTATCAGTCACTTCCTACATTCTACAGCTATCAACATAAATGCCATTGAAGTAATAGACCAGTATGACGTTCTACAGGGCAGTGAGATAACCAAAGTCCTCAGAGGCTAAACTACTGCCTATCCCTGGAATAGAGGGTGTCAAGGCATGTTGTTTCTGGTGTGTTCTTTGCTTATTGGGATAAAGAAAAAAAAATTGTCAGAATAGTAACTGGCTACCAGGTATCAGGGCTGTATTGACTTACTAAACTAAAGAGATTGTGTGAAATAGCACCTACATTTAAAATCATCATTTATTTAAATTTCTAGTAACTCACTGACATTCTCCAAGACCCATCTATCATCTGCACAAACTAAAAAAAAAAAAAAAAAAAAAAAAAAAAAAAAAAAAAGAAAGAAAAAAGAAAAAGATTTTTGTTATTTGTTGTTGCATGGGATATAATAGGAATCACTATCTACGTCTATTAGCACATGGATTCATTTACTGGAGAGAGATCCAGGGTGATACAGGCATTAACAAGATGAAAATGTATTTCTTATTAAATAAAAGCCCTTGCTGGTGTGGTAGTAAGATCAATGACTCAGTTTCTTTTGTCTTATTCTCACACAGCCTCTAAGGAGGTGCCTTGGTCTGCCTTCCAACTGGCACAAGGGGAAAAGGAAGAGGGGAAGACACATCACTTCATTACAGTGACAAGATCCAGAAATTGCTCTCATCACTCCCACTCATGTCCCATTGACCAAACTTAGTTACATTGCCATACATAGCTGCAATATGGCAGGAAAATAGAGACTTCTTTCCTGAGGGGCTATTTTTCCAGCTAACAATTAGAGATATTACTTCTATGCGAGGAAAGGGGAGCACAGCCTTTGGGGGACAACTAGTAGCTGCTGCTATATCACCTTATATCTTTCAAACCAGTGATGCTAGACGAATCTCTGCAATTCGCTCAGTGTGCAGTTTTGCTTTGGGCAAGGTCAGGGAGTCAAGATGTTTGTGTGGCCCTCTGTTGCATAATAACCCTCATTTTGGGGGGTCAGGGAGCCAACCTGGATATTTAGTCATCTCTAGATGCAGGGAATGTGGAAACAGCCACAGTATGGGTTTGCAGACCCACAGGCACCACCGAAGCAGAATTTGGTGCCAAAAATCCAATTGTTACCCAACTGCATATGTCCCCATTCCGCTAGGTAGATCGTAATGCCATCCTGGGCAGTGTTACTTCAGAGGAAGGGGACAATAATCCACGAAACGTCTGGCTAGTTCCCTTTTCCAGCTACCCAGTTACCTTAGTAAATAGTCAAAGATAAGATCCTTTTGGAGAAGGCTGAACGATTTATCGGACATACTTGGGAGAATGTTACAAGGTCTTCCTTCAAGGTTGGCTGGTTTCCTCTATGTTCAAAGAGCTGTGGGTTTGGGGATAGACTCAGTTTGGAAATTGAGAGAGCAGGTGTGGGGATCCCTTGGTGACTGTGATAAGCCTCTACTAGGTCTAATCATTCATTTATTATTACTGTAATTATCAATCTGACCTAATTCATTCCTTGGAATCCCATGAAAGGTTAAGATACCGCTAAGAATTCTCTTTTAAATCACCCCAACCACCTCTCCATCTCTGCTGCACATTATGGTAAAAATTCCACTCTGCCTCTGATTTTTATATGATGCTCCCTGGTCTTCACCCTAGAAACCCATCATCACAATTGCTATCAAGGATCACAGTTCAACAGTGACATCACCCTCCCTCCTTCTCAGCCTGAAGATGGGATTTTAAAAAGCTATTGCTGGGAATCCCTGGGTGGCACAGCGGTTTAGCGCCTGCCTTTGGCCCAGGGCGCGATCCTGGAGACCCGGGATCGAATCCCACATCGGGCTCCCGGTGCATGGAGCCTGCTTCTCCCTCTGCCTGTGTCTCTGCCTCTCTCTCTCTCTCTCTGTGTGACTATCATAAATAAATAAAAATTAAAAACAAACAAAAAAAGCTGTTGCTGGCCCCAAAGCCATACATACAGTGCTGCTGGTCATGGTTGTGCACACTGAGGTGGTCATCAAGAAGAATGAAGATAATGAATTCACTCCGGCCTTTTCTGCTTAAAACTTTGGATTGCTTTTTCCATATAATTTCAAGAATTTTTTGTCTTTCAGCTTCGTGCCATGTAGGTCACTTTTGGGTGTACATTTTAGTCAACCTCTGAACAAACAACGAGGACTATTTCCAGTGGCTTCGCCAGTACTTTGAATCCAGAATGATTAATAATTACACCAGTATCCCTAAATTCAGTCCGATCCGAGGTAGTGTTCTATCCTCCCCAGGCTAGTATGTTCAGAATCTGTTTCCACACATTTTCCATTTAGGAAAATAACAAACAGAATCTCGCAATTGTTTGCTGGCCTCCCGCGTGTGCCATTGCTCGTCTCACCTGAGCTCTGTTGGTGACACACTCATCAGTGAGAGGCAATGAGAAGTGGGATGAGGGGGACAAGCACAGCATTTCTGCTCTCTTGCAAGTTGAGTACTTCAGGCAAGCTCTTACGCAAACCTGGGCCGGCCTCTCTGGATATGGCAGGAGGAGGTGCTATAAGTTGGACATAAGTTGGACATGGGGGAGACTGTTAGTTTAATTGGAGGATTCAGAGTAGTGGAAGCCATCTCATTTCTCCCAAATGTTGACATTACAATTTTCAGGTTTTGCTCCTTTATAAAAGAAATCTACAAGTGGTTGTGGTGAAATACTGAGAATCTTTAGTGGTTCTCAAACATTACCATGAATCAAAATCATATTGAAGATTTCTTAAAACATAGATGCCTGGACCCCACCCCCAGAGTTTCTGTTTCAGTAGTTCTAGAACGAAGCCCAAGAAATTCCTTTTCTAAGGATCTCCAGGTTGTCACTTATGCTACTGATCCAGGGACCACATTTTGAGCACTACTGCACGAACTGGTGATTCAGAAACCTGTTTGGTATCTGGCTATATCAGTTCTGTAGCTACAAATGATTGGAGTTTCTTTGAGATAAATCAGAAATTCCTAGCTTTTTGACTGTTTCTTGAGTAAGTCTATGTTCCTTCTTGAAGCAACTCAGTATAGTTAATGGCAGACGATCTACCTCCATATCCCTCGTATGCTGATGCTCCCATAATGGCTAATTGCAGTAGCTACTCAGTGTGGCGTTTCTTTCTGGTCCACAGGTGATACCTAATTTATTGCTGGGTGCCAAAAATTACTGTCATCTCTTTAAAAGCTTTAATCCAATCAAATATATATATTTTTTCATTTCCTAATCACATAGTCCCAACTTTTTAATACCTATTGTCCATAAACCCTTCTGGTACCAGTTACTAAACAGGAAAGTGTTTTTAATTTCAGGTAATACAGTCAACTCTACCTGGAATCTGTACAAATGGATTTCATAATGGTCATAGAAAATTCACAGAAATGTTATGAGGCCTGATGAAAAACTCTACCCTGAGATTCCAGGTGTGAGATCCAAAATAAGAAAAATACTGCCTTTCTAAAGTCAGAAAGCTGACAAATCAAAAAGCCACCACCACATGTGCTGGCTTCAGTACATTGCATCAGAATTTGTGTCAACCAAATAAATCCCCTGTCCTCTGACTCCCCCATGTAACTTTGTTGTAAATTAAAGCCTGGTGCATATGATTAGCACGTACCACATCTAGGGAGTGTAGGAAACATTTTATTTATTCCTTTTTGGGTGGCTCTCCAGCCTTCTTGCTCTAGGAAAGCATGCAAAAGGGGAACGAGATTAGGTGCTGATGAACCAATCCATAGTATCTTCTACAGGTAGAAGGTGCCGCATGTATTTTACATGATTGTGCATGACTGGCTAGAAGAGAATAGGAATCGAGAGGATCGTAATGCTGAAGGGAAAGTGGAACCAGAACATGGTGGGCCATGAAGTTCCCCAAATAGCTGTTATTCTTCATACTGAATTAAATTGGTGGTCAAGTAATCTGAATAAAATCAAAAGCAAAAAAGTAAAAGAGCTTCAGCCCTTTCTAGATATGTACCTTTGAACAAGTTACTTAACTTCTGTGTTTCCTCATCTAAGGAATGTCAATAATGATGAAAATAAGAACACGTATTCATAGAGCTGTTGAGGATTAAATGACATAACTTTTCTATATCATGTAGCACAATCTCTAACGTGTACCTAGTAGTTTAATATTCATCATTGGGTGTAGATACAGTTTCAGAATTCTTGAAATACTTATAAGTGTGGGATATTGATGGAAAGTGTCACCTGAGCAGACATTTTTGATTAATCGAAACATCCAAATCCTTGAGCAATCTGGAAGAAATTGAGTATTTTCATAGTAGTGTACCATTTAACTACCCCAAAACTTGGTAAATTTAAGAAACAAACTTTATTTACCCTGAGAAAATGTATTTATACATTATTTCTCATGTATCTATGGGTCAGCAGAATGCTTGTTGACCTGGGCTGTATTTATCAGGATTCTTAAGTAGTCCTCCTTTCTGTTCTCGTGGACCCTGGTACACCTCAGATAAAATTGCTTGAAAACTAATAGTTTATAGGACTCTCTTCCTTTTACCAATGTTGATGTTTGATTATACGCAGTGGCTTGTAAATATTCAAATAATAAAAAAATAAGAAATTAAAGCAGCCATAACTGCCAAAATCCAATTGCTAAAACGAATATTGAAGTATTTATAAACACTGGTTTATGATCTTCAAACAGAAAAATAACATATTTGGCTATTGTCAATGGAAGAACTCAATTGCATTGAAAACCTAAGGAATTTGCCAGTTCAATTATAAATATTTAAAAAAACCAAAAAATTCCCATAGACTATGTAGTATAATTAGGCAAAATTTCCCCTAAACTGATGTTTTATTCAGACATTCAAGAATAACCGGAAAAGTTATGCGTGTATCGAGGGAAGGCAAGGCTTTACTGACCAGATCAGGGCCCAAATGAGAAAGATTCCAAGATGACATATACGCATATGTTTGTGAAGAAGGAAGCAGACAGAGGATGTTAGTGAGTATATGTGTGTATGTAAAACTAAGAAATGCTAACATTTAATGTTTAAATAACACCAAAGACCACATACACTGCGTTTTCTGAAATAGACAACGTTTACAACATGGTTTCCATAAAACTGACAGTGACTTTCTTCAGAGAAGAAAAAATGGAACATTATTACTATTACTATTATTATTATTATTATTATGCTTTTAAGCCATGCATTTGATGTGTCTGCTTGTCAGCTACCCTAATTTAAACACATGTATTGGGGCACCTGGGTGGCTCAGTGGTTGAGCGTCTGCCTTTGGCTGGGGGCATGATCCTGGGGTCCAGGATCAAGTCCCACATCGGGCTCCCTGCAAGGAGCCTACTTCTCCTTATGCCTGTGTCTCTGTCTCTCTCTCTCTCTCTCTCTGTGTCTCTCATGAATAAAGAAATAAAAAAATCTTTAAAAAAAACACATGTATTATTGACTTTGGAGTATCTTCATGTTCAGAAGCTAGTAAGATCATCAATAGATTAATTGTGGTAATAAAAGATGTGAATTGCAGCCTGTCCCTTTGCCCTCTCCCCATCTCCGTGTGAAAGCACGCTCCTTTAGACAATGAGTTTGCTAAGAAACAAGGACCAGGTACAATTAAACAAGACAGTTTTTCCCAAATGAAAACAAACATCTTCAATTTTTTTTAAAAGATTTTATTTATTTATTTATTTATTTATTTATTTATTTATTTAAGAGAGATAGCAAGAGAGAGCACCAGCAGGGAGGATGGGAGGGGGAGAAGCAGACTCCTTGATGAAACTTGGAGTTCAATCCTGGGACCCTTACCTGAGCTGAAGGCAGACACTTAACCGACTGAGCCACCCAGGAGCCCCCAATTCTTTATTAAAGGCTAAAGTAGGAGTGTATTAAACAAGGATTACTCATGCGCAGCACAGGTGGCTCAGTGGTTTAGCGCTGCTTTCGGCCCAGGTTGTGGTCCTGGAGACCTGGGATGGAGTCTCATGTCAGGCTCCCTTCGTGGAGCCTGCTTCTCCCTCTGTCTCTCTCACTCTGTGTTTCTCATGAATAAATAAACAAAATCTTAAAAAAAATAATAAAACAAGGATTACTTATTTTGAACTCCCTATGTACAGAGCCAAAACAATTTGAGCGAGCCCTTCTAGAAAAACAAATCTTAGTATAATTCTTGAATAATGAGTTTTCAATGAGAATGGATATTCCTATGATGTAGAACAACTTAATCTGTATGATTTCCTCCAACTTGATCAACTCTCATCAATGAGTTCACTACGAAACTTGGATGGATGTAACTGACTAAAGTACTGGTTATCATTCCCCATTTTTATTTCTAGAAAGACTCAGCAATTTATAGTACGGCTATATATATTAATGTTATTTTTAGATTAGTGGAATGATTAACATCAAACTTAAAACTATTTTTTTTCTTTTTAAAGATTTTATCCATTCATGAGAGACACAGAGAGAGAGGCAGAGACACAAGGAGAGGGAGAAGCGGGTTCCCTGCAAGGAGCCCAACGCGGGACTTGATCCCAGGACCCCGGGATCATGCCCTGAGCCGAAAGCAGATGCTCAACCACTGAGCCACCAGGGTGTCCCAAACTTAAACCTACTGAAGCAAAATTAAAGTTTGTGTGTGTGGGTTTTATGTTTTTTACAAAACATAACTTATAAATAAATCTTGGTCATATCCTTTAATTGGTACAATGTAGTAGCTAAAAGGTACAGGTTTTGGAGTCAAGTAGACCTGGCATTGAGCATGTTACCTAACCTACATAAGCCAAATTTTTCTCAACTGTCAGATGAGGATATCATAGCTGTTAACTCAGTGCACCTGGAATGTCTTAAGTGCTCAATAAATGTGCATTGTTGTTTTATCGCCTGCTTTGCAAAGTAGGCAGTACTGTTCGATTATAATTTTTTAATGGGTTCATAAGTTCTTATTGAATTAAATTAATGTCGGCATGTTCCTTCTGAAGAAGCGAACAATATTTGCTCAAGGCTGTAGAGAATCATGGTCTTTGGTGGCTGTTGGGTCATCTATGTGAAAGCAGGCTGTGGTTTCAGGGTAGTCTTTCTAAGTCTATTGAAATATGTTCTCTAGTTTCTTCTGCAACCAGCCTCGTTCAAGTAGCACCATCTCTTGCTAGAAGCTGCAATAGCCTCCTTTTACCCAACTCACCCTCTGTGTAATCAGGTCTCTATACTGTGGTTAAAATGATCTTCTAAAAATGTAAATCTTATCCAGGCTCATTCACACCACTCCCAACAGCTCAAAGCTCTTCAATGGAGAGCAGGCTCTGGGACCCGTCTTCCTTTTTGCTACGTCTTCTCTTGCCATTATCCCTCCTCTTCTTAGTGCTACACTGAATGTTTTTAGGTTTTTAAATTTCTCACCCTGCTCTTGCTTCAGGCCCTTTACATATATTCTCTCCACTGCTTGGAAGACTCTTCCCCCAGACCAGCCCCCTTCAGTGAGTAACACCCCTCCCATTGCCTCTGCTCTGCTAATCTGGGGAGCCCTCCCACATTAGTCTTTACCAGGTTCCTTTGTCTTCAAGCTTTATGGACTGGTGGGTTTTGTTTTCCTTCCCTGCGCTTATCTCCAGTCAGATGTGTGTACACTCGCTTGTGAGTGAATCTTATTAAAGTCTATCTCTTTCATTAGATAGAAAGCTTTGAGAAAGCAGACTGATGTCTCCACGTATGCCTAGCACCTCGCAGCACAGTGCTTAGCACACAGTGGCACTCAATAGAGATTTACAGAACACATTTATTACTCATCGACACAGGCAATTTCTGAAAGGAGGGTAATGAAGAGACCAGCTCTCCAAAAATAAACTAAAGCTACTTTAGAGCCTTATGTCCAGCTCTGTCTCTATATAGCGTCTGTAACCCAGCACTATGAACCAATGTGAAAAGATAGAACTTTTTTTTTCCCCATCAGTCTTTTCCATGAGGTGGGATCCAGGAGTAAATGCAAAGAAGAAGAAAAAACAAAACAAAACAAAACAAAACAAAAAAAACAAAAAACCAAAAAACCAAAAAACCAAACCCACATTTGATTCAGTAGAGGGCTGCTTTAAATTATAGCTCCCTCTCTAAGCTTATTTTTTTAGTACGTTGAAAAAAGTTCTCCGCATCTATAAGATGCATAACTTTCTCCTTGCACCATCAAAGCACCTGAAAGTCTCAGTAAATAATGGCAAGACTCCTAACTCTGGGAAACGAACTAGGGGTGGTGGAAGGGGAGGTGGGTGGGGGGTGGGGGTGACTGGGTGACAGGCACTGAGGGGGGTACTTGACTGGATGAGCACTGGGTGTTATTCTATATGTTGGCAAATTGAACACCAATAAAAAATAAATTTATAAAAAAAAATAATGGCAAGAGAGCGAGGCTCCCTAGAGGCTGGGTCCTCCTCAGTCCCGAGCCACATCTGCCACCACCTCAGGACCAATCTCCAAGGCAGCCAGAGAGACTGTTGCCCGCGTAATGTACCTGGTGCTCCGGCCTCCCTCCAAGATATAACTCCCTTAGGCTTTGTTCACCTCGGAATGTCAGGATCAGGAGCTCATTCTTTCCCTCTGTGCCTCGTTACTGTGCAAGTGCTCTAGGTAGAGGCCTCAGATCAAGTGACATCTGTCTCTTTTAACCTCTTAGGATGCATGAACTTACAGGTTCCTCTCAACAGTAAGCATGGACCAGAAAGACGCTAGAGGTGCTTAGAGCACCTGAGGGGACTTGGAAAGGTGTCACCAGTGGCGAGAAAACAGGAACATGTAAAGGGTTGGTGGAGGGCACAGCAGACGCCAGGGTCTAATTTACACTCTTGGCAATACCGGCTGTATCTGCCTCATCAAATTAAATTAAACAGTTGTCAAGGAAAAGAAAAAGAGTTTTGGAGAAGCTCATGTAGTTACCAACGGGTAGAGGAGACTTTGTCTTACATCAGGCAACTGTGGACGCCTCACCTCACAGCTTCTCACCATATACTGGGATCATAGGGGTGGCCAATTCCCTTTGAGGTAACTCTAGGCATTCACACTCCTCTCCCTGGTGCCTTTCTGGTCCCTCTTTTTTCTTGCAGAACCAGCTTTGCCTGCTTAGTGACAGAATAAGTCAATGAGTATGAGCGATAAAAGTCTCAGATCATCAGACCATCTCACAAAGGAACAAAGATCCCACAGGAGGAAAAGAGACTGGGGTGTTTATCCATAACCCGGGAAGTCGTTTTTAAAATCCAGTCCCGTCGCAAGTAGATCCTGTTATAACATCATTGTTTGTAAAACGCCTAGAGCTTAGGCACATTTGTCACTTGGGTACGTATATATGTGTTTAAGTATTTATCTGTTTATTTATTATTACAGCTCAGCTTCATAATCAGATCGTCCTGTTTGGGCCCCAAAAGTGGCTTGTCACTGGATAAAAGTAATTTCCCATGGCAGGTGCTCCCAGCAGGTGGCTGCTCACAGTACCTGCATCAAAAAGGTAGATTTAGTCAGAGATTTTATTTTAATATGAAATCTGTATTGCAGCCTGAGCCACTACTGGGTGATGTGCCAAAATTCATGTCTGCAGCATGATTTATTATGTGAAAATACCACAGAACTAATCAGTGGAGTTACTAATTAATACAAATCTGCATTTTTTGCATAAGCAATTAGTGCAAGGAGAGAGCAGTGAAAGAGGAAGTTTGACTCCTTTAATCTCAGTGCCTACTCAAGCAGAAAGACCCACCAGGGCCAAACTCCAAGATCTACATTTGGAATTTCCCCCCTTTGATTAGTTAAAGACATAAAAGGTCAAATTATCAATATTTAATTCATGTGAAATGTATTTGTTAAAGAAAAAAAGAAAACATTTTATTTAAGGAAAGGAAGCCTCTAGGTGTAAATTCCTGAATCAAAAATAATTATGTTTTCCATTCAGTAGAGTCTGAATAATATTTAATAAGGATTCCGATTGCTAATAATAATGACATTTAAAAATTACATCAATACTAGGGGGAGGGGTGTGTGGCATATGCTTCTATGAAGAAATCAGCAAAGGTGCTTGTTCTCCTGAGTCACATCTCTACTAGACTTTTCCCAGTGTATTTTGGATGTCACGTGTATTAAGATGCAATATTCTAAATCCAGTATTTAGATAGCGTGGCTCGCCAAATCTGAGCAAAGAATGCCATTTAACTCGAGTTGGTTTATTTCCACATTGATTTCAGAGAAACTGCTTATTGTGTGAATAACTTGAGCGTTGAAAGGGTGGTGGCGATGAAAAAATATATCATCAATAAAAGGTACACTCCATATCAAAAAGCAAAACTAAAAAAAAAAAGGAAAAAACCCTTTTTAGATGTTTTATTATTTCTGTGCACAGCAAATAAGAACTCATTTTGATTTCGATGCCGTGTGGCAAATAAGTGCAACGATCTTTCCGAAAGTCGTTTAACAAATCATTTCTTTGTTTCAGGCTTTGCCAAGCTCGCATGATATTTTACAGCCCTTCCCTCACCCCTAAACCTGGATATCCAGTTTTCCAGGGAACTTGCTCTGAAAAGAAGGTGGCTAATTAAATGCAGATTTCCAGGGCTCTCTCATTAAAAGTTCGCATGGGGTGGTCGATGGTTTTGCGAAAGAAGGCAGAGAGGAAACGGCCAAAGGCTGCTGCTGGAAGGGGCTTTTCGAACCTTCGCGGGGCGCAGCGCGAGGCCCGCGCGGTGGGAGTTGTCCAGGGTGCTGATACCTGGAGGGAGCGGCTTCCCGGCGGCCGCCCGGGGCTGGACACCTGGCTCCCCGGCCGGGCGGGGCGCGACCCGGGGCCGCCCGCGGGAGGGGGGGACCCGCAGCAGCCTTTGTGCAGGGGATGCCCGGGGGGCCGGGGGGCGTCTCTGCTGCGGCACCTGCCGGCGAGACCTCAAGCTGTTCCCCACGCGCCGTCCCTTTAGGCCCCCCACCTGAGAGCAGGTGCGCCCACCAGCACACACTCATGCACCCACACCCACACGCTCCCACGGGCACGCACACGCTCCCATTCGCAGTCTCGCGCTCGTGTGCGCTCACGTGCAGGTTCACACGCACTGGGGCACCCGGGCACACTCACACACACACACACACACACAGCGCCGCTGGCGCACGAGACTGGGGGCGCTCCTGTGGGGACCTGCGCCCACGTCCATGGGGGCACGCGGGGCGGACGGCTGGCGGAAAGCCCCTCACTGTGACCGACAACCAGGCGCCCTAAGGGGAGCCGCTGCCCCCTCCCTCCCCCCCCCCCCCCCCCGCCCCGGGGGACAAGGAGGACCTAAATAATAAATAAAAGAGCACAGGCAGGCCGAGCCGGGGAGGCCCGGTGCTAAATCACTTCCCAAATCACAGCCGCCTTGTGCTCCATCCAATAGCTCTAAGCGATTTGTGGGGCTGGGGGTTGGAATCAATTTTTTTTCCCCCGTTCTCGCAGGTGCAATATGAATCAATTATCTTAATTAAGATTATGCCGCAAGCCCAGGAGGTTTGGGGAGGACGGGTTTTGCGCTCCGGGCGACGGCGAGGCATTTTAATAGCTTCTCTCCCGCTCCCGGCTTTCCTCCCGCCGCCTGGCTGTCGAGTCCGGGCAGCTCCAGCCTCTGGCCAGGACCCGGGCGCCCGGAGGCCTCCCCGGAGGCGTGGGCGCAAACCTGGCGCGGCGCCCGCGGTCTGGGCGGGGGCGGGGGCGGGGGCGGGGGTGCTCCCCGCTGCATCCCCCTCCGGCTTACAAAGGCCTCCTGTGAAAGGCCTACTCTAGCGCTAGGCCCCTTGCGCCCTTGGCCCCTGCGCCCTGGGTCTCGCCCGCCCCCAGGTGCCCCCCACCCCACCTCTTCTGCAGGGGCTGAGGCCAGGACACCCGCTCCCGGGAGAGGGGCCGGGAGAGGACGCGGGCGCCGCTCGAGGTCGGTGGGGACCACCCGGGCCACGCTCGATGCTTTCATTGCGCGCAAGCCTCCCTCTGCGAGAGCGAGCATCTGTCTCCGCGAGAACCAGGTCACCGCCGGGGACGCCGGCCCTGCCCCTGCTCGTCCTGGAGGCCCCGCCGAGGCGTCGAGCCCCCACCCCGCCCCCACCCCGCCCCGCCCCGCCCGGGCCGCGCGCCCCCTCCCGCCCCCTTCCCGCCCGCGCTCCTGCTGCCGCTTTAACGGCCGGGACCGCCCGGCCCGCGCCGCGCGCTCCTAGCGGGGACCCGGGGGGCGACAGATTTGGGGCATTGCTCGAGGGCAGTGAGTCATGAAAGCCGCTTTTGTTCCCCGCGCGTGCGGTTCGCGTGCCGCTCAGCAGCCTGCGGCGCCGGGTGGGGAGGGAGCGCGGCCCGGAGCCCGCCGCCCAACGGCAGCGCGAGCCCAGGGACGGGGCGACCACTGCGGCCCCGGGGAGGGGGGCCTGCGGGTGTGGACCCCGAGTCCGGGGGGGGAGGCGGGCGCGGGGGCTGCTTCTAGGCCCCATCTCCGCACAGAAGGCCCCCCAGTACCTCGGGCCTGCACCCCCCCCCCCCCCGGGCCTGCCTCCTGCGCTCTCCGGGCGCCAAGACCCCCCCCCCCATTGACATTCCCCGCGCAGAGGAGGGTTCGCACCCCAGCCCAGGACCAGCCCCCGTGACCCCGGACCCCGCCAGGTCTCTGGAACACCCCGGAGCGGCCTTGCCTTTGTACAAATGCCCAGGCGTGGGCGAACGACGGACGGGCACGGGGATTAGGGGTGAATTTAGTAGAAGGAGAGGGAAGCAACGGGGCTAATACTTCGTGCACCTTGCAAACTCGAGTCGTGGCTGGCGAACGCCCGGGGCCTTTCCTGCCCTGGAACACCTGGCTCCACGGAGACCCTCCTGATGTCGCAGACTGAGGGAGCTTGGCTTCCCCGGGGGAGGAGGGATCTCCTAGGTCATCCCCCCCCCTCCCATCTTTGGGTAGCTGGAGCCATCTCTTCCATCCGCCCCTTAACATTTACCCCCCACCCCCCACACAAAGCTCCTCTAAGACCCAGAGGGAGGGCCGGGGCGCGGGTTCTGCACCCCCAGCCGCTGGGGGCTGGCCAGGACAGTGGGGACACTTGGGCCCACTCTGCAGCAAGTGTCCTCACACCTGCCTGTTGTGGTCCCTCCTTAACTTCGATGCCCTCTGGGTTTTAACCCATCACTGACCACACAGACGGTGCAGGGGAGGGAAACGAGACAGGCTCCTGGGTGAATCCTTCTATCTTCCCCTGAGCTCTTCCTACACTGACCAGCGAAAACTCCCTACAGCTCCGCTCTGGGAAACTCAGCATAATTTAGGTCATGCTTTGGGCACTGGGTCAGGGCGCACAGCACTTTATTCCCCTTTCAGATTTGCGCCTTCCAGCCACCAGTGATCTCCTTAGGACCCTCTTCCCCTCTCCACTCTTGCCCCAACGGTTCCCAGAGGCACCTGGCTTCAGCCGCTCAACCCTGACACTGTTTGCAAACTCGAGGGGGCTTTTAGGGCGATTGTCTTTAAATAAACAATCCAAGTTCGACGCATTCATTGGAAGGGGCACCGGGTCTGGGAGGGACAGGATGTTAGTCAACGGAGGATTAGAGACGGAGCTGCTGGAGGAGGAATGGCAAAGATAGGCTGTCTATGACTGCAACCGGCCCGGGGAGGAATGAATGATCATTCAAATCGCCAAACACAAACACGGGCCTCTTCGGGAATCTCTACGACCTTTGCTTGACAGGTGGAGGTTGGTTGAGTCAAGTGAGAGTCTGTGAGGTCCGGAGGAGTCCTGGCCATTAACCCCCTCCAGAGCCCTGCCAAAGGCCTTTCCCGAAGGAGGAGCGAAGAAAAGACCCACTCGGTGTAGGCCCTGCTTGCTCCCTTGGAGAAGGCTCGTCGGAACCAGGCGCCTTTTGCAGGTCGGGGCCGTGCAGGGTCAGCTTGGGGCGGGAACACGGGGTGTCGGCGGGGGAGGGGGGCATCGTCTGCAAGGATCCAATGGCCTTGGCGAAGCATCAGAGGAGCCCCCGAAGCTTTCACACAGAGAGTTCTGGGACCGCAAGAGCCAAGGCCTGAGCGCGCCCAGCCTGCGCCCGGGCCCAGGGGTGATGTCCGGGGGTCTCGGGGACAGAGGCCGCTGAAGGCGAGGCGCCCCAGGCTGCACGTGTGCTGGGGGCAGTGACAGGCACAACATTTCTACCGTCGAGGCTGGGCCTGGGTGAGCCGAGGACGGAGGCCGCGCTTGCAGACCAACCCTGTGCGCCAGGCCGGTAGGTCTCCTTCGGGGTTTGGCGGGGATGAGGGGATGGCGGGCACACGCAAGCGTCCGCCACGCGGGGGAGACCCGAGGCGGGCGAGCCCGGGAGGGCAGCAAGTGTGGGGCGCGCCCCGGCGGCCACGGAGCCAGGCCAGGCCGCTCCCCCGCGCGCCTCGCTCCCGGGGCTCCCGGGGCTCCCGGCCCGTGCGCGCCCCGACGCCGGCCGCCCTCTCCCATCGGAGCCCCCCCTGCAGCCCCCCTCCCCCGCGCCCCCTCTCCCTTCTGCCGCCTGAAAGGGTTAATCTCTCCTGCGGGTAAAAACAGGTCCGCGGAGTCTCTAACTGGCGACAGATGGGCCACTTTCTTCTGGCCACAAAGGGGCCGGAATGGAGCGCTCCGCGGCATACAAATGGGCGGGTCACGTGGCCGCCGGCTCCTGGCTGGACCGGGAGGACCATATGGCGCATGCCGGGGAGGCAGGAGCTGGGGCGGGGGCAGGGCTGGGGGGAGCGGGCCGGGGGGCGGGGTGGGGAGGGCGGGGGAGCGCGCGGCCCGGACGCGTGCGCAGGCGCGGGGCGCACGGACCTGCGGGCGCTCGGCTCCCCGCCCCGCCTGCGCGCGGCCCCGGCCGGCGGCTATATAACCCGGGCGCCCGCGGCCGGCGCGCGAGGAGCTCGCCCCACGCACGAGGCGCGGCGTCCGGGGCCCGGGGTTATGAGCCCGCCACTGCTCAGGACCTACTAACCGCCGCAGGTAAGCACGGCCCTCGCCTCGCTGCCCGGGGATCCAAGCGGTCGCGGAAGCCCCCGGCGTCCCCGCACGGATCCCGGGGCCCCCGACGCGCGCGTGCATCCACGGGCATCCCTCCCCTGCCCTCCCCTGCCCTGCCCTGCCCTCCCCTCCCCTCCCCACGCCACGCCGCGGGCAAACCCGCTCGCAGCTCGGCTCGCGTCCATCACCCAGCGCTGGCTCTCCAGTTTTTTTTTAAAAAATGTTTTAGTGTTTTGGTTTTTGGGGGGAGGGCCTCTTTGGGTTTTTGTAAATAATGCACCCCAACTCTGATGATTGGCTTGCTGGTGGTGATTTCAAAGTCCTGGAAGCAAACGACTACTTGACTTTCTCACTCCTTGTAGTAAGGGAAAAAAGAGAAAAAGAAAAAGAATAAGGAAAAAAAAAAAAAAAAAGGAAAGCCCTGTCACCAAGATGCATTTTGTGTGCATGTGTGTTATACGCGATTGGAAGTGCCGAGTTATCGTTTCAGTGACTAGAAGGGGCATTTGAGACCCGGAGTATATTCCCCCCCCCACACACACACACACCCCATCCCCAAATAACCCACTTGACAGGTAGTTGAGTTGGGAGGGAGGGGGGATGTGGAGACGGGGAGAGGAGCCGACTCCTGCTACCTGTTACTGCTTCCGAGGCGGCCGAGTCCCCAGCAGCCAGCGCAGGAGCCAGAAATTCAGTTATCTCACTAAAGGCTCTTTTTTTTTTTTTTAATTTTCTTTATTAGAAGCGGCAACTTCGCTCTTGCCAATCGCTGACCATCATAATTACTCAATCTTTTTAAAGAGAGGTTTGAGGCGAACTTTGAAAGGCCCCCAATAAAGAGCGGGCGGCCCTTTCAATGGGCTGTTTATTAGAGAGGAGCCTCCCGCACCTGATCCCAGGCGCCGGGCAGGGCGCTGTGCGCGGTGCCCCGGCCTCGCCCCGGAGCCTGCGCTTTTGTACAAGGTGGAAATTCAGCGGAGGGACAGGGATGGGGGGCGAGGGGGGAGGAAGGCGAGGCTGGCACGGGAGCCCCCTGCCCACTTCTGTTGCCACACGTTTCGTTGATGGCGAATTAATTGGACGGGAGCTACTTTTTCTCCGGCACGCATTTGCTCTTCAGTCTCGGGGTAGTGTGTAATCTTCTTAAAAATCACTGCCACCGTTAGTTAGCAAATTACGTAATGGCCCTTTGCAGCTGTAATCGCCAGGGCAGAGAAGGGGACGCACGGAATTGGGATTTTTTTTTTCCAAACTCATCATTTTATATGTGTGTGTGTGTGTAGCTGTGAGTGACTTTGAACTCACGCAGATAAAGGTGGAGTAGTCGGGGGGAAAAAAAAAAGCAAACAAACATGAAGTAGTGGAAATGCATGCTCATTTTCACGCATGTATCTCTCTGCCGCCTAAGCACCGTAAACACACTTTCACCCATCGCTAGGAAACACACCTGCTTGCTCTCTCCCCCACCTGCGCCGCTGCCCTCTGTCCCGGGGGCCTGTTGTCAATCAGGCCGGCTAAGTTTTTCTTAGGAGCATCTGTCTGGTCAGCAGCGGTCACTCCCTCGCGCGTGCATCTCTGCCAGGTTAGGGAGTGGGAGCGCGGGGAAGGCGCAGGTCGTTGGCGAGCCTAGCGCTTTTCTCCTTTTCTTTCTGTTCCCCTTCCCCCCTCCCCCCTGCCCCCGCCCCCTGTTGAATGTAGGAAACCGCATCATGACCAAATCGTACAGCGAGAGCGGGCTGATGGGCGAGCCTCAGCCCCAGGGTCCTCCCAGCTGGACGGACGAATGTCTCAGTCCTCAGGACGAGGAGCACGAGGCAGACAAGAAGGAGGACGACCTGGAAGCCATGAACGCCGAGGAGGACTCGCTGAGGAACGGCGGCGAGGAGGAGGACGAGGACGAGGACCTGGAGGAGGAGGAGGAAGAGGAGGAG
This sequence comes from Canis lupus baileyi, assembly GCF_048164855.1. Classification (NCBI taxonomy): domain Eukaryota; kingdom Metazoa; phylum Chordata; class Mammalia; order Carnivora; family Canidae; genus Canis; species Canis lupus. The sequence continues at coordinate 5,987,467 of NC_132871.1, forward strand.
GAGGACGACGACCAGAAGCCCAAGAGACGCGGCCCCAAGAAGAAGAAGATGACCAAGGCGCGCCTGGAGCGGTTCAAGCTGCGGCGCATGAAGGCCAACGCCCGGGAGCGCAACCGCATGCACGGGCTCAACGCCGCGCTGGACAACCTGCGCAAGGTGGTGCCCTGCTACTCCAAGACGCAGAAGCTGTCCAAGATCGAGACGCTGCGCCTGGCCAAGAACTACATCTGGGCTCTGTCGGAGATCCTGCGCTCGGGCAAGAGCCCCGACCTGGTGTCCTTCGTGCAGACTCTGTGCAAGGGCCTGTCGCAGCCCACCACCAACCTGGTCGCCGGCTGCCTGCAGCTCAACCCTCGGACCTTCCTGCCCGAGCAGAGCCAGGACGTGCCCCCGCACCTGCCGGCGGCCAGCGCGCCCTTCCCGGGGCACCCGTACCCCTACCAGTCCCCGGGGCTGCCCAGCCCGCCCTACGGCACCATGGACAGCTCCCACGTCTTCCACGTGAAGCCGCCGCCGCTCGCCTACAGCGCGGCGCTCGAGCCCTTCTTCGAGAGCCCCCTGACCGACTGCGCCAGCCCCGCCTTCGACGGGCCGCTCAGCCCGCCGCTCAGCATCAACGGCAACTTCTCCTTCAAACACGAACCGTCCGCCGAGTTCGAGAAGAGCTACGCCTTCACCATGCACTACCCCGCAGCGACCTTGGCAGGGCCCCAGAGCCACGCCTCGGTCTTCTCGGGCGCCGCCGGCCCGCGCTGCGACATCCCCATAGACAGCATCGTGCCCTTCGAGAGCCATTCGCATCACGAGCGAGTCATGAGCGCCCAGCTCAATGCCATCTTCCACGACTAGGGGGGCGCGTCGGCTTCAGCATCCCCCCCCCCGCCCCGGGAGGGGCGCCCACGTGCCCACTGTGCTCGCGGCGACCCTGGTGTTTACAAAAGGCAGCCCTTTGGGTACTATTGCTGCAAAGTGCAAATACTCCAAGCTCCGAGTGATAGATGTATTTATTGTCGTTACTGCCTTTGGGAGAAACAGGGGATCAAAGTTCCTGTTCACCTTATGTATTATTTTCTATAGCTCTTCTATTTTAAAATAATAATAATAATAAAGTAATACAGTAAAAAAAAAAAAAAGCACCACAAACTTGGTGCAGCTGTATTCAGATCATATGAATTATCTGATCGGGATAACAAAATCACAAGCAATAATTAGGATCTATGCAATTTTTGAACTAGTAATGGGCCAATTAAAATATATATAAATATATATTTTTCAACCAGCATTTTACTACTTGTTACCTTTCCCATGCTGAATTATTTTGTTGTGATTTTGTACAGAATTTTTAATGACTTTTTATAATGTGGATTTCCTATTTTAAAACCATGCAGCTTCATCAATTTTTATACATATCAGAAAAGTAGAATTATATCTAATTTATACAAAATAATTTAACTAATTTAAACCAGCAGAAAAGTGCTTAGAAAGTTATTGTGTTGCCTTAGCACTTCTTTCCTCTCTAATTGTAAAAAAAAAAAAAAAAAACAAACCCACAATTGCACAATTTGAGCAATTCATTTCACTTTAAAGTCTTTCCTTCTCCTTAAAATGAAAACCAGATCCATAACTCTTAAGAGAATAAAAAAAAGGAGAGAGATGTAGTCCCTATCAAAACATATCAATTCAATACATTACTTGCACAAGCTTGTATATACATATTATAAACAAATGCCAACATACCCTTCTTTAAATCAAAAGCTGCTTGACTATCACATACAATTTGCACTGTTTCTTTTTAGTCTTTTACTCCTTTGCATTCCATGATTTTACAGAGAATCTGAAGCTATTGATGTTTCCAGAAAATATAAATGCATGATTTTATACATAGTCACACAAATGGTGGTTTGTCATTATATTCATGTAATAAATCTGAGCCTAAATCTAATCAGGTTGTTAATGTTGGGATTTATACCTATTGTAGTCAATTAGTACAGTAGCTTAAATAAATTCAAACCATTTAATTCATAATTAGAACAATAGCTATTGCATGTAAAATGCAGTCCAGAATAAGTGCTGTTTGAGATGTGATACTGGTACCACTGGAATCGATCTGTACTGTAATCTTGTTTGTAATCCTGTATATTATGGTGTAATGCACAATTTAGAAAACACTCATCCAGTTGCAATAAAATAGTATTGAAAATCTGGCCAATTGTTGCATTTCTTCTGAAAGTGATTTTTTTTAAGCATAAATAATTCCTAAGCAGGATAATTGCTTTATTTGCTGAATTTAAAAAAAAATACGAAATGCTGTTTGTAGAATAAAATAAAGGACAAAAGTTTACTTTAGCATACTCTCTAGTCTGTTTGTCTTGGTTAGGGAGTCACCAGCTCTTTGTAAAGATAATGAAAGAACCTAACTCATATTTCATTACGTGGAATATGAGGCTGGGGGGTGGGGTGGAGAGACAAACGGTTGTGTTTTTGTTTTTCTTTGTTTTAAGTGCCTTCACTTTTAGCTTCTTGGTTTCTATTCTTTTAAACGATTATGGTATATTTTCCCCCTATTTTTTTAAAGGGGCATTTAGTTCATTATTCACAAGCAGACACAAGCAAGTGCCCTAGCTTAGTTTGCCTATACATTTAAAATGTATAGAAGAAAACTTTACCATTTTCTTAGTGCTTTGTTATCTGTACATTTCCCTGCACTGAACTGCAAATCAGTACTATCACAAAGTACCGTTGCACTTTGCAAACCAGCACTATCCCCAGAGAAAAGTTACGCACCTCCAGAAAATGTCAGGGGGGAATGATTGAATTAATCTAAAGAATCCAAGAAGTGGCATTTTGTAATTATTTTATGAACATCTTGTGATGATTTCAGTAAATTTTTTTTTCCAGGAGAAAATGGTAACGAGTTATTTGTACTCAAGAACATGCTATTTGTAGTATAATATATTTTAGGATGATACAATTGTGTCCCTTCCCTTTCTGGAATGCTAAATAGAACTCAGTGGAAAAACTTACAGATGACTCTGTCCATTGTTAAGTCCACCAAAAAAAAAAAAAAAAGTTTGGCATTTTTCTTCCTCTGGATGTATTGACTGACAGGAATGCTTCCTAGGGAATAACGTTTTGGCACTTGTGCCCTGGCTGTACCACGGTGCTCTGATTACTGTCATTAGTAACTCCATTGTTCCTCCTCTGATTCGGATGCCACATTGGATGACTACCTCTCTTCCCAAGCTTGTTCCTTTAATCTCCTTCTCATTGGTGATTTAGGGGTTCCAGAAAGCTGACCTCATTTAGCAAACTGCTCCAGAAAAATGTGAGTAATCTAATGGACAGGAACAATTAGCCATACTAATAACATTGCCAATGGGGCTATGTCAAGCTGTGACAGTAGCAGTAAGGAATACTTCAACATTAAAAAATGTTGAGTTCAATTTAAAATACATCATTTTAACATGTTTTCCATCAGCCTTCATCAGATGACAGAAATACTTTTAAGTTAGTCTCAACTTTATCCAAAATGCAATCATCTCATTCCAAGTGAATCAGAGTTGTTATTTTGAAATCAAGCTGTTGCTTCTAGGATTGCTCTCACTGTTCTTACTTTAAGAGACGTAATACTGATAAGATATATGAACATTGCCAGCCTTCCAGCCTAGGGGACCATGAAGTGAACATTCAGATCTGATGTGATCTATTCAGCAGCTCAATTTCACCTGTAATCAAAAGTATACATCTTCATGCAAACTAAAAACTGTTGCTCTAGTAAACAGGAGAAATAATAAGAGAATGCATGTTAAGGATTCCACCTTTTAAAACATCAAGCAAGGAGATATCTATACTGTGGATATTTTTTCCTTTTCTTTCTTTCTTTCTTTCTTTCTTTTTTTTTTTTTTTTTTTGGTAAGGTAGAAATGCAGCCTATAAGTCAGTTTCTTTTTCTTTCATTTTGCCTATATAACTTCATTCTAAAACATAAGGATTCTTTCAGTCAGTCAAGGAGTAACTCACATGCCACCATCTTTTATTCAAAGGCAGGCACAGATGTTCCTTCTGCAGGGGAGGTTTTAATTTATGAAAATGATATTGTTTATGCATGAATGAACTGAATGCACTCTGCATAACACACAGCACTTCCATCTGATCAGAGAAATACCACAGAACCAGTGCCAATGTCAGAAACATATTCTACAAATTTACTCACTTAAATGTTTAATGAATATTTGGAAGGCATTTTCAAACCACAAGAAACCTTTTCAATTATCTTTTTCTTTTTCAATTGCCACTAATATTTAAAAGAGAATCGGTTTTTATAATTGGCTAATGCCTATATCTAGCTAATAAGAAAAGAAAATGTTTTACTAAGTGAAAAACCAACCAAAAGAAACACTGGCAACTTTAGCATCATTGGAAAAAAATCTTTTTTTTTTTTTTTTTTTTTTTTTTTGGAAAAAAATCTTTAAGTGTTGTTGTATATTGCTTGATCTGAGTAACATTTAGGGCTCCTTTATATTGGACAGTTACTATTCCTATTAAGTAGGAAGCTTAGATCTACTTCTCTAATGTGAAAATGCTCTAAAGAGTTATTTCCAGGAAAGAAAAAAAAAAAAACCTGGTATTTAAAAATCAACAGTCAGTTTCATGGTGGGAGATGAAATTTGGCTAAATATTTTAACCAGTGCATAATTCTCTTTGAATAGAACACTGCATAACTTAGATTTCATTTACATCACCAACTGCATTCATACAGTATGATCTACTTTTAATCCTAAAAAATACAATTAAATGCAAATTAAAATGAAGAATTATAATATCTGAAGAACGTTCTGATAATTTTAGGTTTATAATACGGTACAGTATAATAACATTTGCAACAAATTAGAAGTGTTCTAATGTATTAATCTTAAAAAAGTCCCTATGTTTTTACATTTGAAAGTCTATAATTCTTACAAAATTAATGCATTTCTGAAGGAAGCTAGCAATTACTAAAATGATATATGGATCATTAGCTAGCAGTTTGAAGCAAGCTGTTTTAGTTCTATAATTAAACAAGAGATTTAAAGTGAAAATATCTATTAAACAATTAATAAAACTAGGCTTCAAATGTAGACTGATTTTTGTCCTAATGGGAATTGTAAAACAGGAAAGCCATGCTTAAACTAAACTGAAACCTCCTCTCTTCCCTTTTCCTCTCCCTTCGCCATGATTTATTTCCTAAAAACTATCTAAATAAAATCTTTAATCCCAGGGTCTGATAAAGAATAAAAGAGCCAATGCAACATCTTGTGGAACACCAGGACTGAGAACTCTTGTTGCTACCATTGCACAGAGGCATTCTGGCGTCAGATACATAGTGATTTGTATGGTGGCATAATCATTGGCTCCTGGCCAGGCATTATGTTTCAGAGGACACTATTGTCAAGAACCATTCAACTAGAAATCTGCACTGTATGCACTCAAAAGTTGAGATCATCTGCCTTCCCATGTCAGGAAGAATTTTGTGCTGGCAATTGACTCATAGACTCTTCACACTCACTAACACTTGGTTCAATGACTCTGATGGAATTAGCTGGATAACCAAACTAGTGGCATTGACAAGACAAGGCCTCAGTCTCTCGGGACTTCGGTTCAAATTGTGAATTTTAAAATGTCTTAAAATGCAGAGTATTATGGAAATGCTGGATGAAATCTTCAGATACATTAGACGTGGATTTGGCCATCTAAACATTATTGTGCTAGTTGTCTAGCTAATAGGGAAGTGGATAGGGACAATAATAATTTTTATAGATCCCCAGGTATAGAGCAATCCAAAGGGAGATATCCCCTTGTGAAATAACATCTAGAGATAAAAGAATAGATTTAATCTCACATTTATGGGGAATCTTGGTAACTTACTTTGCTCTTAACAAGACTAAAAGCTACCCCTGCTTTAAGCTTTGATGTCTTAAGGACACACCTCCAGAAAGATGGCCTCACGTGCTTACTAGGTCAGGGCTAAGTGCTCTCTGCTCATTTATACATTTCAGAACTAAAGCAGCCCTGTGCCTTATTTTACAGATGAAGGCACTGCAGAAAGTTGGGATACCTAGATCCTCCTATGACTGGTTTCCTTTCTTCATTCAAGGTCTAGTTCAAACGCCACATCCTCAAATCCTGATATGAAGTAGCAACCTCACCAAAATCAAAATTATGATTGCCCCTTCCCTTTTCCAGAGCATTACTTGCTTACTTGTTTCACTTATTTTTAAATTATCTATCATAAGAACAGAACCTTTTAAAAATAATATTTGTTGTTTCCCTAGTGCTTCATAAGAACAGAACCTTTTTAAAAAAATATTTGTTGTTTCCCTAGTGCTTCATAAGAACAGAAGCCTTGTTTCTTGTTTCTCTGTTACTTAGAAGATCTAGAAGATGCTCAAAAATATTAACATTCCAAGAAAATCAAACCGCACTAATCTAATGCTGAAGCTGTTATAATTCATGTTGGTTGAGAATGGGAGAGGACCATAAATGATTCTCAGCTCAGTGAAAGTTATAAGCGTTAATTCTAGAAAAAAGAGAACAATTGACACTAGTTTCTTATAACATGGCGCCAAACATCTCTTCTCCACTCCTTTTGAGGATAGAAATCATGAGCTATAGGTTCTTTCTTTTTGTTTAATATCAATTTGTTAAATATGATTTGGAACTGCAATAAAAATGGAACTAAAATATTACAGGCTCTTTCCAGACCCTACTTTTCTCTCTCTCTCACTCTCTCTCTCTCTCTATTTACATTCCTTAAGAACTTGAATGCATGCTACTTTTTTCCTTCCTGTTCATCATTCTTTGTTTTTGTTCTATTGTTAGTGTTATATAAATTTGTCCCACATTGAAGAATTTAGATTACAGCAGACCAGAATATAACCCATAAGGACTATGTATGTAGTCCAGCAATGAGTTGGAGAATTTGAGTAGCATTAAACAAATTAAATAGTAAAAGAGGTCACCCTTAGGTCTATGATAGCTCAGATGTAGAAATCCACAATATAAAAGTACAGTATTATCACAATACTTGCTAGTTCAATTCATTTTCCTTCAAAGTATCAGTTAGAATAGAAAAGTGGTTAAGTTTGTGAGGGATGTGGTCTTCTTTGCCAATACAACACAATGAAAGAAGACATAAAGTGATTGTCTTCAGCAACCCCGGGTATGCATTTTAGCACTAAGTTCTTAGGAGAAGTGCTTAGGGACCAGAAACATCAAAGGATCAGTGTTCTTGGAAAGTGATTTAATTTAAAATCACTGAAAAGCACTGTGCCTGGGTGGCTCAGTGGTTGAGCATCTGCCTTTGTTTGGCTCAGGTTGTCATCCCGGGGTCCTGGGATCAAGTCCCACATCAGGCTTGTCGAAGGAAGCCTGCTTCTTCCTCTGCCTGTGTCTCTGCTTCTCTCTCTGTGTCTCTCATGAATAAATAAATAAAATCTTAAAAAATTAAAATCACTGGAGACCAAAGGATAACTAATATTCTTAATAATCATGATATTCATACACTGTATGTGCTATTGGTTGAGATAAATGCTGATGAATTGCCTAACTTATAGTTTCGTTTTTTTAAGATTTTATTTAATTACCTAACTTACCATTTCTACTTCGAAAGGTTCACTGTGCAAACTTAGCACATCAATAATATTTCTCTAGTGTTCTCTCTGAATGATGTCAGTTGGAGGATCGTCCCCACTTCTGGTGACGTCAATGAAGTGGTATTACAATGCTTGCGAGACTGTTAATTCCTTACCACTGGTGTCACCAACAACTGTAGTGTTTGTCTACTCCTAGCAGGACATTCTAAATTTATAAGCTGTGGTAGGTTGTAGGTATGTGACCAAATAACATTCACATCCAAGACTACAGAGGATAACGTAGCATTCTAGAAAGGAGAGTTGGGCTAACTTCACCTATCGTTGTTTAGGGGCTGAATAATTTTATTCCAGTGGGTGATTAAACACACAGTAAACAAGAATAACAGGGACGCCCAGGTGGCTCAGTGGTTGAGCGTCTTCCTTTGGCCCAGGGCATGATCCTGGAGTCCCAGGATCGAGTCCCACGTACGACTCCCTGCATGGAGCCTGCTTCTCCCTCTGCCTGTGTCTCTGCCTCTCTATCTCTCATGAATAAATAAATAAAATCTTAAGAAAAAGAATAACAAATGTATGCAAGTTCTAACTGGAATCTAAATAGTGATCTTTATCAAAATGTTCCTTTACTAAAAGAATTTTTTAGTTAATGGAGGCAAGGCTGCTTATTTGGATTCCTTTAAATTCCAACATGGGAGCATTGGTTATAGGAACTGTATTTTCATGTCTCCTTGACTCTAACTAGCATATTAAAAATATTAAGTAACAGGATCTTTTGCTTCCTACGGTTTACATTTTTTCCTAACTAAAAATGCATTTATCTTACTTAAAATACATTGTCAAGGAAACACACACACACACACATATATATATAGTCCTGAATTGAAGAGTGCCCTCCCCCAACTCCTGAAAATTCATTTTTCAGCCAGAACCTCAGAGTATGATCTTATTTGGAAATGATATCCAAATAACACATCCTAGTATGTAAGATGTAAATGAAGATGGGGCTATTCTGGATTAGAGTGGTCGTTAAAGAAGAGGACAGAGATGCAGACAGAGCAGCAGGGAGAATGGAGACAGAGACAGAGATTGGACTGATATGTCCATGCATCACGATCTGCAAGAACTGCAATCACCAGAAGCCAGGCAAGTGGCACAAAACATCTTTCTTCTGAGTCCCCAAGAAGGAACCAACTCTGCAGATGATTTAATTTTAGACTTCTGGTCTCTACAGCTAGGAGCAATACATTTCTGTTGTTTTAAAGCCACACTGTTTGTGTAATTTGGTATGGCAGTCCTAGGAAGCTGATATTCCTGCTAATACCTTCAATAAAGTGGTATGTTAAATATGCATAAATACAGAAGGGTTCATTTGAATTCTTATGAAAATATTACCAATATATTTTGCAATATTCCAATATTTACAATATATAAGTTTTAGTGACCCCAATATATAATGACCAGCTTATTTCAGTTAATATCCAGTTTGATATATTTTTAAAAAATATTTTATTTATTTATTCATGAGAGAGACAAAGAGAGAGAGAGGCAGAGACACAGGCAGAGGGAGAAGCAGGCTCCATGCAGGGAGCCCAATGTAGGACTCGATTCCAGGCCTCCAGGATCATGCCCTGGGCTGAAGGCGGCGCTAAATCGCTAAGCCACCAAGGGCTGCCCTCCAGTTTGATATTTGAACAAGCTGACAAATAATAGCTATTTCATTAGCATCTAAATTATGCTAAAGTTTTATTGTTTTTTATTCAGGTGAATTATTAAACTGACATCTAGATTTATAGAAGTGTGAGTGGGCCTACCTAATAATCTAATGTTGTTTAAAATTCTTATCCTAGAATTTATAAAAAGCATGAACTATAAACTGTCATTTATTCTTCATGTCAAAAATGCCATAGTTCTTCTTTATGTGGGGGCAGCATGATACTAATAGACCTCTGTAAAAAGAAATACAGCATTCTCCCTGTTTCACAAACACCCATTTAACATACAATTTCTACAACATGTAAAATTACATAAAATTTTTTTTAAATGATGTGGTCCAAATGAATTTAAGTGCTATGGCCTCTAACAGTGCTATCTACCTCTCCCCGATTATTTAGGGCCTTCAGCCAGTACTCCCCTTGTGAGCTAAAAACCCAAGGACAAGGCTCCAAATTGAGTTCTATAGGGCTGTACATCTCATTATTTGACTCTTTTGATTGCTCAAAATACCACTTACTGATTATATCTTCAGAAGTTTTAGTTTTTGTAGATCTGGGACACTACCTTGTTTTTACATTTTTTCTTTTTGTATTTAGCAGAATATTAAAAGTGTTATTTGGCTTCTTTTAGGGTCTTTTAATGGCGAACAAGCACAATTTAAAGGAACTATAGAAGGCCCGGACAGACATCTTGGCTAATATATATATTTTTTCTAAAAGTAAGAAGTAGCCTCATATCCAAGATGAAATGTAGGTTGTCTAAGTTAAACAAGCCTTCAGACCAAGCCCCAATCACAAGTATGGTTGGAAAACACAATTTACCTAGATGAAAGTACTTCTAAAAACATTAGGAATGTTATACCCCAATACCCTGACTTGGAGTCCAAAGTACAGAGAGGCCAGTCTTGAAGAGATTTGTGGGAACGGCTTTTGTATAATGTAACACAATTTTATTTATATGTGTATATGTCCCTATATATGGATATATATGCAAATGTCACACATCACATATGATATATATATATATATATATATATATATATATATATATATATATATGTGAACTACATAAAGAAAGCTCACAAAGTTTCTAAAGAGTTATACCTCTCTGACCTGAAAGTTCAAAATTAAAAGAAGCCTCTTGGCCTCCAACTTTTTGTGTATAGAAAAAAGGCTGAAAACCTACTCTGCTGTCATCATGGGCAATTTCCTGTTGAAACGAAGAATGGTATAAAGGACAGAACCCAAATCCCAGAGGCTGGAGCTGAGAGGAGCTGAGAACAGTGAATTAGGGAACTGCTCTAGGGAGCAGAACTAGATGTGAGATAAGGAGCATCTCTTTCTCAGGGTCTCGGGAGCTAGCGGCACATGCCCCTTTGGATCTCAGAATTGCTCTGAACCAGTGACTGCGATGTGCTTTCTGTCCCCACCGGCTCGGTGTTCCAATGGCAGCATTTTCTGCGGTTATTCTCTGCTTGTCTCACCATCGCATACTGATGTGTGGGGCAGGTAACCTGTATTTTTAGTTCACAGTTTCCCAGAATAAGAGGAGCACATCCCAATAAACCTCATCTATGAGGTCCTGGACTTTGAATCTGATCCTGTAATTTTTGCAGGGACGTTACTGGTCTCTACCTTCGAGGCAGCAGGAGCCAGAGTAGTGGGAACACTCTGACAAGGTCTTCACTCAGGATGAGAGGGAGGCAGCCCCTCATGGTAAGATGCCCATTTTGTATTAGAAATGACTGCTCAAAAAAAAAAAAAAAAAAAAAAAAAGAAAGAAAGAAATGACTGCTCAATTCACCTGAAATATATGTTGACATGGAGAAAATACATATGTCACACCTTTTTCTTTTTTCCTCACCCATGAAATATGGTATATTCAGCGATATCAAAAATGCATACAGGAATTCAATTTAAAAATTAATTTATTCCTTTTTGGATTCAACAAACATTTATTGAGCATCTGTGCTTCTAAAGGCACTATTTCAGGTATAAGAGATAGAGCCGTAGGCAAGCAGACCAGGTCACAGTTGTCACTGAGGTCCCCATCTGATGGGAAAGGGGAGACAGACAAGAAAGAAGGAGACAAATAAACCGGTGACGTACATTTGGATGGTGGGAATGCAATGAGGAATCGTTTAGTAGGGGTGAACTTTTGCTTTTTGTTTTGTTTTATGTTTTTATTTTTATTTTTGTTTTTTTTATAAATTTATTTTTTATTGTTCAATTTGCCAACATATAGAATAACACCCAGTGCTCATCCCATCAAGTGCCCCCCTCAGTGCCCATCACCCAGTCACCCCCACCTCCTGCCCACCTCCCCTTCCACCACCCCTAGTTCGTTTCGCAGAGTTAGGAGTCTCTCATGTTCTGTCTCCCTTTCTGATATTTCCCACTCATTTTTTCTCCTTTCCCCTTTATTCCCTTTCACTTTTTGTATATTCCCCAAATGAATGAGACCATATAATGTTTGTCCTTCTCTGATTGACTTATTTCACTCAGCATAATACCCTCCAGTTCCATCCACGTTGAAGCAAATGGTGGGTATTCCATTATCCATCATCTGTCGTTGGACACCGAGGCTCCTTCCACAGTTTGGCTACTGTGGACATTGCTGCTAGAAACATCGGGGTGCAGGTGTCCCGGCGTTTCATTGCATCTGTATCTTTGGGGCAAATCCCCAGCAGTGCAATTGCTGGGTCGTAGGGCAGATCTATTTTTAACTCTTTGAGGAACCTCCACACAGTTTTCCAGAGTGGCTGCACCAGTTCACATTCCCACCAACAGTGCAGGAGGGTTCCCCTTTCTCCACATCCTCTCCAACATTTGTGGTTTCCTGCCTTGTTAATTTTCCCCATTCTCACTGGTGTGAAGTGGGATCTCATTGTGGTTTTGATTTGTATTTCCCTGATGGCCAGTGATGCGGAGCATGTTCTCATATGCATGTTGGCCATGTCTATGTCTTCCTCTGTGAGATTTCTGTTCATGTCTTTTTCCCATTTCATGATTGGATTGTTTGTTTCTTTGCTGTTGAATTTAATAAGGGGTGAACTTTTGATTGGCCAGAGAAGAACCTCTGAGCCGGTAACATGAAGCTGATCCGGGCACTCTGCAAAGCTGGCTATAGTATTGTTCCACACAGAGCAAATAACAACAGAAGAGGCCCTGCATGAGGAATAACCATGGTTTATTTGAAAAATGGAAAAAAGGCCAGTGCGGTCAGACATAGGCATGGAAAGCAGGGAAGAAAAATGACAGGAGACGGGGTTTGAGTGTTGGGGGGCAGGAGCCAGGTCACAAGGTGGGAGCTTGGATTTTACTCTACTTGCACTGAACATATTCTTTAAAGTAAACTGGAGTCTGAAAAAGGCTATATTGATGGTAATTTGATAACACAGGCACTCATTTATTCACACAAACTCCAAACTTTGAAGGCAGCAGAACCTGTGGGAGATCAAGGGGCTTGATCTAGGATTGTCCACTGGCCAAAGCTCAGGCATTGGAATTCTTTGTCCCCTGCCCTTGATGCAGTTGGTCCGGGTGTCTCAGTTGACTGTGATTTCACCTGCCTTCATCTGTGGAACTGAGAAGGGGTCCCTGACTTCAGGACACTGTCCCATTAGACCTACCTCTCTCAGATTTGCCTAGATACTTAATGACCTCCCCAAAACAACGTTATTAGCAGAGAGTTTTTCCAAGTCTTCTGCTCAGATGTGAATTTCTTAAATGAATGAATGAATGAATGAATAAATAAATAAATAAATAAATAGCAGGGATGAAGTCTGTTTCCAGACCTAGCCAAATGCCTTTCAAACATAAAGCAACTATGTGCCTGTTAAGTTAGGACTCTTACCACTTAGTGCTCTGAAAACAAATGCCCAAGCTTCAGTCACAGCAGGGAAAGCAATGTTCAGGAAGCCACCTAAAAATTTTCAGAGAGCAATTTTCATGCATTAGTGCATCATATCTATGCATCACTTAAGGGACAACCGAGCCTCAGGAAGTGGGGGGAAAACTATTGAGGTGCCTTAGTGTTATTGTTACCGATATTTCTTGAGCACATACTATGTGCTAGGCACCCTGCCAGTTACTGAGACTTGAATGGAGAACAAGACCAATTCTTTGACATCAAGGAGCTTTTTTATTATAATAACAACACTTAACCTTTATTGTTTCTTACATTCCAGGACTGTTACTAAGTGCATGAACTCATTTAGTGGGGAATCTTGACAATAAACATAGAAGTAAACATAGAGTAAGAGGTAATAATAAGGGGTGTGAAGAAAAATAAAGCAGTGGATGCTAGAGAGATGAATAGCGGTGGCCTGAAGATGCCTGTCTTAATCCCCAGAACTCATGAATCTGTTTTCCCTTACATAGCAAAAGGGACTTTGCAGACACAGTTAATGATTATCCAGATGGATCTGATGTAATCACAAGGGTCCTTATAACAGGGAGGGAAGGAGGGCAAAGTCAGAGACGTAAGATGGAAGGATGGAAGCAGAGAGAAGATGCTTTGCTGTTGGCTTTGAAGATGGAAGAAGGGGGCGTAAGCCAACAAATACAGGCAACCTTAGAAGCTGGAAAAGGCAAGGAGATGAATTCTTCCCTGGAGCCTCCAGGATGAACACAGGCCCATTGATGACTTGATACTAGTACAGTGAAACCGAGTTTGGGTTTCGGACCTCCAGGAATGTCAGATAACACATTTGTGCTGTTTTAAGCCACCAAGTTTATGGCAGTTGGTTGTAGTAGCAATTTAGAAAAAACACCCCCAAACCCCAATACCCATGGTTACAGGAAGGTGAGTGACAGAGGATGGGCAGCAACGTTCTCTTAGCCAGAGCCCAGATTACATCGGGCCTTGTGCACTTGCCAAGCACGTTGAGTTTGTTCCAAGAAATGACGGGAGATTCCAGGGAAGATGTGAGCGGGGAGTGATGCGATCTTGTACCTTTTGAAAGGAGCAGCGTGATTGCCAGGTGGAAAGCTGACGCTGGGCCGGAGGAGGCAGTACGGGCGGAGGGGAAAGCGGAGATGGGCTGGGAGGCTACAGAAGTGGTCGGGTGAGAGGTGCAGAGGCACAGGCTGGGAAGACACGAGGCTGAAGGGAAACCCCTTGGCAGATGCCACCGACAGGACTTGCCAGTGGATTGGAGGGGAGTCCCGAGACAATAGGAAGAAATGAAAATGACATGAAGGATTTTGAGGACACTCTCTGCTGAGATTTGGAACATTCTGGGAGGAATAGGTTTATGACGGGAAATCCTGAGTTTGGTTTCAGATATACTACGTGTCAGATGGTTACCGGACAGCCAAGCGGTCATGTCAGGTGGGCAGCTGGACGTAGAGCCTGAAGTTCGGGGAGTGGTTGGGCCTGGTGACAACAGTACCGCAGGCCGCAGTGCGGTGCGGATGCTTGTGTAGACGGAGCCCCTGGGCCGGGCAGCCTTGAGGGCCCTGGGAAGGGACAGCCCATCAGGAGCAAAGCCTGGAGTGCAGCCACCACCTGCCACCTCAGGCAACACCACAGGCCATGCTGTTGACAGGCCTGTTGAAGCTTGACAAATGGCAACTCGGTGCTTGCAAAGGTCCTAGGAAGTGGCCACTGCCTTGGCCCATTGGCCCGGCTCTCAGGGAGCTGGGTGTGGAGGGTCCCACAGCTGTGAACACAGGACGCTGACCCCAGAGGCACCCCTCGTTCTGCGAGGGCACCGCCTGCCTCCCCCGGAGCTGGGCCTGAGCCTGAGCCTGCAAGGGGCTTAGCAGCACCCCTGTTCCCAGAAACAGATCAAACGGGGACTCTGCCCTGCTTTAGCTTGGAAGCTTGGCTATTTGTTTCCGGAGCATTCCACAGTAAGAGTCCCAGCTTAGCCCGCACACAGGGGCCTTACGTCTGGGAGGGATTTGTCTAGGCCGCCAGTCTCCCTCCCTGATAGTTTGAAATCCGAGTTTGAACAGAGCCTTGAGACACTCCTGCTACCCCCAGCTGTCCTCCGGGCTTTGCAGCGTGGCCAGGCCGGGACAGGGGGAGGGCCTGCGGGTCTGCAGTCACTGGTTAGCCCGGGCACCCTGGAGTTACGGTCACAGCTCTACAAACGGAATTTGCTCTTTCACTCCCTTCCCCCTAACTTTCCAATACCATGATTCTGACCTTATATAAAGGCTGCTGTTATTACCCCCCCACCCCAAGCTCCTCTTCCAGGGAACTCAGTTTCCCCCCGTTTCATTGTCCCAATTTGTCAGCAACCTGTCAGTCCACCGCTCAGAGCAGCGGTTCTCCGGCCTGGCTGAACACTGGAGTGTCTGGGGAGCTTCACAAACCCCCGAAGCCTGGGTCCCATCCCCGGAGATTCCAACTTCATGGTCTTCAAGTGTAGTCTGGGCATCTGGACTTTTTTTTTTTTTTTTTTGACTCCCGGGGTAACGCTCACGTGCAGCCAGGACGGAGAACCGGGGGCCTCCAGCCTCGGTGCGCTTCAAGTGAACCGTCAGCTCATCCCTGAGCGCGGTGATCAGGAGAGAGGGAAGGACGGGCCCCGGGGGCTCTCCATCGCCAGGTAACACCACGGTAGGGCGGCAGCCTTCAGGGGCCAGGCCCGGCTGCCTGCTGTCACCGTCCAGGGAAAGGAAGGCTGCCGAGGACATCTTGGGGGACACTGAACGTCAAAGGCACCTTTTTTTTTGTTGTTGTTCTATTTTCCCCCGTTCCACTGTCGTCAACATACCTGGTGCATTAGCTTCAGGTGTGCAACGTGGGGAGTCAACAGCCCCATCCGCTGGGGCTCATGGTAAAGGGCCGCCTTTTAGTCCCGCGCTCAGGTGAGGCCAGTTGAGGCCAGGTGAGGCCCGACCCACGTAAACCACACTTAGCCCCGCCCCCCCCCTCCCCTCCTCGGGCTCCAAGGACGCGCTCCCCCGGGGCGGCAGCTCGGCAAACGGGGGAGACGGCCCGCCAGGCCCGGGCGCCCCGCGGGGGCAAGGAGAAGCCTGGGGGGCGGGCTTGGGGGGGCCCGGGGGGGCGGGTCACGGCGCGGGGTCCTGGGGGGCGGGGCGCGGCGGTCCAGGGGGGCGGGGCGCGGCCTCCCGCGGGCCCAGGTGCGCGCCCCGCCTCCTCCCCCGGGCCCGCCCCGCGCCGTTGCCTTGGCAGCGCCGACGCCGCCCGGGCCGCGGGAGCGCGGCCTCCACCTCCGCCGCGAGGCCTCCGCAGACCCCCCGCTCCCGCCCCGCCTGCGCGTCGGCCATGCCCCGGGGGCGGCGCGGCGGCCGGGTGAGCGCCCTGGAGGGCGGCCCGGAGGAAGCAGCGGCCCCGGCGCCGGCGGCGGGGGTGTCCCAGCTACAGCCCCCCGCGGCGGCCGCGCAGACCCTGCTTCGGGGCATCTTCGAGATCCGGCGGAGCAGCTGCGACGTGGTGCTGAGCGAGCGCGCCCTGAGGTGGCGGCCCATCGTCCCCGAGCGGCCCGCGGGTCAGTGCTCCCGGCTCCCCGGGCTACCCCCCCCCGCCCCTGCGCCCCGGCTCCCTCCCGCACCCCTCCCCGCACCCAGCGCCCCAGGTCCCTCCCGCACCCCGCGCTCCCCTGGCTCCTCCCCACACCCCTCCCCGCCCCCTGCGCCCCGGCTCCCCGCCCCCCCGCCCCCCTCCCGCGCTCCCTCCCGCTCCCCGCGCTCCCCAGGCTCCTCCCCACACTCCTCCCGGCACCCTGGGCCCCTGCTCCCCGCCCCTCTCCCGCGCTCCCTCCCGCTCCCCGCGCTCCCCAGGCTCCTCCCCACACTCCTCCCGGCACCCTGGGCCCCTGCTCCCCGCGCACCTCCCGGCACCCTGCGCCCCTGCTCCCCGCCCCTCTCCCGCGCTCTCTCCGGTTCCCCGCGCTCCCCAGGCTCCTCCCCACACCCCTCCCCGCACCCTGCGCCCCTGCTCCCCGCCCCCCTCCCGCGCTCCCTCCGGTTCCCCGCGCTCCCCGCGCACCTCCCGGCACCCTGGCCCCGGCTCCTGCCCCGCGCTCCCCCCGCACCCTGCGCCGGCCCGCAGGCTCCTCCCCGCACCCACCCCGCGCCTCCCCGGCTCCTCGGCCCCCAGCCCCCCTCCGGCTCGGGCCCAGAGCTCCGTACCCCCTGCCCCGCCCCCGGCCGTTCCCTGCAGCGAAGTCTCACTCAGCTGCGGTGTTGCGACCCAGAAAACAAAGACCTGGGCCCCGGGGGTGGGGGGGGGGGCTCTTCCAAACTCGGGCAGTCCGGGCCTGGCCCCCCCCCCCCCCCGCCGAGGGCGCGCCCGGGTCGGACCCAGCCCCTCCCCCGCCCCTCCCCTCCGCTCCCCGCCCCGGCGCCCCGGAGCTGTCGTCTGTCCGGACACCCGGAGTCCAGGGACCGGCGTGGTTAGGGAGGTCGCGGTACCGCATTTACGACACAACTATTTCGAGTCTTAGAGACGGTTTCTGGAAAACCCTTGGGGCGGGGGCGCCGCTTGTCCCGGCTGAAAACCCACTGAAGAAAATTAAAACAAACGGGGCCTCCCCGGGTTGGGCCCCAGACACCCCGCGCTCCCGGCATCGCAGAAACCTGTTTCTGCTTTAAAGTTTCTTTGCAAAGCGCAGCCGACCCCCCCCCCCCGCCCCCGCCTGGTGAACTCTGTGCCGGGTCCACGGTCCTTGCTCACACGCAGCTTAATTTAAAAAGTTTTCCGGTGTTTTGAAGACCCAGGTGGGCTGTTTTATTGAGGCCCTACGTTAAGAGCGAGGGATACCTGACTGCTGAGGCCAGGACTTCCAGTCCTGTGTTGAATAGCAGTGGTGGGGGTGGGGGGCACATCCCTGTCTCCTTCCTGATCTAGGGGAAAGGCTCCCAGGGCTTCCCCGTTGAGAATGACATTTGCTGTGGGCTTCTCGTAGATGGCTTTGAAGATGCTGAGGAATGTTCCCTCTATCCCTACACTCTCAAGAGTTTTGATCAGGAATGGATGCTGTGTTTTGTCAAATGCTTTCTCTGCATTAAAGGCATCCGAATTGGCAAAGAAGAAGTCAAGCTCTCCCTCTTCGCCGATGACATGATACTCCACATAGAAAACCCCAAAGCCTCCACCCCAAGATTGCTAGAACTCATACAGCAATTCGGCAGCGTGGCAGGATACAAAATCAATGCCCAGAAGTCAGTGGCATTTCTATACACTAACAATGAGACTGAAGAAAGAGAAATTAAGGAGTCAATTGCACCCAAAAGCATAAGATACCTAGGAATAAAGCTAACCAAAGAGGTAAAGGATCTATACCCTAAAAACTACAGAACGCTTCTGAAAGAAATTGAGGAAGGCACAAAGAGATGGAAAAATATTCCATGCTCGTGGATTGGCAGAATTAATATTGTGAAAGTGTCAGTGTTACCCAGGGCAATTTACACGTTTAATGCAATCCCTATCAAGAGCGAGGGATATGGACGTAGAATTCTGGTTTTAAGTCCCTTTGAGTTTGGGAGGATGTCGAGGTGTGTAAGTTCCCCAGAGCTCAGCTTAGCCTGAGTCCACTTAACCTGACAATGAAGGCGAGATTCTACGGAATTGAAGTGAGATCTTGCTCAGTGAGAGGTCATACAAGGCGGTGTTGCAGGGCCAGTGCACAAAAAGTTAAATCATGACATCAGAAAGGAAAATGTCTTAAATGGAGTGGTGATAGAGGAAAGGTAGGCTTACCTGTGTTCCTGGAAGTAGAATTTAAAGACTATAAAAGCTGAAAGTTTTTTTTTTTTTAATTTTGCTCCAAAGCCAATTGTTTTTCTTTCGTCTAGGTGTGTTACTTTTTTTTTCTTTTCTTTTTTTTTTGTCACTTTTTTCTTACCACTAGTGTGCAAACAGCTTCAGGCCCTTAAAATTGAAGTACAGAGTCCTCACTGCTTCCTAAAAACTTCTGTTTATAGAAGAAACAGATACTTTGCTTAGTAAACTGAGTGGGAGAAGGAAAGGTGTTAGGAGACAAGTGTAACAGTGGGAAATAATCTCTGGTGTGGAGTTAGTTTAGCTGTGAATGCTGAAAGAGCCAGGAAATCGGTCCCGATAATAGAGGAAGAGCTCTATCAGTTACCATCCGTGGGGAGAGGTGCTGTGGAAGGAAGATGGAAGGTGGTGGGGGAGACCGTGTCCATTGCTCCCTGGCCAGGGCCTGGCTCTTTCAGGAAAGGGTGGGGTGGGATGAGGTCACTAGGCATTATTAGATCATACACAGGAATGTTTGCAAGACTACTCAGTTTTCTTTTTAAGATTTTATTTATTCATGAGAGAGGCAGAGAGAGGCAGAGACCTAGGTGGAGGGAGAAGCAGGTTCCCTGGAGGGAGCTCAATGCAGGCCTAGATCCCGGGACCCTGGGACCACACCCTGAGCCACCCAGTCATCCAAGACCGCTCAGTTTTTATTTTTTTTATTTTATTTTATTTTTTGACCGCTCAGTTTTTAAACCCCAGAGTGCCTTCCTTAGTAGCTTTTAAAAGTAGATTTTATTTTTTTAGAGCAATTTGAGGTTCACTGCAAAATTGAGCAAAAGGTATAGAGACTTCCCGATGCCCCCTGCCCCCTATACAGGCACAGCCTCCCCTGTTACCAACATTCCTCACCGGAGTGGTACGTTTGTTACAGTTCATGAACCTGCATGGACACGTCATCACCCAGAGTCCAGAGTTTAGATTTCACTCTTGATGGTGTTGTACATTCTATGGGTTTTGACAAATTTATAATACTGTGTGTTTCGGGTTCTCCAGAGAAACAGAACTTTGGCTATATATTTGAGGAGATCTGTGGGATTATGGAGGCTGAGCTGTGCCACTGGATGTCATCTGCAAGCTAGAGAACAAAGAAGGCCCGTGGTATTATTGAGACCAAATCTGAAGGTCCGAGAAGCAGGGAAGCTGATGCTGTAACTCAGACTAGATCTAGACGGGGGGAAAAGGGTGTCAGAACATCTGTCTTGTTTACTGTCACTCCTGAGGAGTGCCTGACACATAGTTGTTGAGTGAATTTGTTAACTGGTCTCATGAACTTTAGTTTTGCTTATTGCATCGTACTCTTTAGTATACTGCTACTTAATAGTGAGGTTTCATCACCTGCAGGAGTATCCCCTCCATTTTTTGTGAAAAGTATCGGAACTCTTCTATAAAAAAAGAAAAAAAAAGTTCTTACGCTAACGTTGGCCTACGTTGGGTGTCTTGACCAGAGGTTCCATCTTGCTCAGCCGCAGGGTGCTAAGCACTGACCTGTGCATGGATTGACCAGGATGCTACCATTATGATGTAAAATACGTGCACAAAAGGGCATCATCTGTTCAGAACATGTTGTTTATTGTCTGCAATGTCACCTAGTGATCTTTCTATTGGAATTTTAAAATCTGGCCGTTTTACTTGTGGGATCCTGAGTTTACTCATGTGACTATAAAGTAATTACCCAGTTAGCTGTGATCTAGAAAGGAGCAAAATCCCGAAGAAAGGGGGAGTGGGATCAGGTGAGTTCTTTGAGGCCAGACAAGTCTGGGTCAGGGGACCCTGTCTAGGCAAAGCCGACTGAGCGTAGTGCCCCAGTGTGGGTAGCCCACAACACAGTGCCTGGAACTAGGGTGGAGGGTGTCGGAAATTAAGGGTGCACAGGGAAGGGGGCATGGGCAGATGTCTTAGCCCTTCACTTGTGCTGTTACTCAGATAGATTCAGTGTTTTTAAAAGCATCACCGATTGCCTCTCTGCGTTCATCTCCGCCAAGGACAGACTTCCTGGCGTGCTTGCTTAGCATGTAGTAAGCTTCTACTTGAGATGTTCAGTGAAAGCAGAAGATAGAAGCATTTTTGTGTATTCCCAAGGCAGGATCTGCTTACTGTACCTCGTGACTGGCTGGATAATGTTTTACCATAAAGGAAAAGCTACTGGTGTGGAGAGTTAGTAGTGGGTAGGATTAGGCTGTATTAAGCTCAAATTCTAATACATTTAAGAATGATCAATTTTGGAATTTCTATGACAGGAATACCAAATGCCCCCAAATCTCTCTCTGCCATTGCACACGGGAAGCATCACCATTTACTAACGAATAGCACCTTGAGGTATAAAAACAGGATGGGATCTTATCATAGGTTCCCTAGTCCACGAGAGTAATTAAGTAGTTAATTGACTACTCATGTTATTGGTAAGACTTCTCGTCAACAGTAGGCTATTAAGTTTTAGGCGAGTCAAGAATTATATGTGGATTTTTGAGTGCACGTGGGTCAGCACCCCCAAACCCTGCATTGTTCAAGGGTCAACTGTATGTAATTGTCAAAAGCCACCAACTCCGAAGTTGCTTTTTTCAAGAACATACCTATTTTCATAGACTTTGGGTATTAGGACATCATAAATAAGTCTCAGGTTTGAATGATCGGTGGGGTCAACCGTCTGATGTGTGTGTGGAACAGTTGTATTTTATAGCAGGAGCTACTCAGACCTAACGAATTTCTAATAAGAAACACGTGGGAGATACAGGCCCCTTCCTGCCCTTCATCAGCTTCAGGACATAGTGGACAGTCCTCTCAGCACCAGGCTTGTCTTTGGAGAAGAAACCATTTTCTGATGGAATATTGTTGGTCAAGTCTAGTCATCCCATTTTGTGTGATGGACAAAAGGACGAGCTTATCCTTGATTTCATTTACTGTAACTTTTAAGCAAATTTCAGGGCAAGGATTTTATGTGTCTGAGTAGTACCTGAATATTATGTTTTAAATACTAAGAAAAATGAGTTTCATATGTTACAGCTTAAAATGATCTATTTTTCATGGACTTACTAGTTCAGGTTACATAATTTCATGATTTGTTTTACCAAAGGGGTTGTTCCTACCCCCAACTCGGAGCTGAGTTGAATTAGAGCAGTTACCAGAAAGCGTTAGAGCACTGGGCTTCACCATAAAGTCTGGGAAGTGTTTCTTTTATGAGTGTTAAAATGATCCACTTTACACATATAAACATTTGCTCGAGACTTACCAGTGTGAGAGGTAATGTGGAAAAATGTGAACATGAGAAAAAAATAATTTCAAAACAACAAGAGTTAATGGTCGTTTGGGACTTAGCAGAGCTGGGTGCATTCTGAGTATTAATCTGCCTAAGCTGTTGGGGAACAGATGTACGTGAAACAGATCCCAGTCTTCTGCTGTGTACATCCAAAGTGAGACATCTGTCGGTGGACCTTGTGGTCAGAAATAATGGAAGCAGGGGTTAAACCCCAAAATGACCTGTTATGTGAATTATTGAAGGATTAATTACTCAGTAAAACCTGCTTTGATTTATCAGTCTACATGTTAAGAAGATACTTCTTAAAAAAAAAATTGTCAGGCTGTTCCTAAGGTGTAAAATTTGAAGGAATTTTTTAAAAAGATGGGTATGAAAAAATCAAGGTCACCAAGGAACTGCGTGTGCTGTTTATGAAGTTTTTAAAAGGCTTGGAAAGATCTGTTAACCTAGTATGTAGATCTTAAATAGTCCTGTGGTATAAAAGCTTCTTGTTAAAGTAAATCGGTCCGCACAGAAAAACAAATGTAGAGTGAATCTCTAGAGATGACTCTTGGCTTGTCCTTTCTGGGGTGACGGGATGTTCGGTATCTGAACCGCCCAGTACTGTTGTCACCCAGCCACATGTGGCTGTTACACCTGAAATGTGGCTAGTGTGGCTGAGTAACTGAATTTTTAATTTTAGTTGAATTGAATAGCTGCACATGGCTAGTGGTGATCACGGCGGCTAACACAGCTCTAAGGCATCCAGAGTTGCAATTGTTAATTTCCTGTGTTCCTGGGTGTCGGTTTTAATATTTATTTCTATAGGAAGGTACAGTTTTCAAATCATAATGTAAGTGATACGGTCCTACAACCGGCGCTGCCAATTTAAAGACAAAGCCACCGAGTGTAGAGATGGCAAAGTCCTTTAACATATTTTGTGAATCTCCCCCCACCCAACCCCCCCGGAAAGCTCTTGTTATTACAAACTAAGTGGCTGGTAAATAGTTCAGTTGAAGTCTTTTTTGTAAAATTACTGTATTGTTCCTCATGGTTGTTGTGATGTACTTGAATTGAGATTTAGCGGACTTAATCGGTTTCTTACTATAGACATAGTATATATGGGCTAAGTGGTCTAGCCTGTGTGCCCCAGCTCCCTAAGAGTCTGCATATTACTGTTATTCCTCAACCATGTGGCACCATCTGAGGGCAAGTACTCATAAAAACTTGATCTACTTTTATGTCCCCCCATCCTTTTGCCCTCTCCCCTCTAGGGGGATCTTTGGACCTAGAACGGGTGCATAAATATCTTTCTAGAAGTGGGGAACGGTGCTTACGCTGAAGCCAAGGGACTTAAAAACTGAGAGTTCAGTGTTTGGATCAAGGTCAGGAAAGCAGAGGGGTTGATCCAGCTGGAAGCAGGAGGACCTGAAGCGAAATGCAGAAGTCTAAACATGAAGCTAAAGGATCGCAGGGCCACGTAGTAGATAATGGGATTGACGGGTAGGCTGGATGCACGGGAGGATGTCCTTGCCTGGGCTGGACATTTTTGTGTCCTCTGTAATTTGGGAAAAATGGGCCATCCTTGTTTAAAGGAGTGGGGATGTGATGGACCTGCTGCGCTGGGATCTCGGTACTGCTGCACTCGTCCTGAACCTCAGGGCCTATCCTGCAGAGTCTGTTTCTTGGCTAGGTCATTCGATTACGTTTAAAATATTGACAAACCTACAAACATCGGTCCTCAACGTGGGCTTCTAGAAGTCTCCCATGTGACTGTATCCTGCCCACGTTTTGGAACAACTGTGCCTATGATGGGGGGTAGTACCTGCTGGGCGAGTGCTATCTGGTTGTGTGTGTAGTATGAGCGAAAGGAGGGAATTCTTAGTAGCTGTGGCTCTTCCCAGGCTCTGAAGTTTTCCAAAAGCAGTATGTGATGAAAGAGGCAAAAGAAAAGAGAGATAGATGGAGTTTGAAGGGAATTAAATCTTATGCCAACTTTTGGCACGTGAACCAGAAGCTGATTTCAGTGTGATCAATGGCTGAATCAAGAGGCAGGGAGGCAGGCAGGTATGCATACCAAAAATAAATAAATAAATAAATAAATAAATAAATAAATAAATAAATAAAATAAAAACAAAACTGGCATACTGCTATGCACTTATGGTAAGCCTAAAGATAAGTCTATAATAATATACCAGCTGGCATCAGGGAATTCCTATGTATATTCCAGGATTTTAATCAGAAACAGTGTTCTAGAAACTACTGCCACACAACAGTGTCCAGCGTTTGGAAACAGAGAATGTTGCTGGATGTTTGCTCTGCCAAGACCTGTGCCAAGTATCTTATCTTGTTTAATCTTCCCAGCGAGATTATGTAGTCTAGGTAGGATTTTTATCCCTAGGGCTCAGAGATGTTAAGTAACTCGTCCAAGGTCATACTAACCGTGGAGTTCAAAGCCAAGCATTCTGACCAGCGAGCTCATACTGTGCCCATGAGATTCTGGTGCTTCTTGGATCAAGCAAGAAGGAATTTCCCCTAAGAGTCTCTCTCGTGAGTGAGTGAGCAAGCGAGCATAATGGGTCAAACCAAAACCTCTAATAGAACAGTTTCATTGGACTTTTCTAGGCCTTTAAGACCCCTCTACCATGGAGATCACATTATTCTCTGGGTACTTCCGTTTCTCAGTCCAGGCTAAAAGAAAGACATAGGAATTTTTGAAGTTTAAAAAAAAAACCCAATATTTTTAGTATGGAAAACTTCCAACATAGCCAAATGTACAAAGCCTAGTAGAAGCCTCCATATACAACCCAGGGAAGGGTGAGGCTCTCTGTAACACGTTGGCCTTGAAATTGTTTAAACTCAGCCTTGTTTCATCTATGCTCTGGCTCTTTCCCTTATTTCTCTGGAATAGTTGGAAGCAATTCCTAGACCTCATAAATTGCATCTATAAACATTTCAGCATGTATCTCTAGGAGGTAAGGATTTAAAAAATAGGCACAATATGATCACAAGACCAGGCTTCCTAGTTAAAACGACAGCCTATATCCTCAAATATCCAGGCAGTGTTCATAGTCTCCTGAGTGTTTCTCTCTAAATAGGAATCAATGGTAATGAGGTTGGTTTTGCAGTTGGTTGCTGGGTCTTTAATATCTTCTAATCCACGATTCCTCGTTCTTTTTCCTTGCAGGTTGGTTGTTTTTCCTGAACAAACTGATTTGTCCGCCCTGTATGTAGTTTCCCATAGGAATATGAGAAGTTTCCTGGGGGGGGGGGGGGTGCAGGTGTCTGTGAAAGGTAAAAGTAGAGGGAGACAGGTAAGGAGGGATACCCTAGTGACTATGAGGCCAATCCGACACCTATAAAGGGGGGAATAAGGCAGGTGGGGACGGGGGAGCCTCAGCCCATGATGCATATCTGGTCAAGTCTTTGCTTACCTAGGGTGAGATTTGGGGGTGTATGGGGGGAAAAGATTGCCCATTAGGAATCCGCCTTGGGCAGCAATGGCCAAACCTCAACTGTGTTTAGTCATGGGAATGATGTGACCTCACTGATGACATTGAGGTAGATCCTGAAGGGACCAACAACTAACTTCATATGAAATGGGTTTCAATTTACAGCAATGCCGATTTCTTACTAATTCTCAAACTCTCCTACTCTGGCAATGTTCATGATTGGGAACCCCTCCAAGTTGACTTCCAAGTCCTTTCGACATTCCCTCAGCTGTCTCCCATAGTTTCCTTGCTTTCTGGAATTGCAAGATATTCCAGGCTCATCTTGAACATGTCATGCCTCAGGCATGGCATCCACCTGCCCATCAAGGAAGCTTTCGTTCCTTTTGTTGAATAGTGGTATTTAGAGGCCACAAATTGAGCCCCGGTATTTCCTTCTGTTTTACAGTTTGTTTTTTAAACCGAGCTGGGAAGTGTGTATTTTTTCTTCTAAAAAGAAAATGCGTCATGGCATTATGCTGATACTTCCAGTTTAAGTTCAGGACTAAAAGGTTTTTACTTTACCTCTTTTCTGTTCTTAAAATCCTGATTTTTTTTTTTTTAACCGCAACAATATCATTCATAGCTCAGTGACTTTATCTTATAACACCTGTAAATCACAGAATAACAACACCAGTGCTGCCATCAGTGGTGTAACTTCTGAAAGCCCCTTAAAATCATTCTGTAACTTTTTGTTGTTGCCATTAGAGTGCACACCACCCAGGGTATATGCCCTGTGTGGTCAAATTACTGTGTTTTAAAGACGCTTAAAATCATTCCTATCTCTGATGTCATATCCTCAACTCAATACACAGAATTATCTGTTTCATTTTGTTTTTGATTTTGGGAATTTTTAAAAACCCAATTTAATTTGATAATTATGTAAAAATATTTATAAGGTTCCAGAGTCAGACCTGCTAAACAAACTATATTCTGAGAAGCGTAACTTTCTGTCTGTATCCTTTCTACACATTTTTTTCCTTCCGATCATAGGTAAGATTATCTTTCATTTATTCATTTGTAAATACAAGCGAACATGTGTGTGTACATGTTTGCTTATGTGTATATATATTCTCCTTACCCAGCCCCTACCTACCTTCTTAAATTCATGGTAGCGTACCATATTTTTTCCACATTTATTTTTTTTTAATAATATACTTAACATGCTGTAGTGAGAGTCTGCATTTGCTTTTCTATCTACATAGTAATCTATTCTGTACTGTAGTTTATTGAACCAACTCTCCATTGAAGGATTTGGGTTATTTCTAGTCATTTTTGCTACTGGAAATAGTATTGTAGTGGAAAACCTTACATGTCCTTTTGTATTTGTTTCCAGTATATTTTTGGAGCAGATTCCTAGAAGTGGGATTGTTGACTCAAAGAATAAATACCTATGTAATTTTAAAATAGATTTTAGGTTTTAGAGCAGTTCTAGGTTCATAGGAAAATTAAGCAGAAGGTGCAAAGATTACCCATGTACTCCCTGCCTGCCTGTATAGTTTTGCTCAATATTTCCAAATCGCCTCGTGAACATTGTACTATTTGGCCCTTTTATCATTGTATGAGGACACCTGTTTCTGTGAAGTTTCTTCCAAAGAGTATATTGCCAAAGTTTTGAAAAACCTACCTGATAGATGAGAAATTATATTTCCCCGTAGTTTTAATTTCTCTTTTTCTCATTAAATCATTCATGCTTTTAGCTTATTTCTCTCAATATTAGGGAGCACCTAACCGAGCATGCTGGGTTTTCCCATAGGCTACAGAGATGCTATAATCTGACACAATTTCGGCTTCCAAGTATTCACAATCTGTAGGGAGACTTATTGGCAAAATTACTAGTGGTCTGTTTTATGTGCAGTTGAGATATTACAGGACATTATAAACACACATGGAAGTCAGTTATAACTGGAGGCATTTGTTTTTTAAAGCAAGTGACTTTGGGTTTTGAGAAGGCATTCATGGAACTAGGATGGATTATAAATGGGCTCCACACTGAAGAGCCCATTTCAGCGGCTGGTATACCAGGAGCTCCAGGAGACAGTGTATGTTGGCGGGGAGATCGGGGAGGTGAGGCTAGATGAAGGGATATTGTCAGAGACAGAATTTAGAGGATATGGGGCTTGAGGGAAGGGGAAAAAACAATGAGATTTTTAACGTGTGTGATGGAATGGATAGTGAACACTGCTAAAATGTTCAGATTAGCAAAATGAGAAAGTATCTTACTTGAAATGCATCGTACCATGCATCCAATATTGCCAGTGACCAGCAAAATGTCCAAACAGAAGGGAAATTGAAAGCTTGAAAAATGCATAAGCTGGAGAAATGGCTCCTGGAGGACTGTAAACTGAACCCTGTAAAGCTTCAGGTCTCTGTTTTTTGTGAGCCTTGGGCTATCTCTTGTGTCCTGTTTCTTATTAGGTTGAGGCTACTTTAAAAAACAAAGCTATTTTCAGGAAACATTACTCATTAAATATTGGAGATGAAGCTATGATCTTTGTATAGTGTATAGCCATAATATTTTGGTATTATTAACATTTTTAAAAACCAATGAAATTACTTTAAACACATCAACTTTTGCATGTAGAAAAGAAATTTTTATATATCATTTTAAACCCAGAAAAAAATCCATTTCATAAAATCAGAAGATTTTTGTCCGATACAAATACTCTAAATTAAACTTTTAAGTATACTGAACGTTACACATAATTCAAAGTACTTTCTATGTCCATCTGTGCAGAAAGAATAAAATCAATAAAATTAAGCAACTGTTGGCGTATAACGGTTCCTTATTTGTGGCATGTTTTCATGTATTGAAACTGTAAAGGGAAGATAGTGTATGTTTTGTTGTTTTCATCATATAGATAGACACTTATTACAGTTAAAATCTTGGATTGTAATGCATTTTTAAAGTCCCATTCATAACCCACTTATTTTAAATACTTTATTTAAATACTTAGGGTAAACTAAAACATCTAGATATTTTTGTCTTGGGATTTGATTTATAATATCTTATTTCAAAAGTAGAATTTTTTTCTAAAAATACTTCCATTTCTTAGAATTAGCATTTTTTATATTGGGAAAATTGTATTGTAGCTTCTGAATTAAAGACAAATTTATCATTTTCCCGGGTTGTTTGAATATCTTACACTGGGGCCAAACTTACTCTATTACTGGGCTTCATGTTATGGAATTATCTTATGGGTGAACTGAATTTTACCCAAATCTTCTTGATACTTGAACACTTTACTAGGTGCATGCCAGATTGCTATTTCCATGCAGAAGCACTGGCTGCAAAGTTCGTGCATTGAAATTCTAAGAGCTTTTTCAAATTTAACTTCCTTACAGTATGATGTGAATCCCAACAATTTTTATACAAAGTTATGGAATACCTTTTGGCTTTGGCTTTAGTCAATAACAATTAGCGTCCATTATGTACACTGTATATTTTGGGGGTGATATGACTAGTTCCAAAGAAATATCCTAGAAGATCTCAGACTTCTGAGGTCAAAGCTGATAATACTACATTATTTGCAGATTTCCATTACAATAATGACCTAGCAGTTACCAATTGCTTAAATACTGAGTATAGGGCACCAAGTTGAACCATGGATTTTGAACTGGAGAACGCATGTTCATATCCTAAACTCATCAAATATTACCATTAGCTTGGAAAACAACAGCTATTTTCACCATTATTCTTGAGTAGCCTGAAGAAATCAGAGTCAGAGGTGCCTATAAAAACTTTAGTGTTCTTATTTGGCTAACATTCTGCCTTTATAAGAGTCTCAAGAAAATCAGTTGAATGCAAACTCTGAAAATTCAACACACCGTCCATCATCTTCGGTTTACCATTAAACAATACTATGCCCTGGCTATAACCCTCTAATTTTATTTTTTCACTGTAATGAAAGTACTGGTCATTATTGCTGCCACTGATGCTCTTTTGTCTGCACATACTGTTGCAACATAATGTGTTGTGCATTTGATACGGATATTACCATATTGCCATAAGGAGCTGCTATTATTTTAGACACCAACTGATTCCATGATAGTGTCAGATTTCTTTAACATATGCTTATGTTTTTGTACAAATGACCTCAAGAAACATCTGCTAGTTTTGTGGTGGTATCTACTGTTTCTTTTTTAGGATTTGACCTGTCAGTCACTTTTTAATGTGAATCTACAGTATTTCATTAGAGTAGGCTCACTGTTTTTTTTTTTTTTTAATGCTGTTGATATTAATTAATAACATCTATGGCATAACTCAGAAGGAAACTGAAGCTGCCTGTGCACATTATTTTAAAATATCTTTTCATGATTGCTCTTTTAACTTTTTTGCTGTTGATACTTTAAAATGCAAAAGAGCCCTCTTTGAGTTTTACAAAAAGTGTATTGTAGTTGTGGGGTATCATTGGGCCGTTCGTGTCCTGGGCTGATTGCTAATCTTTCTTAGTATCTTCGATGAGTTTGGAAGGACAGGCAAAGGAAAGGGAAGCGAAGTTTCTATGAAGTCATGATATTTTTGCTTGAGGGTACTGGAAAAACTAGAGAGCATAAACCATTGATTATGTTCTAGGTGGAATGCTTTCTTTTACTCGCTTTGATGTGACTCTGATAAAACAACGACCACACATTTCCATTGTCTGGCATTTTCTTTTCTGCATTCCTCTTTGTCCTTTTTTTTTTTTTTTTTCCTTTAAGACCTAGCTGTTGATTCAAAGAAAGCAGTATGATTATATATTTATGGTATTTAAAACATCAAAATGAAAGAACGGTCTCTGAATAGCAATATGGGTCCATGTTTTCCAGAGGGAAATGTATAAACAGATTTTTTCCAACCCATTTATTAGAGGACATTGTCTCTAAAATCGTCTTTCCTACATGTCTTATACTAAATCTAAACCCAACAAAGCAAATGTGCATAAGAGGTATAGTCCTCCTCGCAGTATATATCGGTGTCGTTCAGATAAGAACTAGACTAGCTTACTTTTCTTCTCTTTTCCATGCATCAGCTGCTGGACTCCTTCAGATTTTAAGCATCTTCTCATTTACATCTCTGGGCTCATGCAGTAACCCTTGCTGCTCTTAGGCTCTCTCTGTCCCTTGGGTGACTTATGTCATTAGGACAGCCTTCTGTCCCCTACTTGCCATCCCTTGGCTGAAACTGAGTGGAGGCCCTTGCCAGTTACCTGAGGTGCTGGACCTGCTGTGGCTCCGCTTTGGCCTCTGTGACGTCTGTGCGCCTTCCACGCCAGAACGTGGTTCTGTGAGGGGAGACAGCATTCCTGAAAGCTTCAGTGTCAGTGGTAGGACCGAGCGAGGCTGTGTTGAGGGCCTAAGCAGCTTTCTTTTAGGCCTGAAATAGGAGAGGCAGGGGCCTCAAGGTCCCTTGAGAAAGACAGATTTCCCTCCACCTCCTGGGCCCAACACTCAACCATTTAAGTGGGTTAGTGGCCTGGACCCAAAGGGGAGTATAATTCTCCCAAATAGTGGTTTCGTTTACCTCTGGGTCTGGTGGGTGTAAGACGAATGAAGGGAGGTCCCCCCATATCTTTGCTCGCCTCCGTTGAGCAGACCTTTGACTTTCAGTTCTGGCTTCCAGGCCTCTGACGCCCTTCCTTGGGCAAGATCCTTAGGGACAGGGGATCTTCACGAAGAGTTTTCAGGTCCTGGGTGTATCTGGAAGCCTATTGGAAGTAGAGAGACTCTGGAGAGATTTTCCTTTAGATACTTATTTCTGCCTCCACCATTTGTTGTTGTTAGTTTTTAGTGCAGGGAATTTGGTCTGTAGGATCCTGGTGGGGTGGAGGAGGGGAAACCGAATTACACATCTTTGCATTCATGTTATGTGGTGCCTGGTGTGACGTCACGAACAGGTGGGCCCGTGATTGTTTCCTTGATGCTCTTTTTAAGAAGTCAATTATATCACTGGGAATGGAAGACTAGCAAAATTAATTTGTTGATTGCATTCTTTAAAGAAATCTTGCATGCATGTTCACAAGAGAAATCGGGGGTTTCTCCCTTAAAGGACAAGGCTTTGTTTTGTTTTTAATGAGACACACTCTTTATAATTAAAACAAAATCCTAGAGTTAAGGGATTACTGTCTTAAATAATTGGATTTCTTTCATTTGTTTCCCTGATCCCCATATATGAGAATAAATCTAGTGGTGTCTTAGGATAATACATATTTACAGATTAAATAGTTCTAACCACCGAACTTTATTAACGCCTCCCAAAGTTCTCACATGATATAGAAAGTAATGTAAGGTCGGGAACTTATTTTAGATTTGGGAAGGGCACAGACACAGAAACTCAGAAATTGGTTGAAAACAACAGAAGCAAAAAAAAAAAAAAAAAAAAAAAAAGAAAACGGAAGCCGTGAAAACACTTTTGAAAATTTATTGATCTTTGCAATACATTGTTCAAATATAAATAGGCTTATTATTTGCATAATTTTCTTTAACCCTGCCCTTAAAATATGAAATTTGGTATTATATGCTTTTTCTTTCAGATAAATGCTTTTCTGAAATGGTATTTTAATGTCTGACGATGGTTTGGCTTAAAAATGGTTAAGGGTTAAGTGATGTCAGGGAAGAGCAAAATGCAAATGGCCAGCAGTTGTTACTTTAGAAAAATTCACAGAATAAGCTTTGTTCCCCTCTCTCTTTTCTTTTTCTTTCTTTCTTTCTTTTTGTTTTTCTCCATGCTCCAGAGCCCTTTTCTAAGACTCTTAAATCATGTGTGAGCCTGGGAGGGGACAAACAGAGTAAGTGGTAAGAAGGGGGAGTATTTGCCTTGAGGCAACGTATTCCTCATCTGGGACCTTCGTAAAGCCTTCCCTTCAGCCCCTGAAATCAGAATCTGAGCTCCCAGGGAGGAGGCTGTCTTAGGGGGCAGCAGGAATAGGGCCCAGCAGGAGTGACGTATGGTGGTAGGTGAGGGGCCACTGTTCTAGTTGTTCTGGGCTTTGATAAACATTTTTTTTTTTTTTTTTGATAAACATTTTCGAACCGACCTGTTTCTCTACCTCCTTCTGGGTCAGTCTTGACCCTAACTTTGCAGACTTGCTGTGCCCCAGTCCTCCTGGGTTTGGAAGCTCAAGGAGGCACTGGTTCTCGTTCTAGTGGGAGCAAAAATATCAAGGACTTGTGCAAGATTTTCTCTTTGATGCTGCAGGAAGACAACATGAGAAATAATTGTATATGGTACTTTCAAATCTACCCGTTTTTCAGTTAACTTCACCTGTCCCCTCTGGGCCAAGTTGTAGCACTTGCTATTTTAATTAATGCTCATCTAAAATAATTTAGTGTCTTCTCAGTATAAGTCTAGCATGCTAACTAATGACAAGCTAGGCAATTAAAGCCTTTTCTCCTTTTGGCATTAAATATTCTTCAGTGTTCCCCCCCCCACACACAGAAATGTTGGAATATACAAGGAAACAAAGATATATGATCAGTTTCTTTGCCATATTTTACTTGATAAGGTGTTGAGAAAAAAGGTCACCCAGCATGTGGCATTTTGTTATGGCAGCCCTAGCAGTCCAATACACCATCCTTCCTCAAATTTTTCTTTTTTTTTTCTTTTTTCCCCTGTGCCCTCCTGTGGCCTGCCTTCTGTGCACGCATGGAGAAAGAAAGAGCTCTGTTTCTTCCTCTTCTCCTAAGGATACCGGTTCTATCAGGTTAGGATACCACCCTTATGACCTAATTTAACCTTGAGTACTCATTAAAGGCCTTGTCTTCAAATATAGTCACTCTGGGGGATTAGGGCTTCATCATATGTATTTTGGAGAGGGGAGGGGCACAATTCAATGCCTAACAAGTAGATTTACTCATTTAGCTAAATCTTTTGCAACCCTGAAAGTTGATTTTTTTATCCTCTCTCCTCCAAATTGCTGTTAACAGTGTGATGTATTTTTCTATTGTTGTTTTTGATTTTTTAGAAAAATGGTTAATGTATGGTTACTTTCAAATTATATATAATACGAAGAAATAATAATTGTTAGGAGTGTCGACCATATGAAAATGGTTTGAAAAGATGGGTTATTTCTTTTATTTGTAAGTAGGTTTTCTCCGCTCTAAATCTCTATGAACTGGGGCAATCTAATCAGCCTAAATGCCGCCAACAGTAATGTTTTAGTTATATTATAGCAGCTTTCAAAAGATAGTGAAATATATTGAGTACCACTAACACAGTCATGAGTTTGCTTGACCTACTGAATTTTTCTGAAAGTGTGATGAACTCATAACTTCAATTTTTTTTTGGTCTGTGATTGCAAATGTTTGATGAGAGATGACTGTGTCTGATTTGTTTTCCTCTTGTTAAGGGTTCATTTCAGGTTTGGTCCTGAAATCAGTGTTCGTCATCTTTATATCTTTCTGGAAAATCTTGCCAATAAACAATTATCTTGCTAAGGAAAAGTTCTCAGGATTATCAGATTATTGCTCAACCCTAAAAGGCCATGCAGAGAAGTGATTTGGGTCAATATTGCTCTGCTTTCTTCAAGTCTGAACAATTCACTTCTGTGGTGCAATCAAAATACTGACCTACATTTTGAAAGTAAAACACTGTTCTGTTATCTAAATCCGCTGTGCTATTAAAGGGTGAAATACAGAAAAGAGGTCACCAGTTATTATTTTTTCTCCTGTCCTTGATTACAGGTTGCTTTTGTTGTTATTGTTAGATGATCTGCTTCTGAAAGGTAACTGAAATGAAAATTTCTATATGAAATCCTAGTAAAGATAACTCAGGATTGTTGAATAACGATGTTAAAAAAAAATGCTACAGCCCTATTAAAATCTAAGGGCTGAAATAAATTAATTCTATTTGGAAATATTTCAATAAGAATTTAGCTTTGACTTTTGATAAATAAGAATGTTAAAAAATTCTTCTGCGTGTTTAAGCTTTTAATACTTGAATCATTCTCCCTGAGGTTGGCATACAAGCGTGTCCCTTACTTTGGTTTGGTAAAGGCTCTGAACATGCAAAGCGACAGATGTTATACCCAGCATAATTATATGTATCCTGGAAACACATCTTTATAGAGTGGAATTGGTTCTTGGGAAAACAAAAATTTGGCAAACAAAGGGCATTAAATTGCTGATCTCAGCAGTAATTACCTGGGATAGATTATAATAATCTTGTGGAGGTGGTAACAGCATCCATGCATTGGAAAAAAAAATGCAATTCTAAAATACATTAAAAGGAAAATGAACTTGTGTAAACTTTAGCCCATCTATCCCTTTAAAGAGCAGAAAAGCCCTTAATTTCTTTCTTTTTTTTTTTTTTCCCCTTTTTCTTTGGAAAATTCTTACAGCTCTCTAAGAAAGATTCCCAGTATTCAAAATCTTGATAATACTGGTTTTTGACCATGTCTCTGTAAGGTTACTGCCTTTTTATTTTTAATGCCTACTGAAAATAGATCATTTTAAATAAATAAAATATTCCCTAATCTTGAAGCATCCAAGAAACTCTCTGAAACAAATTGGCCACTGTAAGATCCGTAGTTATTTGAACCAACAACCATACTGAAGCAGTGGTTTCTGTGATTTTGGTCTCTTCATTCCAAGGGCATCTTGAAGCACCCGCTCTCCGCTTCCTCAACAGATAAAGCAAAGCAGAGCTACTTAGGTCCATGTCATGGAAGGTAAAATTATCTGAAGGTCAGTTGGAGAAACTTGTGTCAAATTTTTCTTAAATAGGCACATAAAAAGTTGTTGAGGTCCTTACAAAAACTTCAGAATTTGATGGTGTTAGTTTTTAGTCTGAAGCATTTTAAAAGAAGAGGTGGTCAAGAGCTGGAGTCTGAATAGCCAGTTAGTACCAAGATCACCTAAATACAGTGTCGCTTACTTTTTTCACCCCCATAGAAAGATTTTGAACACAAATGAAACCTTTAGGACAAGATGTCCTTTGAGAATATTCTGAAATAATTATGGATCTTGTTTACCTTAGATGATGGGCATGTATTTTGTTGTTATTGATGATCATTTAGATATGCCATCACCGAATCTCAAATTTTTTAACAACTCCTTCACCTGTAAACTGGCGCAATAGCATAGTTTTCACATCTGTTGAGAAGCTGAAATGGTGCATAAGGCAGAGCGCACACTCCAGGGCTGGTGTGCTTTCATGTCTAGCGTTTCTTTCCAGTCATAGTGTGTGTAAAGGTTTTCTTCCTCAGCACAGTCTGTGTGTTTCCATGTAGTCTTTCCATCCAAAGAAAGACTACAAGATGACAAAGGCAGGTAATTGTGATCACATTTCTGTTCCATGACACATAATCATTAGTGTTTCTCAGAAACTCTGTCTTCACATCCCAGGGTGGCGTTTAAGGAGGAACTTTGTGTGGTGAGTGGGGCGCATAGCCCTTTTAGGATGGATACATACTGAACCTGATACATTTCCCAAAGTATTTGGGAAAATACTTGTACCTGACTAGGAGAAGTGGGAGCAGTGGTGGCATGTGGGTCAACTTCCAGTGATTTTCATTTCTTACTGTTAACTCAAATACATCTGCCCATTATTTTCTATACTCTCAATTCCTACATTTCTCCTTCTAACCTATTCCATAAATGCCTTAGGAGACCCTTTGACCAAAGGAGGTTTCCTAATCTACTTTAGAGAAGGTACTCAGGATGCCCCCTACTAATAGGAGCTACCTTTGTAAACTCAAAATAAGGCCACAGCAGTTTTGTATTCTGTGTGTAAGGTAGAGGCCTCCTCAAATCGTTCCTGCCTATTATCATTTGTCACACAAGCACTTTTTTCTGATTTATCTAATTCAGGTATTGGTGTGGTGACTGCAAATGGTTTGTTGAATTAGTTCAGGTAATAATAGCTAACACTTGCTATTATTATAGGACATTGTATGTGCCAGGGACTGTTAACAGCATCTTACTAACTCACTGAATCTTCAAAACAACCCTCAGAGGGTAGAGGCTATTATCACTTGCATTTCTAGATAAGAAAATAGAAGAGGAAGACTTGAAGGAATTTTTCTAAGGTCATGCAGTAGTAATAGGCAGATCCTGGATTCTAGCCCCTTTCTGAAGAGGTTATCTCTGCTGCTTCTCTTTGGTACCATTTATTTTTATTTATTTATTTATTTTTTACTCGGCTCCACTGTCAGCATCGAGCCCAATGTGGGGCTGAAGCCCAGGATCCTGAGATCAGGCCCTTTGCTGAAAATCAGAGTGTGGCCTCAGGGGTAATAAGACCACGTGACTCCTCTCTGCCTTTCTCCTTCTGTTTCCTATAAGGATTTCAGCTCTTAACCCTCAAGAGCTTCTTTGTAACATGGTTGGAACAAAAACTATAAGTATCTAGGGCTCCTTTCTGAAATATTTTAGGGGATGTCTTTACTTTGTTAGGTTTATTAGAAGTGCTGATCTCAGTAGGGTTGATAAATGGACAGTGCGTGTGAGTGACGTGGGAGGAGGATAGGAGAAGCCAGACTCTTCTGTTAGAGCAACCCCTGGAGCCATGGTTGACTAGGCCTGTCTGTGGTCCTGTACAATTGGGGTTGGGCATATGGTATCGGGTGGGCCTCCATCTGAGGGGCTCTTGCTCTCTTTCCCTGTGTGACCTCCAGTCCTCTTTTTTGTTCCATGTTACTGTACTTCTTTGGTTTCCTTGATTTTTTCCTTTTTTTAATTTTTGACTTTAGATCACTATTCACTTCTACTTATGCAGATTCGCTGTTTTTCTTACTCCTCACTGTTTTCCATTTGGAACATTTAGAGACCCATCAAGAAAAGTAAAATAACAGGAAAGGAGAGTTAAGCACCAATAAAATGAAATATCATAATAGTAACTTAGCATGTCATTGAGAGTCCCTGAAGGATGGGTTTCTGGAGTTGTACTGTTGGAATTTAAGTTTTGTCACTTCCTGTGTGTGTGAGACTGTGGTGCACACTATTTAAGCTCTCGGCTTATCTCCCTCCCACTCCCCTTTTTGTAAGATGGGACATGATAACAGTACCTAGCTTACAATGCTGTGAGGTTTCAGCAATATAGTATAATATAAACCTCTTGGCACTAGCCTGCAGTGAAATTTGTCATTAATATTTGTTAAATAACTTTTTAAAGCATTTTAGAGGTGAACAAAACATGAGATTATGTGTCCTCTTCCTGACTAAAGGATGAGTACCTGCCTTTTTTTTTTCTTTAACCGCTATTTGACACCCAGAATAGTGTTATCCAGCAAATAAGGACTGAATAAATATTTGTTGAATGAATAAGTGAATCTGTTCCCATCTCCTTATTTTAGGAATGAGATATCAAGCTCAAAAGGTTAAGGGATTAGCCTCAAGATAGGTGACCAAGCTACAGCTAAAATTAAGGTCTCCTGACTCCCACACCAGTATCTTTTCTGGGAAGACTATGCCATTTTCTATTTGTTTTGTATGGTAAATTTATAGGAAGCACTACAGTAGTATGAGGATGAGCTTTGATTATTCAGATGTGCTGAGAATCAAAATCTAGCATTTTCATTTAATCATTGGCACACTACTTCTCTTAATTTGCACATCTTCATCTATAAAGTGAGATAATTTCCACCTTTCAGAACTATTATGAGGATTAATTAAGATAATCCACATAGAGCACTTGGTCCCATTTCTTTGGCCCTGATTCATCAGTCTAGCTAATTATACATTACAGTCTCCACTTTGTTTCTCATTCTTTCTTGAATCTTCTATGATTAGGCTTTTGACTCTCATCACTCTACAGCTCATTTGTCACAGTCAGTACTCATCTGTCTTGACCTATGGACAGTTTTAAAATATCACACTGTGCTCTTCAGTACAGCTTTCTCCACTTGTGTGATGTCACTCTTTTGGTTGTCTCTTGTCCTGCTGGCTTGCTCCTTTTCAGTTTCCTTTCTTGTTGACCTCTTTTTCCCTTGTATGTTCTCTGACCTCTTGTCTTTCATTCTCTCTCTGGCTCAACATCTTCTAATTGGTGGCTTCTAATACCATCTAAATTCTGATGATCTTCAAATTTGTATCTTTAGTCCAGACCTCTCAATTCCAGGTTTATAAACCTTACTGCCTATTTGGATGTCAACCTGGAGGTCTGATAGATTTCTCAAACTTAGCATATTCTGAAATAAGCTTTAATTTCTTCCTACAACCTAAACTATGTACTTCCTATGGGTCTTCCTGTCTTAGTATAAGAAGACATCATCCTTCTAGTTGCCCAAGCCCAAAACACTCGGAAAGTGTGCTCCATTCTCTTTCTCTCTCTGCATCTAGTCTATCAATAAATCCAGTGGCCTTTCCTGAAATATATTCAAAATTGAGTAGCATCACTGCCACCATATGAGACCTCATTTCTCAAATTGAGTATTGTGTTACTTGCTGTTCTTTTTGCCCAGAAACATATGGAACCAGCTATGTGTTAAAATTCAGATGTTTACTAATTTTAGAAAGATGATGTGGGGCATATATGTGTATGTAACACCCACAGTGAGCCTCAGGTAGCATCCTGTGATTGAATATTACTATTTCTGAAGGGAATATGAAGAATATCCATGCTAAGTGGGATAAAGACTTAGAATCTCATTGTTAATTTGGGTCCAATTTGCTACAAAATAAGGTCAACTCAGGCTTTGCTCCCAAATGGTTTAAGAAAAAATGTACAATTTTCAGAGCTTTGGGGATTTTGCAATCGCAAATGAGAGATTCCGAACCTATATCTACATGGCTTGTCCCCTTATGTTTTTTTTCTAATCTTTATTCACTGATTGTTTATTGAGCAGTCAGGGAAGATCTCTAAGAGGCTTCTCTTTGTAGAACAAGTCTGGCATGTGGGAAGTGTCCAATTAATAATTACTGACAGGAATGAAGCTGAAACCCCTTTTTACTTAAATATATGCTATTTAGAAGAGTGTGTGACCAGTTTACGAATAATAAAGTATGAGGCGCCTGGGTGGCTCAGTGGTTGAGAATCTGCCTTTGGCTCAGGGTGTGATCCTGGGGTCCTGGGATCGAGTCCCACATTGGGCTCTCCACAGGGAACCTGCTTCTCCCTCTGCTTATGTCTCTGCCTTTCTCTGTGTCTCTCATGAATGAATAAATATATTTTTTAAAATAATCAAATACTATTTGATTAGTGGTAGTTTAAACACATATTAGTATTCAGAATATCAGAAATTCTCAATGGATGAGTCATCTGCTGACAAAACCTATTATG
This sequence comes from Canis lupus baileyi, assembly GCF_048164855.1. NCBI lineage: Eukaryota > Metazoa > Chordata > Mammalia > Carnivora > Canidae > Canis > Canis lupus. The sequence goes on from NC_132871.1 coordinate 6,027,472, forward strand.
TACTATAGTGCTAGGTAGCCTAATCGGTTGGAACTTGTTTCATTGATCTACTATTGATTGGGAATGTAACTTTAAATCCATTTTTAGTATAACTCGATCCTCTGATCACCCTGTGTGTCTTTGAGCATTTTCAGCAGCTTATCAAGGATATTGCTAATTAAATTTAAAAATTTTAGTATTTCTATTTTAAGTATCACATATAAATTTGAAAATAAGTGAATAATTTTTATTAAAGCCACCTGAAATTTTAATATCCATTATATGCCTTACATAATGAAACTTATTTCTCTCTGAAAAAATGTAATTGCCATTGTGATATTTGTCTTAGTTTTGGTTGGATTTCCACAGGAGAAAGTTAGGTCTGAGTGGAATTGTTGGAGTACACTTTTCTGAGTGGTACTCCAGCAGGAAAGATTTTATACACTTTTAGAAAGAATCTTCTTTCTCTTATTTTGTGCTTTGAGACCATAATTTTATTTAAATAACTAATCTGTTTTTGAAGGATACATAATAAATTGTGTAACATTTATATTCAATCAAATTTGTAATTTCAATGACTTTTTCAGAACACTGGGAAAAAACTGAACTTGAGAAAATGGAAATGATTAGAGTTTTACTGTATTTTAAAAAGTTGGCCTCTGATCTACAGACTGAAATCATTCTTCAATTATGAATTTTTATTACTTTTCTCTCCCAGACTAGATAGAGCAGATGTGATTTTATTTTATTTTTTTTATTTCACATTATGGGGAGAGCTTTCTTTGGTTTTTTTATGGAGAGGATTTTATCTATTATGGTGGTGATACTTAAGTTGCATAAGAAAATGCTGTTTTAACTACAAGCGGTAATTTACTTGCAGCCTTGAACTTAGCAAACATGCCTTTAGGTCTTCAGTGTTTTTGAAGGTCTTTATCTGATCACAATGGCTTATATTCAACAGTGCTATTAAATGAAATAAACATGGATGCCTTTTCTGCCACAGAGGCACAGGTGGACATCTTGGTAGCAAGCCTCATGCGGTGTGACACATGGCACAACCCAACATGGGGGCAGAGAGCATGCAGCTTGAGCTAGGAGTCATTTTATGGATACTTTGTTGTAGATTTGTGTTTTTTCTATGGGACAGCCATTATTCAAGCCATTTACAGGGTGTGGTGTTTTTTGTTTTTTATTTTTTTGTTTTTATTAAATGTTTGTTATTTCTTCAAACAGTCAGGCTCTGACCAGCACGACCTATTTGGGAGCCAAAGTTCCTGCACCCGCCCCCTTGCCATCTATATAAATGATATTTTTGACTCTGTCCTTTATAATGTTGGCACCCTGTGCATATTAGATGTAATCAGGGCTGAAAGGAAACTTGAATCCATCTGGAAGCAATAAACTTTTCTAAAAGACTGCACAGTGTTATTTAATCCTGTGACTTCTTACTGTGAGTGAAATTAAGGTTTGATGCAGTTGTGTCACATCGTATTGATATCAAATTTATCTTTCTAAAAAAAAAAAAACCTGACAGTAGTATTACAGCACAGTGGAGATGGCTTGCTGTAATCCCATAAGCTATTTTGCTTTGATTACATGTTATATAGTGTAGCTAAATATATGATATGCTTGATCTAGAATGTTTAGGTTTTCTCTAAAATTTTTACACTATCAGGTAATAATTTCTTTTACCCTTAATTTTGCCTTTTTATTGTAGTACTTACTATATGGTAGAAAATATAGTATGAAAGGCATGGAGGAGAACTGTTTTAAAACTCTTCATTGGGAACACACTTGCATTCAATACCATATGTGTAGAACACGGAGGTCAAACATTGAGCTTATTTGCATATTGGACTCTGAATCAAGATTTTTCAGAAAAAAATTAACTTCTAATTTCTACTCCAAAATAGTTAAATTTTTTTACTTAAGGTATTAGGTAGAGAATCATATTTTGTGTGAATAGGAGCCCAGGAGGGTATCAATTGACGAGCATAATTTATCGTGTTTGTGTGTGTTACTAACGATTAAATTTGTTCTTTACATTTTGCTTATGTCCAACTGAAAATAAATGAAGAAATCTGACTACATTTTATAGGTAATTTCATTGTGATTTTTTTCTTAGTAAATCAAGTTTTTGCATGCCAAAAACAAAACAGAAACCTAACATGTTTGTCAACTATTTGCTTTTAATGGTGGAAATGAAATATAGGCCATATCCCCCATGTGCCTAGCATATTAAAAATAAACATGAACTTTGTCTTGTAAGTTAATTGGATGCTTTAATAAAACCATGATAAGCTATATTAAAATTGTATATCACTTTTCCTTTGTCTCCACTAAGTCTAGGAATACAAATCCTCATCAGATGATTAAAGATTTACAAATATTTTTAGAAAATCTCAAATTATTTGCTTTTTTATTGTCATATCATTGACCTAGAGCATATAAATTTCAGGGGTGGGACATAATGATTGTATGTTTGGATATATTCTGAAATGATCAACACAGCAAGTTTAGTTAACGTCAATCCCCATGGATAGTTACAGATTTTTTTCTGTTATGACAACTTTCAAGGTCTACTCTCGGCAACTTTCAAATATACAGCTCGGTACCGTGCTATCTGGTAATCATCAATCTGTTTCTTGTACCTATGAGCTCAGTTTTTTGTTTTTGTTGTTTAAATTCTACACATGAGAGGGATCATGTCTGTGGGTATTTGTCTGTCTTTGATGTTTCCCTTCTTAAGTACAATGGTCCATCTATGTTGTCACAAAAGCCAGGATTTCTTATTTTTTATGGCTGAACAACATTCATTGTTTGTGTATCACATTTTCTTTATATTCATCCCTCTTTGGACATTTAGGTTGTTTCCCTATGTTGGCTATTGTAAATATGTGCATTTGCTTTAAGTTTGCTTTTGTACAGTTAGTTTATGTAGCTTCTGACAATTTCTTTTTATCCTCCCTTCCTCCCACATACACAGTGATTCCTTGACTGCAGGAGTGCTATTTCTGGTATCAGGAAGGTAGGCTGATTGTAAATTCAGATGTTCTGGAGGCCGATCAGGTGCATCTCTTCCAGTCTGTTTCTGGATGGTCAGGATTGTGGCATTCTGTTCCTGAGCTGTCTTGGTTCCTTGAATGACCTTTTTCCTTTCTGGTACTGGGACTGGTTTCTTCATCAAATAAAAGTTACTACTTAGTCTCTCATGTAGTTGCTCTCTTCCTTTCCAACAACACAGAGCCACATGTGCTAAGTTCAGTTACCCTGGACTTTGAGTGGTTATTTGGAATATTTTCTTATCTTGGGAGCAAATGATGATGATCTTGAGCATAAATCTGAATGGGAGTGGTAATGAAAATGAGCCTTTTAGTGTCTCTCAGTAGTAAGCCCATTGGATTATCAGGAGGGCTGTGTGATAGCTTCACTATGGCTACCATGAGGTAATGGGGGATCTGACCATGAGGTAATGGAGGTGTTGATTGATAGTGATGGTAGTAAAGTGAAATAAAAGTTGGTGTGACAGTCTTTCAGGTCCTCTGAAGAAAAAAGTGTCCATGAGTTGAAATATAAGGGCCTTAACCAAACAGAAGGCCCAGACCCAGGCTTTTTTAGACACTGGCAATAGAGACCATCACTCTGGCTTAGATGTATATAGTTCTATTCCCACAGCCCAGCAAGTTCCAGGCCATGAAAGATGAAAAACCCTTCTTTGTTCTCCTAGAAAAGTTGCCCATGGAGATTGGTAAATTCATATTAGCATTTAAATATTTTTTTATTTGAATTCAATTTACTTAACATATACTATATTATTAGTTTCAGAGGTAGAATTTAGTTATTCATCAGTTGCATATAGTATCCAGTGCTCATTATTTCAAATGCCCATCACCCAGTTACCCCATCCTCCCACCTACTTCCAGCAACCCTCAGTTTATTTCCTCTAGTAAAGAGTCTTTATGATTTGCCTCCCTCTCTTTTCATCTTATTTTATTTTTCCTTCCCTTCCCCCTTTGTTCATCTGTTTTGTTTCTTAAATTCCATGTATTAGTGAAATCATATGGCATTTGTCTTTCTCTGACTTATTTCACTTAGCCTGATATCCTCTAGTTCATCCACAGCATTGCAAATGGCAAGATTTCATTCTTTTTGATGACAGAGTGATAGTCCATTGTGTATCTAGACCTCATCTTCTTTATCCATTCATCTGTTGATGGACAACCGGGGTCTTTCCATATTTGGGCTATTGTGGACCTTGCTGCTGTAAACATGGGGTGCATGTGCCCCTCCAAATCACTATGCATCCTTTGGATAAATACCTAGTATATGATTGCTGGGTGGTAGGGTAGATCTCTTTTTGACTTTTAAACTTTACGTGGAAAGTTCATAGTATTTTCATACTTTTTTTCAGAGCAGCTTTAATATATACTTAAAAGTGCCTGGAATATAGCAGGTATTCAAATATGTTGAAACAGTAAACTTTTGGTCTTATTCTAAACTATTATAGTCTCCTCTTTAACCCCTCCTCCATTACCATTTTGGAACCACCATTTAGTTAATATGGAAAAAAATATGTAACTTACATTCTTGAAAGACCTTTATGCTTTTGTCCTCTGGTAAGTTAGGAACTTCTGATATGCGACTGAATCTCAACTGTGTACTGGGCCATAGGATCTCAGAGGGACTGGGAAATGAAGGATGTTTGTTAATGTGCTTTGACAGATGGTTAATGTTTGAAAAGACTGGAGTCAAGAAGACTTTCCATTTGCTGGAAAATGAAGGAGCAAAGGTTCAGAGGTTGAAGTGCATACAGTATGATTGAGATATTATCTGATGGTAAAGACAGTCAATGGCAAACTTCTATCGGAAGCCAAGCCCGTTTGAAGCATAGAGTTAGGTGCTAGGATACAGAGATTAGAGATAAGGAGAACTATTAAGATACTGTTGAAGTGATTCACTGAGAATAGAAAAAGGAAGACCAATTACCATACTTCTGAGGTTCAAGGGGGCATCTGCACAACAGCCATCTGGTGTGATGTATATAAACTGTATATCTCATGAACTGATATACATACCTGAACTGATAATGCCCCCCCAAATGACTATAGAGTACAAGGTTAAGACGAATCAAGGCCCTATTTTATATTGGTACCATTTAAAACATTTGTTTTTCCTAAGGAATCAAGAAGGAAGGGATATAGAAAATATAGAACAGAGGCAAATATCTAAGTAGATCATAAAGTCAAGGAATAAATAGTCCCAGTGGAAGTAGCACATTAATGCTCTTGCGGAAGTGAAAATGACAAAACCCGATCACATTGCATGACAAGGCCTGCTGTAGAATGTGATTGGTGAATATAAACTATAGAACATGAAATTTTGAAATGTACTTTTATTTTACTAGGTTTCAGATGTAATAGGGACTTGTGGCAGAGTCTGAAAATAATTTAGTATTTTAGATATTTGATTCAAATGATTAAAGATGAAATGCGTGAATCATGCCATGTTTAGGATATATTTTCTTAAGGTTAGACCTATGCTCACAACACTATAGACCAGGGGTTCTTAAGCTTTTCAGTCTTGGGACCACTTGACAACTTGAAGTTATTGAAAACCACAAAGAGCTTTTGTTTATGTAAGTTATAGTTACAGTACTTTATTAGGAATTAGACATATGAAGTATTTGTTCATTAAATATAACAGTAATCCATTGCCTTTTAACATAAAATATTCTTATTAAACATATTTTCTAAATAAAAAAAAACAACAAAAAACAATGCCACTTCATTATCTTATGTTTTTTTTTTAAATGTCTTCAATAGAAAACTTAGCTGCCTTTAATAAGGTGCTTAATATAACACGGGTGGATTTTCAAGATTGTGCCTGCATTCAGTCTGTTGTGGATGTGTTGTTTAAAGTTTATAAGGAAAATCCATTTTCACATAGATGTGTATTGGGAAGAGAAAAAGTATTTTAAAACTGTTTTCAGGTAATTGTGACTATCCTTCTTTGATACTAAAATAAAACTTCCATGCCAACTTATTAAGATTAGTTACAATGTTGAATCTGAAAACATACTAATGAACCCTTGTAGGCTATTTGAAAATTTATTGGTCTGTCTTGCACTTTGATTGAATATTTTACTCATGCATAATTTTATAACATCTTGCAGTGGCTCTGTGGAAAATTTGGTGTGTACTAAGTTAAATAGAGCTTCCAGATGTTGACCAGTATTACCCAGTATTTTAAAAAATATTAGAAATATTAACATGACCGCCAGTCTCATGAGAAAATTCTTGAAGTATTGGGAAGCTGTCAAGCTCATTGTGATACACGTTTTGTAAAATTCTGATTTTTGCTCTAAAGCTTGAATTTTGTCATCGACAACAAACATTTTTAGCTGTTTTTCTTTAGTGACTGGCTCACATTGTTCATTTCCCAGAAAATGTTTGCCAAATACTCAAGTCTGAATACCATAGTCTGTCAGTCGATCTTTCAAGTAAAAATAGGCTTCCACAAAACCAGCTAGTTCAATTGCAGCTCAAATGGTGTAAGTGCTTTTCCTGGAGAGAATCCTCATTTTGATTTATAGCAGAAATTCATTATGCATATTTCCCATGTCATCTCACATGATATTAAAAAGAAATGTAGTCCAGGGTAGAGATTTTAATTTTTTACTTTTATTTTTTTAAAGATTTAGTAGGAGAGAGAGAGAACACTCAAGAGCTCACGCATGCACATGCACACATGTGAGCCATGGGAGGAGCAAAGGGAAAGGGAAAGAATCTCAAGCCCACTCCCCTGCTGAGCCTGGTCCGGATGCTGGGCTCCAACTCATGACCCAGAGATCATGACATGAGCTGAAATCAAGAGTTGGAGGCCCAACCGACTGAGCCACCTAGGTGCTCCCCCTATCCCAGAGTAGAGATTTTAAAACAAAAAAAATTAGTGTTTCTACTTCATCAAGGACCGTTAAGTGAAATGGACCTTTTTATTTTTAAACTGGGAGTTCGAGGTTGGTGAAGAATGCAAGAATTAGTGGTAAAAGTTAGTGTTACTGCTTTGATTCATGCTGACACCGGGGTTTTTTACCACTTTTGCACTTGCACCGTCAGTGCAGATGCCAACGTGGTGAAAAAGGCACAGAGCGTGTTTAGTATTGTAAAAATCACTTTGACCCTCCAGAACCTCTGAGACTCTACACTGAGAACTGCTGATGGGTGTTTTGGTTTAAGTATTTAAATGATTGACCTAATTTGCGAGTTTCCCCTGATTATTTGTATGTATAAAATACCAGTGAAAGCATAGACATACCTTTTAGTAATGGTTACGATTTAGGGTAAAACTGGTTTCTATGATCTCCACAAGATCTTTAGACCATGAATAAGTTACATACCAAGAAAAAGCTTTAAAACAGAAGATCGTCTGTGATTGGAAGTTAACCTACCTTTTCAATTATACTCTTTTTTTTTAAAAAATCAGTTTTATGTGGTATCCATGATTGATTAAACAGACCAAGTAATTTAAAATTGCTAACATCACTTTGTATCATAGGCATTAAATGTTGTTTTGAATAAGGAATTACATGTTGTCTCCGTTTCAAATCTGTAAACCAAAGACTAATACTTCTACATTTTTTTGAAGGACTAGTTTATTTTGGACTTCTTTCTAAAATACCTAAATATCTCCAAGTGCTTAAATTCTTAAAAGTATGTAAGCTGTTTACACATGATAAAAATGACTAAGTAGAAAAAAAAATGCAGATATAAATTGAGCATTAATTTTTTATTTGGTGTGATAAAAATATGACTTTTGGATATCGGACTGGCACTCTATCTCTCCCTGTAAAGGATAAGTTTAAAATTTTCTCTCTCTCTACATAGAAATTTCTTTTTGCTAGATAAGAATGCTATTTCTTGTCACTCTTGATATGTGTACATATCTAGAAGTTTTCTCTGCTAACAAATGTTATGTCATAATTCTTGAGGAGAGTAATGCATTGTGAAGGTTTTTCAGTAAACTACAGGAGCAGCCCTATTTGTTTAAACTCTGGTTTAACCTGATTATTAACAATTAAATTGTGTTTTCTTCTTACAATTAAAGTGTATTCAAATTTATTGGTCCCCTGCTTCACAGATTTATCTCAGTATGTGGTGTATTCAAACAGAATTTTGTATTTTTAATTAGGGGATTAGATAAGTAATTCTGAAGAGCCAAAAAAATTGTTAGACATCACATTGCTTAACCATCTAATATAGCATAAGTGTGTGTCTACACTATGTTGTGGGAGCCATCTATCAGGCAGGCCTGTTTTTCAGGCAGTATTTTTAAAGAGTGGACATGTGCAGAAACTGTGAGCACAATTAGCGCCAAGCAGATAAATCCAGCTCTAATCCTGTTTACGGTCTGCGTCAGACAGATGTGCCAAGATTGATTTAGACAAGCCCTAGGCTTACAGTAATATTTTTAAAAGTGCCATTCACTGTTCTATTTTTGTTAAACCTTTGTTAAATATTCTTAAGTGTTTCTGGTTATACTCTTCTTGTTAACCACTATAACCTACTTTAAGCAGGTCCTGCTTTGCTCTCATGGTGACAGGGTAACCTGCTAGGAGAGGTTATCTTTATTCCCTGTAATTAAATTGACTTTTCCCCCCCAAGAAAATACAACAATAGGAAGTGGGTGCTGAATTAAATAAATAGCATGATATCCAATAGACATATACTTAAATCCCTTGCAAGAACAGATGGTCCCCAGTATCTCTGTAAGTAATGTGAGAGGACAGTTAATGTTCTGAAACAACTAGCTATAACCAATATGATACTAATGAACCAATAGATTTCAAATAATAAACCACATGCCACCAAGAAAAATTATATGTCCTCTCTAAGGTTTACGTTTTCATAACCTGAAAAAGTATGCAGACGATTCCCGTATTTTTACCTACTGTTATCAAATATCATTTTTTGGATGACGTTTTACTCCACATTTTTCACCAATAGCGATCTCTCTTAACACGAAGGGAAAATTAAAGTTGAATTTAAAATACATGCCCCAAAGTATTTTTTTTTAACTCCTGTTGTAACATGCTATCTGTAACCAAACACAAGTTGAACATGGAAAGGTGGCTTTTGCATACAGTTATGAAAACATTTGCTTTTATTTGTGGTGGAAATTGATTGGGCTACCACAGAGGTGGCTAAACACGGAGCCAAGCAGCTATCGTGTGGATAAAAATTTAGGCAGAGATATGGGACCACCATTCTTTTCAGCATTTATGGATTTATAGTTTATATATGAAAAGCAGTATTTTTCTGGTGAACATGGAGAACAAAGTGAGCCCAAATCATTTTTAAGATACTCCCAGAAAAGGGTATAGATAAGTGGTCAATCTTATAGACCCAGAGTCATAGTCTTCTCTCTGAGTGCTTTATTTTTTCCCCTTTAATCTTGTTTCTCATAAATATTTCTGTATTCTAAGTGTGTCCCAAAGAATAAGTGTTTTGGAGTGGGGATTGAGGAGACACAGTGACCTTGGGATTTTTCAGTTTATCGTATCAGATGATCTCCAGAACCTTCAGCCTTCACTGTGGGGTTAGCCTCAGGGCTTTCCACCTAGAAACCTGAGGAACCTTTGGCCTTCGCTCTCTTTCAAGTCTGGGAAACCAGTGTCCTGCTGCCCCACGGAGCCAGCTGGCCCCTGCTCCCTTCTTAAGAACTTCAAAAACAAAGACCTAGAAAAGCACCACCTAATCTGATATCTGGTTAGTCTGGTAAACAATGGACGGTTCCCAGCCTTTATATAAAAACATCTTAAATTCAAGTTCACAGAATTCTGACACGTTTTATTCCTGAAGACCATTATTCAGAACCAAAAAAAACCCCAAAAACAAAACAGTTTTGTGTCAAAGTCCTACAACTCTCCACATCTTCAAGTGTTAGGAAACAGTTATATCCAATATTAAATGAATTCCATTTTAGAAAACCGGGCAGATTGACGTGGGTGAATGATTAACGCTGCAGGAGGACTAGCTCAGAAGGGCTGGGTGGGACGCGGGCACCTGAGAGATCAGTAGAGCTGCGGCCACCAACAAGGGTGAAGAACACTCGTCTCTTGTTAGGAATCTGTTCAATGTTTTAGTCACAGATCAATGACCCTTATTTTCCTTTCAAATAAAAGGGAAAGGTTTGCTCCGAACCGGCAGGTCTTCCCCTTGGTCTCCTCTGTCACCTCAGCAAGGGGACCCTCACGTCAGCGCCCCACATTGCAATCTGTGGGCCGATGCGGGGAAGACAGGAGGAGCCTGAGGAGGAGAGCAGGGCATGCGGGGCCGAGTTCCGGGGATCCTCAGGATGCTCAGCCTGTGAGCTCCTGTCCCCTCCACCTCACTTCCCATTTTCCTGAAGTCACTTCAGTCCCTGAGGAAGTACCACTGTTAAGGGACACGGTGGTTGTTTTGCTGTGAGAGACCCAACAACGATTTGCCTGGTGGTCTAGGTTTGACTCGATTTAAAAACAGATCCAGGGGGTCAGATGAGAATGTGCTCCCTTGAAGAAGGAGTGTACGTGGGCCCAGTGTCCCTGAGGAGCTGTGGTTGAGACCAGCCACCGGGGGTACGACTGTGGACAAGTCCCCTGAACTCCCCTGCGTTTCCTTTCGTTGAGGAAACCGCATCCTCTTCATAGGGCTGCGGTGGGGGCTCACTGAGCTGATAGCTGTAGGCTTAGGGCCGCGCCTGGCCTGTAGCTCGTGCTCAGGGGTATTCGCTACCCTTTTTAGGGAGTGGAATTTTAACATTACAAGTGACATGATCGGGAACTATTGTAGGATGAGCAAAGGAAACCATCTTTTCCAATTGACCACAGAAATACTCCCATCGTAGAAACGGTAGAAATTCATATACACGACCTAGATCACAATCGATTCCGAGTTTTCATATGCATATTCACATACATGTGCATATGAAAGTGTGTTACACGCGTGGTGAATTCAGTAAATGGAAAAGTGCTATTTTAGACACTTCTGGTCCAATTTCTACATTGTACTTGAATAGCATTATATGAATATATTTTACAGAACCGATGCTGCTCTGTTACACAGTTTGTTTCTAGGTTTCACTCAAAGAATGCTTGGGTAAGCATTCTTTTAGCGAAATTGTGCATATTATTTATTCCCTTAGGGCACATTCCTGAAAGTGAACTGCTGGATCAAACCTATGCGTATTTTAAAGCATTTTTCCTTTCCTGCATTTTTAAAAATTATAAATGTAATGCTGATTAGGGAGAGGGACGTTACAGAGGTTTATAGGAAAAAAATTAATCCCCTACTCCCTCATATTTCTCTTTAGTAGGTAACCAGTACTGAGTTTGTTGTGGGTTCTCTACTTGAGCGTCTTGTTTTTTCTTTTTAATGAAAGTGAGACGAAATCCCTCAGATTACTTCGTACCTTGCCTTTATTCCACTTTTTCATGCCTCTCACCATGAATGTCCCTGGAGTCCTAACTTGCTCATTTAAGAGCTGCAGAAAACGGATTCAACCATTCTCCTCTTGAAGAACATGAACATTGCTTTAAATATTTCTGCTATTATAAATACTGCTGCAGTTAACATTTTGAAGTCTTTTGATGCATATTCCCAACTTGTTCTCCAGCAGTTAGCATTTTTGCATTCCCACCAGCGCTGGGATTGGTTCCTTTCAGCCGCACCATCGTCGAGCATGATTTTTGATCTTGTGCCAATCTAAAAGGCAAAAACTGGTATCTTGTTGTTTTAATTTGCATTTCTTTGATTACTAATTAGGTTGAACTTTCTCATATGTCTATTGGTCAATTTGCATTTCTTCTTTTGTGAAACGCCTGCTTGGGTCTTTTATGTACTTTGCCACTAAAGTGTTTCGTTTCTTGATTAAATAGATTATTTAACTGTCATGTGTTGCAGATAGTTCTGCCTGGTTGGCTTCTGCTTATGCCATCTATTTATGGTTCTTTAGGTCTTTATAGGCGATTGAATAATTTTTTGCCTTTCTTTTTTGAAGTGTAATTAGCATGCCATTTTATAGTAGTTTCAGGTGGGCATTGAATAATTTTTATGTTAAGTATCTCAATCTCTGTATGTCTGCTTTTACTGTCACTCTTAGGCTTTACTAATTTATGAGTATATAAAGTTCTTTCTAATCTAGAAATACTGGTATATATTATGAAATTGGGCTCATTTTTTTTCTTTTTCAAGAGATTAACCCGTTCTGAATTGCCTTTTACTGAATATTTCCTACTGAGCTCAGATGCCACCATTATCACATTAGTGACTTTTTAAACGTATGCAAGTTTCTTTGAACCCTTCTTTTATCTATTCCTAGATGTTTTAATTATTACAGCTTTACAAAATAGTACTATCTGATCAGGCCTATACTCCCCCCTCATTACTGTACTTTTAAAACATTTTCTTCATTAATATAATACACTTATTCCGAGAAGATTTGCAAATCATTTGATTAGTTTCCTTGCCCCTTACATCAAAGAAAATACCATTGAGATTTTGATTGGAATAGCATTTTAAGTAGTCAGTTAATAATGAGAATACTGTCATAGAAAAAAAGTGTAATCTTAAAACTTAATAGGTCTCCATTTATTTAGTTCTTTTGTTTCTCAGTATGTTTGGAATAGTACCCCCACCCCCCCAACCTCCGCTGACCCATACAAGTCCAGGATCATTTTGCTAAATTTATTCTTAGGTGTGATATATTCATTGGCATAAAATCTTCTTATCCCCATTCTGCTTTCTTCCTGGGTATTGATGTATTTGTAACCAGCTTCCTTACTGGGTATTCTTATTAGTTCTAATGATCTTAAATAGATTCTTGTGGATTTTGCAAACATATTGTGATATCTGTAGAAAGTCATGATTCTAGTCCCGCTTCTGCCCTTCCCATGACCAATTGCCTTTTATTTCACTTTTCTTTCATATTGTATTGGCCAGAATGTCCAGAGTAATTGGGAATAGTAAGAGTGATCATAGGTATTCCTGTACTGTTTCCAGAAATTCTTCTGGTTTTTACTACTAAGTTTGATCTTGGATGTTGCTGTATTATCTTTAAATTTTCAATTTACAAGTTTTTTAAAAGACTATTTATTCATGAGAGACACAGACAGAGAGGCAGAGACACAGGCAGAGGGAGAAGCAGGCTCCCTACAGGGAGCCCGATGTGGGACTTGATCCCAGACCCCGAGATCACGCCCTGAGCTGAATTGAAGGCAGACACTCAACCACTGAGCCACTGAGGCGTCCCTACAAGAGGTTTTATTTATTTATTTTTTTCCTACAAGAGGTTTTAAATTAGAAGCCATTGAATTATTGCCAAGGTAAAGCGCACACACAGTATATAATTCAGATTATAATATAGGTCTTCCATGGACTGAAAAGAGGACTTTATTTCAGCACTTCCATTTTTTTCTTTCCCCCAATGGTTCTTGGTTTCCATTCATCCTTCCACGGAACTCTTACTTACAGTATGTTCTACTACATGAAAATATGAAATTTGTGTGAGAGGCAAAGTCATAATCAATATTGTAAGATTGGCCTGGAAGAAGCACCATTGACAAGCCTGCTTCCTTTCATCCTTGAAGGTAGAGGAAGGATGTAACCTCTCCTGTCCCTCCCAAGTGTTCTAGAGACCCTGGCCGGCTTTCAGTGGGGGACAGAAGAAATGTGCTGTACCCAGACTTGAAGCCTGAGCTTTCTGAGGAGGTGACAGGCCCGACAAATCGCCTTCGGGTTCACCTTATCCCACCACCATAACCATTGAGAAAAAGGCTTGTTTTTCCGTGGTATGTGTGCTTTATGAACAATCGGGTGTAGTTTGCAGAATGGTTGGGAGAGGCCCACTCGCTGAGAATGCAGGGAAGCAGCTTCCTAATGCACCTGAGAGCCCTTGCTCGACTGGGGAATGCCACGCCTGTGGAAGGGCCAAGGGAACCGAGAGAGGGCCTGTGCGGCTGCTGTGCGCTGCTGTTATCTCTGCATCTGCTTCTATTGACTTTTATCCTCTTATCATGGGTCGTGTTTTTCCCTGCTTTTTAAATATGCATTGTGATTTTTAAAGAGAGATTTATGTGAGAGAGGGTGTGAGTGCTGTGGGAGGAGGGGCAGAGGGAGAGAGAATGGGCAAGCAGACTCCCTGCTGAGCACAGACCCTGACCCATGAGATCATGACCTGAGCCGAAATAGCTGGATGCTCAACAGACTAAGCCCCCCAGGTGCCCCATGCACCTGGTGCATTCTTTATTTTTAAAGAATTTATTTATTAGAGGCAGTGTGCACGTGCACATATGAGTGGGTGGGGTGGTGGGGGAGGGGAGGCAGGGCCCAAGGCAGAGGGAGAAGCAGGCTCCCCCCTGAGCGGGGAGCCCAATGTGGGGCTGGATCCCAGGACCCCGCGATCATGATCTGAGCCAAAGGTGGAACATAATGGGCTGAGCCACCCAGGAGCCCCACATTGTGATTTCTGATTGAATGAGAGATTGTGAGTTTTGCTGTGTAAGGTTGGTGACTATTTTTGTATCCCTATAGTCTTGAGCTTTATCGTAGGTTGTAGTTGTTACTCGGAAACAGTTTAATCCTTTTGAGGTTTGCTTTTAAGTTTTGTTAGGTGATTCGAATCAGAGCGACCTTTAGTTAGCTCATGAAGGAGACCGTTCTCTTACAAGGACCGTCCTCAGTGTCTCCCAGATTGCACTGTTTTTCCACTTTGGCTGGTGGCAGCGCCTGTGTGATCTCTGAGCTTTGTTTTCTCTAACCCTTTGGGTAGTTCTCTTCCCCTGGTCTCGCACATGTGCCATTTATACTCAGCTGAAGGTTCGCGGGGGCCTCTGCAGAAAGCTCACCCACCTGCAGCTTTCCCCTCCCCAGCCATTTGCCTGGTGAACAGAGTCCTTGGGGCTTCCAGGTGCTCTTCATTCCTGCTTCACCCACGGAGACAGCCGGGCTCCCTGGGGGCTCCCTACTTACACTGTGGCCTGGAAACCCTCTCCAGGCAGTAGCCTGGGGTGCTCCTGTGCTTCCTTTGTTTCCCCTCTTTCAGGACCGCTGTCCTGGGCTACCTGATGGCCCAGTGTCTGAAAACTGATGTTCTTTCTTTCTTTCCTTTCTTTTCTTTCTTTCATTTATTTGAGAGAGAGAGAGAGCACATGAGCAGAGCAGGAGGGGCAGAGGGAGAGGGAGAAGCAGGCTCCCCACTGAGCTGGGAGCCCAACATGGGGCTCGATCCCAGGACCCTGGGATCATGACCTAAGCCGAACGCAGAGCTTAACCCACTGAGCCACCCAGGGCCCCCTGAAAATGGATGTTTCGTGTATCTCACGTACTTTTTTAGTTATTTCAGGCGAAGGCAAACCAGTCCCTGTGATTCTGTGTTGGCCTGGGTGGGAATTTTAGAAGTACTTTTTAAAAGTTTAAACACTGCTACTTTGAGAGTCAGTTGAAATGGTCTTTTACCACAAAACCTATTTTCTGACCTGTGGTTGACATAGCCAGTACACTTTCATGCCACTGTGAAATAAAGTCTGCCTGTGGTAAGAGTCAGGTGGATGGTTCTTTCTAGATGGGCAGGGATTCGCACAGTGATCTCACCCTGCTTCCTTTGTACACATGTTTTGCTTTACCTGGAATGTATGTACTCTTTTTCCGTACACCTCACCTTTAATACTTGTTATAAACTCACTTCTGTTAATGAATTCTACTCTTCCCATTATTTTATTCTGTCCGGATTAGGGCCGAGGAGCCTCTTGCATAATGCTAATTTACTGTTATTGAAATGTTGCTTTAAGTTCTTGAAATTCTCCTATTGAGTATCTTCAGTTTTTGAATGTCCTAGGCCTTGTATGACAGGGACTCAATGCCATTTTTCCTCTCTTTTCTTTTCTTTTCTTCTTTTCTTTTCTTTTCTTTTCTTTTATTTATTTATTTTATTTTATTTTATGAGAGAGAGAGAGAATGGCAGAATGAGAGAGAGAAGAAGACTCCCCATTGAACAGGGAGCCTGACACAGGGCGTGATCCCAGGACCCTGAGATCATGACCTGAGCCAAAGGCAGATGCTTAACCATCTGAGCCACCCAGGCGCCTCTTTCTCTCTTTTCATTCTTGGGAAAATAGACCCAATTTTTCTTCCCTCCCCAACTCACACAGGGAGTGATATAAAGCACAATCAATGAAATGAAACATGATAAAGATTTGTGGGGTTTCACTTTTTGTAATTCATGCATAGAAGATCTGGACACAATGGTTTTGATCAGAAAATTTAATTTTTTTTCAGGTGACTCCAAATGTGATGTTCAATGTAAAGAAGAATTTATTGAAGTCAAGGACATATTCTCTGTCAAACTGAAACGACGTTATTCTGCTAAGCAACAGGGAAATGGTACTTTATTGGGTATCACACTCTTCATTTGTTTGAAGAAGGAACAAAATAAATTAAAAGATTCTACGCTTGATCTTATTAATTTAAGTGAAGACCACTGTGATGTATGGTTTAAGCAGTTCAAGAAAATTTTGGCAGGTAAGTACTTCTCCTCATGGGACTTTTTAATGAGTTTGGTTTACTTGCTGTAGGTTATTAATCTGAACAAGATACTGTATTTATGAGTACAGCAATCCTTGAGTATGTGAAGACTGTTTTTATTCCCAGTTTGGTGAGTGTTTTTATCACGCAAGTTGTTGATTTTTGTTATGTGCTTTTTCCACATCAATTGTGATAATCATATTTTTTTCTTCATTCTGCTGATGTGGTGTAGATTTTGGTATGTTGAGCCATCCTTGCATTCCAGAAATAAATCCCACTTGATCATGATATATAATCTTTTTAATATGTTATTGAACTTGGTTTGCTAGTATTCTGTTGAAAGTTTATATATCAATATTCATAAGAGATATTGGTGTGTAATTTTGTCTCTTTTTTTCCTTGTATCTTTTATCTGGCTTTTGGTGTCAGGGTAATGCTAGTCTCCTAGAATGAATTGGGCACTGACACTTTTGAATGACCACTTCCACAAAGAAGCTTTAATAATTTGAAATAACACAGTTCTTAAGTAATTTAGTTCAGTTGAATTATTTTTTAAAGCATATTTATTTTTCGATTCATGTCTCTTGATTTTATATTAGAATTATTTTTTTTCCATGAATGTACTGACGGCAAGTGTGTATATGTACTGGGTGGCTTGAGGATAACAGTTTATCTCTTTAAGGGTAGATTTTTCTAGAGGTTACTATCCAGAAGGGGGAGAATATACGTACCAAAATATTATCTCTGAATGAATTTAACATATCTGAAATTTCTAAATGGCATTTATATTTTAGATGCTAAATAAAATTCATGAATACAAATATGCAATTTAGATTTCTAGAACATATCTAGTTAAGATATAATCAAACTGAATTTCAGGATTAGTTTTTTTTCCTCATACATTTGTAAGTCTTGTTTCCTTTTTAGCCCATTTCTTTCTGTTTGCCAGATGGATCAGGGCAGAGACAGCTGGTGTAGTTGATGGTGCAGTTTGGTGTAAGATGACACAGGGCAGAGAGGGGTGCCAGACAAAGCACAGGCATGTGATGATGTTAGAAAGTTGCAGGCCAGGTGTCATTGATCAAGACCGAGGACCCAAGTTGGCCAAAGGCAACCACCTGATAACATTAGGCCTATAGACAATGAGCTGAAGTGACGTTAAAACTAGGAGACCCTGTTACTAAGTGGACCCATGCTTCCTTGTTAGCTCCTCTGGCACCTTCCAGGAGAGCTGATTCTTTCAAGAAGGTGGAAAACTATAGAGGCCATAGTATAGTTCACATCTATGGAAACATAGTGAATATATATTTTTAATGAAAAGCATTCACTTCAACGGTGGGTCTTTTACAGTGTTTTATTTTATATTCCTGTAGGAAGAGATTTTCAAAAGCTTAAATAAAATAAATTAGTAAGCGCAATTAAATTTCTTTGGGCAGGTACTCGTGAGACTTTCATGTTCTATAAAATAAGAATGTGATTTGATAAGGAGGGGCAAAACTCTTTCTTTCACTGAAGATCTGAGGAAATCTTCTCCCATGGGGCTTATGAAAGGCTAACAGAGTGACCTAAGGGGCAACTTGCTCTATGTATCTCACCTATAAAACCAATAATAAGTAGAGGACATCACAACAAAGCTCAATTTAGTAAAAGCAATTTTATAGGAGTAGAGGGGCTTATTGAAATAGACCACACATGCTACATACAAAACACAAAAACATTGTCCAAATATTTTTCCAGCTTTATGAATGATTTTTTTTTGGTTTGTTCCAAAACCATTGGTTTTTTTGGTTCCTAGGATTAAAATCTAGGAAAATTATAGAGATGAATACATTTATATATATTTTAGGATATAATCTGCAGGGAATGTTACTTTTTTGTAACTTTGATTTTGATAAGAGTTGGAAAAAAACAAAGTAAAAAAATAGAAAAAACAAAAAAATGATTTGGGTAAGAGTTGGAGATAGTAAAATATATGAGGTCATATACTCTGGCATGGTTCCTACAGGACAATGATTAAAGCAAATACATTGACATTTGAAGTCAACCAATGCAAGCAAACAACAGACGGTTGAAATTCTCTAATAAAATAAAGGAACCTAACCAAGATGGTTGGAATGAATGACTTTGCTCTCAAGTGGACTTACCAGGTCCTGTAGGAGGAACTCCTCTTTATCTCCAAGCCCCATAGTCCTGTGTCAGTTTCATCATATGATTATAGCTCTGAATCTCTCTACCAAACTTCATATAATACCAACATTCCTGTTTAAGGTTACAATTTTAGAACATTTTCCTGAATTTTTTTTTAACTTGCAAATCTGTGTAATGCATGTGTTCACCAAAGTGCCTATCATCTGAGAGACAAGCACAGTTGGCTCAAGTCTCATTCCAGAAGTGTGGCGGGGCGGGGGGTGGGGGGCGGCCTGTGTCTTTCTTGAGAGGCTGAGGGTGATTGCTCTTCCTGGTTCTCTCCTGCTCTCATTTGCAGAGTTGGGTCTATTTCCTTCCATCTCACATTCACTGTCCCTATTCCTTGCTACACTGAACCAGGTTTGGCAGATCACTGATTTCCAATTTTTTAAAAATCCCTTCCCAACAAATTTGTATTTACACCAGACTTGACTTAAGTTTGGGGGGAGGGGGGAGGAGGGAACAATATGTAGAAATGTATATCATAAAAATATAAATAACTTATGTTTGAATCAGATATCACTATTTTAAGTCCCCAAACCTTGCTTTTAACTGGTCCTGTGGCAAAATCAGATTTAAAAAAATATATTTTTGTATGGGTGTATTTTGAATGATGTCTTTAATCAGCAAGTGAAATTTTTTTTCTGCCAATCTTCTACATCCCTTCCCTTTTCTTCTGTTAAGATAAACATGAAGAAAATATCAAAAGCCTCACCTAGTTTCTCCTTTAGTCTAATTCATCTAACAATTATAGCATGTTTGGATATTAAGAATTATTTTTAAATATACATACTTTTCTTTTGAACTGGAGCAATGAATAAGATGTGATAAATTCCTGAGAAAAGAACAAATTGGCAGCACTAGGAGGAAAAAGACAATTCTCAAATATTTGAAGTTTTAAGACCTAGATGAAAAGTAACCAGATTACAGTTTATATATTTATAAAAAGGGAGTCTTAACACTATTTCAATTCTTATTTGAAACTAAATCCTCTTACATTTCAGTTCTTTTTAAACACAGTTGAGCAAGCATCTTTTTTTTATTCTTAATAATAGAAAAGTCACCATGACTTTATTGACTAATAGGCTATATTAGCTTAATTCATGTAACACACATTTTATATCAGGCATTGTTGGGAATACAAAAATGGATACGGTATATGCCTGTATAGGACATTCTTGATCTGGGAGACAGAAAAGAAAATATATATTATAAATGTGTTACGGGCCACAATGAAGATATGACAGAGCATAACCATTGACCATTGATTCAGAAATTAAAATCTTTAAGAAATGCAATTTAGTATATAGTCACTGATAAGCATAATATATAGTTACTGTGGTGAAAGTAATTTAATACAGTTCTTTTCTGCTTTTTTCAATACCTGTAATACAAAGATAAATAAGCACAACCTTTAAATATAGCATTGTGTACACTAGATATGTTAATTTTTTATTCAATTAGGGTGTGATCCAGTCTCTGCATATTTGGGTTTCCTGGAAATGGTGAATTGCAAGCTTCTCTGGACCCAGAGCCAATCTTTTCTTTAGAAACCATAACCTACTTTAAAGCATATTCATAAGCTTTTTTTTTTTTTTTCTTTTTCTGAGAGGGAGAGAGGGAGGGCAGGAGAGGGACAGAGAGAGAGTGAGGGAAAGGGAAAGAGAGGAGGGGCAGAGGGAGAGAATTTTAAGTAGATTCCACACCCAGCACAGAACCCAATGTTGGGCTGAATCCTGTGACTCTTGAGATCATGATCGGAGCTGAAATCAAAAGTCGGCCGCTTAACTGACTGAGCCACCCAGGCGCCCCCATTTTCGTAGGTGTTTTGACAGGTACCCTACAGAGAAGGATAAAACAAAGTACCCCCCGGGTGATGTCCAGGGCCACTTAGAACTGACCGACTTTGCACGAATGAACTGGTTGATCTCTAGTGGAGGCCTAAGAAGGTTGAGGAAGCAAGGAAAAAGATTGAAAAAAAAAATTCTAAAGTCTCATCCCCAAATAACTTAGAGAATGGTAATGTCCTAAACAGACAAAATGAAATCAGAACACTGGTTGATTTGAAGGAAATGTTCAAATGTTTCTAGACACATTTGGGATATATTACAATATCCTGTTGAAGATGTTTAGTAGGCTGGGCATGATGAAAGCTTATAAGGAAGTAGTATGGAGTTATTAAAAAAAAGAAAAGGGCTAAATACAGAATCTTGGGTGATATATATTAAAATAGAGAAAGGGCACCTGGGTGGCTCATTTGGTTCAGCATCTGACTCCTGATGTTGGCTCAGATCATGATCTCAGGGTCTTGAGATTGAGCCCCATTTGGACTCTGAGCTGGAGGTAGAGTCTGATTAAGATTCTCTCTCTCCCTCTACCCCCACCCCATCCCCCTCCATTTCTGCACGCTCTCTCTCTCTCTCTCTCTCTCAAAAAAAAAAAAAGGGTGGGGTGGGGAGGGAAGGTCAGAGAAGACAAAAGCGAGAATAACAACAAAATAGAAGGTGTGCTCTCAAAACAAAAACAAACCTGTTCTAAAATAGGACCATTGAATTTTGTTGTTATATTTAGGTTTTGCTAATTTATTTATAATATTTAATAGTTACCCAGAGATAATTAAAAGAAGCATTTTTAACACATATCTAGTTACTTCTGAAATATTTTTGTTTCATTAAGTGCTAATTTCATGAACTAGGCTAATATAAATAAGCCATATTTGAGTACATTTTGCCCTCGTAATGTAGTCTCTCTTGTTCAACAGCCTCACTCAGTGTTCAGCTATGAAAAATAGAAAAAATGGAAAAATTACTTAAATACTTGTTTTTTTATTCCTAAGAAGAGTAATTTTTCCCCTCATTTCCCCAAATGTCAAAACTTTTTCCATGGGATAATAATGTTGGTCTTTAAATGATGCTTTCTTTGATAGCAAAAGCCTGGGTTTCTTAAAATTTGATTTTTGTATAATATTGTCTTGTGTCAGAGAATTATAGTAAAATATGTTTTGTGTTTTTTTTTTAATCCAGGCTATATCAATTATATTATTGTGAATCCAGCAGAATTTTTCTTAACAGGGGAACAGACTGATAGGAAGTTTAACTTGAATATGTTGCCAAATGATGTACTTATAAGGAAAAATAAACTGAAGATCAACATTATAATGATTAGTTAAAAATAAGCAGTTGTTATATGTCAAATGTATGATAGCTTCAGACATTTCATTGTGTGCTATTTGAAATTGGCAACACTTGTCTCCTCAGGGACAAGTTGTTTTCTGCAAAGACATTATGTATGAAATATGGGTAGTTTCTCTTTTGAAGCACTAAAAAAGTAATTTAGGACCAGTTGAGTAGAACATCAAAATTATGTATATCATTTTTGGATATGTTTTTACCATCAATATATATTAAAATTATGTAGACACTGATTAAATATATATCTATTTATGTGTAAATATCAAAGTCCAGTCCCACAGGAAATACTCTGTCCAACAAAAGTCCTGTGATATCTGCTGCCTTTATGGTTTCAAACTGAGCTCTGGAGTGTCACCACCCCATTCCCTACGATGAGCCTCCTGGGTGGGGAGTCCACCTGTACCTGTCACTCACCCTTGGGCAAGTGTAGCTCCTAATTTATATGTTTTATATTTAGTAGGACTGAGTAGGCTTTGTTTGAAGGAAGCTTCCCAAACTAAAGCATTGATTGGGAAAACTCTGATCTAGTCATCCCTGGGGATGATAACCTTGTTGCATTTTTAACCTGTCATCCATGTCTTTTGGCTGATGGCTGGGCACACAGAGACTTGATGTCTTTGAGCTACCAAAATATACACTTACTATGGCAACTATAGATTTGGAGCCAGCAGAGACTCTCCATGAAATTTTATTCTTTCCAATAAAAGTTACTTATTAAATATATACTTAAATGTATTTTTCTTATCCATAGCCTATATAATATTGCTTACAAATTAATTTGCACATACAGGAAATATATTTTATCAAATTAAAGACTGAAATTGAGTTTAAAAAGGTTACTTCAAAGGTTTGGATTCTTTTTTCTTTCTTGAACTTTTTATTGCTTTCTAGCTGGACCTTCATGGAAAAGCAGTGAAATTAACCTAGTCTCTATTGAATTCTTAATGATTAGTACACTACTTAGCTCCTCAAAGAATATTAACGTATTAAAACCAAAATCTTTTTGAACCAAGCATTGCATCAGATTTCTAACTGAAAATATAAATTGTGCTCATGGAAATCGTGCTTAATAATGTACAGGAAAAAATACTTCTTATGTTGAACCAGTTTGACATGTTGAGCCATTGTTTCATTTCCAGCAATTAGTAGTGTAAAAAAATCACTGTGAACACAAGTCCCGAGACATAACAAACTTGAGCAGTAGAGCCCCCACCAAGAACTTCACATGCTAGAACAAGCAGAGAATATGAAATAAGTATATTAAAAATGATTTTAAAATATTAAGGGCATCTGGGTGGCTGCGTCAGTTAAGCAGCTGACTCTTGATTTTGGCTCAGGTTGTGTTCTCAGGGTTGTAAGATTGGACACCCAGTGCAGAGCCTCCCTGATTCTCTCTCATTCCCCTCTCCCTTTGTCCCTCCTCCCTCTAAAAAAAATTAAAAACATAAAAGAATAGGATACAATTGAAAAAAGGATCACATTTTTGCTACGGCATATATGTGTGAATTTCATCTTTTTAAAGATTCATTCTCCTTAGGACTTTGCTATTCCTGATTCTGAGAATTCATAGGTCCTGATTAAATGCAGTGGATCAAGCATCAGTGGCCTTATGGTCCTTGAGGTTCTCATGTGTTGTCAGGGCCAAAAACCACAGATGTCAAAGATTTGAACAGAAGTTTGGTTTAGTGAACATATATAAAACTCCGTACTCCACAGTTAAAAAGGTATCTTTGCAGGGATTTATCACAGTTAAATATTCTTAAAGGTTAGCCAATACCTATTCCTGAGTCCTGAAAGGTTATCACTGATTTTCCAAGGCTATTACCTTGGGACTGGTTCCCAGGAGCCTGGTGAAGGGTGTCAGAAGCATGCCAAGGGTTTCTCTTCTTGACATTTCTTTCTTACTAGCATCTGCACTAAATCATAGCCATTACTCCCTCAGCTGAAAGGCAAGTTAAAATTAGTTCTAAAGAAATGCAAAATGTTGTTTGTACTTGGGATGAGTGACACAGGGCCATCTTCCCAAGAGCTTCTTATTGCCCTCTGTAGCACCTTCATCCTAAGGGAGGACTATGTTTTTGCATGTAATTGACTATAATTATATTTTAAAACAACTAATTGGTACCTTATAGAAGAAAATTATGTCCCTGCTTCAGTCATTGATGGAGTATCTTGAGAATAGGAGTTAAGAGGTATAGTCTCAAGTCATTTCTGAGATATTTCAAATTCTCATGCTCAATGAAAGTCCTTTGGACTCTGCCTTCCGTATAACTAAATTCCCTCTCTGGGGAAGATATTTAGATATGCTTTGTCACATTTTACCATGTGATTATATTCAAAGGCTAAATAAGAATTTCTTTAAATATTTCCAGCAATACGTTACATTAAGTTTTCATGCTGTTAAATAAATTAGTTAACGTTTCTTCCTTTATTCAATTATAGAGAGGTCATTATTGTAAAATTTTAAATCTTAATGATAATAGCTGACATTTATTAAGCATTTACTATGTGCCACTTTTATAAGTAATTTTTATTAATTATCTCATTAAATCCTCATAGTATCAAAAACTACAAATGTGTTCTCATGTAGAAAGGGGAATATTACTTAGGAATTTTGTTTTGAGGTTCGAGGAATTAAAATAATGCATGACAGCAAATAGGATAATTAAATTTTTATTATACTCATTATCTCTTAGTTTATACATGAGAACACTAAGGCTTAAAATAGTCTAAAATTTTGCTAATCTGAGGTTAAAGAGCTGATAAGTGGCGGAGGAGCTGGGAACAAATCCAGATCCATCTGAATCTGTAGCATGAACCCTCAGCTAATGTACTGTCACCTACCAGGTCAGTGGTATATTCTATAATTCCTAAATATATTTTATTTACTGTACAACTTACACTGTCTCCTGAAGAAGAAAGACTTTAAACCCCATTCTTATAAGGAAACAGCTGTATTGTCTTGTTTGAAGATTATCACTTTCTAGTTTTTTTTTCCCCCTCCAGATTATGATTCAGAACTCTAGCTTCTTGAGTTCTAATGCTGACCCCCAACATTTAGGGTGAGCAGTGACATTATAATGCATCTCTTCATCCTAAAAAAAAAATTCCTCATCATGACTATCACCATTATTGAGGTTTCTCAGGTCCCTTTCAATGATTTGGCATGCACTTATGAAAAATATTATACCAGTTCCTTTTTATTAGCTTAAAGGGATTTTAAAACATCTAAAAATAATGGTTTGTGACTGATTTCTAGGCTTTATGTTTAGCAGAGTTTCCTAAGCAAATCACAGATGCTGTAAGCCTACAGGAGAGATTACAAGTGGCATCAGTCCTTAGATGAGAGTATAATGGATTGTCATTTAACAACTTTTTCACTGGAAAGAAATGAAGTAAAAGAGTAATAAAGCAGCATCCTCACAGTATGCATAAGTAGGAAATACATAATATTTCATATTAAGTGACAAATTATTATTAAGCCCCCTGGCATTCATTAGACTACCATTAATGCTAATGGAATTGCATGTTATTTATACAGATATTATGTGTAACTCCAGGAGTTATAATCTCGTATGAGTATATTTGTTGGCGTTGGAGGCAGGTAGGTGGATATTTGCGATGGCTACACGCTGAAACATGGTGACAGGATTTTCAAATCAACCATTTATTTGTCCTTACTTATCATCATGAAAGAGAAATCTCCTATTTTTAATTTTTTCTTTGCAAAATTACCTTAAATGGAAATTTGTGAAATTTGAAAAAAAACCATCTCTTCTGTTTCTACTAGTCATATGCGGTCATTGCTTTTCTGATGAAAAGAGAAGAGGTGGGCACAAGTGAGGGTTACTTGTGAGGTTGGGTTCCTGCGCTCTTTGCAGCAGCTAATGTCAGGCCACATTCTCCTGCACCTCAGTGCCTTCCCACTTGTTAAGTAAGGGGCCAAGTTTCCTTATCTGTTTCTGTGATCTTCTGTTTGCCCAGTGAAGTCCAGTTTGCAGTTCAGGTGGTGTCACCAGCCAATCCTCTGCAAAGCTGAGCCACACGGCAAAATCAGACACCTGTCTTTAATGTTTGGTGGCCCTTCCCATACCTCTAATAGGATGTGTGGTTGCTTACATTCTAATTGTTGGCATATGTAGGTGATACCTTATTAGACTGTAAGCTCTTCTGAGCACAGATTTTGTAAGCATGTGGAATTGGGTTTCACATATTGTAAGTACTCCATAAATGTTTGTTATGTTATAAATGTTTGCCTAACTCTGTAAATGTTGGTAAAGTGAACTGAATATATTGCTTCTCTGGTGTGTGTTAGGCATCGTCCCAGCTCCTTTTAACATAAGGCAGCTCATTTAATCTTTATCACAACACGTTGATCATGGTCGGGATTTTTTTTTAATACCTACAGATAGCTAAGGAAACAATTATCAGGGGTTGATTGACTTGCACTGGGTCACACGATTATAAAGGGGTGAAATAAGATTCAAACCCAGGCTTTCGTGACTCTAAAATCCACCTGTTTTTCACTATGCTACACTGCCTCCCCAAAGAAAGATTTAAAACTTTAATGCATTGTTTTTTTAAAAGAGTGGTCTTGGTTTCTTAAAAGGCAAAGTGGAATGTACGGTGCCATGTATTTGGAACTAACTATACATTGTCAAATACATATATTTTAAACGTCTTGGCAATACTGGAAGGGATGACATCAATGGGCCATGTAGATTGAAGATCTTCTGGAAGATGAGAATCTGATGAAATTGGTCAGCTGGGAAAGGTAGATAATACTAAAACTTTGAGGGATGCCTGGGTGGCTCAGTGGTTGAGTGTCTGCCTTCAGCTCAGGACGTGATCCTGGGGTCCCGGGATCGCGTCCCACATCGGGGTCCCTGCAGGGAGCCTGCTTCTCCCTCTGCCTGTCTCTGCCTCTCTCTCTGTGTGTCTCTCATGAATAAATAAATAAAATCTTTTAAAAAAAGTAGTAAAACTTTGATCTTGCCGAAGAGAGGACCCTGTGCAGCCAAAGGGGAGAAGGTTTCCTGTTGCCCACGTGCCCACGCTTGGAGCAGCAAGACTGGAAGGTTGAAGACAGTCTGACGGGATAGCATGCCCAGCGTTTACTAGTGATTTTCTTCCCAAAAGTGTTACTCTTCATTCAGAAGTGCCTATCATATCAAAAATATTTCCATTTTTCTGTGCATAAAGACTTTCAAGTTCAAACTCCACAAGTTGTTTCGAAACTTAGACTGCTCACCATGGATACTAATCAATCTGTCAGAAATAGGGTGACTTAGTCCTAACAGAACAGATGGGTGGAAAGGATGATCACTCTAAGATGACAGCATGGCTGGTTCCTCTTTTTGTCCTCCTTTTACTTAAATGGATGGAAAGTCTATCATTGCCAGGTTTATGAGTGAGTCATTGCGACCGATGGGATTTTTATCACATATTGTAAGTACTAATGGCTAATTGAGGTTTGGTTCCTAGCTTTGCCACTTGTTTATGTATTTTACTTCATAACTTCTCTGAGCCTTTGGCTTCCTAGCTGTGACATAAAGTTGATAAGGCCAACCTAGCTGGGTTATTATAATATCTAAACATGTAACGCATGTCAAATGGTGGGTACTCGGTAAGGATAGCTGTTCTTGTCACATAGGTCTCCAAGTTTTTGTTGAGCTTCCTTAGAATTTACATTCCCAAACTTTTTAGCCCTTCAAAACTAAGTTTAAACATCATCTTCTCAGAGAGGAGGATGAGAGAGATTGTTAGTTCCTATAGAATATATACTAAAATACTAACAGAATCCATCATTATTCTTGTCATCATCATATTTCACATATACCAACTGATGTTAATTTCCACATATCCTTGAGACAGGTACTGTTATCATTCGCATTTTTGAGACGGAGAACAGGAGACAGAAGGGTAGAGAGTTTGCACAAGGTCACGTAACTGTGAAACTGTCGAACTGGGATTCAAAACCTGGGTGGTTTGGCTCCCCAGCCCGTCATACCATCGTTACACTGTAAAGGTTAGAAGGCATATTCCATAGTCCGTAATATTGCTTCAAAGAAAATGTAATCTCAACCTACTGAACTGTTATATTTTTGATATATTGGTCAAATCCTACTATCCTTATAATTCCTACCCTGGCCACATGTCTAATTGGGCATCGCATATATAAAAACTCAGAGTGATGGATGGTGACCAAGTAGATGCCTACAGTTAGTGCGTATGTGATATGGGATCTATATGTTTGAGTGCTGCTTGGTTCTAAAATGTCATTCGGTATTTGACTTTTAGTTAAAACAATGAGCTTTGCTCATATTAATGTTATGCAACTACAAAGATTTTCTTATAGTTAACTAGCGTATCCATAAATAGTGAGGGCTGAAACTGACCTGGCAGTGTTAGGTGTCAGACCTGGAAGAAGAAAATTCAAATGTTTTTGTCCTGAAATCAGCTGGTTCAAGAGCGAGAAAGAGGACTCTTGATTTCTTGCTGTGGTAGATGCAAGTATAGAAATGAAGACATTTTGGGGAACCCTTTTTTTGGGGGGGGGAACCCTTTAAAGCTGACTCCTAAGTTCCTTCAACGTGTTTCCATCAATTTGGGAGCATGTCTTCACTTTCTGGCACAACAGGATATTCTGGACTTATCTTGTACCTTGGCTGCCCCAGCCCTGGAATTAGCCATTTCCATAAGGCGTTGGGATTCCTTTTGTGGGAGGGGTGGGGATAGGATGGTTTTGGGAAACTGGACAGGCGGCTGGGTATATACGCACGTTGCTCTTAGGATGTCGTAACTTCTAGGGTCTTGCAGCAGGCAGAGCTAGGAAATACTGCATAGAATTCAGCCTTGGTAGAGATAACTATAATTCTAATCCACCCTATTGTCTTCTTCCTTGTTTATCTCCTTTCCATCTTCCCATATTTGTATCTCCTTTCTTCCGCAGGAAGAGCTCTGAGTCCCAGCAGCAGCACATTTGTCCACTTGTTCAATCACCTCATAGTTACAGGATAGTTCCAGAATAGCTGCAACCATACCACTTTGAAAAATAATCCTGCCAAAATGAGCTCAAGATGTATTGGCAGGGTTCTGGGTTTTTTGTTTTGTTGTTGTTTGCTTTTCGTGGCCCCTAAGACCGAAAACAATGAGTTCTTCATGAAGTGATATGGAGTGATTTTTATTCTACGTAGTTAGGTGAAAAAAAGCAGTGTTCAGAGGACTTTATGTTGTATGTGACTTTTTACATACAAGGAATTTTGAAATTTCAATATATTTTCAATTTCAACTTAAAGTACATTTTAATTACCATGCTCAAAGGTTAATATGGATTAGCTTTTTTCTCTTCTGATATATATGTTATTTATTTGACTCTGTTTTCAGTTTTAGGGTTTTTTTCCCCCTCCATCTTCATTGGTTTAATTATATTTTTTGAATGTGTAGAACATACACATGTTTCCAAAAGAACAAAACTCCTTCAGTATCCTTTTCATTTCATCCTTTTTTAAGGTACTAGTTCCATTAGTTTCTGGTTTATCTTACATTTGTTTTGGCAAAATTATCAGAAGTACCGATTTTTAAAATTCCTTTCTTATATAAAAAGTCACACACATGGTTAGATTTTCTGTATTTTGCTTTTTGTCACTGACTACATATACTGAAAATCACTTCATAGAAAGCTCATTGTTTTATTCTTTTGTTGTTTTTTTAATAGCTGTATAAAAAATTGTATGGTCTCTTCCATATTTTATTCATTACTTTCTCCTGTTTGGGCATTTTGATTGTTTCTAATATCTACAGTAACAAAATCTGCAAGAAATAATTTTGTACATATTGTATCTGGAAGGTAAATTTATAGAAATAGACTTCTGAGTTAAAGAGTAAATGCATGTGTAGTTTTACTAGATACTGGCAAGTTCTCTGCCATGGAATTTGTACCATTTTTCGTGTTTATCAGCAGTGAATACAAGTGACTGCTCACCAACAGACCGTGCTCTCATGCTTTAGAAATTTTGCAGTGTTATTGGTAAGAAATAGTGTGTTAATAAAGTTTGAATTTGCATTTTTTAAAAGGTAGGAATGAAGTCAAAGATATTTTCATATGGCTAAGGGCCATTTTATATTCATTCATTAATTCAAAAGGCAATTTTAAATATCTTCTCAATTGTATTCATATTACTTGCCTATTTTTCTGTAATACTTTTAGGGTTTTTTTCTTTAATTTTAAAAAGTTCTCTTTATTAGCCTTTTCCTGCAATGTATGTTGCAGGTATTTTTCTCCTGATATATATTTGTTCTTTACTCATAGTGACTTCTTTTTTTTTTTTTAAGATTTTCTTTATTTATTCATGAGAGACACAGACACACACACACACACACACACACACACACACAGGCAGAGGGAGAAGCAGGCTGCATGCAGGGAGCCTGATGTGGGACTTGATCCTGGGTCCCCAGGGGGGACTGAAGGCAGGGCTAAACCGCTGAGCCACCCGGGCTGCCCTCATAGTGACTTCTTTTTTTTTTTTTAATTTATTTTTTATTGGTGTTCAATTTACTAACATACAGAATAACCCCCAGTGCCCGTCACCCATTCATTCCCACCCCCCGCCCTCCTCCCCTTCATAGTGACTTCTGATTCAAAGATTTTGTTTTAAAATTTTTATGTTGTCAAATTTGTTACTGTTTTTCTTTTTGACATCTGATATTTGAGTCCTGGCAGAAAGCCTTTCTTTACACCAGATCACAGAGAAAATAATTCATGTTTTCTTCTAGTACTTGTAAAGTTTAATTGTAGATCTCTAATTTATTTGGGGCTTATTTTATATGTAGTGTAAGGTACGGACCTTACTTTTTCTCCCAAATAATCATCCAGTTGTCCTAACACCATTTTCTAAAATGTCTGTGTTCCAGGGCTTTGAGATACCACTTTTATCATATATCAAATTTCTGAATGTATGTGGGTCAATTTATGGGCTTTTCTTTTTTTTTTTTCCTGTCCCACTGGGTCTATCTATTCATGCACCAGTGCTTATTTTAAAGAGATTTTGCAGTATGTTTCATTATTTGGTGGGACTAGTTTTCCTTGTAGACCTTCCCATTCCACCACCCCCAGTGTTTCTCCCTATTTTTGCAGGTTAATTTTTAGATAAATGCTTTAGTATGAGCTTGTCTAGATCTGGAAAATAAAACTGGGTATTTTTATTGAGAACACATTACATTTATAAATAAACTTAGGACAAATTGACATCTTGGACGAGAGTTTGCAGGCAAAATTTGCTTCAGGCAGCTGCCATAATCTCCCAGAATGAAAGTCCTAAATCAGTATCATTTTGATGGACAGTATCCCTTAGATTTTTCCCCCTCTTTTTATATTGAATTATTAAGCTTTTAGGAACACATATTATTATCTTGTATAATACAGAGCTAATTTTATGCATGTATCAGGCTCCTAAAATTTTCCTAGATGCGTCTGTACACTTCTTTGTAAAAATGCATTTTTAGCAAGAACCCTCCTAAGTCACTTTAGTCTGTTTAACTGGGACCACCCCCTGTAAGATACTGTTGACTGTATTCCCTGTATTGTATCTTTTATTCCTATTGTTTATTCATGCCACAACTAGAAGCCTGTATCTCCCACTCTCCTTCACCTGTTTTGCCCACTTGCTAGAGGAAACCATCCATTTGTTCTCTGTTTTTATGAGTCTGTTTTCTGTTTGTTTTTTTTTATTTATTCATTTGTTGGTTTTTAGATTCCACAGGTAAATGAAATCATATGGTATTTGTCTTTTTCTGTTTTATTTCACGTAGCATAATACCCTCTGGGTCCATCCATGTTGCTACAGATGACAGGATCTCATCCTTTTTCTGTGAATAAGTAAGAATTGTGTGTGCGCATATGTGTGTGTATCATCTTCTTTATCTGTCCATTGAAAGAAGCTTGAATTGCTTTCATATCTTGGCTATTGTAAATAATGTTGCAGCAAACATAAAGGTGCCTCTGTGTTTTCTTTGGGTCAATACCCAGTAGTGGAGTTACTGGATAGTGTATTTCTGTTTTTACCTCTTAGAGGAATCTCCATACTGTTTTCCACAATGACTGTGCCAATTTGCATTCTTACCAATAGTGCATGAGGGCTCCTTTTACTCCATATCCTCATTCTTGTCTTTCTGATTCTGGCCATTCTGATATGTGTAAAGTGATATCTTTCTCTTGTAGTTTTTATTTAATGTACCTGTTGATTAGTAATGTTGAGCATCTTTTCATGTGTCTGTTGGTCGTCTGTATGTTTTCTTTCTTTCTTTTTTTTTGTCTGTATGTTTTCTTTGAAAAAATGTTTATTCAAGTCCTCTGCCCATTTTTTAACTGGATTGTTGGGCTTTGTTTTTTGATTTGTTTAGTTTTTTTTTTTTGATTGAGCTGTATAAGCTCTTTATATATTTATTTATTTTGGATATTAACACCTTATCAGATACAGCATTTGCAAATATTTTCTTCCCTTTAGTAGACTGACTATTTATTTATTTTTTTAAATTTTTATTTATTTATGATAGTCAGAGAGAGAGAGAGAGAGAGAGAGAGAGAGAGAGAGAAGCAGAGACACAGGCAGAGGGAGAAACAGGCTCCATGCACTGGGAGCCCGATGTAGGATTTGATCCCGGGTTTCCAGGATTGTGCCCTGTGCCAAAGGCAGGCGCCAAACCGCTGCGCCACCCAGGGATCCCTGACTTTTTATTTTGTTCATGGTTTCCTTCACTGTGAGAAACCTTCATTTTGATACGGTTCTAATAGTTTATTTTTGCTTTTGTTTTTCTTGCCTCAGGGGACATATCTAGAAAAATGTTGGTGCAGCCTATGTCAAAGAAATTATTGCCTCTCTTTTCTTCTAGAAGCTTTATGGTTTCAGGTCTTTAATTCATTTTGAGTTTATTTTTGTGTATGTTGTGGAAAAAATAGTTCAGTTTCATTCTTCAGCATCTGTTCAGTTTCCCAGAATTGTTTATTGAAGATGTGGTCTTTTTTCCATTGTATATTCTTGCCATTTTTGTCATAGATTGATTGACCATATAATCATGGGTTTATTTCTGGACTCTCTACTCTGTTCTATTGATCTATGTCTATTTTGTGCCAGTGCCATACTGTTTTGATTACTACAGCTTTGTAGCGTATCTTGAAATTTGGTGTTGTAATATGTCTGGCTTTGTTCTCTTTCAAGATTGCTTTGGCAATTTGGGACTTATTGTGGTTCCATATAAATTATAGTATTTTAGTTCTGTGAAAAATGCTGTTGGTATTTTGATGGGGATTGCATTGAATCTGTAGATGGCTTTGGGTAGTATGGACAGTTTAACAATATTCTTCAAATTTATGAGCATGTGTTATCTTCAGTTTGTGTTATCTTCAGTTTGTTTCAACACTGTTCTATTTTCAGAATACAGGTCTTTTACTTCCTTGGTTAAGTTTATTTCTTAATCTTATTCTTTTTGGTACAATTATAAATGGAATTGTTTTCTTAATTTATCTTTCTGCTACTTTGTTATTAGTGTATAGAAATGCAGTTGATTGCTGGGTATTAATTTTGTATCTTGCAACTCTACTGAATTCATTTATTCTAATACTTTTCAGAAGTCTTTGGAATTATCTTGGAATAGTATCTTGTCATGTAAAAATAGTGACAATTTAATTTCTTATTAATATGGATTTTTAAAATTTCTTGTATGATTGCTGTGGCTAGGATTTGAGTACCATGTTGAATAAAAGTGGCAAGAGCAGACATCCTTGTCTTGTCCCTGATCTTAGAGGAGATGCTCCATTTTTACCACTAGGTATGATATTAGTTATGGGTTTTTCACTCATAGCCTTTTATGTTGAGATATATTCTGTATAGACTCACTGTGTTGGCAGGTTTTCTTTTTTTTTTTTATCATGAACAGATGTTGAATTTTGTCGGATGCATTTTCTGCATCTATTAAAATAACCATTTGATTTTTTAAAGATTTTATTTATTTATTCATGAGAGTCACAGGGAGAGAGAGAGGCAGAGACACCGGCAGAGGGAGAAGCAGGCTCCCTGCAGGGAGTCCAACGTGGGACTCGATCCCGGGACTCGATTCCGGGACTCCAGGATCATGCCCTGGGCCGAAGGCAGGCACTCAACCTCTGAGCCACCCAGGCATCCCTAACCATTTGATTTTTATCCTTTGTTTTGTTAATATAGTGTATCATGTTGATTGATTTACAAATACTATACTATCCTTGCATCCTTGGAATAAATCCCAACTTGCTTATGGTGAATGATCCTTTTTTAATCTATTGTTAAATGGAGTTTTCTGATATTTTGTTGTGGATTTTTTATCTATGTTCATCAGGGATGTTGGCGTGTAGTTTTTCTTTTT
The DNA here is from genome assembly GCF_048164855.1 of Canis lupus baileyi. NCBI lineage: Eukaryota > Metazoa > Chordata > Mammalia > Carnivora > Canidae > Canis > Canis lupus. The sequence goes on from NC_132871.1 coordinate 6,061,784, forward strand.
TTGTCATGTCTACCTGGTTTTGGTATCAGGGTAATGCTGACCTCATAGAAAGTATTTGGAAGCTTTCATTTCCCCCTCTTTTTCTTCTTTTTTGGGATAGTTTGAGAATAGGTATAATTTTTTAAATGTTTGGTAGAATTCACCTGTGGATTCATGTTGTCCTGGACTTTGATTTGTCAGTAGTTTTTTGATTACCAATTCAATTTAATTTCTAGTAATTGATCTGTTCAGATTTTCACCTTGGTTGATCCAGGACCTTGGTTCCCCCCCGCCCCTTTTCTGGTCTATTTCTGCTCTGATCTTTATTTCCTCCCTTCTACTAACCTTGGACTTTGTTCTTTCTCTAGTTTCTTTAAGTATAAAGCTATTTATTTGATATTTTCCTTGTTTCTTGAGGCATGTCTGTATCACTATATATTTTCCACTTAGAACTGCTTTCTCTGCATCCCAAAGATTTTGGACCACTGTTATCATTTTCATTTGTCTCCATGTATTTTTTAAATTCTTTTATTTGACCCATTGGTTTAGTCAAATATCATTTAGCTTCATGCATTTGTGTGTAGGTTTTTTTTCTTGTGACTGATTTTTAGTTTCATAATCTTGTGGCTGCAAATATGCATTATAGGATTTCAGCCTTCTTAAACTTATTGAGAATTGTTTTGTGACCCAACGTGTGATATATCCTGAAAATGGGCCATGTGCACTTGAAAAGAAAGCATATTTGGCTGTTTTTGGATGGAATATTTTACACATATATCTGTTAGGTCCACTAGGTCTAATGTGTCATTCAAAGCCACTGTTTCTTTACTGATTTTTCTGTATGGAAGATCCATCCAATGATGTAAATGGGGTACTAAAGTCCCCTAGTATTATTATATTCCCATCAATTTCTCCCTTTGTTAATATTTGCTTTATGTATTTTTAAAAAATATTTTATTTATTTATTTGAGAGACTGAGTAAGCAAGCGAGAGAGAGAGAGAGAGAGAGAGAGAGAGAGAGATCATGAGCAGAGGGAGAGGGAGAAGCAGGCTTCCCTACTGAGCAGGGAGCCTGATGTGGGACTCAGTCCCTGGACCCTGGGATCTTGACCTGAGCTGAAGGCAGGTGCTTAACTGACTGAGCTACCCAGGCGCCCCTACTTTATGTATTTAGGTGTTCTCAATGTTGAATGATTAAATAGTTACAATTGTTATAGCCTCTTGTTAAATTGATCCCTTCATCATTTTGTAATTCCCTATTCCCTTGTCTCTTTTTACAGTCTTGATTTTAAAGGACAGCGTATTTTGAGCACATTCCAAAAAAACTTCATTTTTACTCCCCCCTACATTTTACATATATGTTGTCATATTTTACATTTTTTATTCATAATTTTATCAGTCTAATTATGGCCTCTTCTTTCCTACTTAAGTCCCTTTAACGTTTCTTGTAAGGCCAGTTTAGTGATGGCCTTCACTTTTTTTTTTTTTTGTTTGGGAAGCTCTTTATCCCTCGTTCAATTTTGAATAATAATTTTGCTGGGTAAAGTATTGTTGGTTGTAGGGTTTTTTCCTTTTAGCACTTTGAATAAATTGTACCACTTGAAAGTTTTTCCTGGAAAAATCAGCTGAAAGCCATATGGAATTTTCCTTGTAACTTTTTGCTTGTCTTTTGCTATTTTAAAGATTCTTTATTTTTCCATAGTGGCTGCACCAGTTTGCATTCCCACCAACAATGCATGAAAGTTCCTTTTTCTCCACTTTTTGGCCATAATTTACTCCTTATTTTTAATCCTTGATATTTTAATTATTATGTGCTGTGGTATGGATCTCATTGGGTTCATATTATTTGGAATTTTCTTTGCTTTCTGAACCTGGATGTCTGTATCCTTCCCAAGGTTAGGGAAGTTTTTCAGCTACCATTTCTTCAAATAAGTTTTCAGCTCCTTTTTCTCTCTTCCTTTTCTGGGGTTTCTATAATGCAAGTGTTTGCTTGATGTTGTCCAAGAGATCCCCACACTTATCCTCATTTTTTAAAATTCTTTTTTATTTTTGCTGTTCAACTTGGGTGCTTTCATTACCCTGTCTTCCAGATTGCTGATCCATTCTTCTGCATCTACTAATCTACTGTTGATTCCCTCTAGTGATTTTTTATTTCAGTTACTCTTCTGGTCTGATCATTTTTAATTTTTTTCTTTGTTGAAATTCTCATTGAATTCTTCCATTCTTCTCTCTAGTCCAGTGAGCATCTATCTTTATGATCATTACTTCAAACTCTTCATCAGGCACATTGCTTATCTGTTTCACTTAGTTCTTTGAGGTTTTGTCTTATTCTTTCATTTGGAGCATATTCTTTTGTCTCCCCCTTCTGCTTGACTTTGTTTCTTTCTATGAATTAGAAACTTCTAAACTTGAAGGGATGGTGTCTGTATGGTCATCTGCTGTGTAGGCAGTGTGTGCCTGGTGACTTTTGCTGGCTGGCAGTAGCTGTAGCTGGTGTGGGCTAAGGGTTATGGGACATTCTGTGCTGGGACTACCCTGGTGGGATGGCCAGAGCTGAAGTGGATATAGGCTGAGGTGGTCCTGAGGCTCTCTGTCTACAGGTCACCCTGGCAGGACAGCTAAAGGTGAAGTGTGTGGAAGCTGGGTGGGGGCGTGTCCCAAGACTCTTGCAGTTGGCAGTCTGGCAGGACAGCTAAAGCTGAGGTATACGCATGCCATGGGGAAGGGTCCCAGGGCTCTACACCCTACCAGGTCAGCTGAAGCCGTAGTGGGCAGAAGCTGGTGTGGTCACTGGTCTCTGGTCTCTCCACACACGGGGTGCCCTGGAAAGATGGCTGAAGTGGAAGTGGGTACAAGCTGGGGGTCCCAGGGCTCTATGTGCAGAAGGTACCTTGCCTAAACAGCTGAAGCTGAAGTAGGTATAAGGGTGTTCTGAGAGGCTGCTATGCATAGGGCACCCTGGTGGGGTGACTGGAGCCAAGGTTTGAGGCATGGGACAGGGGAGTCCCTAGCACTCAAGGGGCACTCTGGCAGGACAGTAGTAGCTAAAGAGGACATGCATTTGTGTGATTATGGGTCTTTCCACAGCAAGGGTGCCCTGGCAGGACAGCTGAAGCTAAAGTGGGTGAAAGCTAGGGTGACTTGGGGTGTCTGCACAGGAGGTGCCCTGGCAGGGCAGCTGGAATGAGGTGGGTACAAGCTGGAGTTTCCCAAGGTGCTCTGTGCAGGGACACTCTGGCTGGGCTGCTAGAGTTGAAGCTGGTGTCAGTTAGGACGTCTTGGAGCACCCTGTGCCAGGAGATACCCCAGCAGGCTGTCTGAAGCCAGAGTGTTATGGGCCTGGAGTGTTCCGGGTGCTTTGTATCTGTGTCACCTTTGTGTGTTGGCTGGAGCTAGAGTGAGCACTGACTAGAGGTGTCCCAGTGTGTAGCACCCTGGAGCTGCCTTGGTGGGTTGGCTGGGGCTGGCAGGGGCTAGGAGCCCAGGGCTCGCTTAGGAGCCAGCTAGAGTGCTCAGACCCTATTCCCATCCACATTGCCAAGGTAACCCATGGTGCTACTGGCTCCTTCAGCCCAGAAAGTTCCAGGACTCCTCATCATATGGCACGGTTCTAGGGCTAGTTTCTTTATATTCTAGTTGCTCTTTTGAACAGTGGCTTTTTTTTCTTTTTTTTTTTTTTTGTCTGTGCCCCAGGGCACCTGGGGCTGGTGTGGGCTAGGGCCCCAGTGCCTGCTGAGGCAGCTCACCAGCTAGGGCGTCAGGACCCTGCTCCTGTCGGTGCTATCAAGGCGGCGGCGGAGTGTAAGCCACGGTGCTCACCAGCCCCTCCAACCCAGAGTGAGTTCCCACAGCTCTTGCCATTTGGCTGAATCTTTTATATGCCAGTTGTTTTTTTTTTTTTAAGCCGTAGCTTTTTTTTTTTTTTTTTTTTTTTCTTCCTTTCTGTGCTCCAGAGAAGAGGAATCTGCTCTCAGTCCTATTCCTTCCCCCTATAGATCATCAGGGGTGGGAGTTATTTTCGTTACTGTTTCATCGTCTCTCCTATCATTCTCCTGTTGTGCAGAAGCTGTTCGGATAGACCTTCGTTCTTCAGGGGAGGAATTGATCTACAAACAGGTGTAGATTTGGGGTGTCTATGGAGGCAGTGAGTTTGGGGTGTTCTCCATCTCCATCTCGGACTAGACCTCTCTGGATTTTATTTTTAATTTTTTTAACTGGGGAAAGTGACATAGTGAAATAGGTCTACTCTACAGCATCTTTCAAAATGAATAATAGCTCGTTTTATGAGGATAATAACGATCTGATAAAAATAAATGGGTGATATGATTGGTTGAAATTTCTTTTCCTCTTTTGTTTTTTCTGTTCACTCTTGCTCTATCTCTAGTCTTGACTACTTCGTTATTAAAATACTGAAGTATTGAGGTGCCTATTTCTGCCCGTAGGTGATTGTTCCTACTAATTGCAGCTGAGCTTGTCTCAGCTGTTGGAAATAGAGATACTCACATTGGCAGCCTGCGTGTGAGTTGAGAAGTTACTGGGTTTCTATAAGTAGACAATAGCATAGGAATTATTTTCATGTGTATGTGTAAACATGTGCATCAATAAACTTGTGCTAATAGTGAGGTGAAATTAATGAATTTTAATAGAAATCTCCTAATATAAAACATCTATTTCTGCACTCTGCTAGGAAGTTGTCCTATCTTGTGTGTGACAGGCTTTACCGTCACTGTTACATATTAACTGGGCACAGTTTAATATTAATAGCTCCTGAGAATTGTGGTTAATTGAGGCCTTTATTTCCTGTGTTTGGGTTTTATTTTTGCAACAATTTGGTTGCTTTTTTTTTTGTATGAAATGGTTGTGAGTATACCCAATACTATAACAAGGTTCTGGGCTCTTAACTTTGATGAACACCATGCCATTTCCATCATGCTGCACTCAAAACAGCACAGATGTGAGTCTGGGAGTGGCGTCCCCGCTGCTCTCATGAGCCTTTGTTTGGAGAACACCCTGATTAACCCCCACCCTTCATGGTTCATTGACTCACTGATAGATCAAGTTTAAACTAGTACATATTAGCACATTTGTTACCAACAGAGGAACAGTTGGCCATTCTGTTTTACATTGCTGGTTCATGGCAAACTGGCGCTAAAAAGGTCTATACTCTAGAGTATGAATTGAGAGGTTACAGGAGGATCGCAAACCAAGTCAGTTGCATATTAATATTAAATCACACCTATATTTTAATCTTGGGTTATTTATTTGGGGGATGCTTATTCTATTGTGAAATTATGAATAAATGACTTATCACAATGAGTTTTTTTTCCCCCAAGGAGTTCAGAGGGTTTATGTATTTGAATATAGCTTTCATATTAAACAGTTTGTCATAATTGAGAGAAGAGTAAGGTCATAACTGCCTGATGCTTTGTGTTGCATTCTTAAAATGTTTTCCTGAGTTCTTTGTAGCTAGTGATTTTATGTAAATCTTTACAGTGTACTACAGATTCTTGTTTTATCAAGAGGGCTAGAATGCACATGTCTTATTTTCTCATGGAAAAAAATTAAACTCTCCTTTTTATTTAACTGTTTTTTTCAATAAGATGATTAAATTTCTTCAACTTTGAAGAACTTCTTCCTGTTTTGTACCTTCCTAACATAGTTTTCAAAGTCTTAAAATGCTTTTTATTATTGTTATGGTTGTTTTTATGGAAGAGACTTTTATCATTTCTCAATCTTAACTGGTGAATTTTGTCTTGGCTTCATCATCACTCACTGGTGCCATCCCTTTGACCAGTTACTTCTCTGCATTTTTCTTTCTCTTGTGAGATGATGAAGCACGAGTACCCTGATGGCAAGAATGGCACTCGGAGTCCAAGCCTCGGATAAGACAGTTGAGGCTGCTTTTCAAAACTAACTAGTGCCACGTCTAGTTTTAGAAAACAGTTGAAAGTAATGGGAAAGGGAGCTGTATGGATATATGAGGGGAAAAGGGTCCAAACAGAACAGTATGTGTAAAAGGTTGAGCAATAAAGTCAGGTGCAGAGAGTTGGCAGGGAGTGAAGTGGTGGGAAATGAGGTCACAGAGGCAGCTGGGTTCTTGCAAGTTTTGCATGGTTTTTTGCTTTTGAGAAAAATGGGGGGCCATTTGGGAGTTTTAGGCAAAGGAGTGACATGATAAACTTTTTTTTAATGATAAACTTTTAAAGTCAATATTCTGGCTCTTAAGTAGATAGCACATTCAGAGTGGGGGAAAGGACAGAGACAGCAAACCAGTTAAGTGGAAATTGGTATAATCCAGGCAAAAGGTAGTGACTTAAATAGGGAGCAAGACAGGTAGTGGGCAGCGATTAGACTTTGGATTTGTTTTTGGAGATAGAGCTGTCTGGATTTATTTAGTGGATATGGGAGGTATTAAGAGAGAAAAAGTCAATGATTCCAGCAAGATTTTCTTATCCTATTAGAGAAAATGTCAAATAATATAGAACATATAAAAACATTATAATGGACGCCTATTTTACCATCACGCAGATTCTATAGTTCTTAACATTTTTTCCATATGTTTTAACATTTTATTCTGTCTGTTTTAAACTGTATACATCATGACATTTCTCCTAGAAAGCTTCAGTACACGACTCTACAAAAAGATATTTTACAAATAACCAAGTATCATTATCCTATCAAATGAGTGAGCATAGTTGTTTATTATCATTGAATACCTGGTCCATACTGAACTTTTCCCCATGTTTTATTTCTTTCTTTTTAAAATATTTTATTTATTCATGAGAGACAGAGAGAGAGAGAGAGAGAGGCAGAGACACAGGCAGAGGGAGAAGCAGGCTCCCTGCAGGGAGCCCGATGTGGGACTCGATCCCGGGATTCCAGGATCACATCCTGGGCTTAAGGCTGTGCTAAACCACTGAGACACCCAGGCTGCCCTCCCCCATGTTTGCTTGCTTGCTTTCTTGCTTTCTTTCTATTTTTCTTTTTTCTTTTTTAGATTTATTTATTTATTTATTTATTTATTTATTTATTTATTTATTTATTTATTTATGATAGACACACAGAGAGAGAGGCAGAGACACAGGCAGAGGGAGAAGCAGGCTCCATGCTGGGAGTCCGACACGGGACTCGATCCCGGGACTCCAGGATTGCGCCCTGGGCCAAAGGCAAGTGCTAAACTGCTGAGCCACCCAGGGATCCCCTTCCCCATGTTTTCTAAAGTGACTTTTATAGCTGATTTGTACCAACTAGTGTGCAATCAAGGATCACTCGCCAAATTAAGTATAAACTAGAACACTGAACACTAGAACACTCTCCTCATTTAAAAAGTTCTGACATTGATTTATGGAAGAGATGAGGTTATCCTGTAGATATTTTAGTATGCATAAGGAACACTGAGAAAGCCTATTTAAATATAGATTCCTGGTCCCCATTCCCAGAAATTCTGATTCAGTGGGTCTGGTGTGGGCCTTTCTACTGAAGTTCTGAGTGCTGCTAGGTTGTCATTCTGAAGACCACTCTTTGAGCAGTACTGTTGCACCGCTGTCTGACTGCTTCTTGGTGGTATCGTTTAACTTGTTCTTCTATTCCCTTTATTACCCATAAACTAGATTTCTAATCTAAAGGCTTAATTAGGTTCATATTGAGCAAGAATACTTCATAAGTGGTACTGAGTACTTCATATTGCATTATCTCAGGTGGTATGTAACGTCTGGCTATCCCATGATTAGGGTGGATAAGATAGATTCCCCAAGGCTAAGATTGATCTCTAAGTCAAAGAGGTGACAGCTTGATATCTTCATTGTAACTTTTTTTTTTTTTTAAGAGCAAAGGAGAGCAAGGGGAGAGCATGAGAGCAGGGAATGGAGGATTAGAGGCAGAGGGAGAGAGAGAGAATTGTAAGCAGGCCCCATGTTCGGTGCAGAGCCTGATGCAGAGTTCAGTGTCACGACCCTGAGATCATGACCTGAGCTGAATCCAAGAGTTGGACACTTAACTTAACCGACTGAATCACCCAAGTGCCCCTCCATTGTAATATTTCTATTTGAAACTAGTATATAATTGTTGACTGGTATTCAGGGGCCAGGGAGAGCATTTAATTCTCAATAAATACTTAATGGCTTTAACATCTATTATCTAAGTAAGGGAGATCATGGAGATTTTTGTATTTAATCATTCTCTCTAAATTAGTGCTATTATTTTATAAAAAAATGTTTTTTCTTCTCTTGGTACTATTCGTTACCCATAAACATAGTACTTACTAAAGAGGCAGGACAAATGTATAATTAGTTTTTTTTTAAATCTTTTTTTCTTTAAAGATTTTATTTATTCATGAGAGACACACAGAGAGAGGCAGAGACACAGGCAGAGGGAGAATCAGGCTCCATGCAGGGAGCCTGACGTGGGACTCGATCCCGGATCTCCAGGATCAGGCCCTGGGTGGAAAGCAGTGCTAAACCACTGAGCCACCTGGGCTGCCCTAATTAGTTATTTTTAATTACCAATTTTCAGAGTAAATTTTCTAACTGGAGCAGATGGAAAAGAGGAAGTTCTTATTTAGTGAAATAGGAAAGACTATGGGTAGATAGACCCCATTTGGTAGGGGAATTCAATTTCAAATTTGAAGATGTTAACTTTGAGATGTCTATTAGACATCTGTATTAATTAGAGTTCAGTTGTATAAAACATAACATACTCTATTTTAAATAAAAGTCTGTAGGGATCCCTGGGTGGCGCAGCGGTTTGGCACCTGCCTTTGGCCCAGGGCGCGATCCTGGAGACCCGGGATCGAATCCCACGTCGGGCTCCTGGTGCATGGAGCCTGCTTCTCCCTCTGCCTATGTCTTTGCCTCTCTCTCTCTCTCTCTGTATGACTATCATAAATAAATAAAAAAAAATTAAAAAGGCTGTAATGTGCAGGTAATATGATGAAAGGACTAGAGGAGAAGGGTCTATTAAATCAGATATACTGGTGGCCTGCAACTGTGGCTGCGTTCCCTCCCTCCCTCCCTCCCTCCCTCCCTCCCTCCCTCCCTCTCTCTCTCTCTCTCTCTCTCTCTCTCTTTCTTTCTTTCTTTCTTTCTTTCTTTCTTTCTTTCTTTCTTTCTTTCTTTCTTTCTTTCTTTCTTTCTTTCTTTTCTTTCTTTCTTTCTTTCTCTCTCTCTCTCTCCCTCCTTCCCTTCCCTTCCCTTCCCTTCCCTTCCCTTCCCTTCCCTTCCCTTCCCTTCCCTTCCCTTCCCTTCCCTTCCCTTCCCTTCCCTTCCCTTCCCTTCCCTTCCCTTCCCTTCCCTTCCCTTCCTTTCCTTTCCTTTCCTTCCCTCCCCCTCCCTTCATATGTAGCATCATGGGACAATTTCTATGGCCAGTAAACTAAGGGAAGTAAATGGAGTCTTCATGTTATGATGGAAATGAGCTACTGACACATTACAGACCCATTCAAGTGTTACTGAAAGATAAGTAAGGAAAATCCTTGTGGTGGACATAATTTCAGACAATTGATACTAGTGATTAAGGAGTGAAGGCTAGAGAGATAGGTGCATATTAAGCCTGGACCATGGTTAAGAGCCTGGTAAAAGCCTGCCAAATAGGAACTTGGAAAAAAAAATTAGAAGGTTGATGACAAGGACAGATGAGATATAAGGATATAGTTGGTCTTCATAGAATAAGAACAGAATATGAGATTTGTGTTTTTTATAAATGCTCACCAAAGAGCGTTTATTTCAAGAAAATCTAATTTGGTAGGCCAGGTACTCCATTCTACAGATGTCAGTCAGCATCTTTAAAAAGTAACCCTAGGGGGGCACCTTACTGGCTTAGTTGGTTACGTGTCTGCCTTCAACTCAGGTCATGATCTCAGGGTCCTGGGAGGGATCAAGCCCTGCATCAGGCTCCCTGCTCAGTGGGGAGTCTCCTTCCTCCTCTCCCTCTGCCCCCCACTCATGCTCATGCTTTCTCTTTCTCAAATAAATAAAATCCTTTAAAAAAATAATAAAAGCAACCCTAGGGCTTGCACAATGAGCACAAAGTGGCCTTCATGCAGAGATGGGGGAAATACATGGTTCTATCTATCTCTATCTATCTATCTATCTATCTATCTATCTATCTATCTATCTATTTATTTACTTATTTATTTAATGTTTTATTTATCCATTCATGAGAGACACAGAGACAGAGGGAGAGGCAGAGACACAGGCAGAGGGAGAAGCAGGCTCCATGCAGGGAGCCCGGTGCGGGACTCGATCCTGCGTCTCCAGGATCAGGCCCTGGGCTGAAGGCGGCGCTAAACTGCTGGGCCACCAGGGCTGCCCAAATACATGGTTTTAACAATAAGAACTTCTCCCCGAGACTGATGTGACTCGTATTATTGCTGAATACTCTGCCTGCAAATGGGCCTTGAGCCTGGGTATTGCTCTGTATCTTAGAGTGACTGACTGGTCAACCACTTGGTGGCAGGTTGATCACATTGGAGTCCATCTATTGTGGAAAGTTAGTAGTTTGGCCTCATTGCTCTGAATGTTTGTGTTAGATATGGATTTGAATTTCCTGTCCACCATGTTTCTGACAGCACTACCATCTGTAACCTTCCTAAATACCTTGTTCAGTGAATTGACATTCTGTGCTGCTTTTGATCAAGGGACTCATTTATATCAAAAGAAGTGAAGCAGTTGGCTGACAGGTAATGAGGTTTGCTAGTCTTACCGTGTTTCCTGTTGTATTTCATTGTATTCCACCCAGGAGACAAAATTTCATGAAATTCAAGTAGTTTTTAGTTCTATAAACAGAATACATGGGTCTATGAACCAAGTAGTGAAGATAGAAGTGTTATCTCTTAGCATCACCTCCAATGACCCACTCATAAAATTTTTGTTTCCTGCCCCTATAACTCTGAACTCAGCTGATTTAGAAATATTATATGAGAGAAGGATACTTTCACATGGGAATATGACAGTGGTTCAGTTGAATTGGACATTGAGAATTACCTGGCTACGTTATTGAACCATTCGACTGAACCAACAAATGGGGAAAAAAAAAAATAAGTCGCTCTGCTGGCAAAGGTGATCAGTTCTAATTATCAGTTGCTACTACTCCTCATAAGAGGACAGTGTCTAAATGCAGCAGGCAACCTGGACTGCCTCCTAGGAGAAGGATGAAGCAAATGAGTCCATTGTCTAGGAAAATAAAAATGGCCAAACTGACTCTAGAGGACATAGAAAATTTAAACAAACTACCACCAAAGCAACAACTTTTTTGGTACTACTAAAAAATAAAAAACAAGAACATTGATTCTGATATTTTCACAGAAATCTCTACCATACCTTTAAGGAGCAGGAAACTTTGATACTCTTTAAGCCATTGGAGAGCATAGGAAAAAAAGGAAAACTCTCAGATTATATTTATAGAGCTTGTGTGAAATTGGTATCAACATCTGATGAAGCAAATCCAAAAAAGGAAAATTTTAGATGGGTCTACTTGTGTATGAATGCCAAGCAGCTCTTAATAATAAAAAAAAGATGGACATGATGTCAACATTATAAAAATATTATCTCAGTTTAAAGCCTACATGGAGAAATTTGAGGTATTCTCATTAAATTCTAAATATGGCACTGACATATGAATTGATCAGTAGACCTCAGGCTAAATGGTTTAGAAGAAATCCAAACACATTCAGAAATTTAATGTATCTAAAGGTGATATTTGAAATCTATAAGAAAAGATTACCCAGTGAACGATGTTGGGACAGATGGATAGTCATCAAAAAAGTGAAGTCAAATTCCAATTTTATACCTCTATTAAAAGAAATTTTAGGTATGCTTAAATAAAAATATGAAATAGAGACCATAAAGCTATTAGAAAAATATAGTGGTTTTTTTGGTCACAAGAGGAAACTATTAAAAATAAAACCCGGAAACCTTAAAAAAAAAAGGTAAATATATGGGTGCGTAAAATTAAAACGCTCAGAAAAAATCAAAAAGATCTTAGAGAAAATGACATAAAAATTAAAAGCAGATGACACAGAAAAGTATTTGTAATTCATAGTTATGTAGTTATAATAATACATATTATTATAATTTATAATATATGATATAATAATATAATTACAACAAAAAGATTAATTTTCATATTTCAATAGGTTACTAATAAGGTTTTTAATAGGCTATTTGAATAAGGCTTAGCCTTGTTTAAAAGGTCGATTTTTTCTTTTTTTTTTTTTCTCTTTCCTAGAGTGTGGCAATTTTTATTAAGAATAATCTTGAAAAAAAAAAAAGAATAATCTTGGTCCTAAGAATAACACCCTCAATTGTGTAACACTTTCCATTAAAAACCAGTTTTGCAAGGGGAAGTACAAAAAAATAAATTATAGTTTTATAAGGAAAGAATTCTACAAGCTGACAGTTCATAGAAAAATAAAAGTCTCTTAAACATTTCAAAGTGTCTTAGCCTTTCTCATAAAAGGAGAAATGTAAATTGCAATTAGCATGAGATACAATATTTCTTTTCTCACATTGTCAAAGATCAGAAAGTCTGAAAACATTTGTGTTTTTAAGGGTTTAAGAAAACAGGTATTTTGTTTCTGGTGGAACGTAAATAGGTAGCAATAATAATAAACAAATTGAATGCTGACTGTGTGCTGTGGCACTTTCCAAGCACTTGCATTTGCTGGCTTAATCATCACGATTACCTTTTGTAGGAAGTACTCTTATTATCCTCATATTACCAGATGAGGAAATTGAAAAACAGAGAAATTGGACAAATAACCCAAAGTCACACAGCTGGTAAGTGAAAGAGCCAAGACTTAAGATCAATTACTTTGACTCCAGCATCCACTTTTTAGGGGTCACAACCCTAACCAGTTTCAACATCAAGTAATGGGGGAAATGTATAAACTCTCAAGGGTACATACCCCTTGATTCAATAATTCTAGAAGTTTGTCCTGCAGTGATATGCAAGTAGATGCAAAATGACATTCATTGCAGTTAAGCCTGGAAACAACCTAAATAGACATTTGCAGGGGACCGGTTACTTACATTGAAGTTCATCCATGCAAAATACTAGTCCGCTTTGAATAAAGTAATAATCACACTCTACTTAAGTGATATGAAATCTTGTCCAAAAACAGTAAAAGGAAAAAAAAAAAGCAAGATGCAGAATAATGGGTAGGGAAACTGCCTTCCATGTAAAAAGCTACAGAACATATACATGCATTTTTATATATGCATAGAACATTTCAGGAAGAATTCTTAAAGTGATGCCAGTGGTTGTCCCCTAGGAGGGAAACTGGATATCAAGGAATGAGCCGAAGACAGAGATTTTGAATTTTGACCCACGACAATGTGTCATTCTGTACAGAAGACGACGGAGCATGTGATTCTCAAATATAGAACGTTTGCCCTGAGATCACTTGGTGAAGAGCGTAACCCAGTGCCTCGGGCTCACTTAGGTTTAGATTCCAGCGCTGGCTGGTCTACCCAGAGGGACAGGGGCTTTGGAACTCTCCAGCTCGGGGCAACATTGCTCCACCCCCAGCTTGGGGACTGGCTGGAGGGGAAGTTCCTAGAGCCCTGTGTGCTTGGGTCTTGGGCAGGCCCCCACTCATAGGCCCCCCTTTCCAACCCCACCTGCTGCGAGCTGTGCTTCTTTCGGCCCATGTTACTGCCTAGGGCCCTTCATCGGCTGGGCTGCCACTCCTCTAAGGCTCTCTCTGGTCGCCCTCTAGCCCGACACCATCCCCCTGTCCTTAACTCCAGACAGGATATTATCCTACCCTGTGGAATCAGTGGTCCGCCCTTAGCAAAGTCTGTAGTTTCAACTACTTTCCCGGAGATTTTCTTGACCTTCTCGCTTTAATGGAGAGACCCAGCTCTCCCAGAAGTTTCGAGCTTCCCCCAAAGCCCCCAAGTGGTGGCTCTTTTCTCTGTCATCCATTTCAGACCATTGGTCCTGGAGGTGGGGTCCCTGTCTTGATATCTTTCTTTCCTCACTGCTCTTTTGAGACCATTTTCTCTCCTCTGTTAAAAATCCTCATTTTTAAAGCTCAGTCCCTTAGACACCACTGGCTTAGTGCTGCTCATTGTGGTTCTGTGCAGACTATGGTTCATTCTTCATGCTCCGCAAAGACCTTAGTATCTGTCTCACTGTCATTCTCTACAACACTACTGCTGCCATAATTCTATGTGTTTCTGTAGATGTTTTTTAGTTTTTAGCTTCTTCTCCTGTAAAAATCTTGATCCTGCTCTTCATTCCCCTCCCATAGTCATACTTCTAGAGCAGTGGTTCTCAAAGTGTGATCTCTGGACCAACAGCAGCAGCATCACCTGGAAATTTGTTATAAATGAATTTTCAGCCCCCCAAATTCCTGGGACTGGGATGCAGAGACCTGTGTTTCAAGAAGCCCTTCAGATGATTCTGATGCATATGCAGTTCATCAGGTTTTATTTTTATTTTTTTAAAGATTATTTATTCATGAGAGACACAGAGGGAGAAGCAGGCTCCCTGCAGGGAGCCTGATGCGGGGCTCGATCCCAGCACCCCGGGATCACGACCCGAGCCAAAGGCAGACACTCAACTGCTGAGCCACCCAGGTAGCCACCTCGTCAGGTTTTTTATTATCCTTATTACCAATAACACAATCTCCCTTTCAAGCATCCTACCCTTCCTGGGGCTCTTGACTATTGGCTTCTGTCTATCTAACTTATTTGATCTACTCTCTCAAAACCTAAAAATTTTCACCCCCTCCAGATCACAATTAACTGATTACATGTGCCACTTTTTCATTAGTTCTTAACCCTTCTTGTGTTTTCACTTACCCCTTATCCAGCCACAATTTGATCTCTTTGACTATTCTCTTTCACATGACACATCTAAAGAGTAAACATCTTGTGAGCTCTCCCTTCAAAATATACCTGGAATCTAGCTTTTCTTCTACTCTCCACCTTACTCAATCCCACCTGGAATATTGCAGCTGTTCTTACTTCGTCTGTCCTTGTACTTCCAGCATCTGCCTTCCGCACGGCAGCTTGAGTGATCCATTTAGCATCCAGGCTTATGTTGCTGTGCTGCTCAGAAATCATCATGTTTCTCCTCTCACTGAGGACAAAAGCAGAGTCCTTGTAAATCCCTGTGAGTGCTCTGGTCTTCCCTGTCCAGGAAGTCACTTCTATCTTTGTCCTCCCTCTCTCCCACTCTGGGGTTTCATTTTATCCTTAGAAATTACCACCACATGACGTACTCTGAATTCCCTTATTATTTCTGGCCCTTGCCGTTGAAATGGAAGCTTCATGAAGGTAGAAGTTTGCTTGTTCACTGACAGAGCCTCAGCTTCTAGAACCCTGTCTGACAAATAGAGGCAGTCAGTCACCTGTGAATAAATGGAGGCCATTACTATCTATATGGCTGAAGGTGAACACTACCCTTTTTACTCATTCATCAAATATGAGATCATCTATTATATGCCCTGCTCTAAGGAGATAGAACGTGGAGGAAACCCTCAGAGTTTCAAGTTTCATATATGAGTATAAATAATAAATAGGTATAAAATGATAATAGTATAAGAATCAAGATTGGAAGGTGTATGGACCTATAAGAACAAATGATAAGGGAGCAAAGGCCTCGCTAAAGTCACAAAACCAAGGAGGCCATAAAAATCTTTCCCAAGGAAGTGATGACTAAGGTGAGATCAAAGCAAAGAGTAAAGGTTAATTGGACAAATGGTAACAAGAATAGGTGGGCCGACAGGGCTGAGCCGGTGCAATGGCCCTGTGGTAGAGGGAGCGTGGCACGTTCAAGGGGCTGAATAAGGTAGAGAGAGGCTTGAGGAGGGAGCCTGAGGGAAGACAGGTTGGAGACTATTTTTTATTTATTTTTATTTTTTAAATTTTTTAAAAGATTTTATTTATTCATGATAGAGAGAGAGAGGAGAGACACAGGCAGAGGGAGAAGCAGGCTCAATACCGGGAGCCCAATGTAGGATTCGATCCCGGGACTCCAGGATCATGCCCTGGGCCAAAGGCAGGTGCTGAACCGCTGAGCCACCTAGTGATCCCCAAGACTTTTTAATTATATCTCCTTTTTCCACCTGATGATGAACATCCTTAAAAAAAAAAAAATCTTGCTTTAGTTGATAGAAATCCCCCTTCTGATCTCTAAATAGCTATCAAGTTGCTACCTAATTTTCATATACTTAGAGTCTAGCTTCATAATCATCGTATTAAGAACACCCAAAAGGAAAAAGATAAATGAGAAAATGACTACGTGCTCTGGTTAAAAAAAAAAAAAATTGGCTTTGTTGGTTTATGTTTTAAAAGGCCTCAGTTTATCGGGATGTGTAAGGGATAGAACATTCGGATGAATTTATTGAATTTCTGTTGCTGCAGTTATAATGGAGGCCTAAGAATAAAATGAATTTGCTAAAATCCTTTTAGGAGATCTTGAGTAGTTTTAGCTTCTTCCTAAGGGGATTGTGGCCCAAAGGCGGAATGGGACACAGTGCGTACCCTTTCACACGTGTTTATTTATGGGCTATGAGCCTTCAGCTACAGCGTGCTTGTCCCCACAGGCCCCAAATGACTGTTCCTTATTTCCCAAAACTTACATTACCTGACCGGCATGAGGGAGGAGGAAGGGGAAGTAAAAGCCGGTTTTCATGATAACCTTTGAGGACTACCATTTGGCTCCTGGACACTGGCCATGCTGGGACCGCCTCTGCCCAAGCAATGAAGCAGGATCTTTCCAGAAATATGCCGGGAAAGATAAACATAATTGGGATATTTGTTTGTTTGTTTGTTTTTTTAATTCTTAAAAAATTTCGAATTTATTTTTTATAATTTGGATATTCGATCGGAGTCTGGGCCTCTAAAGTGTAGAACAAGTGTCTTGTCCTTGTTGTGTTTTCATGACAGTGGGCCCTAGATTGATCTGCTTCGTCCTTCCTGGTTACAGGGCAGTCGTCCTGTCCTTTATGGCAGTTTTTTCCTGATCCAGAGTCAAACATGGCACTAATTGTCCTCTCCTAAGCCTCCCTTGATGGAGAATAGGCCCTCAGCTTTCTTTCACAATTTTTAAAAAGAACTTTAGGGAGTTATTTTGAGAATGCCCCCTCAACTGGGGTTTGTCTGTGTGATTGTCCTTTGAGCCACATGCCCTTTGGGCCGCGGTGCCGTGGAAGTGCTGTGTCCTCGGTGCTACGCGTCACGTACCACAAAGTATCACAAGGCCTGTGTGTCCGTTTGAACATTAAAGGTGTGGTTAACTCTGATCACTTGACTAAGGCAGTGTCTGCTAGATTTCTCCATTGGAAATGTCCCTTTTTGCCCTTTGAAATGAGAACAATTAAGGGGGACAGAGTTAAAAATAAGTAAATAAGAATAAGTAAATAAAAATAAGTAAATATTTTGTTCCCTGTCACTGAGGGTATTACCATCCATTGCTGATTCTTGCCTGAACCCATTATTAGCATAACGGGTGAAAATAGTGATTTTTCTAACTCTGTAATTTCCTCCATATTTATGAGTTGTCATTCTACTGTAAGACAGGTTTTCCTTCTCCCCCTTAGTGTAATATAGTCTTTACTCCATTTCAGATGGTTCCAAGGTATTGGGTCTTTCATCAGTTCTTTCTATGTAAGTGATACAGAAAATAGGTAACAGAGGCACACCCAGGAGAGTGGGCCTGAGGCCAGAGGGCTGAGTTCTGTTGGTGGAAGTTGTTAGGGAAAAAGTGGTCCTGAAGTAAGCTTCAAGAGTGGGGCAGAGGGATCCCTGGGTGGCGCAGCGGTTTAGCGCCTGCCTTTGGCCCAGGGCGTGATCCTGGAGACCCGGGATTGAATCCCACATCAGGCTCCCGGTGCATGGAGCCTGCTTCTCTCTCTGCCTGTGTCTCTGCCTCTCTGCCTCTCTCTCTCTCTCTCTCTCTCTCTCTCTCTCTCTGTGTGTGTGACTATCATAAATAAATAAAGATTTAAAAAAAAAAAAAAAAGAGTGGGGCAGACCTTGGGGCGCCTGACGGGCTCCGTGCAGGGAGCATGCTGACTCTGGATCTCAGGGTTGTGAGTTCAAGCCCCATGTTGGGCATGGGGCCTGCTGGACAGAAAAAAAAAAAAGTGGCAGGATTTTCAGAAATGGTGGTAAGAGGTGGAGTGGAAGGAAGAAACTAAGCGAGGGAAAGCCAGGCACGCCTGGCACCTGGCAGGTAACCCAGGGGTTCCAGAGCGTCATGGGGAAGCCCACAGGGAACAGAAAGTCGTCAGCACTTCTGGGCCTCAGCTGGTCTCGCTGAGGGTTGCCTTCCCGCCCGGCTCCTGCTGCTGCTATTGGGGGGCGGGGGGTGCAGTGTGAGGAAGGAGGGAATCCTGAGTCGTGCAAGCGCTGGAGCCCAAGGCCCCCTTCTCGGCAAGGCCTTGCCCTGGTCCCTGGAGGCGGGGGGGCTCCTTGGGCACCCCTGCACCCGGGGCCCTGCCTGCCACTTAACAGGGCCCTTTAGCCCTGGGCTGTCTGTGTGTCCCACGGGCCTCCCTCCCTCAAAGCCCCAAGCACGGGGCGGAGCTGGTGGCCTAGGGCATGCTGGGGGGCGCGGGCCTGCGGGGGGGGGGGGGGGGTGCAGGCGGGGGGGAGGGGGGGTGCAGGCAGGGGGGGGCCCCGCAGATGGGGCATCGCACCAGGTGTGGCGGGAGCGCTTTTGCTAAAAGCCCTTGCGGGCGAGCACTGGGTGTCCCGCTCTGTGGCTCTGTGGGCAGAGCGCACTTCAACGATCTACAAACAAATACATGAATATTCCAATTAAAAAAAAAAGCAGATGCTGGTCACTGCTTTCTTAGCCCTGAAGCACGGCCCCTGAGGCCGCAGCTGGCCTCCAAGGAAGGGTCCTTGGTGTTCTTGGGCCCCCTGTGCCTCCCGCACTTCCCAACAGAAAATATGCTTTGCACCTGCTCCCCCTGGGTTCTAGGGGAGCAGCACCTTGCAGCCCGGAAAGCCGCGGGATCAAATCTCAGCCCCAATTGGGAGGCCGAGGCTCGCTGCCCCGGTGCCCGGGGGAAGGGTCCTTTCTCCCTGCCCCCCCTTTCCAAGCTTGGACTTCGACCTACCCCTCGTTTTGGCTCCCCGCGTGCCTCGCTCTGGGCGCTGGCCTTGACCCAGCCCTGCGTCCTCTGCTCCCCCCGGCTCAGCCGCAGGCCAGGCCCGGGGAGTCCCGAGATCTCCAGGGAGCCCCGAGGTCACCGGAGTGCCCAATTCGAATAAGGAGCATGTTCATCTTAGGAGAGGAAGGAGACCTTTCTGTCCTGTGCAGCTTATTGCTTTTTCCCTCCAGAAATAAATGCTAATGGACCATTTGACATTCCGTGCGTGATTTGGTAAACAGACGCGAACATTGCCTAACAACATTCACAAAGTTGCTTTCATCCACACTTTTCTGCGTAAATGAAATGCTTCGTTATAACTCATGATTTAAGAGGAATGGACCTGCTCAACTGCTAGGAAAATGTAAATGCTTCAAAATAATGCCATGTTTGGGAAAACCTGTAAAAGAATTTCAAATAAAAACAGCAAATACTATTTAAATAGATGTATGGCATTCTAACTGGACTTAGTGTATGGTTTTAAAGGAAAAAAAAATGCTGATGAAGATTGTATAACTTTGTCTTTATGCTTTCCTCTTAGGTTTTTCAAATAGACCAAAGTCATTAAAAGTAATTCTTAACCCCCAAAGCCACAAAAAAGAAGCTACCCAAATCTATCACGAGAAGGTTGAGCCGCTGTTGAGGGTTGCAGGAATAAAGACTGATGTTACAAGTAAGTCATTCTCACAATATGATTTTGCCATGAAAAAAAAAAATTCTACTTAAGGAAGCAAAAGACCTGTATGTGTTCTTAAGCCAAATCAAGGAAACCACCTGTCATATCTAAAGCTTTTTTTATGTGCTTCCATAACCTACTACAGCTAACTCCAGTATTGTCGTTTATTTTGTTTTCTTTATTGTGTTATTTTTATTCGAATGTCAGTATTTTCTTTAGTCCTTTTTTCAGACTTTAAAAATTATTAGGAGCCATTTCCAAGGGAGCTGAACACTTTTTGATATCTTCATCGAGATGTTGGCTATTTACACATTATTTCTGCAGTTTGGCAAGCAATTGATTTTTGCTCACTTTAAATGTTTGATGTCTTTCCATGGAATCCTTCATTAGGTGGTTTTTGTTCTGACTCTGACCCCTGCTGGTTAGGTCAAAACTAAGCACGTAACTGCTGGTTTAGATGAATTTGGAGAAACCGGTAGCTTAAATTCATTGTCTAGATAAGGTGCTTAGGTTTGTGGTGAGGAAAATAGAAATTTGCCGATGCTAAAGTTAATAGAAAGAAGATTAGTAAAATCCTTTTCAATTTTTTGAATTTGGTGACCAAATTCCTTTGTTTCCTTTGAGACTCTTATTTTTCCCACGGGGGTGGACTGACAAGGAGGGTTGATGCTATGGAAAATCACAACCCCAGTGTGTCTGATTTTATTTCAGTGAAGCTTCACGAACACGCAGGGCAAATCTATAGTAAATTTAAATTGATGAAGAGTATTGCATAGTAAACCTGTTCAGGAGACAAAGCCAGAGTGTACTTGGTTGGATTCTCTAGTCTCATATATAAATTCCTGAGGAAGGAATTCAGAGTGACCTGGTCTTACTCAGCTGAAACCAAGGGAAATAGGTCTCACAATATAAGATTTGATGCCCTTACCTCATGACTTGAAGGATTGAGGTAGAAGGAAGTTCCTTAATTTTTTGTAAAGGTCAATCACCCCAAAAGGCATCTATTACACTGGAGGTTCAAGAGAAACGACCATGAAAAATTCAGGAGGAATTTCTGATTAAGATAAAATTGTAGTGAGAAGTTAATATTTTACCTTTGAGGCTTTTGGCTGACTTAGAGGAAATTTAAAAGGAAAAGGAGCAATTCAGATCTATCATTCCTTCCCACTGAAGATTCTGAAAGATTGGTGGGGAAAAAAAAAAAAAAGTTTGAAGTTCGTATTAGGATGAGACTGTTAAAAGTGGAACAAACATATTGGCAAACATTATTTTGTTTCATTGATTTAATATTCAGAACAGTTTTTTTTTTAATTTTTTTCAGAACAGTTTTATGTAGATACTGCTATAGATCTTTCATTTCAGGAAAGTCTTGTAGAATGCTTCGTGTTAAACACTCTGCAGAACGCAAGATGAATACGTCATCCTACCCGCTCTTGTGGGGCTTTTAGTTTTTTTTTGGGATTCAAATAAATATACATATTCAAACATATAATTAAATAAAAAATATATATTCAAATAACTATAATTGAACTCTGGTATTTCAGAGGGTGATATTTTGATAAGAAGTTTCCAAAGTATTTGAACTAGACCGTTTTTGAAAAGTCAGAGGCAAACATGGTTTTCTGTGCATAAGCAGAAGAAGAAAAGTAAGGGAAGGCAAGCTAGCAAGCACGTACAAGTGGGGTGGGTGTGTGTGTTTGTGTGTTACCCATAATACCTTTGGAATTCTTTCATCAATTTGCTTTGGCTTCCTCAGTTTTGACTTCATCTTAAACTTGATCCTTTCCACCATCATAAGATTGTTGTCAGCAGATTAGATCCTCCTTCATTCGGACCAAGTAGGATGGAGAGAGGTGTGTGTGTGTGTGAGATCCAACATGCTTTAATACTGAACAAGGATTAAAATTTCTTCCTGTCAGTTTGCCGTATTGTGTGGGCCCAATGTGGAGCAATCACTCTCTCAACTCTTAAGACCCTTCCCATGGGCTGGAAGTAGGACCCCCTTTTTCTGAAGGCTGAAAATACCTAAACTGAATTTGGGTTCTGTTAGGGAGGGGGAAAAACAAAACCAGGTCACAGTGGCTCTTGGGAAGGCTCCCAGCTATGTGCACTAGAGGAAGTGGAAATCCAGTTATGGATCGATGTTTATGCTACACTCAGTAGTTTACTGATCATGTATTGATCTGAGGTTGGTGTAAATTTTTATCATAGCCTTGCCATCTGGTTTAGCAGAAATGATTCTGCCAACAGCATAGAGATGAGGAAGGAAGACACAGAGCCTAGAAGAAAGGAGACGGGTACGTGAGGAAACCTGATGGGAGGCAGAGGAAATGATAAGAATGTGCTTGCTTTCTTCTGTATTGGAGAGAAACGTTGTATATCCTAGGGCTCTTTTTCCCCTAAATTTGTAACTATTACTGAACATTATATTTAGTTAAACATAAAGTAAAATTAGCATATCACATTAAGCAAATTTAGAAATTTCTTATATATTTGTGCAGAATGGCTAATTATTAGCTGCCTAACACTCCTCCTACAGGCAAAATTATAAAATTGCATCTTTTGCGTATAAAACCATGTAGTTAGTTATGTATGTTAGCTAAGTATTTATATTTTAAAAGTTTGCTATTTTGTGCCAAGGACTGAATAAACCCGTGGAGAGTTTTGAAAAGCTTTTGAATCTTTCTGCCTGCCTCACAGTGTGGTTCTGTCGTTTGAGTCAGGTAATATATTTGAAGCTACCTTGTATATTCTAAAGTGCCCTAGAAGGATGGTCATAATGCTGTGAACGTCTGTTTCATAAGAGATGTAATAGATTCAATTCACACCTTGAAAGAAAAAGATATGTGAAAGAGTAAAACAGAAAGGTCCGTATTTTCTGCATGTCCAGCGTGACCATTATTTTAGCATATCTTGTGTGCACGGCTGAGTCTAAATGGAATATAAATTACATAATAAATTCTACATGATGATAAATTCACTAGGAGAAAGTGCTTATATAAACGAGGCAGGATTTTAAGAATTCTAGCTAGACATGTACACTTTAAAGGGTTTTTTCTATAAATTTATTTTAAGAGTGAGTAGCAAGATTAATAGTTGCATTAAAAACAGGTAGAGGATCTGAATAGCTGTTTTCCCAAAGAAGACATACGGATGGCCAACAGGTACATGAAAAGGTGCTCAACATCACTAATCATCAAGGAAATGCCGATCAAAACCGCAGTGAAATAGATCACCTCGCATCTGTTAGGATGGCTATTACCAAAAAAGACAGCAAGTGTTGGTGAGAATGTGGAGAGAAGGGAGCCCTCATGCGCTGTTGGCCGGAATGTAAATAGGTGCAGCCACTGTGGAAAACAGTATGGAGGGTCCTCAAAAATTTAAAAATAAAACTACCTTATGATAACAGCAATTCCACTTCTGAGTATTTATGCAAAGGAGAAAAAAAAAAAACCACTAAATCAAAGAGATAGCTGCACTCCCATGTTCATTGCAGCACTATTTACCACAGCCTAGCGGCCTAAGTGTCCATCAGTGGATGAATGGCTAAAGAAGATGTGTGTCTGTATGTGTGTGATATACACACCCACGTACATACACGCATATACATACACGATGGAGTATTATTTGGTCATAAAAAGAAGGAAATCCTGACATTTTAACAACATGGATGGACCTTGAGGGCATTATGGTAAGTGAAATAAGTCAGAGAAAGATAAATTACCGTCTGATCTCACTTATATGTGGAATCTTAAAAAAATAAAAAGCGAAAACAGAAAGCAAACCCGCCACTGAACATATGGGTATAGAGAACGGGTTGGTTCTGTTCTCTGTATGGTTGCCAGAGGTGGGGAGTGGGAGAAATGAGTGAAGGGTGTCAGAAGGTATAAACTTCCAGTTTAAAAAAAAAATCACCACCTTAATAAAAACATACTTTTCATTTTGGTTACTGCTGAAACACTTCTTCTGAATATAGATCGTGCATCTTTTGAAATACATGAGCTGAAGTTGCATCCCCCCTCCGCTACCATCACCAGGGTGGGATCTTCTCTAGTGTATCAGAAACACTTCTGGAAGAACTTAGAATGGAGGTTATTTTTTTCGAATAACGTATTGGCCCATGAATCGAAGGAGAACAGGCGTGGTAAGCCCAAGCTGGCATATGATACCATTTCTTTATCTTGCTCCTCAAACGGAGCGGGCTCTAGGATTTACATTGTTCACAAGGTGTGAGCCAGTTTCTGAGAGATCATAGATTCCTGGGATAATTTGTAGAACAATAAAGTGAAAAAAGGCAACAGAGAGATCCAACTGGAAATAGCCGTAGAGGTTGTCTAGCTTAATTTCGCCCCCGTGGCGGAGTGTTGGTGTGGTTCAACTCCTGCGCGGTGAACTCTCAGCCTCTGCGTGGGTACCCCGTGGCGGTGTCTCCCGTGACTGGAGAGGACCGCTGGTCATTGAGGTCAGGGTCACTGTGCCTTGTGCATATTAGAAAAGCCACCTTGCTTGTGCTAACTTACGTAAGGGTGTCCTTTTTGGGCTGATTCTGCCCAAGGCCGCCAACTTGTTGAGTTGGGTATCTTAGCTAGATTGCAAATGTATCTGCCCCTTTGGCCACATGCCTCTGCGCAAGGCATAAACCGCAGGGAGAACTGGTGAGCTGACATTTGCCTCCCTGTTATTTTTAGAGTCAATGCTCTCCTTTGTAGTAACGCAAAGTAAATGTGTCCCATCTTGTGGATAAGGCTCACCGAAACGTTTGAAACAGATACTATGTCTGCCCTCGAATCTTCCCTGCTCATGATAGGCAATTCCATCTCCTTCAGTCAATTTTGGTGTTAACAAAGCTGCTAGACCTTATCATGCTCACCATCATTATCCTGGTCAAAGACACTTCTCTGAATTTAGCCTCCATCTCTGCCAACTTGGGGCCCATGGGACTACCTCGTCACCAGATAATTTTTTACTTCCCCTTTGGCCCTGATGGAATTGTCAAGAAAGTGAAGTTTGTTGCCAGCCTTTTGTTTCCCTCTTCTGATAGGATCATGAATTTAACTTTTGACACTTTTTGCCAAATCTCCTCTTGGAATTTTTTCTCTTTGGCCCTGTCTCCACTTAAAGCCTTCTCCCCTTGGAAATGCCTCTTGTTATTCTTGATCTTGCCCAGTACAATGCTAGGCAATTTGATAAAATTGAGTCACAAGAGATGCTAGTAGGCCAAGACATTATTTCTTTCCGATTTTCCCTGCATGTTAGTAAAAATCTGGATAATACCTGTTCACGCATCCTATCCAGCTATGGAGATTCTGGATGAAAGTTTCTTTTTGTTATCCCTTAAATAATTGTGGATGTATATGGCCGATCCTGTTTCTAATGCTCAGATGTCAGAGTTAGAGCATTGTCTTTGGGGACAGTTAAGAGTCCTCAGTGGAAGTTATGTAGGAAAAGAATACGATTGAATGCCTGAGAAAGTCATTCTAGGGAGAGCAGGATAAAGGTTAAAGGGAGAGAAGAGACTGTCATGCTGCCCAGTTTAAAAAATAGTAGTGGCTGAATCATGGGTATTGGCTTGAGATGGGATGTGTTAGCAATAAAGGCCAAAACAACTGGTCTTGATCTTGGAGTGGTTGTGGAGAGTGAGGAGGGGGAGAGGCTAGGAAGTAATTTTCTTATCTTGGGTAGCAAGGAATAGATGATAGAACACAAAGAACAATATGTTTGAGAGGCAATAAGAAGGTGGAAATGACAGATTCCATTTGGAGCTTGCTAAGGCGGAAGTACCTATAGGATAGGAGAGAAAATGCCATCTTATCCCATTATCGAATTTTGTCCCCAGACCAAGAAATGTATCTTTCAGTCCAGATCTCAGCTGATTTTTGCCTCTGCCTGTTTCCTCATCAACATTCAGCGTCAACCTCAAGACCGTACTTTCCTCCAGTCTTGTCTTCCTGAGGAAGTAATATTTAAACTGGAAGGTTAGGGGATGGGTGGGGGAAGCCCAGTACTGGGAGCTGAGTTCAGAGCCTTGTAAAGAATGGAAACTCCAAATTTCCTGAATAGAAAGGGCATAGGGTGTCCTTCTCCTCAGAAAAGGAAAGCAAGTGAAAAAAAAAAAAAAAAGGTGAGTAACTTTTTGAAACTGCATTTGCCTAGCAGTCTACTTTTTATGTTTATTTGGAGTGGGATGACGTGAATCTAGCTCTTTCTGACTCCAGGGCCCATAATATTCTGTCTAAATACATACTTCAGTTTCTTCTACTGTATCTGAGTAGTAGTCCAGATTGTTCTCTATCCTTTTTGCCTATGTTATTTTTCTTTATAATCACTTATCGCGATTTCATATTGTGTATTCAGGTTTTAAAATTAGTGTCTAGTGTCTGCCTCCAGAGTGTGAGCTCCCTGAAGCCAAGGATTGCATTCCTTTTGTTCATTTTCCTCATATGTTGTGATCAAGTTTCTCTTATCTTTTCTCTTTGTTCCCGGTCACTATCTTTTTTTTTTTTTTCCTTTTCCAATGTCATTTTAAAAATCACCTTTCTTTGATAATGTGCATCAATATATCATCAAATTCTACCTGCAAGGTCAAAGAAATAGAATATTATTTAAAATTTGTCCTAAATAAAGGTAGCTTTTAGTCATAGCCTAATTTTAAAGCTAATTTTGTATTGGATTTGGAAAGCTCGACCAAGGGAAGCTTTAGCATAAAAGCAAGATTTATTAAAACTGATTCTCGGCATAGATATCTCTTCATAATGTCATGAAGTGTTTTCAGTGTGCATATCTATCTAACATTTTATTTTGTATTTTTAAGGTTGCAACTACTTGCTGAGGTTTATAAATGGTCAACACAATCATTTATGATGACTTAACCTCCCGAGTTTATTAATATTAATATTTCATACTTAGTTTTCTCATAGCTTTCTTCTGATTAGAATTTAATATAGAGAAGTTTTATTCATGTGAATGTTAACAGCATTTGAATAAGCTTTGGGAGAATTACAATGTAATGCCGCTGGATACAGAATGATTCTTTTAGACACCAAGACTAATAATTCTTAACAATATCTAAAAACATTGTAGGAAAAGCTTGAACCATGCTGGCACCAGGGACAGACAGGCATGAAAGATTAATGTAATCTTGCATATAATGATGCACATTCTTACACAAAAAATCCATCTGCAGTGTCATGTCAGTCAGCAGAAATCTTTGATGGGTGGATACAGCTGGGCTGTCTCTTCTGGCAACACTGCCCTAGAAAATGCTAAATGTGGTTGGGATGCTTGGTGCCATCTGCAGTGTGCCAGTTTATCCTGTCTCCACTGGCATTTACAATACTGCATAGGGCATCGTGATTGTAGAGACAGCGATAGGGAGTGACAGATTCATTTCCTCGGAGGATCCGGCTCTGGTGGGTCTGTGCCACCTTCCTCCTCGGCTTTGGGTCTGTCATCATTGGTGTTGGCTTGGCTTCATTATTTTCACATCCAGCTCCACCTCTTTTGAGTCTAGCAGTTCCAGATACACATTCTTCTAGTATGTAAATCTTACACTAACCTTTCAACTAATTTATTCATGTAAGGTTGCCAAAGCGATTTAACATTGACTGCTTGATGCCAGCTAATATGCCTTATTTCCAAAATACGGCTGCTCTTAGGCTTCTGATTTAAAGGAAATCTATCTTATTTATAATATCAGGAAGGGAACACTGAACAGACAGGCACCGAGATAAATGATCCGACTGCTACGTGTGGGATATCCCCAAATGACTTATGTAGTTGGAACAAATATATGACCCTCTTTTCCATAAAGCTATAAAACACGTCAGGCCAGTAACACTTAATCCTCTTTCCCATGATTAAAATATAAATATTCAAGAATAAATGTTGTTTTATGACCTAACCATATGTTTATCATATTAGTTTGCCAAACTAGTTAAAAAGTGTAGATCGTTGTTTAAAACTTTCACCTACTTTTTTTTTTTTTTTTTTTTGGTTTTTGTTTTTTAATAGTCACAGAATATGAAGGGCATGCTCTGGCACTGCTTAAGGAATGTGAACTCCAGGAGTTTGATGGGTAGGTTATATTATCAATCTGTCTATGTCATATAGCTTATGTTATGAAATGTTTTCATTAGTTGTTAGCCACATATTTGGGACTTAAAAATATTTCAGCATTTGCGGGGTATGTGATTAGACTGTTCCATACACATCTATGTAATAGCAATTAATGATAAATATGGCATGGTCATCTACCTCTCAGGATTGGGCATAGGAAGACAAAAGGAGAAACCTGTAAGTACTGGGAAATCAAAGAGTATCACATTCCGCTGACCTAATGTGCATCTTTAGTCCTTCATTCTTGGCTCTAACCATGTTAGTATCTAGAAAAGAAATGATGGAGGGTCACATGATATAACTATTGTGATGCTCTTTTGCAAATTTATTGATAGTGCTCATAGCTGCCTACTGGTTAATTTGGCTGTGATTGAGGGTAAATATTTTATAAAAACAAATATATTGGGGTGTCTGAGTGGCTCGGTTGGTTAAGCATCGGTCTTTGGCTCAGGTTATGATCTCGGGGTCCTGGGATGGAGCACCGTGCTCCCTGCGCAGGGGGGAGTCTGCTTTTCCTTTGCCTCTGCTCCTTACCCCTTACTCCCCACTTATGTTCATACTCTCTCTCAAATGAATAAATAAAATCTTTTAAAAATATGTAAATATTATTTCCAGTATAAAAAAAGATGCTAATTTTAATTCTTTTATAATTTAGTGGCTACTAGTTAAGTGTGTTATCCACACTAGACATTGGAAACTGTTGCTTGCAATACATTATTATGTAGAAATTGTTCACTGTCATCAAGCACTGGAGGCAAGTGATGTACTCTAATAACCATTTTTAAAAAGTAGGCAAATCAGTTTGCTAAAGTGATGGATTGATGTGTAAGACAAAAACATTATCTTAGGGAAGGTTTTTCCAAGGGTTGATATTTCAGGGTTTTAAAAAGTGGCAAGCATGTGAGTTATTTGTGTCACACGGTGATGGGCCAAAAACAAAATATCAGGAAGGACAGTTGTGTCTTTGAACTGTAGAGCGAAAGACTTTGTTCTTCCCAAAGAACTATTAGAATATTTTAGGAAGGAAAGTGATGCAATCAAAATGGAGTGCTAACAGGGTAATTTTCCCAGAAATGCTTAATATTTTTTGATTAAAAAAAACAATATTAGTGAGTTAAGAAGAGAGTTTGATAAGTAAAAACCGAACTTTTCAAAAAGGAATCTGAGAGGAGCAAATCTAGATGGCAATGTTATATAAATATTGAGGATGAAGAATATGAGGTAGGAGATTACTTAAAAGCTTTATATTTAAAGCTAGACAGATTGATTAACAGGCTACATTTGGCAAATTATCTTGTAAGTATACAATTTAAGAAAAGTAATTGGGGGAATCATGCCCACCAGCTACTGCATTAATGCGGTGCACAGTCCTGAAATACAGCTTGTGAGTATGTAAGTGTGGCGGTATTGCAAATAAGTCCTTTCTTCAAAACGTGATTATATAAATAATGAGGATAACAGATATCATACATATTAGACCTGGCCTTGCCCATCAGCATTTTGAAGTGTTCCACCAAATGTGGTATGTATAAGTTCCACTGGTAATTATACTGTGTAAGGATCAAGAAGAATTCTGCAGAAGGGTGCCTGGGTGGCTCAGTTGGTTAAGCAGCTGCCTTCAGCTCAGGTCATGATCTCGGAGTCCCGGGATCAATGCCTGCATCAGGCTCCCTGCTCAGCAGAGCGTCTGCTTCTCCCTCTTCCTCTTCCCCTTTCCACCACTGTGATTTAGCTGTTTCTGAATTCCACAGCATGCTAATTTATTTAGGACTTATAATAATTTAAAAAAATTTCTATGGAAAATCTATTTTCTAAGATTCCTTAAATATCTCATTAATTTTCATGGGCCCAGTTTTTCTACTGGAAGCTGGGAAAACTTAGTAAAATGGTTATTTTAAATCACTCCACTTGGGATTATGTAAATAAGTATATGGGGAGAACAATGGAAACATAGTTTCTTTAGACACTTTAGAAGAACGGTGCTTTGTACAAATTTTGGTTTTTAGATTCCACATATGTGTGAAA
This sequence comes from Canis lupus baileyi, assembly GCF_048164855.1. NCBI lineage: Eukaryota > Metazoa > Chordata > Mammalia > Carnivora > Canidae > Canis > Canis lupus. The sequence goes on from NC_132871.1 coordinate 6,091,687, forward strand.
TCATATTGTATTTATCTTTCTCTAACTTACTTAGTATAATACTCTCTAGGTCCTTGCATGTTGCAAATGGCAAGATAGAACAGGTTGGTGGTTGCTGGAGAGGAGGAGGTTTGGGTGGGTGAAATGAGAGAAGGAAATCAAGAGGTACAAGACCTCCAGTTATAAATAAGTCATAGGAACATAATGTACAGCATGACCATTATAGTCGATAATATATAGCATATTTCCTGGTTTCTGAACTTGTTCAAAGAGTGGTTCTTGGAGCACTTTATGAGGAATAGGTACAAATGATTCAAGGTTGGGATCAACTACCCCCCTGACTCTATGGTCTTTTGATGAGAGAGGGGATTCCTTCAAGAATTTGGGCCTGAAGCATTTCTGCCTGACTCAAGTGGAGCTATTGATAGGGTGGGATTGAAAGGTTTTTAGACACAGACTAGAGAGTTTAAGATCCAAGAAATATTTTGTGTATACTATTTAATAAAGCAAAGTGGTTTAGTTACTGTTACTTAGCACGTAACCTAAATGTTACTTGCTAAGATTAGGGATTTTTAACGAGTTACATATGTTTGTTTCTGTGAAGACATATTGTGACCAAAAAGCAAACAGGAACACATCTATCATTACTCAAGATGGCAGTTGTGCAAATCCACTGTGTTCTAGTGAACACTCAGAGACCCATTGCTAAAAATTGTAGGAGTGTCACTTTTCGTTTGCCCCTGATTTTTACTATGCATCATTAGAAAGTTTTGTAAAGGCAAAGAAAAGAGTATTATAAGGTATAGAGACTCGAAGTGGTAACAGTTGAATTTATAAGTGTGGACATGGTTAAGTTAATCTATGCTCTTATGAAGTTATAAACATAATATTTTCTCGGTTTTGTTTCAAGGTTTTTTTTTTTGATTTGTTGAATTACAATTTTTCCTTTCTTTTTAAAAATTGCACCATTACCTAGACCCACACTGACTCAGATATTATCTGACTACCATTGACATCTGATCACATTGACCACATTATCTGTATTACTAAATCAGGCATTTAAAATTTAAAAAGCACCTGTTTTCAAAAAAGAAAACGTTTAAATCAAATCCTAGTGACATATTAAACATTTCAAAGATGATATTGGCTTGTGGACAAAGAAACACCAATTTAAAAATTATAGAAAGAGAAATTTTATGAAGAGAAGTAACGTATTGGCCTCTAGTTGTACTTTTCCAGACGGAATCATTGTATTTGGAGTCATGGCAAGAAGGAGTTTACTTTTTCTGAAAATATAAGATGTACCATATGCCAAGGAATAGTTACTCTAAGGTTCATGTTTTAGTGTAACTCTCAAGTGTGGTTATTAACACATAATGTTGTGGGTGTTTGTTTGCTTTGCCTTTTCTTGTGACATCCAGACTCTTGTGATATGTTTGCATTAAGTACATCCCTCCGGTTGAGTAACTATTCCTGGAGGTGATCTTGATGATACAATAGTTATCAACATGAGTATATTTTTTTTCTTAATGCATTTCATCCCACAGTGATTCCACTGGTAAACTGATTTTCAAAATAATAAACCTCTCATAAGGTGATTTTCATTAGGTTTCACATATAGGAAAGGATTAGAACACATGGAATAGTGGTAGTGCAGTCTCTAAGGTGGAATTATGATGTTTCCAGTCCTTCTGTCACTTATTATGTAATGACCTTGGACAACTTATCTAATCTTTCTTTGCCTTAGTTTCCTAACTTGAAATTGAAGGTAAAAGTATCCATTGCATATAGTTATTGTCTAAATTAAATGAGTTAATACAGGAGAGTGCTGAAAACAGTACCTGGTACATAGTGATTATTCACCAAATGTTACTTGATGGTTGTAATTATAATTTGTTAAAGTTTGAAAGTAAAATAGAAGGTATTATGACAAAAACTCAAAGGCTTTTGTAGCAGAGTATGTTCACAGAGGAGCCATCTCTATCAATTCCAGGAGACACTATGCAGGATCCCAGGGTTTAGATGTTGCCATACTAAGTGGAAAAGCCAAGTTCTTCTGTGCCAAGTTAGATGTTTTGTTGGATGACTTTATGTGCTCCTTTTAGATCGCACACACACTCTAGCAGGTAGGAAAGGGCATGAATTTGATCATTACAATGAAGTTCGTTGAATGTTTGCAAATCTCCGTGATATTTGAAATCCTATAGACAAGGTTCACATCAAACCTTGGTTTCTCCACTTATAAAGATGAGGCTAATGCCTGCTTTGCAGAATTCTTAGTATGTAATAGAAAAGAACCAATGTATTTTCTGACATAAAGTCAACCCTCAGTAGGTACAGTCACTTCTTTCTGAGTCAGTGGCCACATTAGGTACCCCTAGAACCACTTCAGACATCAAATGACCTGGGTCTATCCTATGTCCTGGATCCCTTATACCTAGGGGGGACTGGGCCTGCCAGGCTGTGTGCAGCCCTAGGGCTGAACCTCAGATGTGCGCAGGGGTTGGGAGGCTGAGAGCAAGGTGAGGGGGGTTGATGGACTCTCAGGCTCTGTATTCACCAATGTCCAGAGCTTCCTAAACTTCAGAAACTATTTTAAAACCTGGTGATTGGGGCACCCAGTAGTGCAGTCAGTTGAACGTCCGACTCTTGATTTTGGCTCAGGTCTGATCTCAGGGTCTTGAGATCGAGCCCTGCCTCAGGCTCTTGCTGAGTGTGGGATCTGCTTGGGTTTCTCTCTCCCTCTACCTCCTCCCTTCCCTCCTGCTCTCTCTCTAAAATAAATAAATAAACCCTAATATAAATAAAACCTGCTGCTCATGGTCCATAGGCTTTGTTTGGCATAGAGAGGTTTTAAATATATTGAATGTGAGTGGATAAAATGGCTCACCCAAAAGTCAGAATCTGTGGCTCCTCTAGAGAAATCAGAGGATGAAAAAAATCTGTAGAAAAATCTAGGCCTGCCTCCCAGACGATGTGAGTGGGCCGAGCGGAGAATCTGTTCCTCCTTTAGACTCAGCATTGCTCTTCTGTTTCTGGGGGGCCCTTACAGGCCTGGAGTTATGACGCCTGCTTCCAATAACACAAAGTCTTCCTCCTTTTGGATCAATTAATATGATTTTGCTACTTAAGATTATTTTGC